>NC_092873.1:268707878-269907878 GCF_028372415.1 Notamacropus eugenii
AGGGAGCAGGTTTCGAACAGAACGCTGAAGGTGCCTCTGAAGAGACGAAGGCAGGACTGAGTTTCTCTTATCATAAAGGCAGAAGAGTTTAGATCAGTGAATAAGCTCTGGAGAATAGAGAGGCCCTGGAGAGCAGCACACCTTGAATTCAGATTCCACAAAAATGCCAGGGAATGGAATGAGCCTGTGAGTGAAAGTCATGGGGGCTCTTTTGAGCTGAGAGCGAGCAGCGGAGGATCAGACGGTGGTGCCCATTACCAGCTGCAGTGACTTTACTGGCCTGTTTTATTTGCTTGCTTTCCCTAGTTACAACGGAGTCTGATGGGGGAAGGGGACTTTAGGAAATGCCTGTTCTAAAAAAGAACATTGATAAACCAACAAAAAAGGGTTAAAGCTCATAGAATCACAGAATTTTCAAGCTAGAATGGACCTTAGGGATCATTTACTTCAAATTCCTTGTTTTACAGGAAGGAGAAGGTAAGGCCTAGAGAGGTTAAGGGGAAACTTACCCAAGAGGTTAAATACCTTGACTAGGTCACACCAGAACCGGGCTAGTGATAGAACCAGACAAGTCTAGACCCCAGATCCAGAGCTATTTCCACTATAAGGATACACTACAGGTACTTAGCACAGTGCCAGGCACATTGTTCAGTCATTTTCTGTTGCATCAGACTCTTCATGATCCCATTTAGGGTTTTCCTGACAAATATACTAGAGTGATTTGTCATTTCCTTCTCCAACTTATTTTACAGATGAGGAAACTGAGGCAAAGAGGGTTAAGTGACTTGCTCAGCCTCATATAGTTAGTGTCTGAGGTCAGATTTGAACTCAAGTGCTCCTGACTCCAGGCCCCCCACTCTATCTACTTCATGACCTAGTTACCCTGCTGAGAAGACATTATACAAATCTTATATATATGTGTATGTGTGTGTGTGTGCGTACACATACACATATACATGTATATACACACACATTTATTTCCTTCACACTTCCCCTATAGAATCACAGTTATCTCAACATTAGAAGAAACCCCTAGTCCTATTCGTGACCCTAAAAGAATAGCCACTATAACATACCAAACAGATGGTCATTTAGCAGGAGCTTGTCACTCTCCTGAAGCCTCGCTCAGGCATCTAGGTGGCACAGTGGATGGAGCGGGAGGCCTGAAGTTAGGAAGACTCATCTTCCTGAGTTCAAATACAGCCTCAGACACTTACTAGCTATGTGACCCTGGGCAAGTCACTTAACCCTGTTTGCCTCAATTTTCTCATCTGTAAAATGAGCTGGTAAAGGAAATGGCAAACCACTCCAAGATTCTTGCCAAGAAAACCCCCAACGGAATCATGAACAGTTGGATACGACTGAACTAAAGTACATTAAGAGCAGACTCTGAATCATATAATTAAGTAATCATGATGGTTGGGGCCTTTTCCTCAAGTCAAACATGAATAAGTCAACTGAAAAGATAAGTTCCTTCAAGCCAGTGATGAGGCTTAAAAATAAAAGTCTATAAATGTAGAGAAAAGATAGCCTGGCAAAGTAGATAGCCAAACCTCTTTGAATCAGGAAAACTGGGGTTTGATATGCTGGTTTTGTGGCCCTGGGCAAGTCACAGTCTCTCAATGTCCCAAGCAACCAAGGATAGAAATTACAAAATGTTGGGATAATGGTATCACCAGGAGCTTTCTCGACAGGTGCTCACTATACAGATGGAATAATAAAGCTTTTATATAGCTCTTTAAGGTTTTCAAAGTGCTGTACAAGAGTGTTTACCTTATTTGAGACTCACAACCATCCTGGGAGGTAGGTGCTATTATTATCCCCACTTTACAGATAAAAAAAGTGAGGTAGAGAGAGGTTAAGTGATATGGCCAGAGTAACACAGCTAGTTAAGTGTCTGAGGCCAGACGTTAACAGGTCTTCTTCAATTCAGGCCCCGGGTTTTATCCGGTGCACATCCAGCTACCTGCAAATCACAGGTCCATTCCTACTCCCCTCCAACACATCAACACATACACACATACATACACACACACGCACACACAGACACAGACACACATACACACACACAGACACACTGATTACTTCTCAAGACTCTAAGAGGTAAGGCAGGGGTGGGGAACCCTGAGGGACAAGCGTTTTCCAGTACTATTGCTCATGAGCCCCCAGTGGTATGATCTTCAAAGACTTATCAGTCAGGCTTACTTAGCTTTTAAAAGGGATATTTAGTAAACAAGTATAAGTAAAGACAGTTGTTAAAAAAAAACAAAAAACATCATTCCCACCCCCCCCCCCAAAAAACGGAGGGCACACTCTCACCTTTGCACACAAAACATTCCTGGGGAAAGTGGGCTCAAACTTAAGAGTCCTGGGTATTGAGTTACACACGTGGTCAACACAGCCCAGTTACTGGGAGCCCTTTTCTCCTTTCCTCAACTCCTCATGAAGTTCCAATTAGGTGTAACTCTCCAGTGATGTCCAAGCATTAGTGTCTTTCTGGAGTCCACAGCCTGTACTTCTTTCTGCCTCGAGGATAGTCACTTCTGGAAGCTGTCACTGGCCTTGGTTGACTATTTTTCTACATCCTCTGTCATCAGTTTCTACTAATCAGGAGCCATTGCTACTGCCTCTAGTCAGCAGGGGCACCTCCGATGACTCTCCCTAACTCACATGGCCCTGGCATTTCTCCCTCCTGCTCCCTCTCCACAGACCCTAAGCTATATCCTCTAAGGGGCTTGGCTGAAGCTCCTCTATCACTTTAGACTGGCTTGTCACCTGAGTCAAAACTGGGTTACTTTGCTGCACATAGTCCCTCAAGTGTTCTTTCAGTCAGCCCCAAGATGTCTCCCACACAGCATAATCTGCTTCCATCAGATGACCCGAATCCCCTCTGATTTTTTCAAACTGACTGAAGATTTATTCACACCTACTTTACTTTGGTGCTTCAATCAAAATGCCTGGGCCTTCTGTGATTACATTAATGGGGGGATTGGAGAGAGGAGAAAGAAGAGGAAAGGGAACAATTCATTGCTGTATCTCAAAGAAAAGGTTTTCATTTCAAGTTATAGAATCAGAGCTAGAAGGAAACTTAGAAGTCATCAAGCCCAGCCCTTTCATTTTAGGAATGAAAATACCAAGGCTTCATTGACTTGCCCAAGGCCACACAGAGGGTAAGTGGCAGAACTAGGATTTGACCCCAGGTCCTTGGACTACAAATCCATGGCTTTTTCCACTATTGCCTTGGGCAAGGAAACTGAGGTTCAAATGGGTTAAAGGATTTATCCTGGATGCTCCAGGTGACTCCAATCTAGTATTTCTTTCCAATATACCAATGCTGTCACACAATTCCAGAGAATGTTGCGGTGCAGAACAATACGGCTTTCCATTTTCAGACATTTAAAGCCCTCAATAGGAATTTAACTAGCTTTTCTCATTTTAACCTAATTACTTACTTCGTTTTGAGTAAAATAAGTTTCTGGTGCTAAACCCACTTATTTCTTTCTACCCTTGAGAATTTGACAATGCTTCTGATAGAGTGACAACACCTCTATGAACGCAGAACAACAACTAGGCCTTCATGAGAAGCCAAATGACTTGGCCAGAGTGACATAATCAATATGCCCTGAAAAAGGACTGAGGTTTTCCTGATTTTGTTAGATAGTGAGCTCCTTTAGGGCAGGGACTGTCTTTTGTCTCTTTTTGTATCCCCAGTGCTTACCTGCAGTGCTTGACACATAGTAGGTGCTTGATAAATGTTTGTTGACCAACTAAAACCTTGACCCAAGGTAACTCAGCTCTCAATAACAAAGGCGTCAATGGATGTAAGATCCAAACCTACTCTTGCTGTGCATCCTTGAGCCATGGCCTCCCATAAGTTCTTCCCGAGGTTCTGAGGGAGCCTTATTTCCAGACTAAGATGCTCATTGCTAATTAGGAGACCCAGGGAGGGCACAGGCACAGATGGTCAATAAGCATTTATTTAGGACCTCTTATGTGCCAAGCACTGTGACAGTTGCTAACTATAGTGGGGTGATCTCCAGTTGTCCTGATCTGTATTTTGCCACTGGACCCAGATGGCTCCAGAGGAGAAAATGAGGCTGGTGACTTTGCACAGCCTGACCTCACTTAAATTCAATTCACTTGCATGTCTTGGTATCATCTTCCTGATGTCATGGTCCTCTTTGAGAATGCAGAACAAAATGCAAAAACACCACAACAATATCCATCCAAAGTTCTGGATGCCTTCTTTCCACGGATTCTGTAGACACCATGAGGGTCCCTGTAGAGCATGCAGACTGCCCAGGCTAGCTCACACTCTTACCATGACCAGCCCCTTTTCTCCTATTCATTTCTTTGATGAATTCTTTGACCCCATTCTTAATTTCTCATCATGTATAAAGGGTTACAACCTTAATAATGACCATGATCAGAATCAAAAGACTTGTTTTCTATTTGCTTCAAATATCCCACAGAGCAGAAGGGATTCCTTCTCCACCTCCTTCCTCAGGCATGGCCACTTCTAAGATGGAATGCCAACTCATTTATCATATCTTCCACCCTAGGAGGGGAAAATTTTAGCTGGAAACAATAAAACTAAAAACATCAAATCAAGAACACCAGGAAAAAACTATTGAACACTTCACAAGGATCAGCCTAACATGCCAGTGCAGGACAAAAAGACTGAGGCGAATCACTCCAGACATAAGATTTCATCTCTGAGTCTGTGGTGAACCCTGTGTCAACCAGATGGGTGATGTAAGACCAACAGATTCTATAAAAGATCTTTCTGGCTTCTTCTAATTCCAGACGTTGGAAAATATACAAAGATCCAAAGGCTTGAAATCTTGAAACAAGAATAAAAAAGAAAGAGACCCAGAAGAAGGCTGAAAGACTCACAAATGATATTAAGAACAAAGGAGGGCGACACCTGTCAAAAGCATGGAACTACTTACCACCTCGACACTGGCCAACGACCTGGTTTTGAAATAGCTGTAGAAGCAAGCCAACCCTGCTAGCTTTACCGCATTAGCTTGTGAAATGGAAGAGAGTTAAGTTGGGTTGGCCATCTGCCTGTTTTAACATCTCCCTCTTTTTTTAAGGGGATGTTTACAGAGAAAATATGATTATCCTTCCACTCTAGGGCTTAGTGATGTACACACTTGAATATAATATCTCCTATTACCCTTTTTTATTCTGGAAATGAACTTTAGTTAATCCTTTACTTCTAGGAAAGAGAACTTACATTTCAAAGACTCATAGAATTTAAGAACTGGACTATAGAAAGCAAAACTAACCCTCCTTATTCTTGTTTTTGTTTTCTTACAGTTAAGGAAACTGAGGCCCAGAGAGGTTGTGACTTCCATCATTGTCTACACAGTGGAGAAAAGGATGGACCTGCAATCAGGAAGAGGTACCTTTCAGTCTTGGGGGTGCAGTTGAGGAGAGCATAGGCTTGGAGTCCAGCGATCTGGATTCAGATCCCAGCTCTTCTACTTATTACAAGCATAACTTGGGGAAAGTTAAAGAACCTCTCTAAATCTCAATTTCTTTATATGCAAAAAAGACAGGATTGCACTGGATGGACACCCCTCCCACACCCAGGTCCCTTCTACTTCAAAATCTAGCCCCTAAGACTTCTTAAACATTAGCTAAACCTCTCTGAATGATTCCTCCCTTGTCAAAGGGGGATAATGACAATATTCCTTATCTTGCAGGGTGGTCATGAGACCTAAATGAAATAATGTGAGTCCCAATTAAAATCAACAGAAATTTCAATTATTTTTTTATTTCCCCCCTCCCCAGCAACTAGAAAAGGTAATACAGCCACTGTTTCTAAATGAGCATATATATTAAAAGCAGAGCTTCAAATGTTACAAACTGTTTTTACATGCAATTGAAGAAAAAATAAAATATTATTTAAAATAAACAAATATCCCATTTGATCCCCACAATTGCCAAAAAGGGCAGATGCGATTACAAAGGGAAAAAAACAGAAAAAGAAAAAAAGTTGAGCTTTACTTGAGCTTAGAATTAAAGGTGTATACCTTTAAGAATACTCCATTTTAAGCAGGCTTCTAAAGTCTAGCCAAGTGATTAAAATGCTAGTAATCCCACCTCACAGTTTACGGTTAGATTATACTTCAGGCAGTATAAAGTTATGAGGATTAGCATTCACTTCCCAAACGGGCTTCCCCTTGAATTCTGAGAATATGGATTTCAATTCATTATCCTGAAAATCTAAAGCCCAGAATGTTAAATTCCTTGGAAGTTGGGGGTGGGACTTCTTGAACAACAAGCCGCTTAATATGATCATTAATACTTAATAGAATTCCTTAGCATGTTAGACTTCAGCTGCCTAATCAACAACTCACTCCACAGTAGTTTTCTGAGTTAATTATTTCAATTTAAAATTCACACTCTTCCTGATTTTGGCAGTGGGGTCCTTCCCATGTCTTCCCAGATCTTATTTCAATCGCTGCTTTAATGAATGCGCTAGAGAAAAGAGGGAGGGGTAACATCAACTCTCCATCTGACCTTCCCTCTTTAAAGCTAGATAACCCTGTTTCTTTTTCTTGGAGAGATCTGCAACCCTGGGAGATACCAGTCAAGATTTAAAAGCCTCTTCCAAAAAAAAACCAAAATGACAGATTTGCATAAATTCATTGGCTCAGCCGGATCCAAAGAAAGCACAAATTTCTTTTGCCCCCTCCCCTTTTATTTTTTAACTCTAGCAGATGAATTAACTACCAGAACGAAATTCCAGGACACAATTTCCACCACCTACCACCCCTAAAACAGCCTGATCAGAACCCATGAACCTTGTTATATGCCTCTAGACAAGCTGACCTTCCCATCTGGGATACTATGTAACCTTGAAAACTTTCCAAAGGCGTGGAAGTGTCAGTTGCTTAACTGTTGGGAAAGATGGGCTCAGATCTAGTCCGTCTTCAGAGCAGCCCCCACTCCCTTTCCAGACAGAGAGGGACCCACACAACCATATATTCATTCTTGTCCTCAACAAAGAAGCAGCAGCAGCAAACGTGGTCAACAGCTACATGGCAGGCTCCCTCGCTGTCTTTGCAAACTTTCCAAGAGATTAGTAAAGACATTTGCCTCCTCCAAACTCTGAGCTTCCAGCGGAGCCCTTTTCAATCCGTCTCATCCTTCCCTCCCCACCCCTACCCCCACCTTCGGAGCTGCATTGGATTAAAAAACAAACAACAAACAAAAACCCTGGCAACCCCCCAGTAGACAGGAGACGAGGGCTGCTACACAGACACTTTGAGGACCACGGCAAAGAGAAGCCCCCGTCCCCGCTCCCCTCCCGCCTGCGCTCTAAATCATGCCTCTAGCAAGCCCCCGTGAACCCAGACAAAGTGCCAGCTCTGGCCGCCGCATGGGCAAGGGATGCTTCGGTACGAACGGCTGGGCATCTATCTTCCCGACTGCAGCGACACCCCGGGGCTATCGGGGCCGGCCAAGGGCTTTCCCGAGGACTGCGGGAATCCCCCGCTTCAGCCCTGCCTTCGGAGACTGGCAACTTTGTTTAAAGAGGAGGAAAGAAAGAAAAGAAAGTGCAGCGCCCGAGCGGAGCCCCGAGGCTTCCACTCGGTTAAAACTAACCTCCGAGAGTCCTGCCCGGGGCCAGCCCAGTTCCAGCGGCGGGGACTAGGTCGGGAGCCCTCGGAACAGCAGCCGCAGCCCGGGCGCCGAGCAGAGGACAGGCTGCGCTGGTCCGCTCGCTCTCCCACGCCCGCAGCCCGGCTCTCCCTCCCGGACGCGCGCCGGGGACGCTTCCCTCGCCCCGGCTTTCGCTTCAGGGCTGCGGACCCGTCATCTCCGAGACAGAGCGGGCTGGGGGCTGCCGCGGGAAGCCGAATGCCGAGGGTTCCGCGGGCCGGATCCGCTCATCCTCCGAGGCAGGGGATCGCGTGGCCAGCGGCTCCGCCGCCTGGCCCGGCCCGGCGCAGCGCGCTCCCCAGGAGCTCCGAGGACAGCGAAGGTGCGGCTCTGGGACAGCTTGGCCCGAGCTCCGACTGTCCCAGGCAGGCGCTCCCGAGCTGGCTTCCCCGGCCCCACCCCTGGGGAGGCTGCCGAGGCGCGCGCCTGCGGGACCCCTCCCTCCCCCGCACCCCTCAACATTTACATTCCATGACCTCGCCTTGCCCTTTGCGGCTCCGACTGGAGAAGCGGGCGCTCGCCGGGGCCCTCGCGTGGAATAGCTGCTCCCGCAGGCACTCCAAGAGCCGGTCCACCTGCCCGCCCACCTACCTGCTTGTCCTCTATCCCCGATCTCCCCAGTTCATCCGCGGACACTCGGCTAACTCTCTAATTAAGGAGCATTCAGCCTGAAGGCTGCCATTATAATGGCCCAACTTGTCCTGTGTGCCTGGGCCTGTGGCTGAGGTGGGGGCCTATGTGTGCGGAATACTGCATATCTGTCATTTGCGTTTAAGGGGCAGGTTGTGCCGGACTGATTCAACAGCTCACCCCCAGCCCTTTTAATCTTTGTTAGGAGACTTGGCTCTCTGAGAAGAAGGAGGAGGGAATCTTTAGGAAGTGAGATGATGTAAACCAACAGCCACCACCAAATCCCATGCAAACAGGCCTGGAATATACTGAATCTTAATGAATGCTTTTTCATTCATTCATTCAACAAAAGATGAAAAAATAAAGCATATTGAACCTAAAAAAAAAAATAGAACCTGAGAAGCAGAAATGACCAAGCAAAGGAGACAGTAGGTCATGGGAACAGAAAACAAATGAACCACTGATCAATCAATGATCAGTCATGATCTCATGCCAGCCTGGACACATCCTTCACTGATTAATGAATTGAAGTCAAGATGATGAAAAATATTTGCTGTCTTGACCTCTATTTGTTTGTTGTAGCAAAAAGGGGAGGGGGAGGGGACCCTGAGAACAGAAACTGCCCAGCCTCTGAAAGCAGTTGCATGTTGTATTTAGATCTACAAACTTCCAAAGGACAGCTTACTCAGCTAGCTCAGTTTCATCATCTTTAACCTTTTATCATCTGAGGGCAGAGAACTCTGTAGTCCAAAAGAATGCTGGGATTGGGATCTGAAGATCTGAGTTCTTCTCCCACCTCTAGACTGGTTGTGTAACTTTCAGCAAATCACTTAAACCTCTCCTCAATAAAATGAGGGTGTTGAATTTGTTGTTCAGTCATGTCCCACTCTTCATGACCCCCCCATCTGGAATTTTCTTGGCAAAGTTACTGGAGTGGTCCCCCATTTCCTTCTGCAGCTCATTTTACAGAAGAGGAAACTGAGGCAAAAAGGGTTAAGTGACTGGCCCAGGGTCACACAGCTAGTCATTGTCTGAGACTTAATATCTTGTAACTCTAATTTCATCATTCTTCTCACTCACTGTGCTGCACCAACTGTAAAAAAAAAAAATGATCCTTTCCCTTCTAAATTTGTGATTCTGTGATCTCTCTCTCTCTCTCTCTCTCTCTTTTTCTTTCTCTCTCTCTCTGTCTCTCTGTCTCTCTGTCTCTCTGTCTCTCCCCCCGCCCTGCCACTCTCTTCCCTCTTTTTTGTATATGTATTCTCTATGAGATATATTCTTTTGGAAGAAGAAATCTTGTCTTCATGTCCATAGAGAGCAAAGCTAAAAGTAATGGTGAGATGTTTCAAAGAGGCAAATACAGATCTGAGGTTGAGAAAAACGTTCTAACAAGGGAAAATAGTAGGTTTCCCCTACCTGAAGATATTTACTTTGAAGGTGGATGACCACTTGTTGGGTTCAGGTATGAGTTGGACAAGATGGCCTCTTCCACCTTCAGGATCCCTCTGCAGCAGCCTTCTAATTGACCTTCCTACTTCTAGTTTCCCTCCTCCCCATCCTCCACACAACTTCCAAAATAATTTCACTAAAGCACAGGCAAAATCGGATCAAATTTGAAGTGAGTATTGACTCTGGGATATAATACAAACTCCTCAGTTTGTGATTCAAGATCCTCCACAATCAGGCTTCCATCCACCTTTCTAGCTTTATTTCACATTTCTTCCCTTCAGGTACTCTGTGTTGGCAAAACTATACTACTAGCTATTCTCCAAACTCAACATTCTCTCTCTTGCCCCTTAGCATTTGTGCAAGTCAATCCCATGCTCTAAATGTACTTCCTCCTCACCTCTAATTCTTAAAAAACCCATCCTTCTCCAAGGCTCAGCTCAGGAGTTACCTCTTCTATAATGCCTTCCTTCATTTTCACCACCCTCTCCCCCAGTCATTAGCATTTCTTTCCTTCCTCAAATTACTAATATATATCTTTTCTGTGTACGAGTTGTGTTCTTCTATTAAAATGGAACCTTGTCGAGGGCAGGGTCTGTTCTGGTTTTGACTTTCTAGCAGAGTGACTTAAACGCAGTAGGAGTTTAATAAATGTTTGCTATACGATTGAATTGAATTGAATTCATTGTTGATCTTTTCCACTCTCTCCTAAATCATCCCCATACTGTAATAAAGTATCAAAGCTTAGGAGACTCAAGGTCAGCTCTCCTTAGATAAAGTAGCACACTTGGGTTCCTGGGTCACCAATGAAGGAGCTCAGTCTCACAGGTAGGTCTAAAGAGTAATGGAACCATAGACTGGCAGAACCCAGACTCCTCTCATGCAGGGGCTCTTAAGCCTATTGGCTCCTTCTCCAAATAATGTTTCTAAATGCATAAAATAAAATATATGAGAAAATACAAATAAAAGCAATTGTGTAAAAAATACAGTTAGAATCTTTTTGAAGTTCATGAATCCCAGGTTAACAACTGATTTAGTCCAACACGGTCATCAGGTCCAGAGATGTTTTGACTTGCCTGAAGTCACACAGTAAAGAAATCAAATGACTGGTGTGAACTAGGACCCTCTTTACAAGGTGTTTCTGAAGGGCAATGACACTGATTAATTACCTCAGAGTACACCATCCCAGGTGGGATCCCAAGTGTGGGATGGATCAATTGAAAATGTAATGGGCCAATTAGAATCTATAAACTTACATGCCCACACATTTATTTAAGTTTCTGCAGAGTGGATTTTTAACCTTCTTGCCAGTATTAATTTGGAGGAAAGTAATAATGACAATGAAAAGAGCAAGGGGAAAAAAAGCCAAACCCAGCAGAACTTAGATCACTAAACAGTAGAGGGAAAAAAACTTAGAGGGAAGCTTAATAAATGTCATTCATGATTCATTGATTGAAATATTAAAGGGTGATGAACTGCTAACTATTGTCTCTCTAAACTGAGGGCAAAATTAGAGGAAAATTGATAGGAAGGATTTGGCCTGAATACTGAGAGTTGTGAGACCCTGAACTCATTTCCATGGTTCATGAATCATAGATGGTTTCAGTGGGGCCATGCCTAGATGCAGAGTTTTGGACAAGATGACCTCAAGGTCCATTCTAGCTCTGTGAGTCTATCATTAGTTAATGGTTTACAAAAAGAGAATATTGAGCTTTGTATGGAAACCTCATTGGCCTCTGTGAAGCTTATCAATCAATCAGCAAGCATTTATTAGGTACCTACTAAATACCAGGTATTATGGATATCAAATACTCAAATAGATCTGTGCAGATCTCAATCCATCCATGCCAACCCATCCCATTTCACTCTTATCTATGGCCTCCCATGAATGGATAAGGAGTCTACCCAAAGTGCCAGAGTCTTTCCCTGACTTCTCTTAACATAGAGGTAACCTTTTATCCCTAGACCTCACCACATGAAAACCCAACTACTCTTCCTCTCATATATTTCCTTAATGGCATCTTTTACTCCTCCAAAGTTCCTCATTGGTTAAATGTTTTTGCTTGCCCTGTCTTCCACCATGCTCTTCCTCCATTGAGTTCTATGTGATTAGAAGCTTGTTTGGAGACTGCCACGTCCCAATTTCTCAGAGCAACACCAATGGGGACACCAGAAAAACAGCAAAACAAATACAGTCTCTGCCTCTAGGCCTCGAAGTCTGAGACCCACATAGTTGCTACTCAGCCTATGTAGTACTTTAAGACTACAATAGCTGGAAAGGAAGAGTATCTTATGACTGCCGCCCAAGAAAAGAAGGAACAACAATAACTCCCATTTCCATAGTACTTCAAGGTTTCCTCACAACTCTCTGATATTAGTAGTACAAGTATCATAATAATCCCCATTTTACATATGAGAAAACTGAGACCCAGGGAGGTGAATTAACTTGCCCAGGAGCAAACAAGCAGTACTTGTTGGACCTGGGGTAATAGACTCCAAGGACTTTCCCAGGATATCTCTCACTGAGTTACTAAGTCAGAAGGACAGGCATAGAAAAGATTCATTTAGTAATTTTGGTATGTCTGAGTACTATATATAGTTCATTGTCATTCAAGAATAATAATTGTAGTAAGCACGCAACATTTATATAGAGTTGAAAACAGCAAGCATGGGGGCATTTTCTCACTTCCTCCTGTGGCACCAAGTCATTCTGTAACCAAGGCACCGAATCTCTCCGTAGTTGTCTCCACAAAATAATAATAATGCTCCCTATCCTCTTCCCCTCTCCTCGTGTCACCTCCCCACTAATTTACCCATTCACCAATAATCACAGAATTTCAAAGCTAAAAGAGACACCTGTGCCCATGGAGTCTAACCCTATATGTATAAGAATCTTATCTATGATGTATCTGGTAAGTGTGTTGGTCCAGGCTTTTCTTCCAAATCTCCCACAAGGGGAAACCCACTACTTCCTGGGGCAGTTCCATTCCATTTTTGGATAGCTCCAATTATTAAGAAGTTTTTTCCTTATATTACTCCTAAATCTGCATCTTTGTAACTTCTACCCACTGTTCCTAATTCCCACGGGCCTCTAGAGTCAAGCAAAATAAGGCTTAACCTTTTTTCCATATGACATTCCTTCAAATATTTGAAGACAATTATCATGTCTGGCTAAGCCAAATTTGGAAATGAATTGGGAAATATCTAGATTCAGAGAGGCTTATTTCCCAACCTTTTCCCAATCTTTGGCGTACTTGTTAATTTTAGTATTTTGCTATGACATAGAGAAAGTAAGTGACCCATCAGTGATAGAAAAAAAAAAGTGGGGATGGGGAGGGGACAGGCAGGGAAGGCACTGGCCCTGAATTCAGAAGAGCTGAGCTTATATCTCAGCCTAGCCATGTGGCTCTGGGCAAGTCACTTTCCACCCTCATGCCTCAGTTTCCTCATCTATAAAGTGAAAATAATCATAACCCTACAATCATTGAGTAGTTGTGAAGGAAGAACTTAGCGATTCTTAACATTATATAGAAATGAGAGTTCTTAAGATTACATATAAGTTAGTAATCAGCGTTATTATAGTACCAAGGGGGCAGAAATTGGGGGAGGTCTTTGAAGAGAAAATGCTTCATACTGTATAGTAAGTAAAAGGGAAAAGAGAAAACAGAAGGAAAAAAGGGTCTCCTTGGGTAATGAAGGCCTTGGAAAAGTTCAATATAAGAGCTGCTATCTGGCCCTTGTTGGGGTTGACTGCTTCTGATTTCTGGTAGGAAAGGACCTCAAACTATGGGGAGAAGCTGATTTGTTCCCATCTACCAGTTAGGGTCTTTCAGATCAGAGCTGGTCTTTTAGGTGGAATAAGTTGTCTGTCAATTGATGGGAGGGTGCGGGTGGGATGTGGGGTAAGACAGAGGAGAACAATGGAATGAATGTCCAGCTTGAAATCTTCCTGACTCCTGAGTTCAAATTCCACTTATTATAACACTTATTAGCTATGTAACCAAGAACAACCCCCAAAACTGTGTGCCTTGAGAAACTTTCTAAATCTTCTCTACTAAAGTACAAATAGGTTGCAATTTGAGTTGGTGGAGGCAATTCCCACAAATGTCAAAGGAGTCCTCAAGGGTGAACTGGTTTGAGGGATATAGAGAAGCTATTTTGCAACCCCATATCTGCCCTACCAGGGATAAATACCATCAGGAGCTATGTGCTAAGTATTCACCCATCTCTACTATCTCCTTTTCCAAGATTCCAGGGTTAGGTATCACTTTGTCACTAACATCTTAGTGTGAATTAGTTGGAGTAGATATTTTCCCAGCAGAGAAGTGTAGAATATGAATGTAATGAAATATTATTAAGCTATAAGAGATGGTAAATAGGATCATTTCAGAAAAACCTGGAAAGACTTACTTGTACTGATGAAAAGTGAAACAAGCAGAACAAGCAGAGCATGTACACAGTAACAATAATTAGGATCAATTATGAATGACTTAGCTATTCTCAGCAATACAGTGATCCACAACAATGCCAAAGGACTCATGATGAAAAATGCTGTCCACATCCAGAGAAAGAACCAATGGAATCTGAATGCAGATTAAAGCAGATGATTTTTTACTTTCTTTATTTTTTGTGTTTTTTTCTTTTTGATCTTTCTTCCTTCACAACACGACTAATATGGAAATATGTCTTATATGATTATACATATATAATCTATATCAAATTGCTTACCATCTTAGGGAGGGGGGAGGTGAGAGAGGGAGAGAGAAAATGTGGAACTTAAAATTTTTTTAAAGTCAAGTTTAAAAATTCGTGTAATTAGGAAAAAATAAAATGCTATATAAAAAAAGAATGTGGCTCTAAGGAAAGAAAAGAAAGGAAAGAAATCAAGGATGGGGAGGATGACATGAGAGAACAGGGCCCCTAAAGATGAATTTCCTCACAATTTTTCTGGGGGTTACCATATTCAAATTGGCCCAATGTGTCTTAATTTTCTGGATGGGAAGTCCTTACTTCTTTTTTTTTATTATCATATTTTCACCTTAGTCATGTTGTGAAGAAGAATTGAACCCAAGGGGAGCAGTCATGAGAAAATAGAAACAAAGCAAACAAAAAGAGAGCAAAAGTATGCTTCCATCTACATTCAGACTCCAAAGTTCTTTCTCTGAAAGTGGAAAGCATTTTTCATCATGAGTCCTTCAGAGTTGTCTTAGATCCTTGCATTGCTGAGAAGAGCCAAGTCCATCAAAGTTAGTCACTACACAATGTGACTGTTACTGTGTACAAAGTTCTCCTGGTTCTGCTCACTTCACTCAGCATCAGTTCATGTAAATCTTTCCTGGTTTTTCTGAAGTCCACCTGCTCCTCATTTCTTATAGCTCAATAGTATTCTATTATATTCATATACCACAACTTGTTCAGACATTCCCCAATTGGTGGGCATCCCCTCAATTTCCAATTCTTTGACAGGGCAGTGCTTATTTTAATCTTTCAGAAGAAAAGCACTGAAAATCTACAAAATTAAAGAGCTAATATTCTCAGTGGGGAAAAGATTTTAATAAAATAGAACTCTTCACTTCCACTATCCTTGGTGGATGAGTGGGTGAGGGGAAGATGTCAAGAAATTGACAGCCCTGGGACTTAGGAGTTAAGTGGATTTGCTGGCAAACATTCTTCCCAGGTCAAGTCTGCATGCAAAGACCATTTCATGTTACTTTGCTCATTTCCTGTGCTAGTGCTATTTATATGGTGCTTATCTCTGTCCTACCTATTTATTTTACAAAACAGGACATAGTCCATTCTACAGGGGTCAGGTGGCATCATTTACAGGCAGGTGGCTGCAAGTTGGCACAGGAGGGTTCAAAGTGAAACCTTATTCCTTCTTCCCACTGTCAGCTCTTTTCCTTGCTTTGGCCTAACTCCTATTGTTTTTGGTGATCCCAAGTGGGGAATGGCCTAGAAAAATGGACTTTGTACTAGACAATCAAAGAACAGATCTTAGAATCATCTTGGTACATCATCGGAAAGTTGTATTTGAAGTCAGAGGATCTGATGACAAATCCTAGCTTGGCTACTGACTATGTGACCATAGACAAGTTTTAACCTCTCTAGGTCTTAATTCTTCACCTGTAAAATAAGGGAGTGGGAATCCAAGGTCCCTTCCAGCTCTGAACCTATGACCTATGAACTTGTAGGGGAAAATGTATTGATTGAATTTGGAGCTGGAGGGCTTCAATGTTCAGTTCTTGCCTCTGATTATTGTGTGACCTTGGAAAAATTCCTCACTTATAAAATGAAAGGGGTTAAACAAAGTGATCTCTAAGGACCTTTCCAGACCCAAACTCTTCCCACTGGAAAACACACATAGGAATACTTGCCACTGGTAGGAACTACTCTCAACTTTTGGTCCCTTCCCCAGATGCATTATGGAGATCATAAAGACTATGGGGAAAGTCTGGTTTGTTTCTGTCTCCCAGATCAAGTCTTTATGATCAGAGTTGGCCAGAGTACCCCAGAATGTCAGAGGTAGAAGGGACTTCATGGTTATCAGGCAGTTATTGTGATGGAAAGCATATTGGATCTAGAGTCTGGAGAAACCTAAGGTCAGTCCCTTGCCTCTGATACCCATTAGCCATGTGTTCTCTTAGTCTTGGCTCCTTCAACCATGAAGTAAATAGGGAAAATAATACTTACATGATCCATGTCACAAGATCCCTGGGAGGAAAGCTCTTTGAAAATCATAAAATGTTTTTTGAGAGGTAGTGAGGTGTACTGGATAGCAAGCTGGCCTTGGAATCATGAAGACCTGGGTCTTCAAGTCTCTCCTCTCAGAATGGCTATGATCCTGAACAAGTAATTTAACTTTTCAGTACCCAGAGAAGTCTTTAACATTATTAATTGAAGAGTACCCAGAGAAGTCTTTAACATTATTAATTGTACTGATTGCTATTGGAATTTCCCTTAACAATGAAATCGAAGGGTTAGTCTGGGGGGGGGCGGGGGAAATGCTGCATGAAGATTTACTCTTATGTAGCTGAAAGTAATCACTTCACAAGCCCAATCCGAAGAACCGGGATTGCCTGACATCATACTGGTAGTTCACAGTGTGCCATTTGTTCTTGAGGGTAAGGACTGTTTCTACTTTTCTTTGTATCTCCAGTACTTAGCACATTGTTTGGCACTTAATAAATGTTTGTTAACTTGATTAGATTTCTGGTTTATGAAGCACTTTATGTGGTTTATGTGATTATCTGGTTGCAGCCTCACAACATTCATCTGAGGTAGGCGCTATTTTTTTAATCCTTAAGAAACTGAGGCTCAGAGAAGTGAGTTGCCCAGGATGAGCTAGCTAGTAAAGGTCAGAGTCTGAATCTGACCCCAAGTCTGACTCCACATGCAGCATTCTGGTGGATGTTTCTTCAGTAGTGACTCTTTCTCAAGGTGACCTCTAAGAGAATCAAGGTTACAAAACAGTGCTGTCCCAAATCATCTTCTTCTGAATCTGGAAGGCTTCATACAAAAGGTGTTCATGGAGTGTAAGGGTAGGCATTGAATGTACTCAGGCTCCTTCTCTCCTCCCAGAAGCCAGAGGAAAACAGATGTATGACCAGTGGTTTCCAATTAGTGGTTTCCAGCTATGTTTAAAACAGCAAGGCAGATGGGAAGGAGAAAAGTCCTCAGCTGAATCACTGCTCATCAGAGGAAGACAGGGACTCTTTATGTTAATAATTTGCTGAAATGCCATTTGGAAATAACAGAGAATCTATTTCTTTCTTCCCCAACTTGAAAGCCCAAGAGTGACATTTAGGTAAAACTCTTGAATGTGGTTTCAGGCACATTTCTTGTCTCCAGCACAATTGGAAGCTTATTCTAGCTTTCAACAGATGCACATAGGGTCAGTTGTTCAGTCACTAAATATTAATACTGAGAATACAAAAAAGGAGCAAAACATTGTCCCTGCTCTCAGGAAGTTCATATTCAAATGATGGAGACAACATGCAAAAAACCCCCCAACAATCTTAGATGCTTCCAAAATGAGCCATTGTGTACACAGTTAAAGTTTGTGGTCCTCCAAGTAAGCGATCTTTTTGGAAGGAATGTACCTGTCATTTTTTCCTCTGTGACATCATGGGGGAAAGGAGGAGCATTTCTCTTTTTTCTGATCAAGTTGGCTCCAGTGATTCATCTGCAGAGAGGCTAAAAATATATCCTGACTCCCTCCTACTACTTCCCTCCCCAGCCCCCAGACCTGGGGCCAATAACTCCTACCCTTTCTCCATCCTTTGTTTCTATTCCCCCTTCAGATGGGGCAAACTTCTCCTTTGTCAACATTTCTAGGAAGTGCAAAGCACATTGGTAATAACCCTGTGATGCCTTCTATATCATGATTTATAGACAGGAAGAAGTGAGAGGAGATTGTCCTGGCAATGTGATGAGATGACAAATGGTAAGAAATGACCCTGCGTGGTAATTACTATGTCATCAATAATTTTTCTGAGGTGAGTCACACTCACCTGCTCTGTGGAATCTGTGTCCTGAGGTAAAATTCTGAGTCTCTTGGTTTGAATGAGGGCAAATCATAGATTGAAACTTACAGAACACCTTGAAAACACAAGATCTCATACAAGAAGGAAGGAAGAAAGTAAAGAAGGGAGGGTTGTTGTGTTCGTCCTTCATTTTCAAAGAAGATCATGACATCAGAGAAATGATGACATGACTTGCACTTGACTTTGTTTTGAGGGAGGGAAGGCTGTGCAAGGTCACCAGCCTCACTTTCTCCTCCTGAGCCATCTGGATCCCGCGACCAGATATTCATCAGGATGACTGGAGATGGCCAAGGATGCAATGGGAGAACTTGGCCTTTTTAGGCTAAGGCCTATTCTGGTGCTCACTTATAGTGAGGTGACACCAAAGAAGTGAGGGAGAAAACAAGGAAAGAAGGAAGGAAATAAGCATTTATTAAGTACCTACTATATGCTGTGCTAAGCACTTTACAAATATTATCTCATTTGATCCTCAAAAGACAATCCTGGGAGGTAGGTGTTGTTATTATCTCCATTTTACAGTTGTGGAAACTGAGGCAGACAGAAGTTGTAATTTTCCCCAGGGTTACACATTTAGTGAGTGTTTGAAGCCAGATTTTAAGAATCAAAACATAATATTTTTCCAACATGGTCCCTAACCCTGAAGTGCTAAACCAAGATAATCCTATCTACCTTATTTCAACCTTGATGGATCTCTGATCTCACCTATGGGTCCACTTCTTCTGACAGTGCAGATTAAAACTGGTCTATACCTTCTCCTCCTGGATACTCTGGTCCATGTTCTTTCAGGAATCCACTATACCAATGGCATCAAGCTCAAATAGAAATGGAGGTCACTAAACTGTATGTAAGGACTTCTGTGGCTGCACATTGACTTCGAAAACCACATACGAACATTACCTGTGTTCTATTGTATTTTAATTTATTTTCATCAAATATTTCCCAATTACATTTTAATCCCCTTCAGAGTATTGAAGATATGAAGTGTTTGATAACTCTACACAGGCTCACCCAAAGTACTCTGGGGAGGTTTCTTACTAATGTCAAATGGTAGCTCAGTAGAGAGAACTCTGAACCTAGAGTCAGGAAGACCTGAGTTCAAATTTGGCCTCAGACCATTACTAACTGCATGAACTTAACCTCACTTTCTTCAACTGTAAAATGGGAATAATAGTAACATCTACTTCACAGGGTTGTTGTGAAGTTCAAATGAGGTAATATTCGAAAAGCAATTAGCAAAGTATCCAGCACATAGTAATAAATTATAGCTATTTTTTTTTGGTAAATTTTTTTATTTTAAACTTAAGTATAAAATGAGAAAAGAAAAAATTTGTCATGTATACAGAAAATTTTAAGAGGATTCAATATAAAACAATAAATTTCCATTTCAAAAAAGCCTACATAATAAATACTATACATTATTTTCAAGCTGCCCGACTTCCTTGTTTTTCTTTTGTTTTTTGCGGTATACGTACTTTTTACTTAGTTTTTCTCCCTCCCTCCCCCCACCACCTGCAGAAGGCTACAATTAAGCATGGATACATATACAGGGATATCTATAAACATACGCACACATACACTGTAAGACTGTACTAAGCTCATTTCCTCCTATCATCTGTTTCTCTGAAGGTGGATAGCATCTTCCTTCATAAGTCCAAGTCTTTCCAGCTCATCATTCCTCATAGCAACATTCCAACCTAATCATGTCCTATCTGAGATTGTCTTCACTTTTGATTAAATCTCTCTTAACTTGAACTTTGTCTGAGATCATGATTATTATCCCTGCTTTTTTTTTTACATACTGAATTCTGCTCCTGCCTTTTATTTTATCTTTGTGTGTATCTCTCATTTTTATGTTTTCTGAAAGCAACATATTGTTAAATTCAAATTTTTAATCTGTTATCCATTTCCATTTTATGGGCAAATTCATCCCATTCATCCCCTTGCCCAGTTCTAAGCTACAATTACTTATGCGTTTTCTTCCTTCCTATTTTTCCTCAATATCCTTCTCACCCTATTTTCTCTATCCCTCCTCACTCTTCTGCTTTACGTCCGGCAGTTACTTTGCCCTCCTATTTCTTAGCCTACCTATTCCTCTAAGACATCTTCCTTTATCCTCTCCTCCCACTCTATTCCCTTGCCCTCTTATTTCTTTCTGAATTTTAGAAGACTTCTCTTCCCTTCTAGATACATGTTTTGTTTCTTCTTTAATCCATTCCCAATGAAAGTAAAGTTCCAATACTACCCATCCTCCCCCTACCAGCTTCTTCCGTATCAGTTTTTCTTTTTATACCTCATTTGTATGAGATAATTACTCCGTTTTAATCTCTCCCTACAGTTTTATTTTTTTCAGAATCACCCATCATACTCAGCCCACGCTTTCCTTTCAAAATACCCAAATAATGATGACAGTCACAAGAGTACTGCTAATATTTCCACATATTCAAAGTAAAAAATTTGATCATACTGAGTCCCTTCTAATTGGTCTTTAATGTTTACCTTATATTTCTCCTGAATGTTATATGTTGAATTTTCTGTAAGTTTTGGGTTTTTTGTCATGAAAATCTGGAAGTCTTCAAGTTTCTTAGTTTTCATTTTTTCATTCAGGATTATACTTAACTTTCCTGGAAAAGTTACGCTTGGTTGTAACCCCAGATCTTTTGCTCTACAAAATAGAGTATTCTAAGACCTATGATCTGATCCTTCTGTGTAATAGCTGCTAGGTCTTGCATAATCCTTATTATAGCTCCATGATATTTAAATTGGTTTATTTTTTTGTTGCTTCCAATACTTTCTCCTTAAAGCTTTGAAAGTTAGCTATGATATTCCAGTAAATCTTCCTCCAGGAATCTTTTTCAGGTGGTGATCAGGGATTTTTTTTTTTTATGTCTACTTTGTCTTTTTGTTCTAGAACTTCAGGGTAATTTTTCTTGATAATTTCTTGTAATAATTCTTTTTCTTTTTTAGTCATAATTTTTGGGTATTCTTATATTATTTCTCCTCAATGTGCTTTTCTGATGAGATGTTTCACTTTCTCTTCTATTTTTTTATTCTTTTAATTTTGTTTTATGATTTCTTGGTGTCTTAGAATGTCATTGGTTTCTCCTTGCCCAATTCTAGTTTTCAAGGAATTATTTTCTTCCTTAAGTTTTTGATTCTCTATTTCCAGTTGGTTGACTTTCTTTTCATAATTTTCTTGATTTTCTTGGATTGTTCTAACTTTGCTTCCCCTAGTTTTTCCTTGATGTCTCTGATTTTTAATGAGCTTTTAAAGTTCTTCCTTTCGTGCTTGGGACCATTCAATATTTCTTATTGAAAGAGTGGGTTCTTTTAAGTTCCAATATCTTCCTTTGAATAAGAACCCAGATCTTCTCTATTCCCATAGTAACTATCTATGTTGAGATCTTTCTCATTTGCTTATTCATTTTTATTCACATTTTTTGTTTTATTTTGTTTTTAGCAGGTATTGGTGTAATGAAGTTATAGTCCCAAGCTATGAGGAATGATATCCCAAGTTTCAGGACCTTCCTCCTGTTATTTTCTGAAGTCTGTCTCAGGTCCAGCTTTGGGCTGTCCTCTCTACTCCTAAGCTACAGCTAGGGCCCCCAGCCACACTGTCCCACAAATGATCTTGCTCCCTGTGGTTCCCTCTGATTGCTGTAAACTACTGCTATCCTCTCTACCTCAGAACTGAAACCAGGGACTCTGCTCTCCTGTAAGCACTCACCAGGTGTGTGCTAGCTCCTTCTTTCGGTAGCCAGAGCTCAGGATGCGTCTGGTCAGCACAGCTGTGCTTGGCATCCCTCCACAAAGGAAGGTCCTTCAGTTTTTTGCTACTCCCCATCAGACCCCCACAATGTCGCTTAGACGATAGTTACTAAGGCTGAGGCTGCCTTTCAACCCAGCTGCCCCCAGGGCTGTTGTTTGTTGACTATGCAGAGTGGGCCTGGGGGTGTTTGCACTTCTCTCTGACAAAACCTCCACCCCTGGAGGTTGGGTCTTTCCTGGGGTCTTTTCAAATTGTTTTAGGAGGATAACAGTGTTGTGTTTTATTTCCCTGTTTATTTCTGCTACTCTGAGGCAAAGTTCTATCTTTTTTTTGCTTTGTGGAGGAAATTGGGAGAGCCAAAAGTTTTCTGACCTACTCAGTCACCTCCCCAAGAATCCTCTCTATTATTATATATATATTAGATATGCTATTATAATATTTTACATTAGATATTATTTAAATTATATATTAATAGTATATTATTATATATTATATAAACATTATAAAATAATATTTTAATATTATGGTAAATGAATGTATATTGGAGATTATGTGGGCTGTTAATTTTTGTTGTTCAGTCACTTTAGTCATGTCCTACTTTGTCCTACTCTTCGTGACCCCATTTAGGGTTTTCTTTGCAAAGACACTGTAGTGGTTTGCCATTTCCTTCTCCAGCTCATTTTACAGGTGAGGAAACTAAAGCAAGTGTCTGAGGCTAGATATGAACTCAGGTCTTCCTTACTCCAGGCCACTTGCTCTATCCACGGTGGCTGCTCTGGAGGCTATTCATTTGTTTTCCTTTATTTTCATTATGTTACTGGCCTACCTCCTTTTCCCTTCATACATCTCTTTGATATCTTTGATGCCACTTCCTGAGCACAATTCATACAATCATAGATCCTCTGTTAGTAACATACTTCCGTCTATTCATAGATGGAATGGAAGGGAGTGGACTATATTACATTTAGGAAATTGTGTGGTTTTAGATTTTTCTTTTTTTTCTCATAAACTTGTCAAAGAGCAATAAACATGAAAATATCTTTATACAAATAAAAACAGAGAATCTGCATTGTCTATGACACCGTGACTGTAACATATCACTTAGTTAATTATTTTAAAGTACATATTAAATTTTAACATGGTAGTTGTGACCTTCTTGAAAGTAGTTGTGTTCTTGTTGTCTTTCTCCTCCTCTTCCTCATTCTATTTTTCCTCCTCTTTTTCACCTTCTCCTCCTCCTCCTTCTTCTTCCTTGTCTTCTTCATCTTCATCTTCATCTTCATCTCCTTCCTCTTCTTCTTCCTCTTCTTCCTCTTCTTCATCTTCATCTTCTTTTTCATTTTTGTCTTCATCTTCTTCTTCAACTTCATCTTTTTCATCTTTGTCTTCATCATCTTTTTTTTCTTCTTTTCTTCTTCTCCTCTTCCCACCTTGTGAAATATTTTTAGGGAAACAAAAAACTAATTTATGAGTTATACAATACAACATGACTATCATCAGAAGTAAAATACCATAATCTCAGAATCAAAACTGTAGGTCACCCAAAGGATAGTGGGAAAATATATCTACATCAGTAAAGTTATAAATGAACAATGTTGACTTATCCATAGAACACCAGAAATTCTTTCTTAAGGACTATGCCTTAAACCCAAATCACTGTAGCTCTTATTGATTGTCCAACAATAGGTCCCATCCCAAGCCTCCCTTGGTTATTGTTTGCGCCGGGATGGCTCTTAGTGAGTATAAATAGAAACTGTTTCTATTTTGGCTAGAAACCCTGAGAGTCTTCCCCTCCTAGAATGTTGAGTTTGGGGTTTTTGGGGGGATTTTTTTTTTTTGACTAGGTAAAAGAGGTCATTCTTTGCCTTATTTTTTACCTAGCCTTCCCTCTCTCAAAAAACAAAGTCAAGTGCAAGTCATGCCATTATTTCTCTGATGGCAGGTCTTCTTTGGCAATGAAGGACAAACACACACATCTTACTTAGCCTTCACCACTGAATGGGTGTTGTCTCATTTAAACTGACACCTGGGAAAGACCTTAGCATAAGAAGGCCAAGATCTTCCACTATATCCTGGGTCATCTCCAGTTGTCCTGATCTATATCTTGCCACTGGACCCAGATGGCTCTGGAGGAGAAGGTGAGGCTGGTGACTTTGCATAGCCCTGCCTCACTTAAATCCAATTCACTTGCCAGTCATGGCATCACCTTCCTAATGTCATCATCCTCTTCGAGAATGAAGGACAAACTACAACAGGAACTATGAGACAATCTACATTATTGCCAGTCTACCTCTGATCAGCTGCTTTCCTCCCTCTCCTTCATTTTCTCTCCATCCCTCCACTGGGGTGTTGGCCAGCAATGGTAACTGTCTCTCTTCAAGGACAGCCAGGGGGATAAAGCACCTCGAACCTTGATGGAAGACACTAATGCAATGAGTTGGGGCTCAAGCAACGGACTAGCTCTTCCCCCCTTTGCCCTTAAAAACTCAAAAAGGAATCCCCAATAGAGCCACAAACTTTTCAAGTGCTTCACAAGTTGCTTTAAATTCTTGTTCAATTAAATCCAACAAATATTTCTAACATGCTTGCTATATTTAATGCACAGTGATTTTTATAGAAAGTATTACTAGAAGGAATATTTATACCACTTTCTGTGCACAATCATCCTTTGATAGTACAAGTTCATTAGAAGGAAGACAGTAGGCTGGAGTTCTGCTCCCAAAAGCAATATCAGAGCAAGTGAGTAGAAACTTCAAGGGAGGAAATTTAGCCTCAACAGAGAGAACTTGATCACAATCTGAGCTGTCTGAGACTGAAACAGGCTACCTCGTTCACTAGAAATTTCCTCTCCATCTCTCCCTCAAGCTGAACAACACTTGCTAAAAATATTGTAGAGAGAATTTCTGCCTCAGATAAGGGCTGAACTAGGTGGTCTCAGAGGTTCCTTCCCACCCTCAAAATCTATGACTCTATGAAATATGCTGGCTAAAAGAGCCAGCAAAGCAGTAACAACTTTGCACCCAAAGCTATGGGGCCAAAAGCTTCTAGTTAGATCCTAAGCCCAGTTAGGAAACATCAGGGCATGTTTTCCTTGTTAATGTTTACAAGAAGTTTGGTGGTAGAAACTAGACCAGCTAGGTGACTCAGTGGATAGGGTACCAGATCTAGAATGCAGAAGACCTGAATTCAAATCCAGCCTCAGATACTTCATAGATGTGTGACCCTAGGCAAGTGACTTAACCTCTGTTGACCTCAGTTTCTCCATCTGTAAAATGGGGATGATAATAATACCACCTATCTCACACCAATTGCTGTGAGGGATAAAATATGATTACATTAGTAAGATGATTTGCTAACTTTAAAACAACATATAAATGTTAGCTATTTTATTGGATAGCGTGTTATTAGATAGTTTTTCTCAGTGGAAAAAATGCTGTCTCTGAAGTCAGAGGCCCTGAATTCAGATCCTACCTCTGACTATTGCTAGTGCAGGTATGACCTTGGGCAAGTCTTAAATCCTTTGGGGTTTATTTCCTCTCTGTAAAACGCTTAACTTCTGGGAACCTCAGTTTTCTCCTCTACAAAATGAGAATATTAGTTTAGATGACGTCTAAGGTCCCATCCACCTCTAGTCTATGGTTGACTTGTAGAGCAAGAGGCCTATGGAAGTGATGGAACAGTTTTGACTTAATGTTGCTTGGGAGGCTTTGGTAAAGCATTTGGAATAGGAATGAACCTGCATATAGGACAGTGAATGTCAGCTCCCCTGGGCTTCTCTCCCCCTGCTCTTCACTGAGCCCTGACGTGATAGTCCTCCATATTCAGTGTTATGAGCACTAGAGACCAGGGATGAAAAACCATTTACCAGATTTCATCTCTCATGCCACTTACCTGAATTAGCCTCTTCTAATCTCTCTGCAGTCTTTTCACAAGAAAAGGGAGTGAGAGGTGGGGGATGGGAGTGATTGGAAGGTGGAGGAGAAGGGAAAGATCATTGCTACTGTATGTTGCAAGCAGACCCCAGAACATCATTGCAAGTGGGTCTGTGACAACTTACCGATATAGACCCGCATAGACTTCTTCATCTTGGAGTCTCCATTGTAATTTTCATTTCCCCCCTTATAAGCAGCATTTTTAAGAAACAGAAAGAACTGCTGGAGGAAGGGCAGAGAATTCAGCTAACTTTGCCACTGTTTTCTCTGTGAATTTAGGGTGAGTCATAGGGTTCTAGGGGAAAAAAAAGGCCAAGAATCTCCAAGATGAATGAAGGTTGCCAGTGATGGCATCAGACTAGGACCAGAGCCCAAATTCTTGCAAAATTCTTGACTGCATATTTTTAGAATGAAAATATAAAGGCGATAGAGAAACACTTATGAAAGTCCATATTATTAGGTGGCCTAGTGCCCCGCCTCCCCACCCCACCCTTTGGAAATAGATGCCAAGGCTAGCTCAGCTGCCCACAATTCAGATCCTTCCTACAAGACAGCTCTCATCTTTACTAATATATCCTGGGGTGGAAAGGAGGCCTTTGGGGATCAAGAGATGATATTAAAAACTAGACTAAATGCCAAGGTCCTACATGTATGTATGTTCTTATAAAATATGATAATCATACAAAGAGAGCAATAGGAAGGCTGAAAGCAATGTTCTCAAGGTACCATCACCACAATCCCTCTGTCTCCAATTTGCTCTCTGTTCTCACACCAGAAAGTCCAAAAACACTGATTAGACCCCCTACTACGTGCCAGGCACTGTGCTAAGTGCTGGGAATAGAAAAAAAGGTAAAAGACAGCTCAGATTCTCAAGGAGTTCACAGCCTAATGGAGGAGACAGCATACAAAGAGTCATATGCAAGCAAAGTACTCAGGATAAATTGGAAATAATCCAATTGAGGGTGGGCAGTAGAATTAACATCTGGGGCTTGAAGGGAGCCAGGAGACAGAGATGAGGAAGAAGAACATTCCAGGCATGGGGAACAGCCAGTAAAAGTACTTGGATTCAAAGCAGCATCATTGGAAAGGTAGGGAAAGGCCAGATCATGAAGGATTTTGAACATTAAACAGAAGATTTTTTATTTGATCCTAGAAGTGATAGGGAGTCATAGAAGTTTATCGAGTACAGACATTGACATAGTTGGAACTGTGTTTTAGAAAGATCACTTTGGCCAGTGAATACAGGATAGACAGGAATGGGGGGGCAGAGGAGGAGAGGACTTGAGACAGGTTATTGTAGCAGTCCAGATGAGAGCCTGCACCTGGGTGGTGGCAGTATCAGAGGAGAGAAAAAAGTATATTCAAGAGATGTTACAAAGCAATAAAATTCTAAATACTGAAGAAAACCTTCAGCATTGAATAGGTCCCTTAGGGAGGATTTATGGAAAGACATGAACAAACTGTGGTTGCACAGGATAAAAGAAAAAACAAAAAAACAAACATGGATAGGTTGCAAACTATACTAGTGGAAGATATAGTCAAGTTGATGAGATCATGGATTCATCCAAATGTCAAGATAAGTAGACTATAGCCTGCTTGGTCAGATGGAAGAAGTAGATGGTGAGTTCCTAATGCTAATCACAAAGCTAGAGGTAAATATCTAGTCCTCTCCTGGAAATATCCCACTGTTAAAAAGACATACTTTGATGGATCTATCATCTCACTGATGCTGAAATCCTTTCAGAGGTGTAGATTATAATTCATCTTACTTCTTAACCCTCATTATTCATGACCATAAAGTCTCCACAAGGGGCAACCCCAATGGGCTATGGATTTTCCTTTAGACTTCTCAGTTTTACCAGGGTATGAATGAAGGATACAGGTTATCAATCTGCTATCTAACCCTTTTACACATAACCAGCCCACTTTCTCTTTTAGTCTTACAGATCTCGGGGTAGCCCATAACTTTCATTTATTGCAGACTGTAATGGTCTATGATTTTTAGTCATATAACATCACTAAGGGAATATTGATGTTAAAATAATGTGGGACTTTGTTTTAGGAAAAAGCTTGAGGTTGTTATAAGAAATGTCTCAAATGCATTCTACTCTATTTTCCTACTCCTTTTCAATCTTAGGCTCATTTCTTGTCTGTCTGCAAGATCTTTCTAAAAGATGCGTCCAGCTCAAAGGTTAACTTTTCTGCTGCATGTAGTTGTCCAGACAATAAGCATTCTTCATTTTACTTGGTTTTTGTTGCGTTATTGTAAATGAATATGGATCTCATTTAGGAGGTTCAGTAGTGTTCTAGGCTTGATGAAATCAGAACCAGGTTTTCCACAAATGAGAGTGTCTAAAGGACTTCACCCATTATACGGTATCCTATTCCATTTGGAGACTGACCTGGACGTTCTCTGCGGCAAGGACTCATTTAGGGGAACATTTTGCTCTATTGACCTTAAATGCTTTTATAAATACTTAGCAAATAATAAGCATAATGGTACAGAATGAGACATACATTTTCGGACAATCCATGCAACACAAATTAGTTTTGCTTGACACGATAAGGAGAGAACATTTATGATATCTATGTGTAAAGTTTCTGTCAGTCAATAAAGACAACAGGCAGTGTTATTTTATGGGACACTTGTTCATCTTGTATTATGGCTCTATCTTATGTAAGTCTGTTTGCAGACATTTGGATGAGCCCCACAATACAAGATAGCCAAGTGTCCCATAAATTAACACTGCTTATTGTCTTTGGAAGCAGAACAAAATCAGGTCTGCCAACATTTATTTATCTCTCCAAGGACAGCCTGCTAACCATCCTTCCTTTTACCTGCAAATTCTTCTTGTCTTCTGTTTCCTCTGACAGTGAAAATGTCAAGCCTGTGACTCATTTCCTTCAGTAGACAACCTTATGGGTGATTCAAGGGAGCCAACAGTTAAATGCATATTCAAAGATGGTCTGAAAAATGTGACTAAACATGCTCTGCCTTCTTTTCTGCCATCCATCCTTTTGGGAGTGGAAGGGGAACATTAGGGATTGAAGGTTGTTGTTGTTCAGTCATTTGAGTCATGTCCAACACTTTGTGACCTATTGTGGGGTTTTCTTGGCAAAGAAACCGGAGTGGTTTGCCATTTCCTTCTCTATAGCTCATTTTATAGAAAAGGAAACTGAAACAAGCAGGGTTAAGTGACTTGCCCAAGGTCACACAGCTTGGTAAGTGTCTGAGTCCAGAACTGGACTCATGAGGATAAGGCGCTGGTGCTCCATCACTGTGTCATCTACCTGTCTTGAAACAACACAACAACACTAGTGGAAAATCTCTCCATACTTGGCTAAGTAGGACCTCAGAAAGCTGATCTGAAGGAGAAAAGAACCGATATGTTATTGACTTGTTTTTTTTAATAATTTCATTTTTTTAGAAGATAGAAGAAACACTAAAGAAGGTGTTAATTTGGATCTGATTCTGACCAATAGTGACTATTTTCTTCTCCAAGCTCTATTCCTGATTCTCTGGACTTTTCCCACAATGCCATAGAATTCTCCTCACCCTGGAAATTCACTCCACTTGGTCTTCCCAAGCTAGAAGTAAACATTACTCCTGTGGCCCCTGCCTGTGATTGGCCTATTCCTTCCAGAATCTTCATTTTAGGAAAAGTGCACAGGCCAGTCGTGTTGTCATTCCTCTCTCAGCTCCCCAACTAACTTTTTCAACTCTCTCCACTCTAACTCTGCAATGGGTACCTTCTCTCCTTCCCCCTTTCAGCTATCTTTTATTTGTTTTCTTCTCCCATTAGAATATAAGCCTCTTGAGGACAGGGACTGAATTTCTACTTGTGTTCATAGCCCAGTGCCTGGCACATTTTGGGGCTATATAAATCCTTATACCTTTCCCTTCCTTCCCTTCCTCCCTTATTAGTATCTTTGGTTTATATGTTACTGGAGTTCCTCCTTTCCATTCTAAAGAATCATTCCTTATGGCAGACTTGGGATAGGGATAGGGAGTGGTCATATAATTTCATGAGTGCTGAGAATTCCGAGAATTCCCCTCTACCAATTCAAGTCAGCACCTTTTTTGCCACTTGATAATCTTAGAGAGTCACCCACAGCACAGAGAGACTAAGTAATTTGCCGAGGATCACCCAAGAGTCCAAGATAGAACTTGAACTCAGCTCCTCTTAATTCTGAGGACCGTTCTTTCTCTAGCCATTACACCAAAGAGAAAAAACAAGATAATTCAGGAAAACACATCGCCCGAGTTCAATCTTATGTGGAGTATTTTACATTTACAGTACTCTAACTCTTCAAAGAAGGAAGCTAGGGGGTGCAGTGGATAAAGAGCTAAGACTCATCTTCCTGAGTTCAAATCCAACCACAGACCCTGTGACTCTGAGAAAGTCACCAAACCTTGTTTGCCTCAGTTTCCTCATGTGTAAAATGAGCTGGAGAAGGAAATGGCAAACCACTCCAGTATCTCTGCCAAGAAAAATCCCAAATAGGGTCACGAAGAGTCAGATGTGACTGGAACAACACAATAACAATTCTTCAAAGAAGCGAGGGACATGTCTTTTGATAATATTTCTTTTTTGGGAACAAGGTTAGTCATTAAAATTTCACTTTATTTTAGTTCCATTTTTTTGTTCTTTTCATTTATTTCATTGTCTTTTTCACTGGTTCTTCCTCCTTTGCTTTGGAGTCATTCATCTGTCTTCCCATGCATCTCTGCATCCTTCATATTCACTGTTTCTGGGGGTGCAGTAATATTCCATTATACTCATGTGCCATAACTTGTTCAGTCATTCCTCAACTCATGTGTTCTAGACTTTCAAACAGTTAAAAGAAGAGAGAAGTATGATCCCTGAACTCTGAAAGGAATGAGGCTCCAGAATGAATGACTAAATCAAACCACTGAAAATGATTCTGATGAGGGAGGAATGGAGGAGTTGTATAAAGACTAATCTACTGCGCAGGAAGCTGATAGATGAATTCGTGCATGAGAGACAGAAGAAATGACCAGTAACTGAGGACAAACAAAAATGTGCAGAGGTTTGTAGACTGAGTGCTGGAAGTGGCTTTGGACACCATCTAATCCCTTTCCTTCATTACATGGATGAAGAAATTGGGGCTGAAGGAGGTTAAATGACCTGTATTGGCACCTGTCCTCACAAGTCCCTTTGAATATAGGGAGTTTTAGAGGCAAGAGAATCAGCAGTCAAGCCCAAGCCCTCTGACTTTAAATGCAGTGTTCTTTCCAAAGTACTCCATGACCTCACAGTGTATACTACAAGAATAATATTAGGATATCTAGTTAGAGCTTGCAAGGGATAGCAAACAAGGCTTTTGAAGCTACGTCAGGAGCAAGAAAAAGAACCATGAAAGACAAAGACCACTGTTTGGGAGACACTACACAATGTTAACCGAGAATTCAAAACTTCAATTCCTATTTGCTAAGAAAGACTATAAACTCCTTGAGGACAGAAGCTGTTTCTTTTGTGTTGTATTTCTAGCTCCTAGAACAATGCCGGGCTCAGAGTATTGGTGCTTAATAAATACTTGTTGGTTGATTTATAGGAACATAGATTTAATCTGGAAGGAACAAATAAATGCTTGTTGATTGGCCCATAGGATCATGGATTTAGAGCTGAAAGGGATGCTGGGGACCCCTGAGCCTAACTCTTTTATTTTGCAAATAAGGAAACCGAGATACAGAGAAGTTGTGACTTTCTAGGGTAACAGCGAGTAACTATGGGAGGCAGGATTTGAAACCAGAACTTCCTGGTTCTAAGTCTTCTATACCATTCTGCTTGACTTTTATATTGAAAATGGTAGAACCAAAATGGTTAATGGGGTATATATTCTGTTATTTTTATTTTTTAAATTCATTTTTATTGATATCTTTTGTTTTTACATCACCTACATTTCCCAAAGTACCCCTCCTCCTTTCCCCTCCCAGAGACCCATTCCATGTCATAAAGTATAAAAAAGAGGGGCAAAAAACGTTTGGCAAAACTAACCAATATATTGAAAAAAATCTGATAGTGTATACAGTGTTCCACATCCATAGTCGGGCAATTTTGCAAAGAAGTTGAAAGGTGTTTTCTATTTCTAGGGTAGTGTCTTTTGACAGATGTGAAAATAAAACCAGACACTAGGCACCACAGACCTTCCTATGAAGTTCCTTCCCTTACACAGATACCATTTTGGTAAGCGTACAAGAGGTATGGCTTGTAGCCTTATTTCTAGCTGCGTTGTCACATCCGTCACCCCCACTCTCCCACGTCTTCGTGTCAATGCAGAACATAACAGTAGAGAGTAAGGAATGATGGAAATCCAGAAGATCAGATTTTGCTTAATACAGTTTATATGAATCATGACCAATGAACTCCCCTCTCTGATTCTGTTTTGAAAACAGGGTGCCTGGTGGGGCATGAGGAATGCCCAAACTCTGGAGGTGGACTGAAACCTCACCCTTGAATATATTAATTCCTCCCTCCCCATCAAAGATGCACCCCTGCCCTCCCTACCCCCATCAATGGCAGAATATGGGAAGGAAACATTCTGAAGTGTTCAAGATCTCCTTTGGGGCATAATGAAGAGAAGAGGCCTCAGAACTGATTGAATGACTGGCTTTAATGAATGTATTGACATCAGCTTAGTACAGTGGAAAGAAAACTGGCTCTGGACTCAGAGGACCTAGGCTCAAATTCTTCCTTGGATGCTTACTGAGCAATTTCCCTGGGCCTTGGTTTCCTCATCTATAAAATGGGGTTGGGTAGAAAAGACAGAGGAGGTTAGACTAGATGTAGATATACCCTAAGGCTCCATCTAGATCTATAAGTCCCAAGATCCTGGATCCTTAGGTTCATTATACTTGGTCAATGGCAGATCGCATCTGGAATTCTGTGTCCAGTTCTGAGCACCACATCTTAAGAAGGTCACTTTTGAAAGCAGGTCAGAGGAAGGTGGCCAGGATGGTGAGGGACACTTGAGACCATCTACCCAATTCTCCTACCTCACATTCTGGCCTTTTGGGTACTCTCTGCTTTGGCCAAAGTGAAGTAACTCTGTTTGTCAAACCCAACCTCTGCTATCCTACCCTGTTCGTCCTATACCCTATGCTCGGAATGCCCTCCTTTATCACCACTACCCATTAAATTGCTACCCATCCTTTAACACCTGATTCTTCTTACAACTTTAAGCTGAAAGTGTCTAACACTCCGCTCATGGGCTGCATGCAGCTAGCTAGCAACACTTCATGGTTGTGCCAAATCAGATAAAATGTAATCAGACAATATTTAACAAACTAAAAAAATACACTAAAACACAGATAACACATTTTAAAATTAAGTCAATATGTGGTGGGCAGGATCCATATGTATAGATTAGTGGCCCTTCTTCTATTGGAGTTTTGACAATACTGCTTTAAACTACAACCCTGCTATCTTCTCCCATGGAGTCTTCCTTGATTCTCCTCTCAATAATCAATTTCTCCTCTCAAAACTCACATCACATCGAACTCTTTCGGGTCTTTTTACTACACTTACTTTGTGTTATTCTATATTAAAGCTACTTGCTTGTTCTCCTATTAGGATATAAGTTCATGAGGGCAGTGGCTACCTTTAATCTAAACGTTGTATCCCCTACAGCCTAGCACAGTGGGAATTAAATTTTATTAAATTGAATTGTAGGATGTTAGAGCTGGAAGGGACCTTAGAGGATCTATAGTTCATGCTTCAAAGTCTTTTGATTATATACTCCCATCAATAAAAGATTTTTGAGCATGCATCCTGCATGTATGTATATAAATATGTACTCATGCATTTATAAATTGTACATGTGAACTATTATGTATAAATTTTATAAATTGTAAATTTGAATATAATTTATATAGATATTTTCTAAATTGTACCCATGTATTACTATACCAATAATAGTGCATAGTATAAAATTCACCCAAAAAATAGAAATTCAAAAAGGATAAAATGATCTTTTGAAAGTAATATTTGTTAATGGTACAAAAACCTTTCTTTTTTTTTGCTCTCCCACAAGCTATTGTTACTATAAGGATAACAAGGATATTTTAGTGAGAACAATATGATTGTTCCATTAATTATATGCTCCATAAATCAATGCATGCCCAATTTTTTTTTTTTAACAATTTTGGCTTATTACTAAGATACAGTGATTCAAAGGTCCAATTCTAATGTCAGTTTATTTTGATAGTTGGTTTCAATGGTTGTCAAAGCTAGAAATGGTAAGTTACAGAGAAAGGTAAAGCCGAGTGGAAGAGACTCATCATTGACAGTCCTTGACAAATCACAACATTCATTTTTCAATCTAATCCTCAAATTATGCAAATATTTTTTGCTAAAATGCAGCTACAAGATTTCCATCTTCCCTGATAACAATCAACTGCTGAGCAAAAGACTATGTATGTACTGGGGGGGAAAGAGACAATGAGGGTTAAATGACTTGCCCAGGGTCATACATCTAGTAAATATCTGAGGTCAAATTTGAACTCAGGTCCTCCTGACTCCAGGGCTGATGCTTTATTCACTGCACCACCTAGCTTGCCTCATTTTAATATTTTTTAATAAATGGATTCAAAACTCACTTAAAGTTTAGAAAGTTTTTCAAACAGGTGAGAAAATTCTGTTCCCAAGTTTTCGAAGTATGGATTGGAAGTATGGAAGCATGGATGAGAGTTTTCATAGGTGATACTCTTCACATGGTTTTCATCAATCCAGAGAAAAGAAACCTAGAATAAAGTGTAATAGAAAGTGACAAGTGCTGCAGAGAGGTTAAGAAGGATGAGAAAGGAGAAAATACCACAAGATTTATCAATTAAGAGACCATCAATAGCTGTGAAAAGTGTAGTTTCACTTGAATGAGGAATCAAGTATTATGATGAGGTTGAGGATGTGAGAGACTAGAAAAATGGAAATAGAAAAGTTCAGAAAATGGGTGGGTTTGGAGGGAAGGTAGTGCAATAAGGTGTGTAACGCAGGTAACAGTGATCCATGCCATGCCTACTCATCCTAGGCCATTCATTCTTTCTCTCTTTTCCCCCATTCTTCTTGAGGGCAGGGACGGTCTTTTCCCTCTCTTTGAATCTCCAGTACTTTAACACAGTGTTGCACATAGTGGGCACTTAAGAAATAATTATGGATTGACTGGATGATGTGATTTTGTTGAAAGCAAGGATTATCTATCACTCACTTAGGGTGGGAGGCAACCCTTCTTCCTCCTCTCTGTTGGCTGATCATACGCCTTTTTCGATCAAGCTCCCTCCCTTGGAAACTATTTATCTAATCCAATTCTTTCATTTCACAGATGAAAAAGTGTGGTGTTCTCTTCATCCTCCCTCCTATCAAAGCTGACTGAAGGATCTGGTCAATTAATTCATACTGGGGTATAAATGACTGATAATTGCTCTCCCCAGAAATATTTGCATTTTAACAGAGATCAAAAAAAGTTGAGCATAAAGAAGAAATCTAATTAGAATGGATTTTAGAGCTAGAAGCATAGTAGACATTATTTATTCCAATTCTCTCATTTACAGATAAGGATGCTGTGAGTCATATAACTGATTAGGGGCAAATCTGGGACTAGAATTCTGGTTTCCTGAGTCCTCATCCCATATCTTTCTCATCATGTGATAATGACTTTGTAATTCCCAGGGTTAGGGGACAGGTGAGGTTGGTATTTGAGGATGGGGGTGGAGGAAATGGGGAAGGGTACTTCTCAGTTCCCCATGAAATCACACCTTATAGATAGCTGCGTACTGCTCCAATCCTATTTGGCCAGTCCCAAGCCTGAGATCCTGAAAGTCTGTCGAAGAAAAGTTGCATGGAAGGAGAGGGAAAGTCCCTGGTACTTGAGCATTAGCACTTCTTCATCATGTCCACCATGCTGGATGCCAGACTACAAGTTAAAACCCAGAGATACAAAAAAGGGCAAAAACATGGTCCCTGCCTTCAAGAACCCACCTTTTTGTCCAATGTTAGCTTTTACACAGTGATATCAACTTTGAAGGTACAGCAACAACAAAAATACGATCCTTTTGCTCCAACAGCTGGGGCACATTTTCCCTTATGTCATCTGAGGTCTCTGAGGAAAGTGTCCTTAGACTTAGCATAATTTTTCTACTTTTCATTTTAAAATTTTTATCAATAACATTTTAATTTTTAATAACAATTTTAAACATTTTTTATTTAAAGTTTTGAGTTCCAAATTCTCTCTCTCCCTGCCTGGCCTCCTCCTCCCTGAGATGGTAAGCAATTCGATGTAAGTTAAATACTTAACATCGTTTTTACATAATGTTGGTCCCACCAACTAAGGTGCCCACATTTTAATGGGGGAGAAAACATGAAAACAGCTAGATACACACAAGACAGAAACAGAGTAAATGGAATCTCATAGGGAAAGGTACTGGCAACTGAGAAAGGTGTGTAAGAGAGAGTGTTTGAGGCGAACCTTGGAGCAAGCCAGCTAAGGGGCAGAGGTGAGGGGGGACAGGATTCCTGTCTTGGGGGCCAGCCAGTGCAAAGGCAAAGGAGGGTGGTGTGTGCGGGGTGGGGTGTAGGTGTGTATGGGGGGTGAAGCCAGCAAATAGGTGAGCATTGCTGAATTGTCAAGGAGATAGACAGGTGTAAAGTGTAAGGAAATGAAAAAAGTTGAAAGAGACCACATGCAGTGACAAAAACCTTTAGATGCCAAGCAGAAGATTTCATATGGGATCCTGGAGGTAACAGGGAGTCACACCAAGGTTTATTGAGCTGGGGGATGGGGTGAGGAGACATATAGTTAGACCTAATCGTTAGGATGATCTAGGCACTTTCGGATACCATTCATCCCATACTGCTGGGATGAATGGTGGGAACTTGTTCTTACAGAAGGCATGCATTTTATTATATTCTTTATTGTTCCTATGTGAAAACTGAACTAGATGAAATCAATTCAAGCTTTCCTTTGTCTGGGACAGAGCTCCCAGGCTGTTTGCTATTTGCTTCTTGTGCAAGCAGGGATGAGGGGCAAACACGAAAGACAAACAAAGCTGGAAAGGACAAACTTGGTAGGGATCTGGGAGAGATAGGGGAGGGGGGATCTGGGGAGAGCTCACTACCGGCCCAGCTCTTTATGGATGACGAGACTGCTTAGGGGAGAAAGGTGGAGAACCACAGCTCCCAACAGCCAGCTTCAGTTTCTGAAATAATTATAATTATGTGCAATAATGTAATGTAATAATAACATAGAAATAATTTGCAATAATTTCATTATTGAAATAATTGTAATTGTGTATAATAATTTCATAACTGAATTAATTGTGATTATTGCAATAATTAAATTATTATAAACAGTTACTAACTCAGGGGTAGATTATTTAGTTTGTGACTTATCTTGGTCCTTGATACACAAAGGACCTCTCTGGACCTCAGTTTCCTCATCTGTAAAATGGGGAGAATTACCTCTGTATTACCTATACCTACAGAGTTGTTATGAGTTAAGAATTTTTAAATTGTAAAGCCCTAAGTGAAGGTCAGCTATGAATCAGTCAATCAATCAACAAACTTTTATTTAAAGAGCCTACTATGTGTTAAGCATTGGGGATACAAAGGCAAAAGGGATAGAGCTCCTGCCTTCAAGGACTTTACATTCTGTTGGGGAAACAATACATCATTAGACGAGTATAAAAAATGAATACCAGATAGTTTTTGGAGGATTGGCTCTCACACCTGACAGAATCAGGGAGAGTTTCTTATCAAAGGTCACAGTCAGAGTTTTTAAGAAAACAAATGATTCTTAATAAATCAGCTATTTCTCCCTCCCTGCCTTTTAGCCCTTTCCCCTGCCATTAGCCCTTTCATATGGCAGTGTGTCCCAACAGGAGATGAAACTCACACCCCTCATACCCCTTGTTTGGTGACCAAACCTCAGAATGCCCAGGTTAAGAAGGGACAACAGAGGCCATCTGGTCTGACCCATATATATAACCTAAACAAGAATCTCTTTTCCCACATTCCCTCTGACTAATTATCTATCTATCTATCAATATTTCAATCAATAAATATTTATTAAGCAGCTACTATTTGCCAGACACTGTGCTATTCAGCTTTTCTTTGAGGCCCTCTGCCAACCGAAGACCACCGCCTTCCAAGAAAGTCTGTTCCTCTTCTGGGCAGTTCTACAAGCTTCTCCTTCCATCAAACCTAAGGCTGGCCTCTCTGCGACTGTCACTTCTTGTGCCTAGCTCTGTCCCCTAGCAGCAGACAGAATAAGACTGATGCTTCCTCCATGAGACATCCCTTCAAATACTTGAAGGTATCTTTCATATCTGCCCCCAAGTTTTTTCTTCTCTAGGCTGACTAACCATCTTCAATTGGTGGTGTATTGGAGAGAAGGTTGGACTTGAAGTCTGGAATTCTCCAGGCTCGAATTTCATCTTAAACACTTATAAGCTGTGTGGCCCTGGACAAATTACTTTATTTCTTAGTTTCCTCATCTATGAAATAGGAGGGTTGGATTAGATGGCCTCCAAGCTTCCTTCCGGCTCTTAGTCTATGAGGCTGTCATTCTTCACTTCATATAGAATGGTATCTAGTCCGTTTGCCATCCACATTATCTTCCTGTGAATGAGTTTTCCAACTCAGCAATCAACAGCCTTCCCAAAATGTGGCTCCTAGAGAGAGCCCAGTACTCCAAGTGTGGTATACCCAAAGTAGAATACAATGAGACCAACACTTCCCTCATTCTGGACATTGTCATGTCCGACTCTTTGTGATCTCATTTGGGATTTTCTTAGCAAAGATACCAGAGTGGTTTGCTATTTCCTTCTCCAGCTCATTATACAGATGGGGAAATTGGGGCAAAGAGGGTTAAGTGACTTTCCCCAGGTCCCACAGCTAGTAAGCATCTGAGACTGGGTTTGGACTCAGGAAGGAGAGTCTTGCTGGCTCCATGCCCTGCACTCTATCCACTGGGCCACCTAGCTGTCCCTATTCTGGACATTCTGCCTCTTTTAATGTAGCCTGAGATGACATTATTGTAGCTTCCTTGCCTGTTTTAAGATAAACTACTTTCTAGCAACAGTGATTCCTCATCTGGCAGTTGTGAAGTTGGCTTTTAAATCACGAGAACAAGACTTCACATTTGTCTCTAAGATTATGTAAACATTTTAGTTATCCCTGCTCTCTCTAAATAATGGAGAAGTAGCTGAAATCAGCATTGTCACTCACCTCTCAAGGGAGAGGATACAAGTACTGGCCGCAGGATAAAACTTTCCAACTTCTCTTTCTAAAGAGAAGTGGGAGGACCACCCAGGAAACCTATCTCTGTCAAATGGAGAGTTCCCCAAAGGGAGTGGCCTCCCTTGGCTATTGGCAGAGACTCCAGAAACTTAGCCCCAAAGCGCACCCTTCCAAACAGGTGGTTTTAAGACTCTGGCAGGGATCGTGGGACTTTGAGAGGAACTAAGGCACAAACAGACACATGCTCAGACCCCATCACATCCCTAGGGCCAGGGCAGGGAGGATAGAATGCTTACTAGGAAGAAATGGCCCTACTGGCTTTGGGAGGTGTTTCCTCAGCTTCTACCTTTGGCTCTCCAGAAGAAACTTCTGTAAAAATGGGTGGAGCAGCTGGTTTATGGTAATTCTGCAAGCCACTGCAAGGACCCCTGGGGGCTGGTGGAGAGAGATAAACAGGCAGAAGGATGTACTTCCCTTCTCCCTTTCTTAGCTATCCTCTGTGGAGGGATATTGTGGGCCATCAAAGAGAAAAGGAAAAACATTTAGTCCTAAAAATAGGAAAAAAGGAAAAGGAATTGTTTTGTGGATAGCTTACTTGGTAAATAAAACATAAAACTTAAAACAAGGTCCCTCGTCCCTACACCCTGTGCATTAAATCAAATGAGAAAAAATAGTATCTCTAAAATGTTTTTACAAACTTTAAAGGCTATATAAAAGTGAGCTCTCACCACCACCACCATCATCATCATCAGGTATAAGGAAATCCTGGTGAGGAAACACTCTGCCAATGCCGATCAATATGTGCTCCACAACTTATAGGCTGGGAGGGTCACTCACTGGGAGTTCAAATGACTCACCCAAAGTCACACAGTAAGTATGTCAGGGACTAGACTTGAATACAGGTCTCCCCGACTCCAAGTCTCTCTCCACTAGCCTGCACAGCTTAGTTACTTGGCAATTATGTTAAATTTAGTCATTCAAACTAAACTAAAACAGGCATGCCATACATATTGTCAAATGAGAAAATGTACGTAAAGCATTATTTTGGCAAACTTTAAAGTCCATATAAATTTGATTTTTAAAAAATTATGATTATTGCATGTCTCCAAGGCTACCATGCAAAAATTACAGGTAGGTCATGGACAAATTACACTGAGTGCTTCCTCTCCCACCCTCATCCCCAATGTTTTTACGCAGGTGAATAACCAGATAGAAGCTTTGCCTTGGAGGTAACAGTCTAGGAAATGGGTTGACTATGAGTACAGAAGAGAAAGATAACCCAACAAAGAGACAGAACCACAGAATAGGTACCAGAGAATTAGAAAAGCCCTGGGTCTGCCATTTAATTTCCTTATAACCCTTCTCTTCAAAGAGAAGCCTCGGAACCTCGGTTTCCTCATTTGTAAAATGGAGCTCATAAGACTTAAAGTAGCTTATTTCATAGAGTCATTAGGAAAGATCACTATAGAAACTAGAGTATTGTAAAAAGAAGCTTCCTTGTTTTTAGGAACACCAGCTTCTCTCCTCAGGATGTTTGTCTGAGTCACTACTCAGACATGGGGTACTCCCTCCCCCACTCCACTCCAACTCTAAAATAAATGAAAAAATAAAAATATTTTTTAAAAAGAGGGCTTATCATTACTGCAGGAACAGCTCTGCATACCTCAGCGTCCAGGAGGTATGTTAATTGTATTTTACTCAGTTTCAGGATTTGGATATAATCTAATATTCCTAGCCAGAAAACTTTGAAACACCCACTTGTGTGCACCTATCTATGGCAGACATCTTCATGGAGATACACTAATGGGTCAGAAGACGCTAAATATAGATTCCATTTGTATCTCAGACTTCACTTGCAGCCCCTGGGTCAAACTGGTAGAAACATAAGTCAGGAGGAACAATGATGCTTCCAAGGACCAGCAGCGAGCAGGAAGCCTTAGATTATCCCTGTGAGGCAGGCAAATATTTCGATAATCTTTCCTCTGCAGACTTCACCTGTAGAAAGAGTCACTGGGTGCCACTGGGAGAGATCTTGCCACAGAATTCCACAGGAATAAACATCTCATTGAGAGAGTGGGTTTTCACTTTTTCAGACCTTTGGGGAAAGGACAGTTTCTTAGAATCTGTACCACACAATGGAGTGCTTACTCCTGCTGGGTTTTACGCTGCCTACTCTTATAGACTAGAGCATTGAGGTGACTCAGTGGATACAGTGTGGGAACTGGAGTCAGGAAGACCTGAGTTCTAATCTACCCTCAGATACTTATTAGCTGTGTGACCCTGGTCAAGTCACTTAAGCCTGTCTGTGTCAATTTCCTCATCTGTAAAATGAGCTGGAGAAATGGCAAACCACTCCAGTATCTTTACCAAGAAAACCCCAGAATGGGATCACAGAGTCAGACTTGACTAACTAATACCACGGATACACTGTTAAACTTTTCAACTATAGTATCAATTATTGAGGGCAGATATTGTGCCAAACATTTCTTCTATGGCCTTTGTAGCCCTTAATCTAGTATAGGTCACGTGTTTAGAGCTAGCTGCTATCTTTAAGGTAACCTTGTTTTATATATGAGAAAACTAAGGCTCAGGAGTATTAAATGACTTATTTCAACCTTACATAGGAATTCAGTGACAAAAGAAAGGTTTGAAACTAGATCTTTCCTCTTCAGAAGCTCTGCCTCTGACTATCTGGACTTTGCCACCAAGTCCCCTGAAACTTCTATAGGTCTGTGGTACTTTCTCACTCAGGAGCATCCTTCTGTCAAGCCTGCCTCCTGTCATTAGTGACCTCCATTCTGGGGAGGGGCCAATCAATCTTTACCCCCTCACTGTCCTGCTTCCAAGTTCCCACACTTAAGATACTGTGCTCCTAGAAGGGCACCTCTCTCTTCCCCAACTTTTTCACTTCCATTTTTTATATTGTTTTCCCTCATTAGAATATAAATTCCTTTAGGTAAAGGGCTATCTTGTTGCCTATATTTTTATCCCCTTAGTACAGTGCCTAGCACATAAGTGCTTAGTAAATACCTCTTGCCCTTCCTTGACTCTAATTCCAAATTAAGCACACTTTTTTTTCCTGTATCAGGTTGCCTCCTATACATAGCAGGCACTTAATACTCACTCTCTTTTGTATAAACATTTTGGGGATATTTTTTCTGTCATCAACCTAATCCTTGCACGAAAATCCCTGCCAAGTCCCCTGAATCATTCCTTCTCTTTTTAGACATACAAGAGGTTCCTGGGATCAGTGGATCATAGATTCAGAGCTAGAGAGGACCTCAGAGATTATCAATCCAATCCTCTCATTTTACAGATGAGGAAACTGAGGCCCAGAAGGATTTAGTGACTTAACCAAGGTCATACAACTAGCAAGTTTTTGAAGCAGGGATCTGAAACTAGGTCTCCCTGGCTCCACATCCAGTGATCTATCCATGTAGAGAAGTGCAGAATATAGAAAAGAGTGAGAAAAAAGGAATAACTAGAGAGTCTTTACTACCTGTTATCCCCTTTTCTGCTGAGCACAAGCTTAAGGATACATGGAGAGGGGCAGGACTTGAAATGTCTCCCCCACTTCATTAAAGCCCAGCTCACAGAATAGGACCAGAGGATTAAATGCCCTCTCCTCTGTGAAAGTCTGTCTGATCCTTCCCATTGGTAATGACCCTCCCTTTTAGACCTCAGGTAGCATCTTGTTTTATGACTCTCTGTTGTATTCATCTTATCATTTTGCGTATTCTAGTTATCTGGATTTATGTCATCCACCAGAAGGAATATAAGCTCCACAGAGTGTATCTAATTTACATTTTGTATCTGCCCAGGATCTTGCATAGTATTCTGTACACAGTAGGTGAATAATAAATAGGAAGGAAGGAAGGGGGGAGGGAAGGAGCAAAGGATAGAAGAAAAGAAGGAAAGAGAAAAGAAAGAAAGGGAGGAGGAAAGGAAAGAAGGAAGGAAGGAGAAAGGATGACTAAGGGCTACATTTTGAGTCATCCAATTGACATTTGACATATTGTGATCTAAAAGAAAAAAATTTCCCCCCAAATTCTTGCAATTAAACATGTTTAAACAAGTCATTTTCTTTTCTTTTTCTAAAAAATCTTTTTATTGACATCTTTCCGTGGACAAAAGCTCAACATCTTTTTCTTTTACATAACTTTCATTCCTGAAACCCGCTCCCCTCCTACCCAGTGACCTATCCTTTGTAACAAAGATTGAAAAGGAGAAAAAAAAAACAGTTCAGCAACACCATCAGCACATTAACTGTGTCCAGTGGTACACACAACATTCCATGTCAGTGATCCTCTTCCTCGGCAAAAAAGGGAGGTGGGTCAAATCAGATTCTTTTTTAAATAACATTTTATTTATATCCTTTTCCTTACATTCCCTCTATTTCTCTCTGTCTCTCTCCCCAGAGAGCTATCCTGTTACATTATTTTCAAAATGACAGGGTCTTCTACTCAAACAACAAGTCCTGAGATAAACTAGAATCTTGGGATCCTGTAGGCAGGAGTTCAGCCTATCTGGAGGTCAATTACATATGTATCCCCTTCCCCTACTCATTGCTCTCCTCTTCTCCACTTCCTCTGCTTCTATTTGCATTGTGTCATGTTAAATTCTCTGTGAATCATCAATCAGATGTGAGAGTAAAGTCAGGGAGCAGCCTTGAGATGCAGATCATGATAAAGGTAAGAAGTGAATTCCCCTTTACTGGGAAACACTGAATCACCTAAAAACTCAGGAAGATCATGACACTGGGGCCTAAAAAGAGCTGTATTAGAATTTCAGGAGACACAGAGGGATGTAGACTGATCTCGTTCCAATTTAATCCCAAATCATTTATTAAGAGTCTACTAAGTTTTACATTGTGTGTTAGGTTCCCAGGTACAAAACAAAAAAACAGTTTCTTCTCTTGTGGAAGGTACATTTTATTGGGGTAAGAGAGGAGATACAACATGTAAACAGATAAATGAATACCCGATAATTAGTGCAGGGAGACAGCCCCAACAATTAAGGAGACCAGCAAAGACTTCCCTGAAGGAGATGTGAGAAGAGCAAGTCCTTGAAGGAAATTCCACTGGAATCTTTCCACTTAGGAGGAAACTACTGACTTTATCCAGGGGGGAAGCACTGAGATTCTAGAAAGTGAATGAATGTTTTTTGGACCCTCATTTTAGAAAAGAAAGCCCTATTGGTCTACTAGATGGTTAAGGGAAACGCAGAGGGGGATAGAGTAGAAGCTGATTGAATTGGTTTTGGGCACATTGCTTTCCCATGAACTCCTTCTACTTTGTAAAGAGAGGGTAGGGAGCAAAGAAGGGGAAAAGTATAAGAGAACAGGATGGAGGTCATAAGGGATTGATGATCCTAAAGTGAATGTGAATGGGGTAAACTTACTCATAATACAGAAGAAGATGACAGAATGAATTAGAAAGTAGAATCCAACAATATGTTGTTGCAAAAAAATACACTTGAGTCATAAAGATCCATAGAGTTAAATTAAGGGACTGGAGAAAAACCTATTATGCTTTAGTTGAAGTATAAAAAGGCAGGAAGAGTAATCATGATTTCAGACAAAGCAACAGCAAACATAGACTTGATTAATAGAGATAAACAGGAAAACTATATTTTGCTATAAAGTACCATAAATAACAAATTAATATTAATACTTAACATATAGCCACTGGATAGCATAACACATAAATATTTAAATAAAAAGTTTAACTAATTATAGGGAGAAATAGATAGTAAAACTACAATAGTGGGGATCTCAGTGTACCTGTTTCAGACACAGATAAATCTAACCAAAAAGAAAGTCCCATTATAAGGAGATAGATCTGTATCCAGATGGAGCAGTGGATAGAGGGCTGGCCCTGCAGTTAGGAGGACCAGAGTTCAAATCTGGCCTCAGACTAGCTATGTGGCCCTGGGCAAGTCACTTAACCCTGTTTGACTCCTCATTTATAAAATAAACTGGAGAAGGAAAGAGCAAACTGCTCTAGTATCTTTGCCAAGACAACCCCAAATGAGGTTATGGAGAGTTGGACATGTCTGAAACAACTCAACAATAGTCCTACATCCTGAAGTCATGTGAACCCACATACAGAAGCATATACACACAACCAATAATAACTTATAGTTATGTCATACTTAAAGGTTCGCCAGTCACTTTACATTCCTTGTCTCATTTGACTAGGATCAAAATCTAGGGGTCACCTTGGACTCTTCACTATCTCTTACCCGCCATATCCAATCTGTTGTTAAGGTCTGTCAATTTCACCTTCTCACCATCTCTCAAATAATTCTCCTTCTCTCCTCTGACACTACCCCCACTATGATGCAGACACTTATCACCTAGGGCTTTGATTATTGTGATAGCCTGCTGGTGGGTCTACCTGCCTCTAGTCTCTCCGGATTCCCATCCATTTTCCATTGTGCCACTAAAGTGATTTTCCTAAAGCCCAGGTCTGGCCATGCACACATCTCTACTCAAAAAACTCCAATGACTCCCTCTTGCCTCCATGATCCCTTGTTTGACATTCAAAGCTCTTTATAACCTTACTCTCTTACCCCACAACCTTTCCAGGTTTCTTACACCTTATGCTGCCCCCAACCATTCTCTTAGATCAAGTGACACTGCCCTTCTTGCTGTCCTTGGCCCCAAATACTTTCCTCCAAGTCTGGAGTGCTCTCCCTCTCCATCTCTACGTCCTGGCTTTCCTGGCTTCCTTCAGGTCCAGCTAAAACTCTGCCTTCTACAGGAATCTTTTCCCCATCTCTCTTAATTCTAGTGTCTTCTCTTTTTAAATTTTTTTCCTCTTTTTTTTGTATATAGATTGCTTGTACATATTTGTATGTTGTCTCTTCCATTAGATGATGAGTTCCTTGAGGATGGGGAATATCTTTTGCCATTCCACAGTGCCTGGTATGTAGTAAGCACTTGATTAGTGTTTTGCTTTTTGATTGACTGACTGACCTTTACAACAATTCCATGAGGCAGATGACATTATTATCCTCATTTTGGAGATGAGGAAACAGACTCAGAGACATGAAACTACTTGCCCAGAGTCAAAGCAGGAACAAGTAGCAAAGCTGGGATCCAATCCAGGGTACTGTCTAATGTACCACACTACCTTCTATTGGCAAAGCCTTACACATAGTAATTGGTGCTTAATAACTTTTAATATCTTACTTTTCATAGAAATATTTGCTATTAGTCCCTCCTACCCCACTTAAATGTCTATGACATATTTCCAGAGTGAGAAGACTTAGCTATCCAAGTCACCCAAAGACCTACACAATCTAGGCATTCTTGGCGGCAGCTCATTGTTCATGGAATGTGGTATACACAGTTGCTTGTGGAATGTATTGTCTCAGCTTAAATACCCTAAGAAATATGCACACTTCATCTCAACAACAACTGAGGCAGCACTTTGTGTTAAGTGACTTTCCCAGAGTTATACAGCTAGAAGCATCTGAGGCAGGATTCAAATGCAGGTATTCCTGACTCCCAGTCCAATGTCATGTCCTCATGCTACCAAGTAACAAGTAAGTTCTTGAGGTCTACTATCATCTGTTAAGCCATACGGTCCAAGCCTATATCCTGAGTGTGAGAGTTACGGGAGGAAGGTATCCAACCTGCATAGACTGAAAAATATACATCACAGGGTCTGAGGCAGCATCAAAAAAAGAAGCCAAAAAATTCCAGAGTCCAACTTTCCCTTTCCTTTCCTCAGCTCATCCTAGGTTTAAGCACTGACTACTTTCAGCTTTTCTTAACAGGTTGATTTTTATTTTTCAGAGACCCATAACCAAGAACTCTACCATGAAAGGCCTTTGACCTCACCACTTCTTGGGAGTCATTATATCAAATCTCAGAGGGCCAAAGGTAAAGGCCCTACTGGGTATTGTAGGGTGTGACTTTATCTCAGGTCACTGAACTTGGGAGAAAGGCATTAAATGTCCCTGCATTTGGCTCCATTGCTCCTAGACACATCACTCTATCAGGGACAGACATGAAACCAAAACACTTCATGTAAGACTAGAGGTCAGATAACAGCTCATCCTAAGTATGAAAACATAGTGGCCGACAGGCAGCTCAGCAGAATAGAGCTGACTGGCTTGAAAGCCCTCGTCCTTGGAGGGCTGAAGGCTAGAATTTCAGGAACATGGGTTCTAGTAGCTCCCAAGGGAAGGGAAGGAATGCTTGCTTCCACACTTGCCCTTTGTTTTCAAGAGCCCTGATATCCCTGCTGAAACAAAGGTGCCTTTTTTTGCAATTAAAGCAGATGGAAGCGATGGTCATTCTGGGGCAGGCCTTAATCTCAAACTCTTAATCCCAAAGCCTAGAGCTGCTAATATGTCCCGGAAGACTTGCTGGGATCTGACTGAAGGAACAGTCTCAAATGGAGTAAGACATAGGTGTACTTGGTGTATGCAAAAGACTTATCATTTTAGAAGCCATGTGTAAATCATGTGACTTTATTTCAGTTGTTTTTCAACATGTCTGACTCTTCGTGACCATGGGTTTTCTTGGCAAGGATATTAGAATGGTTTGCCATTTCCTTCTCATTTGACAAATGAGGAACTGAGAGGATCAGGGTTAAGTGACTTGCCCAGGGCCAGGAAGCTAGTAAGCGTCTAAGGCCAGATTTGAACTTAAAAAGAGGAGTCTTCCTGACTCCAGGAGCTCTATCCACTGCCACCTAGCTGCTTCTATGTGTGACCTTAGCGGTCAGCTAATCTAACTCCCTCCTTTTATATTTTGAAATTTTTTTGTTGATATTTTTTGTTTTTATATCACTATCATTTTCTAATTCATCCTTTAATTCCCCCACTCAAAAAGTCAGCCCTTGTACCAACAATAAATAAAAAAGACAATAAAACCCCCAACAGTTCAGTAAAACTAACCAAGACATCAACAAAATCTGATAGGATATACAATATTCCATACCCATTGTCCCCCACCTTTGCACAGAAGGGAGGGAGATGCATTTTCACATTTGTTCTTCAAGGTTAACGTTAGTTATTATAATCATATAACATTCAATTGCAGCTTTTTGGTTCTCTGCATTTATATCATTATAGCCAATATCTGTATTGCTTTCTGGATTTTGCTCATTTCATTTTTATCAGTTCATATAAGTTTTCTCATCCTTCTTTCTATTCGTAATTTCTTTTTAAAATAAATTTTACTGATATCTTTTTTTTATATTATTCAAATTTCCTCTTGTGTCCCCCTTCTTTCCTCCAGAGTTATCCTATACAATAAAGTTTTGTTTTGTTTTTTAAGAAGAGGAAAGACCATCAATAAAACTGATCAATCAATTGTTGAATTGGAAAAAGCTGATGATATATGCAATGGTACACATCTATGGACCTTCCACTTTGCCCCCTGCCCCCCACTTCTGCAAAGGAATTGGGGAGGAATGATCTTTTCTTGCTAGGATCTAAGTTTGTTCTTTATTATTTTACAATGTTCATTTCTTTTTGTTTTGTGGCTGCTCTTTCATTCTTCTTTCCATTTGCATTGTTGAAAACATTGTATATATTGTTTTCCTAACTATGTTTACTTCACTTTGCATCAGTTCATGTGTCTTCCCATGCTTTTCTAGATTCATCATATTTTGATTTCTTACTGCCCAGTATCACAAGTTGTTTGGTATTACTCAGTTTGATAGGGATCTAACTGACTTTTATTTCTTTGCTGTCACAAAATGTATTACCATGAACCATTCAAGTATTGATGCAATCCCCTCATTTTAAAGATGTAGAAATAGCCCCTGAGCTCCTTCCTAAGGTGACAGAGTCAGTAAGTGGAAAAAGCATTATCTGAACCCAAGACTTTTGACTCTAAATCCAGTACTTTCCCCATAAAACAATACTGATATTTTATTACTTTATGCTTTTGTCAATGACACTTTAAATGTCCAAGGGTAGTTGATTAGCTACCAAAACTCTGTATTGAATGAAGCCTTTTACAAATATAATAATCCTTTTGTTAACTTTTAAAATTGAATTTTATTTTTAAAAATTGGGCAGAAGTCTATTTTCTCTCCTTTCCACCCACCACCCACCCCACTTCATTAGAGAAACAAATGAAATAAAATCCTTGTAACCAATATGCATAGCTAAGCAAAACAAATTTCCTCATTGGCAGTGTTCAAAAAAATCAATTTCTTATTTATGCCCACAGTGGATAGAATACAAGAAGACCTGAGTTCAAATCTGAGCTCATACACTTATTAGCTGTGTGAACCTCAACAAGTCACTTAACCCTGTTTGCCTCAGTTTCCTCATCTGTAAAATGAGCTGGAAAAGGAAATGGCAAATCACTCCAGCATCTTTGCCAAGAAAACTCTAAATGATATTGTGAAGAGTCCAACATGACTAAGCAACAACAATAAATCAATCCTTCACCTCTCTGACAGAATGTGGATAGTGTATGTCATCATCAGTTTTCTAGAATTGTGGACAGCCTTTGGGTTCATCAGAGCTGTTATGGCTTTCAAAGTTGTTTGTTTTTACAGTTGTGGCTGTTATAAAAACTGTTCTTCTGGTCCTGCTCCCTTCACTGTGTACCAGTTCGTGTGGGCAGCTAGGTGGTGGTGCAGTGGACAGAGCATCAGTGCAGGAATCAGGAGGACCTGAGTTCAAATTTCATCTCAGACACTTGACACTCACTAGCTGTGTGACCTTGGGCAAGTTGCTTAGCCCCAATTGCCTCATCCTGGGTCATCTCCAGTCATCCTGATGAATATCTGGTCACTGGACCCAGATGGCTCTGGAGGAAAAGTGAGGCTGGTGATCTGCACAGGCCTCCCTTACTCAAAACAGAGTCAAGTGCAAGTCATGTCATCATTTCTCTGATGGCATGGTCTTCTTCAGTAACGAAGGATGAACACACCAGTTCATGTAAGTCTTTTCATGTTTCTTTGAATCCTTTTTTGAAATAATCTCTTAGAAATAATTTCCTGACTACTTATAGTACAACAGTGTCCCATTATACTCCAAAATCCCATTTGAGAGGCAGCCTCTTCACTTCCAGTTGTTGGTTTTGCCACTACAACAAGAGCTGGTCTAAGTATTTTTGTTCGTCTAGGAAGTTTTCCTCTTTCTTAGTTCTCTTTATGGTATAGTCCTAGTAGTGGTATATAATGGCATGACCACATCTATAGTGGTTCTGGGCCAAAGGGTATATATACACAGTTTAGTAAATTTTATGGCTTTCTTCCAAATTCCTTTCCAGAATAAGCAGAAATTTTTGTTGCTGTCCTTTGTTCTTGAAGAGGGCCATGACATCAGGGAGGTGATTATATGACATGCAAATGAATTCCATTTTAGTGAGGGAGGGCTGTGCAAAGTCACCAGCCTCACTTTGTCCTCCAGAGCTGTGTCCAATGGCAAGCTATAAATCAGAATGACTAGAGATAGCCCTGGATGCAGTGGGAGACCTTGGTCTTTTAAGGCTGAGGTCTTTAGCAGGTCTCAGTTTGACTTAATCACTGGATTAAGGGTAGGTAAGAAATGAGGCAGAGAATGACCTCTTTTAGAAATTTTTATAACAATTAAATTCAGCAAACAATTATTAAGCACCTACTATTTATACAGTCCTGGGCTGGCTTCTTGGGATACAAAGACAGATACAACACAGATCCTCCTCTCAAAAAGCTTACAGTCTGAGGAAGAGAAAGACAAGTACACAAAGAACTATGATATAAGGGAGAGTTGGTTAACTGTAAAGGAGAGATTGAGGCAAAGTAATATGAGAAGGAAGATGATACTTTCATCTGTGGATGGGAAGTCAGGAAAGGCTTCGTGAAAGAAATGGTACCTAACTTGGTCCTTGAAGGACCAGAGGGTCATCAACAGATGGAGGTAGGTGGGGTCTATTCCAGACATAGATCAGTAAATATTTGTTGAGTACCTACTATGTGTCAGGCACTGTGCTAAGTGATAGGAATACGAAGAAAGATAAAAGACAGCCCCTATTCTTGAGGAGTTCACAGTCTAATGAGGGAGATAAGATGCAAACAACTATGTATGATGAAATACATACAGGATAAATTGGAGATAACCAACATAGGGAAGGTGTTAGCATTAAGGGGGATCAGGAAAGGCTTCTTGTAGAATGTGGGATTTTGTCTATGATTTGAGGGAAGTTAGGAAGTGGAAATGAGGAGGGAGACCATTCCAGAAATGCCCAGAGATTGGAGATGGAGGGTCTCATGTGGAAGGAGGAAAGGCACAATGATAGGAGGGTGGAGTGGAGAATGGTAAAGTTTAGCTGGAAAATACAATAAATGAAAGAAAAGAGTATGAGGTAAGACTAAATGGGAGCTTGATTGTGAAGGTCTTTAAATGCTGTGGTCTGGAGCAGGTAATGGGAAGCTCCTGAAAGGCAATATAGTCACAGTATTGTATTTGGAAGTTTCCACAGAATGCTGAATGGAGGGTAGATTAAGGAGGGAATAAATTGAAGGCAAGAGGACTAGTTAGGATATTAGAATCATTTTGGTCAGAAGTGATGAGGTCCTACACCCGTTGTTTTACCAGGAGTGGAAAAGAAAAACCAGATATTAAGGATGCTGTGAAGAAAAACAATAGAAATTGGCAATTGCCTACATGTGTGGAGTGAGGAAAGGGAGTTAGTGTGGTGTGACAGAAAAAGTCCTGGATTGGGAATCAGAGATCTGAGTTCTAATCTCAGCTCTGTTACCCTATGCCCTTTGTATAGTGGAGTGCTGGACTTGGAACCAGTACCAATCTGACCTTGGGTAAATCCCTTAACTTTTTTTGCTTCAGTTGCCTCATCTGGAAAGTGGGAGGATTGGATCTGCTGATTTCTAAAGTCTCCTCCAGCTCTAAAACTATCATACTGTGAACCTATGACATCACATCACCTTTTGGGGCTTTGGTTTATTCATCTGTAAAATGAGGAACTCAGATCAGAAAACCTCTAAGGTCCCTTTCAACTCCAAGTTTTTGAGTCAAAGATGAATCCAAGGTTAAGAGATTGAAGAGATGGTGGTGCCATGGATAGAAATAGACACATTCAAAGGATGGGCAGGGTTAGGTGGCCAGGAGATAATAACCTCTCTTTCAGAGCTAAGATCATAGAGTTTAGAGTTGAAAGTAGGCCAACTCCTTCATTGGACAGATGAAAAGGATGAGGTCCTCGTGCCCAAGGGCACAGGGTCAGCATTTGACCCAGGTCCTCTGCACCAAACTCACCTCCTCCAAAGCACCTGCAACTCCACCAGGCATTGATCCCAGAGCCCTTGAATCCCCCAAAGCACTATAGTGTAAGCTGCTTGAGAATAATGATTGATTTATTCTTTTCATTTGTATCCTCAGTACCTGGACAGTACCTGGCAAACATTAGGTCTTGAATAAATGCTTGATTGAGCCATCAAAGAACAGAGGTGGCTATGTGAAGAGTTTGAAGTGATGGTCCTATATCCAAGTGGATTTAAGCACCAGACAGTTAGAAATAGATAGAGAGGGTTTTCTTAAGGCAAGACTCACTGGCTTACTTTGTAATCACAATACTTGTTTGTATCATGTTGGGGAAAGTCCATTGATCAATAGATAAGGACTGGACTCATGATTTCCTCGTATAGGGAACTCCCAGATGGGGAAACTCCTTTTACTAATGTAGACTAGAACTGTCCATGTGACTTAAAGAGCCAAAGTCACACAGCCAATGCCATATGGGCCATTTCAGCGGAACTTGAACCCAGGTTTTCCTTTTTCTGAGAACAACTTTCTACCCACATGTCACATTGAATAATAAGACTGAAAAAAAAACAGCTATAGACATATCACTTTTATTTATCCTGGTGTTGTTCAAGAACTGTAGCACTAATATATCTTGATATTAGTCTACCTATAAAATAGTCTAAGTCTACTGGTCTGTAGTCTATAATAGGCTAGTATATCTCTTGGTTTTTATTTTTATTTTTCTAAAAAATCCTAATTATTGCTTGTAGCCTGGATAAGCAAGGCCTAGCAACGGAATAATTGTGAAATGATTTCATTTAGACCAGACCTTATTTTAATTCAGTTTTATTTCATTCAACAAACATTTATTAATGTACATGATATAATGTGCATGTACAGAACACTCTACAAGGTGCTGGGGTTAAAACAGAGAGAGATATAACCCAGAACTCAACCTCCAACAGCTTGCAATGTAATGGTATGGGGGAGGAGAAGACACATGTTCAAATCATTAGGATATAAGGGAGAGAGAAATAAATTCAAAAGAAAGGCCAAAATCTGAGATGGAAGAGATGATAATAGTGTTTATAGAATGCTTTAAGGTTTGCAAAGTGCTTTACTTGGGGAGGGGGAAAGGAAAGAAGCATGTATATAGAATTTAGAATGTGTCTCACCTGGTCCTCCCAATAACCCTGCAGGGCAAGTGCTATTACTATTCCCATTTTGCAGTGGAGGAAACTGAAGTGCGCAGGGGTTAAATGACTTGCCCAGGGTCACAAAGCCAGCGTCCAAAGCAGGGTTTTAATTCAGATCTTCCTGACTCCAAATCCAGCCTTCAATCCACTGTATTCTCTAACTACGTCATCACTTTTATGGGATAAGACTAGAAGGAAAATCAACACGTGGAGACGGTTGGGAGGGTTGGGAGTGGGAGGGTTGGCCATTTCAGCCATGTGGCATATATTTGTCTAGGAGGTAGGTAGGAGAGAAAGCAAGACATGTAGGTAAGAGCCAGTGGTGGAAAGCCTTGAATAGCAGGGTCGGCAATTTATACTTTATTTACTAGACAATGGGGAACCATTGAAGATCTTTGAGCAGATGAGCAGGCATAATTAGAGACGGGTATAAAGCAAATTACCCAGGCAGCTGCGTGAATGGAAGACTGGAGAGGGAGAAAACTGGAGGGAGGAATTAGAGAGGAAACAAGATGACCAGCTATTACAGTAGAGTCAGTAACTGTTAATTACCTAAGTGGAAAGAGTGCTCCACTGGGATGTGGGAGCTGTGCATGCCACCTTGTATGGGAGTATTCTCCTGATCCAACATGTTTAATGATTGAATGATTGATTAATAATATTCCCTCCTCCTTCAAATAATCATTTATGTATCTATTTAGATATATCTTCCCAACAGAAAATGAGCTTCTAGAGGACAGGAACTGTTTCTTCATTTTGTCTTAATTTTCTTAGTGTCTACCATAGTACCTTGCACATAATTGGTGTCTCATCAATATTTGTTGGATTGGATTAGACTGAAATCAATTGGATGGAATTGAATTGGATTGGATTGGATTCCCCAGTTTTGTCATTAATTAGCAGCTAAGTGGTCTATTGGATAGAGCACTGGACTTGGAGTCAGGAAGACCTGTTCAAATCCTGCCTCGTGCATTCAATAACTGTGTGACTATGGGCAAATCACTTCAACTTTGTGAGTCTATTTCTTAACCTGTAAAATGGGGATAATAATAGCCCTGACTTTGCAGGGTTGTTGTGAGGAACACATTGGGCTAATAATAACAAAAATAAACTGCTTTGCAAACCATGAATTATCATATAAATGCCAGCTATAATTAGTCAAGTCAACAAGAATTTACTAGGTTTTTACCATGTGCTGGACACTGTGCTAAGCACTGGGAATACAAAAACAAGTAAAAAGACAGTCCCTCCCCACAAGAAACTTAACATTTTAATGGGAGAAAACAACATTTTTTTTTTTTAAGCTGAAAAGTAGGGTGGTGGCAGATAGGTACCTTTAGAGGGTAAGGTATGGTGGTGAAATCTAGAGAGTCAGAAGCCAGGAGAGGAATGAAAGAGGCCTGGCCTGGGCCTGTCTTCAAAATGGAGCTATTGGAAGGAATTTACCAATGGAAGAAGAAGACTGAAGGAGAAAAGGGATGTTCTGGAGTGAGAAGTCTGGCCAAGTTTGGAGGGAACTTCCAGAGAGAGAAATCAGCTAAGGAACAGTGGCCAAGTCTAGAGAACTGGATTATCATTGGGACTTCTGGTCCCTAATCTTTCTGGCCCCATTTTCTTACCTGCAAAATAAAGAGCTTGTACTCGATCCTTGTTAACATCTCTTTGAATCCTAACATTCTCAGAAGTCTGTCAAACTGCTATCCTGCTTCAGTGACAGAACACTGATGAACAGTTCTCAAATCTGGCAAATTTGGCAAAAGAAAGAACACTCCTCCTGAGACTGTTCTTCCAACTGCAAATACCACCAGCCCCTCCCAGGACTATCCAGAGTGCCTTTTCCCAAGTGCATCCAGAGGATAAATGTGCAGGAGAAAATTTTCTTCATAATAAAATACAGATGTATATTCAAAGGTGATCCAAGAGCCTCAACTTGGAGTCACCGGGATAATAGGCCAGGTTCCTCCTTACAATTCTACTTACTAATTTAGCATGTGACTGTGATCTTGACCCTGCTAGCAACACCACTGTGTCCTCCCAGTTCTGGCGCATGAGATGGAAGGAATAATATCGATGCACTTCCTGGGAGGGGCACAGTGAGCACTAATGGATATAAGTCTCTTCACTGGTCTTTCAAAGTTTCTTTTGGCCTAGAGACAGCAACAATGAAGTGTTTAAATAAAAAACAGCCTCCAGATGCCTCTGGCCTCTTTTCTTTTCCTCTTTCAAATTCCAATTGCTTGTTCACTTTTCCACTTTCCTATGAGATACAGGGAAGGAGCAATGGTTGCTACAAGTTTTCTTCAATCCGTACTCGGATTTTGAGACCTGTGTGTCTCAGGCCTCACATGAGGATCTTGTCCAGGGCTCTAGTTCTATAGATTCCCAGAGGTAACAGACAGTAGTGGAAGAGATGAGGAATTTGAATTAGAGGCTGGAGTCCACCTCTCAGGGATGCTTTAGAGGAAACTACTGGTCAGATAACAGCTAGACTAGATGACCTTTGAGGGCTCTGTAACCTAGGTTCAAATTCCAGCTCTGCTAATTACTGTGCCATCTTTAGAAAGCCACTCAACTTTTCTGGGCCCCACTTTCTTCATTAGTAGATGGAGGGTATTTCTTTTTTCACTAGATCAGGGGTCCTTACCCTTTTTTGCATCATGGGCACCTTTGGCAGACTGGTGAGTCCCAGGGACCCCTTTTCAGAATCATGTATGTTTCCTACATTCATAAGTGAAGGAAATGCTATAGTTAAGATATTTGTGAAAATGAAAGATGTAATGTTTTTCCCATCCATGTTCATGGCCCTCCAGAAATTTATTTATGGTGATCTGTGGGCCCCAAGTTAAGAAATCCTGTACTAGATGATTGCTACAGAATCCCAAATCCCAGATTTGGAAGAGACTTCAGGGATCATCAAGTCTTGAACAAGATTCTCAGCTAACATCCATCTAGCCTTTTTTTTAAAAATCAAGTCGGCAAGCCTTTAAGCTCCTACTCTATGCCAGGTATAGTATTACAGATGGAGATACAAAGAAAGGCAAAAAACAGGACCCACTCTCAAGGAGCTCCCAGATGAATGAGGGAGATAGCTATGTCCAAACAAGATGTATACACAATAAATTGTGTGTGCGTTCATCGCCAAAGAAGATCATGCCATCAGAGAAATAATGACACGACTTGCACTTGACTTTGTTTTGAGTGAGGGAGGGATGTGCAGGTCACCGGCCTCGCTTCTCCTCCAGAGCCATCTGAATCCAGTCACCAGATATTCATCAGGATGAGGCAATTGGGGTTAAGTGACTTGCCCAAGGTCACACAGCTAGTGAGTGTCAAGTGTCTGAGGTAAAATTTGAACTCAGGTCCTCTTGACTCCTGCCTTGGTGCTCTATCCACTGCACCACCTAGCTGCCCTTGGGAAAATTGTAGAAAATCTCAGAGGGAAGACAATAAGATTAAGGAAGACCAGGAATGACTTCTTGCAGAAGGTGGGGTTTTAGCTTGGACCTGAAGGGAGCCAGGGAAGCGGGGAGAAAGGGATGAGGAAGGAAGGAAGACAGGCATACCTGGGGTCAAGAGATGGAGTATTGTGTGCAAGGAACAGCAAGGAGGGAGAGGGAGATGTAAGGAGACTGGAAAGATAGGAGGGGCCAGGTTGCGCAGAGCTTTAAAAGCCAAAACAGAGGGTTTTATGTTTGATTCCAGAGGTAATAGGGAACTGCTACAGTTTATTGAATAGATTCGGACATGCACTTTAAGATCACTTTGACAGCTGAATGGAGGATAGATTGCAGTGGGGAGGAGACTGGAGGCAGGGAGGCCAGTCAGCAGGTTATTGGAATGGTGGAGGCTTCAAGTCCTTCAGTGAGGGAAGAATCCAAGACTTCCTGAGGCTGCCCATTCCAATCCTTAGCAAATTGTTTTCTATTTCAAGCCTAAGTTTGCCTCTTTGTAAATTCTACCCATTTTTTGAGTTCAGTACTCTGGAGGCAAACAGAGCAAGTCAGCTTCATTTGCCACAAGGCATCCCTTCATATACTTGAAAGCAGTTAGCATTTCCCCCCTATGAAAATATAACATTGCTACAACTAGAAGGGTACCATGTCCTTGCTAATATCCTAACATTCGATAAGTGGCATTGCGGATAGAGTGCCAGTCCTGGAGTCAAGAAGACTCATCAGAAAACTTACTAGCTCTGTGACCTTGGGCAAGTCACTTAATGCTGCTTGCCTCAGTTTCCTCATCTGTAAAATGAGATGGAGAAGGAAATGGTTTGCCAAGAAAACCCCAAACGGGGTCATGAAGAGTAGGACACAACTGAACAACAACAACATTCAGCAAAATAAATTCCTAGCAAATATGTTCAAGTAGATCACTGGTTTAGACTCAAGGGTATTAGAATTTAAAAGGACCTTGTAGGTTACCTTATTCAAGCCCTTGGTGCCCCATTTTCTTTTGTTCAGTCACTTCAGTCATATCCAACTCTTCATGACCTCATTTGGAGGTTTCTTGGCAAAGATGCGGGAGTGGTTTATCATTGCCTGCTCCAGCTCATTTTACAAATGGGGAAACTGAGGCTCAGGAAGATTATGTTACTTGACCACGATTACACAGCGATTCCTCCAACTCAAAACCCAATGTTCTTTTCACTGCCCTGTACTCTGCCCTCGCTGCCCCCACTGCTTGGCCTTCTACAGTCACCTGGGTCTAAATTTCTTTCCAACTTTGAATCTTATCCTCCCAATCCCTGAAACTTACACTGGGAGAGCTAGGGCCTGATGCTAAGCTGGGAGGGGAGTTAAAACATCTCTCTCAAGGAAATGATGAACAGGGATGTTGGAGTCACCCAGGAAGCCACTTAACCCCAGACTATCCAAAGCTGAGTCAAATGATCATCATCTCAGAGAGGAGCCATGCTTAGTAAGTGGATGAGCTGGTCTAGGAGTCAGGGAGACTTGGATTCAAGTCCTTCTTCTGCCATAGCCTGGCTGTGTAGCCCTGGGTAAATCAATTCATTTCTCAGTGGCCCAGGCAATACTCTAAACCTGCGCTAAAGGAGGAGCCAATCATTACTGATAAAGGAAGTTCAAAGCTTTTGGGAGACAGCTTCTTACACCCCTTAAATCACAGTTTTGGCTTGCTTATTTATTTATTTTGTAGGGGAGAGGCAATTGGAGTTAAATGACTTACCCAGGGTCACACAGCTAGTAAGTGTCTGAGGTCAGATTTCAACTCAGGTCCTCTGGACACCATGGTACTCTATCCACTACATCACCTAGCTGCCCCTGTTACACTTAAAAATAAAAAAGATTGCCATCTCCAACCCCCTTCAAAATAATATCCAATAGGTTGGAGAGCTATGGGTTGAACTTACTATATATTTAAAAAGAAAAGCAAACTGTACGTAATAGAGTTTGTGTCTGCACATACAATCCTCTCACTTAAATATCCTCATCGAGGCCCTTTACTGTCCTTGTTGGGGTCTCAACAAGTCACTCTTTTTCTATTCTACCATGTGTTAAGTTTGGAATAAAAATAAAATTTAAAATACACTTTTTAAAGTCATATCCAAGGATCAACAATGCCCAACAGTCTTGGCTTGAGTTGTGCTCATTAAATATTGTCCCCAGTTTCCTGGCTTAAAGAAATAAGAGAGAAGAAGCTTCTCTCCCAAACCTCAGCTCGCTGAAACTTAAATATGTGGCAAATTCAGTTCAGAGGGTAGGGAGGATGGTGCCACAGGGTCCAGATGGTTCTGCCACAATTCCAGATGGGATAAAACAGGACACCTCCTCCCATCAGAGAGTCTTGGCTTTTCCTCTCCTGGGGGTGGAGGAGAGTTAGGGAAGAAAGGGGCAATGTGTCACAAGGCTGGGATCTGGGGTTGACCCTCCAAGAGGAACTGAAACCCTCCTAGATGTTGGTACCCTGTTATAAAGTCCCATTTATCTTGTGCTAGTTACAAACATCTCCCTTACTAAAGAGATGACAAGTGCTCTTGTGGATCACAGATGACTAGCTAGATGACTTGGTGGATAGAATGCTGGGCCTGGAGTCTTGTTGAGTTCAAATCTGGCCTCAGACAGTTAATGACTGTGTGACCCTGGGCAAGTCACTTAACCCTATTTGCCTCAGTTTTCTCATCTGTCACATGAACCAGAGAAGGAAATGGCAAACCACCCAGTATCTTTGCTGAGAAAACCCTAGATGGGGTCACAAAGAGTTGGGTGCAGTTGAACAAGAACTGGCAGATCATAAGCCTAGGGACCTGCTTCAGAGGCCATGTTTTTACAGATGAAGAAATTGAAGCCCAGGGAAATTAAATAATATGTCCAACGTCACACAGGTAGTGAAACATCAGAGGCAGAATCTGAACTCAGGTCCTCTGATTCCAGAGCCAGCATTCTTTGCAGTGTACCATGCTGAGTTGATTCTGAATTCCCAGTTGTCTAAGGCTGGCTTTGGTGAAATGTAGATAAAAGATTGAGAGAAGAAGAGACATCACATCCAACTCCTCTATTTTGCACATAAAGATATGAAGGGACCTGCCTAAAGTCACATAGCTATGAAGTGTCCAAGGTTGGATTTGAACCCAGTTTTTCCAGACTCCCCTAGTCCAGCTCTCTGTCCACTAGCCCAGATCCCAGATATGGCAGAATCCCCAGTCCTGCATCTGAAAATTATTACAGCCTACCCAGGAAAGAGTTAGTGTCTTTGAGTTGTGTCTGATCTGTAGGGTATTGAATAATGACTAACCCCACCACTGTCAGCTGTCTGCCCCTAAGTCTCTTGGATGATTAAAGGCAACTCTTGGGATACACAGTACTCTCTTAAATAACTTAACCAACATCCGAGTCATGCGGTGGGGGAGAGTAAATTTTTTTGCAAGTTGTCTGAATACTTGCTGATTTAATGATAAATAACAGTGACTCACCAGCCATCAGCGCTGGTGCCTAATTACCAGGTGGGCCTTAAGTAGGTTAAGTCATTTTCCCAGGCAAAGGAGAATCTTTCATCTTGAACACAAATGGTCCCTAAGACAGGACGAAGCAAACACACCTAGTCAGAGAAAAAACATTCCCCAAGCTGAAGACCAGGGACAAAGAACACTCCATGTTTTATCAGTGCAAATAGACTTTTATCCTCTAAAAAAAACCCAATCTTTTTTAAAAAAAAAAACATTATGGGCTTAGATGGGTGTGGTACTATGTTAACCCTAGTGGTAAGAGATTCTGCCTCCACCCTTTGGGAGGTTTACCAAGCAAGACAGTCGATGCTAACTAAGCCAGGTTGGCTTAAAAGTCTCCAAAACAGGGTACAAACATCACTAAAACAACAAGCAAACAGTTATATCCAAGGCTTGGGTGTGGGTGGGGAAGGGAGAGAGATTAGGACATGGTATGTATAGGTGAGTGAAGGAGGAGTCATGGAAGACGCAGGTATAAACAGGATAGGGAAGGGCAGGGAGAAAGGAAGAAGTGTTTTTATTTAGTCTGGGAAGACTTCATGAAGGATTTCAGAGGAGTTTCTTACTGGTCCTTGACCTCAACCTTAGGTAAGGAGAATAATATTGGCCAGTGTTTACACAGTGCTTTAGGCTTTGAAAATCAGATTATATGGATTTTCTCATTCCATTCTCCTGACAATTCTGTGATATGAATGCTATTATTAGCCCCATTGTAAGCCTGAAATGGATCAGTGAGGTGGTGAAGTAAGTAAGAGTACTGGCTGGGCCTGGAGTCAAGACCTAAGTTCAAATCCAACCTCAGACATTTACTAGCTGTGTGGCCTGAACAAGTCAGTTAGTTATGCTTGCCTCAGTTTCCCCATCTGTCAAATGAGCTGGAGAAGGAAACAGCAAACTATTCCAGTATCTTTGCCAAGAAAACCGCCCAAAATGGGATCAGGAAAAGTCAGGCAGGACTGAAAAAAAAACTGAAGAACAAGAATTAGAATCAGTATATGTTAGTGTTTGGCGAGCTGGCCTCCAAGTTAGTAAGACTAGGGTTTTAGTCCCTCCTATTATTACTACTGGCTGTGTAACCCCAGGTAATTCACTTAACCTCTCAATGCCCCTCTGGGAACTCATGTAAACCTGAAAACCTCAGAGAGTTTGCTGACTTGCTTCAGAGGGAATTACCCTCCTCGGAGCTAGCAGTATCACAAAAACAAAACTTTTTGTTTGTTTTTTAACAACTGAGGAAACTGAGACTAAAGATATTAAGTGACTTGCCCAGGATCTTGTCCATTTCAAGGCCAGCCCCTTTTGTCTGGTTGGCATAGTTTAAGTACAGTTGCTTCTCACTTAACATAATGATGAACAGCTCTCATTTCCATAGGGCTTTAAGATCTGTGGGGAACACGGGAGATCCATGAGCTCCTTGGAGAGACATTTTTACCTTGATATCTCTAGTACCCAGCACAATGCCTGCTCCATGGTCAGTCATTAAATGCTTACTATCTGTTGGGCACTGTGCTCAGGGCAGAGCATCCAAAGAAAGCAAAACCATGGTCCATATCTTCAAGGATCTCACATTCTAATGGGGGAGAGAACACTTAAGTAACCAGGAACATACAAGACATACACAGAGTAGATGGAAATCTCAGAAGGAAGGCACTTGGGGAGAGGGGCAGATGGGAAGGAGAGGAAGGACCAGAAAAGAGTTCCCAAAGAAGGTGGGATTTGGGTAGAATCTTAAAAACAAAACCTAGGAAACTGAGGTGGAGAAAAGGATATAAAGCATTCCAGGCATCAGAGGACTTCGTAAATGTTTTCTAGACTGAATTGAATTGGGGTATCTCATAACAACCATCTCAGATTTGAGTATAATCTGGAGTGCTTAGCGGGAACTTGTTAATTAATGAACCAACAAACACCTGTTAATAACTGACTGCATGCCACTGTGTGAAGTGTTGGGGATCCAAAGAAAAACCAAACAGTCTGTACTCTCAGGGAGCTCACATTTTATTGGGGAAGACAACATGTATAGATAGATAGATGTATTAAATATTTTATAATTATACTATGTATTATATAAATGTAATTTTATATATTATAAAAGTGCATGCATTATATATTGTGAATATATATAATTTTATATATGTGTATATATCTATATTTTTGTATAGGTGTGTATATATAGACATATTTTTGTATAAGCATGTGTGTGTGTGTGTGTGTGTGTGTGTGTGTGTGTGTGTGTGTGTATGTGTGTATGAGGTAGTTGAACTAGATCACCTCTGAGTTCCCTTCCAGGTCTAGAACTATGATCCTAGATATACAGAAATCTATCTATCTATCTATCTATCTATCTATCTATCTATCTATCTATCTATCTATCTACATAAGAAATAGTTGTCAATATATACAAAACAAAACATTTTACAAAACAAAACAAAAACATTTTAAGGAAGAAGGCAACAAGCATTTATTAAGTCCCCACTACGCGCCAGGCACTCTGCTAAGCCTTTTTGAAGTATTATCTGATTTAGCCTTCACAACAACCTGTGGAGGTAGGTGCTACAATTGTCCCCATTTTATAGTTGTGGAAACTGAGGCAGATAGAGGTTTAATAATTTACCCAAGGTCACACAGCTAGTTAAGTGTCTGAAGCTGAAACCTGAACTCAAGTCTTCCTTATTCCAGGTCCAGCACTCTCTCCACTGTACCCCTTGATGATGCCCCTAGAGTCAAGGGTTCCTCCTCCACGGGACAGCTTTTCAAGTATTTTAAGAGTCAGTCAGGCTGTAAGAATTTATTTAACCCCTACCGTGTACTAGGTGCTATGTTAAGTGCTGGATATACAAAGAAAGGCAGAAAACCATGGTCTTCGCCTTAACATTCTAATGGGGAAAACAACATGCAGTCAACCACATGCACAAAAGACACATACAGAAGTATGTTTCTCAAAGAAAAGACAATGGAGGTGAGAGGGGAGAAGGGAACACCAGGAAAGCCTCCCAAAGAAAGGGAGATTTGGACTGAGTCTTGAAGTCCGGAGGCCATGGTGAGGAAGGAGAACATTTCAGGCAAGCATAATGGGCAGCCAGTGAAAAAACACAAAATTGGGAGGTAGGGCACCATGTGCAAGGAAGAACAAGGCAGGTATTGTGGGACAGGAATGCAGGTGAAATGGGACTAACCTTTAAGAAGGTTGGAAAGATGGGAAGGGCCAAGAACATTACCATATGGCCTCCCTACCCCCCAGAAGCTTTTCTCCTCCGGATTAAACATCCTCATTTCCTTCAACAGATCCTCATATGGCATGAACCTGAGGCCCTTCACCACCTTGGATGGATTCTCAATGAAGTACTCAACTCAGATTGACTTCCATATGAATATTTCAAGGCTTCCTCCATGGATATGATTTTTTCTTGTGTTGAGAAGATAGAAAAATCAAGCCCTCTGCCCAGCCATAAATATTTTAGAGAAGGGGGGCAGAGAACTCACAAAATATATGAATCGATTCATTTGTTCTAAGTACTGGGGACATAAAGACCAAAAAAGATGAAAGAAACAGCCCCTTGCCCACAAGAGTGGTGAAAAAAATGATGTTTGAATAAAATTTGTGATTCTTCTAGAAATTGGTTGCAATTCCTTTTACTGTTTTTTTTTTAATTTTTCCCCACCATAAAGTTTCCTTCTTTACTCACTGTGACACCAAGTCCCACCAGTTGCCACTAAGGTTGTCTTTTTCTTTCCAGAGTGGAACAATAGAGGACATTGCTATGGCTTCTTTTGTCCCTGCCAGGTTTTGCTGGAGATACAGGCACAAGGATAATAAAGTCTGTCCTCTTCTCAGGAAAGACAGCAACATTCCTCACATCCAGGTGCATCTATTTTTATGAGTATTGGCACCCAAACCTCAGACCCACAAGCAAAGATCACATTTCTAGTATCACTGTGGGGATTTTATTGCACATCTGGGGTAGGTAATTAAGAAAAAACAAAACAGGACCACCAAGAAAGGTGACATCACAACCTAAAAAACCTTGATTCTGTTAAGTGCCTGGAGGGGCCCCTGTGGATGCAGATTCCTTTTCTTTCCAAGAGCATCTGGTTCAAATGTCAGGTGAACAGAAAATGGGAACACCCAGAACCGAAGGCTCATCCTAATCTGATAATGAGAGAGATGATTTCTTTGTCCTTGCAGGAGGCTGGACTTCCTGACCCTCAGACATGAAGAAGGGTCTCTGATTTATAGCCAAATTCCCTTCTTTTATTTTCTTGGCCTCCCCTTTGCATCAGTCACTGTTCAAAGCACACTGAAGGGAAAGAAGGACTCATGAATCCACTCCAACTGGAAGTAGTTTGGAGCAAGTACTGGCATTCTGACACACACACTTCATCTTCAGAATTGGTCCTTTTCCACTCCAGTGGAGCAGGGTTATAGACTGCCAGGCACTTGCCAAGGTCTCCAGTAATGGGAAGGCTTTTGTGTACACAGGGCTCAATGACCAGAGCTAACCTGAGATCTTTGGCAGGTCTGAGAGAAGGCCAATAGTGATACATGAAATGGTAAGCCTGAAGCATGGTAGGGAGAGGAGAGAACTCTTTTCTGTGTAGATCTCACAGACAGCTTTCTAAAACTGGTAAAATCAGATTACTGTTTATGGTAGGGTTTGCACATGGAGGGACCCAGTGTCTTGGCTGGACTCTACCACTCCTCATGGATGCTAAGGATCAGTAAGGCACCCAGGGAGGAGGGGTGATACTTGCATATAAGAATGACCCACAGTTTTCAGATCAGTAGGTACCCAAAGTGAACTACTATCTAGACTACTGTGCAAATCCCAGCCCAAATTCTAGCTCCCCGACTTTTGGTGGCTTTCTCTCCCAGCCTTTTGAAGCTCATAGGGTCAGTGGATAGAGGCTTAGGTCTGCAGTCAGGAAGACTTTTGTTCAAATTCTGTTTCAGACACCTACTAGCTGTATGACCACTGGGCAGGTCACTTACTATCAGTCTCAGTTTCTTTATCTGCATAATGAGAGGGTTTTACTCAATGGTCTCTAAGATTCATGTCCAACTATAAATCCGTGATCCTACGCTGGAGATCAAGGGATAGCATGTTTTGGGTATTTTGTTGCTATACATGCAATGTCACAAAAAGTGAGAAAGCCCTGCCTTTAACCTCTCTGACAACCTTTTGGGGAGATATGGATGAAAACCGAATATGTTTCACCGGTTATGAATGGGTTGCTGTCAACATCATAGGAGAAAAGACCAACATGGATAAGAAAGAAGACAAATCCCCATAATGGCCAGATCTAAGAAAGGAGGTCTTATTCTTTACCTTCCAATGTGGGTAGCATGCTTCATCACTCCTTTGAAATCATTTTTGGTCATATGATTAGAATTTTCAAATATTTCCAGGTTATTTGTCCTTCCAATGTGATTATTGTATAAATTGCTTTCCCACTCCTGCTCCTTTCTCTCTCCAGCAATTCAATCTTCCCTGGTTTCTCTGAAATGAAACCATCTCTTCATTATTTCTTACTGTACAATAGTATTCCATTATTTTTCATACCATAATTTGTTCAGTCATTCCCCAATTGATGAATGTCCCTTTAAGTTTTCCATTTTTTTTCTACCACAAAAAGAGCTGATTTGTGTTCCTATAGATCTTTTTCCTCTTTTTAAAAATCTTTTTTGGGTGCAGACTTCTAAGCATCTTTCCTGAGTAACAGTGACCAGAACAGTTCAGAGTATCCCAAGCACATATATATTATGGTTTTGCATAAAGGTAAAATCGATAGAGATTAGTTTTAAAAGCAAAACAAAACAAAACATCAGGAAAACTTTCTCACTGTTCTTTTAAATCTATTCCCATTTCCCCTCTGATTTTTCACCTTCTAAACTTCTACAGGCTTGGTTATCTTTCTCATTTCTTTGGCAGCAACATCCCTATAGCTCTGAGATATCTTTTCCTTCTATTGTGTTGAATTGCTATTTTACTTTCCTCATGTTGAGAGGCAACAGTGATGTGGTAGAAGGAGCTCTTGGTGAGAATCTTGACTGGGCCACTTACTGTTTAGGGAATCTTGCCCTGGCCATTTCACTCCTCAGTTGTCTTACCTATAGAATGAAGGGATTGGCCTCAGTGACCTCTAAGGTCCTTTCCAGTCTCTTATCTGTAATCCCTATGTCTTGTGTTCTCTACTAAGTGGAAAACTCCTGGAGGGCAGGAGCCATGCCTTGTTTTACTCTCCTGGAGAGAGGGCTAGCCCCAGGGCTGAGCTGGTAAATGTTTAACAATCTGCTCTTCAGAAATGTATGCCACACTTATAAATTTAATTTTCAGTATTAACATTTTCTCCATCACTTTCTTAAATCTAGACAATCAATGAAACAATAAATCAAAATCTGACTTGTAGGTTGCTGTATTTCCAAGGTGTAAATGCTCACATTGAAAATTTAACAATTGACTGGCTCCGGCTGGACTTGAAGACAAGATGACCTTCTGTTTGAATATGGCCTTAGATACTGTTGCTATACAGTGATATTTTTCAGTCATGTTCCATTCTACAGGACCCCATTTGGGGTTTTCTCGGCAGAGGTATTAGAGTGGTTTGCCATTTCCTTTTCCTGCTCATTTTACAGATGGGAAAATTGAGACAAACAGGATTAAGTGACTTGCTCAGGGTGATATATCTAGTAAGTGTCTGAGACTGAATTTGAATTCAGGAAGATGAGTCTTCCTGACTCCATGGCCAACACTCTATCCACCTAGCCACCCCACTTCAGATTTATACCTAATCTGAAACTTATGGATTGAAAGAGTTGTCTGGGCCTTGAGAAGTAAAAGGATCACAGAGCTGGAATGAGTCAGAGGTAGAACTTGAACCCAGGTCCCCCAACTTAAAAGCCAGCTCTCTACCCATTACTCCATGGTATGTGTACAATGTATTTCACAGATGCTTTTATGTGCACGCAGTGTCTCCATAGGTAAAATAAACTCCTTAAGGGAAAGACTGTCTCAGTTTTATCTGTGTATCCCAAATGCCTAGCACAGGGACTGGGTTAGAACAGGTGCTTAATAAAAGCAGATGGACAGATAGATAGACAGACTGAGAGACAGACAGACGGATGGATGGATGGATGGTTGAGTAGATGGAATGATGGATAGATGGATGGATAGATAAAGCATTTATTAGATACTTACCATGTACCAGGCACAGTGCTAAGCATTGAGGATACAAAAACCAAAAAATCCCTGTTATCAAGAAGTTTACAGTCTAATAGGGGAGCTGGAAAGCAGGGTTTGTGGAGGAAAGGGGAGTAGTTTGGGTTGTCGGGAGGGAGCAGTCACCAGGCAGCTGGTGTGGAGGTGGAGCAGGCTGAAAGAGAACAGTAGTGGAGAGTTAACTATGTGACTGGGTCTTCTCAGGATTTGGAGATCCCAGGCAGGACTTATCAATCACTGAGTTGGCCTCAGGATGGAGTTCTACTCAAGGGACCAGGAAACCGGTGTGGATGTGAAGCACATCAGAGTGGAGGTAAAGCCAGCCAAAGTGGAGAGTGAGTGGTTAATTAAAGGTTGTGTTTAAGAGAGATATTTGCCAGAGGTGGGACATGAAGCCAAGTCTTCCTGACTCCAAGGTCAGTTCTCTATGTGCTATAGTTTTCTGTCTCATTATAGCAATTATATATTTTATATCATATATTTAATTATATACATATATAATATAAAATATATTATATTACATATATAATATAATGCTAATATATTATATCTATTTAAACATAGAATTCATGATTGTGCTTTGCTTCACCATACATTTGTAATGGATTTTGTTTTCCTTGCTTTCTCAAGGGTAGGGTAGGGTAGGGGTGACAGGGAAGTTGAAGGGAGGGGGAGAATTCAGACAGGAAAATAAAATAAAATTGTATTAAAAAAGCAGAAACAAAGAAAGATTTGCTGATTTGATTTGACAACTTGGCAGGGGGCAGAACACTAATAATGTCTGACAGCTCTTTTTATCTCAGATGGTAGACAGATGGTTGCCCTTCAGGAGAAAGTTTAAAACCAAGGGGACCATGAATCATTATCTCTTTCCTCTCCACAGCTCCAGTAGATAAAAGCTGTGGGCCCTGGCCTTGATAGTACACTTTTGGGATTTTTTCAGGACCTGCCAAAGCAGATGTTAATACATCTGAGGAGAGCACGGCCAACTTTCACAACTTTCAATTAGGCCATAACAGGGGGTCAGCGATAAAATCCACAAATAATCCCCCAATTTAATTTTGACCAAGATGTCAACCTCTTTCCTCTCCATACCTTTGCCGTTCCACATGTAAAGGAGCTAAAAATCTGTTCCTTGTCTGTCTTTGTACACCTGGCATCAAACACATAGTAGGTGTTTCATGAATGCTTGAAATTGAATCAAATAGTCAATCAAATGGCTGGAAAATGGGCATTTTTAAAAAATCAAGCAATAAACATTTGTTAAGTGACTACTGCGTGTCAGGCCCTGTGGGAAGTGCTGGGGATACAAAATGAGGCAAAGGACATTCCTTACCCTTTAGGAGTTCACAAGATAATGGGAGATATAATGTGCAAACAAATATATGCAAAGCAAGTTATATACAGGATAAATAGAAAATAATTAACAGAGGAAAGGCGTTAGAACTATAGGGGATTGGTAGAAGATGGGGTTTTAGCTAGGACTTAAAAGGAAACCAGGATTTGGAAATGAGCAAAAGAAAATACCAGAAGCAGAAAGATGGAGCACCTTGTTTGTGGAACAGCCAGGAAGCTAATGTCACTGGATTGAAGAATAAGTGTGAAAAATGTGATCAGGTGACTGATGCCAACAGCCTCAGTAACTGGGTCCAGCCGAGTGGTGTAGAAAGGTCAATTTCTGAGGTCTAGCAAAATATTTTGTGAGTCAAATTTTTTTTTAAAAGGCAATGCTTACATCTGCAGTGTTCACTAGAAAGGAGCTCAAAAATTCTTTCCCTTTTGGCAAGAAAAGGAAACAAATAAGCAAAACCCTGTTGTGTTCATTCTACCCCAGTCTCTCCTGCTGTCCCCCTCAAAGACTTCATTAGGATGAATGGGAAGATACAAGATGGTGTCTGATTATGATCAGATTCCCCACATGGGGCATTTGGTGAGCCTTCTTCTATAAGAACATGATGGCATGTAATATAAGGGATCTGTTCCTTATTCAGAGTATGTGCAGGTACCCTGTATGCTTACAACACAGCAAAGAAATAAACCTTTTCATTGGCTGCTAAACTGGAACTGAGGGTGCCTATTGAAGGCTACAAAGAAGAAACTAAATCTCTTTTCCTGGTGGCTGCTGAGAGAGGAGAAGGAATTGCTGTAGGTCCCTGGGAGGGTCTTTGGGCTGTCTCTTCCAACCTGGTCAATATGTATCTGTAAGTACATGATTCTCCTCTTTCTTTGCCGTTTTGTGTCTATTTTTTTCCTGATCTTAGGTGAAAGCGTATTAAAGATGGAATAACCAGGTCGTAACCTAGTGAGTTTCAAAAGGTCAGAAGAGCCAGCAGAGGACCCACAGAGCCAACTCTGAGGAGTGATTTGGTTGACCCATTGAGCAGACTCTTGACTTGGTAACTGAGATACCATGTCCTGCAAAGAAGGGAGCACCTTGCCCACTGAATGAACTTGGTAGCAAAAACAGTATTTTTAGCTACCACTGTATGTTTGAGCCCACTCTCCCATGTGTAGAAAGGAGGATATGCCCCAGTTCTGGGAAATGTTTTTGTATTTTGGTTTTTGCTAATTGTTTCATTAAAAGCTAATTGAAGTTAATCAACCTTGAGGAGAAATCAACAGGTTAAATGATAATGGAGTGATAACTGGTAATGAGCAGTTGATATTGGTAGTGTGATACATACCAAGGATGGGAACTTGAACCAATAATAGTATTAGAAGAACCCCATTGACCCTTGCGGTATTCCCAAAACTATGAGGGGGAGATGTAGCCAGACACACTTTGGGGACCTGACCTGCTGGTGCACATGTGGGATGGAGAGCAAGTCTAGAATTTTGTTATGTAGGGAATTCCCAGATGAGGAAATTCCCTTTACTTCACCTTTACTGGAGCTGCCTAGGACACTGGGAGATTAAACAAACTGTCAAGGGTCATTTAGCCAGAGGTGGTACTTGGAAAGAGGTCTTCCTGGCTCCAAAGTCAGCTCTTTCTTCACCACATTATACTGTTTCTCACATTGTGTGTATATAATATATAAGTAAGTAAATGCACACATGTTAGTTATTGACTGACAGAGGAGTGACTACTGCTTTATAGCATTGTTTCTACAGGAAAAGTCATTACAAGTTAGAATACATCTTCCGAAGTCCCATTGTCCTTCTCACACTATGTATCTTCAGAAGTAAGAAGGAAACTCTGGAAATGGTGAACACAGGGAGATGGATGGAGATGAGGCTAGGTAGGAGAAAGATATGAGGCCTTTGAGGATATCTGTTTGGTGCTATAAAGGATGGATCAGGGAAAAGGGAACTGAAAGGGCAGCAGTACCCCTATTATATAGACTGCTAGAAATGGACCTTAGTGGTGATCTAGTCTAACTGGGAGGCAGTATAGAGCCATGGAAAGAATATTGGATCTATAAAGTGGAAAATATTCAGAGTGGACAGATGGGAATTAAAGTCAATTGACAAAGAGGGTTGATAAGTAAAAGAATACGACACCAAGGAGAGAAAAAAAGAGAAAGAAAAAAAAACCACTTTACCATTAGAGTTACACGATAAAGGGCAAATACGGACCCTCTGAAGGATAAACAAAAATCTATTCTCAACAGAACACTAACTCTTATATAGAGACACTAGCAAGCAAGTGAGAGAAATCCAATTTCTACTCCCAGCAGGAGGAGATGTGTCTTGGTGTTTGATGAGGCCCCAGTAGGGGGTATGGACATGGCCATATGTAGATTTCACATGACTACATGGAAGGATCTGCCAAGACTTGTCAAAGTATCTGACTGCTGCCCACCTCTGCTAATTCACGAGGAAGCAGAAGATATGTCCAGATGAAACCTGGAATGTCCCCAGTGACTTTAAAAGCTGGAAATTGACAGACTCAGGGCCATGCATCGCACTTTGACCTCTTCAGATGGGAATCTGGGATTCTGGAAGAGAAAGAAGACAAGGGAACTTTCTAGTTGGCTGGAGAGATGGAGAACAGCATTTGGCTCAGGATTCTGAAATAATGGACTGCCAGAAAGGCTTACAGAGCACCTCACAAAGATGGAAAGAAAGCATTTGACAGAAACCTCCCCAAGGTGATTAAGAAGGATTTAAACTAAAATTTGATGGGAAGGAAGAAAATAATTCTCAGGTAAAGGTAGTAAAACAGGATTCTACAAAGAATGAGTATGACAGAGAAGCATAATGAAAAAGTACTGAGTAATTCTCAGTGTAACAGTGATGTGTCCCACACCCCTACTCCAATTAATGTAATTAACAGGATCCTCTTCCCCAGAATTCTTAATGTGTGTGTGTATGTGTGTGTGTGTGTGTGTGTGTGTGTGTGTGTGTGTGTGTGTGTGTGTTATGAAGGCTCCTTTGTCTGCCTGGTAAAGTCTATAGATCCCTTCTCAGAATCATATTTTCAAATGCATACAACAAAATACATGGAATTACAAAAGAAAGCAATTATATTAAAATCATGAATTTTTCCCATCCAAGTTTAGAAACCCTCTGAAATCTATCCAAGGACTTCTGAAGGGTCTATGTACTCCAGGTCAAGACAACTTGGATACCTTTATCAGATGAGATTGTCCCTAATTGAGTGGCAGAATCAATCAAACATATAAACTAGATTTGAACAATTCCTACATACCCTCAGTCAAATCATCTATCAGTCAGGCAAAGGTGTAAACTAGATGTGAGGGGTGAAGGAATTTGAGCCACAGGATGAAATTAGAAAACAAAATATAATGAGATTGGTGGAAAGATTTAGACACACCTCTCTGGATCTAGTTATATAACAGAAGGAGATTCTAGAAGGAATATTTTTCCAGCAAGTGCTTCAGGAGCTGTAGCAGCAAGCACGCTGACACATCCAGGATTGCTTGTTGGCACAGGTTCTTAGATCTGCTTTTCTAAAAGGAAAAAAACTTTAAAAAGGGTCAAAAATCTTCTTAAATCACATATACCAATAGAGAAAACACAAACAGAAAAATAAAGACCAACAGACAGGGCTTCTAACTGACCATAAGCAATACATCCATCACAGATCAACAGATAGATCCGACTGTCTGACTATTACATACATACATAGTTACTAGAGAGAGAAGCACCAATATCTGGGCTTTCAAAGCCAGGGTTGGGGGGCTCCTTAATGGCTACCCAGAGTTTCATCTGGCACACAAGCCTTTTTCCAAAGAGTAAGCTCCCAAAGCAAAACCTCACACTTTTTAGAGCCAGAGAGCATCACAACCCTCATGACCCAGTACCTCATTAGAAATTAACAAAAAGTGTGGGCCTTCCTACAAAACAAGCCTCCCCTAATCAAGCTTCCCTTAATGGGCTCCACATGAGGGCTATTAATGGGTAGAGAAGATACAGCAGCCAATCTTGGGAGTACTTTGAGAAGGCATACCCTTTGTACAAGTACCAGATAGTATGACTAGGTAGTAAGTCCAGAAGGAGTGTCTCATACTCTTCCTTCCCTCTTTCCCCATCCTTCTCTTGCCACTTGATTATCTTAGTAGAGAGATTAGATCAGTAGAAAATGGAGCATTGAACTAGGAGCCAAGAGAGGATAAATTAGACATGCGGAGAGAAGTACAGAATCAGGACTCTAAAATGTATCCAAGTTCCCATGAGGGGAACTTCACAAGTATTCCACAAGAGAAGAAAAGAACTCCTATCCAACCAGAAGCTGTGAATTGCTTCTTTGTTACAGGTGCTTTCTAAGCTTGAGCCAAATTTCCTCTGAACTCTGTATGCACTTGTGGGAGGGTATAGCTTAAATATTTGGGGAAATGTTTTTGTACCAAGAATTCTCATTAGTACTTCAATAAATATCCTTTTCTAAAAGTTAATTAACTATGATTGACTGGTGAATATCAGTGCATAATTGATAATTGACACCAATGGGGGCACATGAATATTAGTACCAGAACTTCCCCTCTCTACTTGACTTTGTAGATCTATGATTACTCCTGGAGTCCATAGGACAGAAGTAACAGGTTTTCCTCTGGGGACCTGACCTGCTAGTTTGAACAGGAGGTGGAGGACAGAGGGAAATAACAACAGGAAAATGGTTAGGATCAGTATTTATAGACAACTATCTATGTAAAAATACACTGATTATGAGTAGGAGAAACATAGTTAATTAGAAATATTAACTTAAGGAGAAATACACCTCATTGACACTTGGGGATAAAACAAGGCTGGAAAGAGATAGCCTAGAAAAAGAACATGGACTCAAAGCTTGGGCTGCAAGTGAGATCTGCAGCAATGGAGAGACTTCCATTGAGTACATACATACTATTAGATTCATGATGCATATAACGCTGCTCCTCCTCCTCTTTACACCTTTTTAAAAAAATTTATTTAAATTTAAGTTTTTAACATTTATTATTTTTAATTAATAATTTAAAATATTTATTATTCAATATTAATATTTAAATTTTTAAAAATTTATTTAATTTTTAGTTTTGAATTATCTTCCACATGTCCTCATGACCAGATTATTGAAACAAGCTCCTGGCTACTCTCCCTGCATCAAATCTTTCCTTACTGTAGACCATTTTCTCCTTAGTTGCCAAAGTGATCTTCCTAAAGCACAGGTTTGACCATGTCAAGATACCCCTTCCCAAAAAAACAACAACAACAAAAAATCCGACAAACATCCTCCAGTGCTCCCTATCATCTCCAGAATCAAACATAAATTCCTCTTTTCGGCATCCTAAGCCCTTCATAAGATGACCCCTTCCTATCTTTCCAAGTTTGTTTATACTTCACTCCCTTCCATGTAAATATGTAATCCAGTGACACTGGCCACTTTGCTTTTCCTCCCACAAGATACTCCATCTCACAACTCAGGGCATTTTCACTAACTGGCTATTCCCCATGAGTGGAATGCTCTCCCTCCTAGTCACTGCCTCCTGACTTCCTCTAAATCGCAGCTTAAATCCTACCTTCTGCAAGAAGACTTTTCTGATTCCCGTTAATGCTAATATCCTCCATGATTATTTCTGGTTTATTTTCTCTCTTTCTCTCTCTCTCTCTCTCTCTCTCTCTCTCTCTCTCTCTCTCTCTCTCTCTCTCTCTCTCTCTCTCCTCCTTCCCCTCCCTTGTCTCTCTCTAAATGGATATGGATAGATATCTTATATATCAATAGCTATGTTCATGTTCTGTCTAGCCACCATTAGATTGTGAGCTCTTTGAGGGCAGGGACGGTGTTTTTGCCTTTCTTTGTATCCCTAGTGCTTATCACAGCATAGAGTGCATCCATCACTGACCCACATAATCATTAATAAAATGCCTTCCTTCCACTTTGCTTTCTTGTCTGGAACAGAGTTTATTATTGTGCTAAACGATAAAAGGAGAATCCACCTGATGGGGACTTAAGCTGATGGAAGTAGAGTAGAGGCACCCCAAAACCCTTCAAGGTACCCTAGGATACTGAGGGGAAGATGTACCACCCTGGTCCTAGAGCAGTAAACCAGAATGTGTTCTCTGCTGATAGATGAGGAAATCAGAACCCAGGAGAAATTTAAGTGATTTGCACATCCATGACCTCTGAACTCTAAAATACAACACTCTCACCACTGTACCTCATTGATTATCCTCAGAATAAATGAGATGATACATAAATGTCAATTATTATTACTCAAGGTCATGATCAAATTTGGGGGAGATACCAGTTGCCTCTAAAATACCTGTTCCCATAGAATTTCTAAAGAAGCCTTCCTGAATTTCTTCCATCTCTTTGGCTTCTTCTTCCCTCCTCTGAGACTGAACTATTTTAGGTAGCAGTAAAAATAAAATTTGGATTAACCCAGAATTCTTGGCTGTAACACAATACCTTAATTATGTGCTTTTTAGTTGTTGCTAAGCAAGCCAAGCTCCTCAGGGTGCTTTGAGGTTACTGGGACTATTTGGTATTCAGCAGAACCCATTTCATTTACTCCACCCCTTTTACACAGGGCCCCACAGGCATCCAAGGAGGGTATATTAGAAACCTAGCCTAACTCTGACACTTACCTGCTTCATGACCCTGGGCAAGTCGCTTAACCTCACTTGTCTCATAGAGCTCCCTAGATTTTCTCTGAGTTACAGCAGGATCTACCCTCATACATCCTATCATTGTGTAGCACAGATGAGAGTCAGCCTGGCCTAATATATCATTACCTGTCCTTGAAGGAAGAGTTCAAGTTCAATTCTGACACATATTAGCTTCATGGACAAGTAAATAAACCTACCAAAAATGCTCTTTCCTATACTATCTAAGACTCTAAGTTGGGAGAGTTTCTTTGTTCATAAGTTCCCTTTATAAGTGAAACCATGGATTCGATCCCTATCCAGTAACAGATTAAAGCTTAAAGGGACCTTACTTCCACTTCCTCATTTTACAGAGGATGACCTGAGGCTCAAAATGGTCAAATGTCCAGGCTCACTCAGCCGCTCAGTGACTGGGCTTTCTTGGATCTGAGTCCAGCGCTCTATCTAACTATACTATATTTTTACCAGACATTTCAGGTTGAGTTTTCTCCTCTTGGGATTTAAAATGAGCTGAACTACACATAGCACAATCTGCCTTCCCATTCCATCACATTCATGGGCCGAGAGCATGATTTATGATTTTTTTTATCGTTAACCCTTCACCCACATGTTTCGGCCTCAGTGAAATAGCATCGGTGAAAAGAACAGAAGAAGCTTGTATTCCAGATTGAGACTTTCAGAGCAGGAAATCACAGAGAGGAATGTGTGCTTTGATGACTAACAAGGGGCCTGGGTCCGCTAGAGCTGCAAACAGACCCAGCCTTTCCTTTTGGAGGAATAGGGAGGGAAGAGGAGAGGGACACTCACTCAGAACGAGGCAGACAGGATCAGGCCTCTAGAGAGGAAAGCCCTTCAGTTCAAGTTAGGAAAAAAAAGGATGGCCTATTCAAGTACATGGGAGCTCTGATAATGTCAGTTGGGGTCACTGTCCTAAGAACAAAGAGAGATTAGAGATCTTTGCCAATGCTGAGCTCCTGAGCAGAACCATAAAAGGCTAGGCAGAGAGGCAAGAAGCCATAGACACCAGCTTGTTGGGTCAGTCCGAGAGGTGGAGGCAATGGAGAGCAGATAACTGAGAACTGGACCACGCTAGGAAGACCTGGGTTCCACTCTTATCTCAGAGAGCTTAGCTGAGTGGTTCTGAGCCAGTGAGTTCACTTTCCCAGGCTCTGTTTCCTTATGGGTAAAATAAAGGGGTTGAACGAGATGTCCTCTAAGACCGCCATCAGTTCTAATCTATGATATTAGGGGAACTCTCTCTACAACTCAAAAAACTCAAAAAAGTATTTATTAATCCTGCTACTAAAAACCCTGTTTTGCACTAGGTGCTAGAAATGGTTACAGAATTTGAGAGCTGGAAAGGACAACCTTGGTCATCTAGTCCCACTTATACACTTATATCGATATAGATATAGATTGGTCAAGGTGGTGGGAGGCAGAAGGGCACTGGAAGCTGAGGGATTCAGATAGCATGCTTGAACTGAAGTTCAACAGACATTATAGAGGCTCAAAAAGAATACTTTCCCATTGGGGGCCATCTCAGGGCCATACCCTGATCTATATCTCACCACAGGACTGTGATGGTTCTGGAGGAGAGAGTGAGGCTGGTGACTTTGCACAGCCCTCCCTCACTTAAATCCAATTTGCTTGGTCATGGCATCACCTCCCGGATGTCATGGTCCTCCTTGAGAACAAAGAACAAACAACATTTTTTCCTGTATATAGCTTCTTTGTACATATTCAATAATAATAATAATAGCTAACATTTACATAGAATTTACTAAGTGACTGGGGCTGTGCTAAGCACTTAACAATTATTATTTCAGCAGATCCTTACAAGAACCCCAGGAAGCAGGTGCTCTTATTATCCCCATTTTACATTTACAGGTGAGGAAACTGAGGCAGATAGAAGTGAAATGACTTGCTTAGGGTCGCACAACTAATAAGTATCTGAGGCTGCATTTGAACTGAGATCTTTCTGACTCAAGGCTAGGCACTCTGTTCACTGTGCCACCTAGCTGCCTAGCACATTTGTTTTCATGTTGTCTTCCACATTGGATCGTGAGCTCCTTGAGGGCAGGGGCAGTCTTTTTGTTCTTTTTGTGTCCCCAGCACTTAGCACAATGCCTGGCACATAGTAGGTGTTTAATAAATGTTTACTGACTGACTGACAAAAGGGCAGAGGTGAGGGGGGGAGTTACAGCTAGTAAAGGTCAGGGCTTTCCTGACTCCAAGCCCAGCACTCTATTCATTGGGCAGTTTTGTCTCAAATCGGCCAGTAGACTCAATTCTTTAGCAAATAGCATAGCAAGAACAATAGTTACACAGCATTTTCCCAAACCAGAAGCACACTCTCTCTGGAAAATACACACAAAGGTAAGGATAAGGACAACAAAAACAACAGCTAGCATTCTTCCTTGAAGGTTTGCAAAATGCTTTACATATTATCTCATGTGATCCTTGCAAAACACCCGGGAGATAGATACTATTATTGACCTCATTTTTTTAATTTTTTTCAGAGGAGGAGAATCAGTTAGTAATTTGCCCACAGTCATATAGCGTTGAGGCAAGATTTGAACTCTGGTCTTCCTAGCGCCAAGGCCAGCATTCTATATCCTGTGCCCCCTAACTCCCTCTAGAGGGGAGCAGACAAAAACGTAGGACAGAACTAATGGCAGCACTTGCAAAGTGAACATGTAAGACTAACGCAACACACAACTCTGGAATCCCAGGGACATGATGTTTCTTTCTTAGGAAGGTCCACACAAAGGTTGCTTTAGGGTGTGACATCAGGCCATCAGTGAATTGGAAGGTCACTCTGATGGTTGTCTGGGTAACTCCTGGAAGGGACAATCGGGTCACTTGACTTCTGAGAAGTTGCTGCTGGGCTGGACTAGGCAGGATACTTGGCTTCAGAACAGTTGTTTGCTGATGGACAGCTGCTTCTGGATTGGGTTGGGTAGGTTGCTTAGCTGTTGGGATGTGACCTCTATTGATTTCCATTTTATCCTATATATATCTGTACGACATACATTTCATTTGTCTCCCCATTAAAGTGAAATTCTTGAGAAAAGGGACTATCTTTTGCCCTTCTTTGGATCCCTGGTACTTAGCACAGTACTTCCTACCTATATTAGATGGAGTGTCATGCTGGACTCCTCATTGGACTTTCTCCTTAACGGACAGCACCCTTTAACCACTGGCTCTGTGATTGGTACTGTTCGTGACTTTTAGCCTAGGACTGGCAGAAAGTTTTCATGGATTGATTCCCTTAGAAGCTCATCTCTGAGGTTTGTCATTTCCAAGTAGAAGGTGGGGGATAGTCTTAGCTTTTGGTCAACAATCCTTCCCAGTTCAGCACCAGTTCCCTTAATTCCCTCAATCGAAGACTCCCTTGGTTTATGGTGATCAGTTCTGATTCATGAATATGCATTTTCCTGACCCTTTCTGGGTATCTTAGAAACAGGAAAGTCCGGAGACAAAAGTATGCATACAGCCTGTGCCCTGGAGGCAACGTTGTTATCTTTGCTGAACTTTTCAAAAGTAATTCAAGTCTGAGACCCTTTCTTCTGTAGAAATCTTCTTTAGCTCCCGAAAGGACTTTCCCTCTCCATTTGAAAATCTCTCTCCTTTCCATTCTTCCACCCTTTCAGCTTTGCTGAAGTCTCACTAGGACATATTATTATGCTAGATTAATATAAAATAATTAATATTTATTAGAGCTAGAAAAATACAGTCACCTTCTGCCTATCTCCTTCCCAGGATTATGGGCTGGGGCAGGCACATGGTAGGGACTTCGGTTACTTGTTCCAGGATTGTTAAATTTTCAGAGTAAGTATTTACACTTGGGAAATTAGCAAACATTATAAATCAAGTCTTGACTTATTGTTTTATTGATTGCCTAGATTAAGAAATCGATGGAGAAAAATGTTAATGACAGATTTAAAAGTAGGTCAAGAATTTTCTGAAAGTCAGTTGTTAAAAAGTTTACCAGCACACCATTGGCTTCAGGACTTCTGAAAATATACTGTACGTGGTCTAAGGTACTAAATGGCAAACCTAGAAACTGGGACAACTTAAACAATTGTTTGAGGGACAACTGAAATTTAAAAATATTTCCCATTCCCAGTGTGCACAAAGACAGGTGACTTCACCTCCAGGAAGCAAGTGAGGCACCTTCTGGGAACCTTAAAACTATAACTTATGCATGTGTTGTTGATCTGTATCTTGGGACCAAAAGAATCCACCCATTTCAATGTATTTTGTACTGTAGATGAGGAAAAAGGCTCATAGAGGTAAGTGACTTGACTAGGATCTTGAGTCAAAAGGCTGCTTTGGAACTCAGGTCTTCCAATGTTTCTCAACATTAGTATGTGTGGGGTACAAGACCCTTACCCAAAATTTTAAATAAATTAAGAAGCTTCTAGAGGTAAGAACAGAAAGTGTTTTATTTAATTCTCGCAAGAAAGGGTCATCCCTCCACCAGGATGGGGCTAATGGAAGGAGGTAGCTTACAGAGGGTAGAATACATCATATATCCTAACACAGAGAATTTCCCCCCCCTCCCCCACAATCCCACCTCTCCATTGGCTGGGAGGCAGGCTTACAATATAAGTGCAGAAAAACTAGACAAACCCTGGGAAATATTCACCTATCCAAACACACTTTCTTATCTAATACCTAATTAACTGCTGATGTGGCTATTCTACAGCGAAAGTGAAACGGAGGGGGGAGGAAGAAGACGCTTAGATAATGTGGCCATAGTATCAAACAAAGAGACACTTGATTACCTTCCAAGTTTCCGCTATAGTCCATAACACTATCATAGAGAGAAGGGAGCGGAGGGGACCTAACTGCCCACAGGCCCTGGATTCCTGGAAATCAGGGATTCAGAGAGAGAGGCCTTATGGAAAAGAAATTTTATTTAGAAAATACAATATTCCCCATATTTTATTATGAGAAGTCTTCACAATGTCCTCATTTCACTCAAGTAGAATGACCAACAAGTCCCCACACCAATGACATCAATGGTGTGGATGAAAGAAAGGACAGTAATGGGTTATTTTCTTTCCTCTTACTCCAGAAGCACTTAGGTTATCCTTTCATTTTAGAGGCAGTATGGTACAGTGGAAATAGTCAGGGAATTAGAATCAAGAGGGTTCAAATTCTACTGTTGTCACTCACTAGGCATGTGACCCTGGGCAAATTACTTCACCTTTCAGCCTCAGTTTCTTCAACTGTAAAATGAACCTACTGAAGCCTACCTTACAGGGATGTTGTAAGGATCAAACAAAATAACATATGTTGTTCAGTTGTGTTTGACTCTTTGTAAAAAACAAACAAACAAAAAATCTTTTGGAATTTTCCTTCTCTGTCCCATCTTCCTATTCCTTCTCCTGTGTGATCTATCAGTCTTCTAATTCATCCCTTAATAACTGTCAAAAGATGTCACATTACAGTGCAAAAAACCCCAAAACCAAATCCCTAACCCATTTCTCCTCTGTAGCCCTTAATCTTCATGTCCTTGCCCCCCATTTCCCCTAGATCCAGGAGAACCTGGACCACTTCCCAGAGGGATCTTCTTTTTTTTTTTTTAATTTATTTATTTAACTTTTAACATTCATTTTCACAAAATTTTGGGTTCCAAATTTTCTCCCCATTTGTCCCCTCCCCACCCCAAAACATCGAGCATTCTAATTGCCCCTATCACCCATCTGCCCTCTCTTCTATCATCCCTCTCTGCCCTTGTCCCCTTCTTCTCTTTTGTCCTATAGGGCCAAATAACTTTCTATACCCCTTTACCTATATTTCTTATTTCCTAGTAGCAAGAACAGTACTTGACAGTTGTTCCTAAAACTTTGAGTTCCAAATTCTCTTCATCCCTCCCTCCCCACCCCTTCCCTTTGGAAGGCAAGCAATTCAATATAGGCCATATCTGTGTAGTTTTGCAAATGACTTCCATAATAGTCATGTTGTATAAGACTAACTATATTTCCCTCCATCCTATTCTGCACCCCATTGCTTCTATTCTCTCTTTTGATCCTGGCCCTCCCCATGAGTGTTGACCTCAAATTGCTCCCTCCTCCCAATGCCCTCCCTTCCATCATCCCCCACACCCTGCTTATCCCCTTCTCCCCCACTTTCCTGTATTGTAAGATAGGTTTTCATACCAAAATTGAGTGTGCATTTTATTCCTTCCTTTAGTAGAATGTGATGAGAGTAAACTTCATGTTTTTCTCTCACCTCCCCTCTTTTTCCCTCCACTAAAAAGTCTTTTGCTTGCCTCTTTTATGAGAGATAATTTACCCCATTCCATTTCTCCCTTTCTCCTCCCAATATATTTCTCTCTCACTGCTTAATTTCATTTTTTTAAAGATATGATCCCATCCTCTTCAATTCACTCTGTGCATTCTGTCTCTCTGTGTGTGTGCATGTGCGTGTGTGTGTGTGTGTGTGTGTGTGTGTGTGTGTAATCCCACCCACTACCCAGATACTGAAAAGTTTCAAGAGTTACAAATATTGTCTTTCCATATAGGAATGTAAACAGTTCAACTTTAGTAAGTCCCTTATGACTTCTCTTTGCTGTTTACCTTTTCATGCTTCTCTTCATTCTTGTGTTTGAAAGTCACATTTTCTTTTCAGCTCTGGTCTTTTCATCAAGAATGCTTGAAAGTCCTCTATTTCATTGAAAGACCATTTTTTCCCCTGAAGTATTATACTCAGTTTTGCTGGGTAGGTGATTCTTGGTTTTAGTCCTAGTTCCTTTAACTTCTGGAATATCCTATTCCACGCCTTTCAATCCCTTAATGTGGAAGCTGCTAGATCTTGTGTTATCCTGATTGTATTTCCACCATACTTGAATTGTTTCTTTCTAGCTGCTTGCAATATTTTCTCCTTGACCAGGGAACTCTGGAATTTGGCCACAATATTCCTAGAAGTTTCTCTTTTTGGATCTCTTTCAGGAGGGGATCTGTGGATTCTTTCAATATTTATTTTGCCCTCTGGTTCTAGAATATTAGGGCAGTTTTCCTTGATAATTTCATGAAAGATGATGTCTAGGCTCTTTTTTCGATCATGGCTTTCAGGTAGACCCACAGTTTTTAAATTGTCTCTCCTGGATCTATTTTCCAGGTCAGTTGTTTTTCCAATGAGATATTTCACATTATCTTCCATTTTCTCATTCTTTTGGTTTTGTTTTGTGATTTCTTGGTTTCTTATAAAGTCATTAGCCTCCATCTGTTCCATTCTAACTTTGAAAGAACTATTTTTTTCAGTGAGCTTTTGAACCTCCTTTTCCATTTGGCTAATTAAAGCATTCTTCTCCTCATTGGCTTTTTGAACCTCTTTTCCAGTTGAGTTAACCTATTTTTCAAGATGTTATTTTCTTCAGCATTTTTTTGGGTCTCCTTTAGCAAGGTGTTGACCGGCTTTTCATGCTTTACTTGCATCTCTCTCATTTCTCTTCCCAGTTTTTCCTCCACCTCTCTAACTTGATTTTCAAAATCCTTTTTGAGCTCTTCCATGGCCTGAGCCCATTGGGTGTGCTGGGATACAAAAGCCTTGATTTCTATGTCTTTCCCTGATGGTAAGCATTGTTCTTCCTCATCAGAAAGGAAGGGAGGAAATGCCTGTTCACCAAGAAAGTAACCTTCTATAGTCTTATTTTTTTTTCCCTTTTCTGGGCATTTTCCCAGCCAGTGACTTGCCTTCTGAGTTTCCTCTTCACACCCACCTCGCCTCCGGATCCTCCCAGCCAGCTCTTGGGGTCTGAGATTCAAATGCTGCTTCCCAGCCTCAGGGCTTTGGGTGGGGGCGGGGCTGCTATTCAGTGTGAGATTAAGTTCAGGTGCTCAGGTGGGAGTAGAGCCACCACACAGGGCTCAGTTTCCTCAGGGGGTTTATGCAGAGACCTTCAACAATGGATCTGAGCTCCTGCCTGCTTGGAGAGCCCCTGTCTGCTGCCACCTCCACTGCTGCCTCCCGAGGGGGCCTGAGCCATGGAGACACCCCGCTCCCTTCCCAGCAAGCCAAAAAGACTCTCTCACTCACCCCTGGTGCCCGTGGGTGGAGGGACCCGCGTGGCTGCTGGAGATTCTGTCCCTGAAGCCTACTTGGATCTGCTCCTCTCAGTGCCACGCGGCCAAGGCAGGGCTGGGCTGGGCTCTGGTCCAGGGCGCGACAGACCTTTTGTAGGTTTTCCAGGGCTCTCTGAAACAGAAATCTCATCTGCTCCATTGTTCTGTGGCTTCTGCTGCTCCAGAATTTGTTGGGAGTTCTTTTTTACAGATATTTTATGGGCTGTGGGTTCGGAGCTAGCGTATGTGAATCTTTCTACTCCACCATCTTGGCTCCTCCCCTCCAGAGGGATCTTCTAATGTACCCAATGGAAGACAAAGTGGTTAGCACTGGCTATCTAGCTAATCTCCTTTGGCCAGTCTGCTGTTATAAGTTCATCTGTTTAACAGGCAAATGAAAGATGGCCATAAAGGGTGAGATGGGGTATTTGAATGAAAACTCCAAAGGGCAAAGCTGGTTCTGGTGCAAAGATAGGGTGACAAGTGGACAGAAGAAAAGAAAAATTTAAGCCCCATACACATGCCAGGTCTTCAAATGAGTGTTTCTTTAAATGGGTTTTCCCAAAAGAATGTCGTAGGCAGCTAGGTGATGAAGTGAATAGGGTGCTGGACCTTGAGTCAGGAAGACCTCTCTTCCTTAGTTCAAATCTGACCTCAGATACTTGCTAGCTATGTGACCATGGGCAAGTTCACTTAATCCTGTTTATCTCAGTTTCTTCATTTGTAAAATGAACTGGAGAAGGAAATAGCAAGGTACTCCAGTGTCTTTGCCAAGAACTGGGCACAACTGAACAACCAAAACAACAAACAAACACTACTGGGCTCTGGAGATAACAGAGAAATCCAGGAGTCCCTGCCCTCAGGGAACTTAGAGAGAAACAGCATGTCTATAAGTAAACAAAATAAAAACAGTGCAATTTCTAGGGGGAGGGCACAGGCCTAGGATAGTCTGTTAAAACAGGACAGGGTTTAGAGGCTCACTAGTGGAAGGGTAAGAAAAAGTGGGATAGGGACATCAGAGAAATGGGTTCATAGGAGCAGAGAAAGTGGTCAGGGAAGGGAGCTTTACTCTGTAGGCAACCTAAGAATCAGAATCACAGGGATTCTTAGTGGAGCCAAAGGGAAATAAATTGATAGATCCTCAGAGTAGAGAAACTGATGTTGATTTGATTATCAGTTGCTTATAAAGAGGTAAAAGGAAGAATGGTGATGAGTCAGAACATCAACAATCTCTAGATCTGCCTGACCTTCAATGAAAGTTGGAATACGGGGGCTAACATGGCTCCAGGACAATAAGGCATGTTTAAGGTGCTCACACTTAGCCAGGGCAGCTCAGCTCCATCCCAGGGCTCACTCTGGAGTCAAGGAGATTGTCTGCTCTAGGCTTGGTGGGGGTGAGGGCAGGGGATAGTCCATTAAATCAAGCTGGGACTATAGAGAAGTGATACCAAGTCAGCTACAGCAAAGGTTGGAAATAATCCTGCTGTGGAAAAAAAAAAGTCATCAATAAAAGGTTTTCAATATGTTTTACAACCATTTCTTTGTGTATTTCTAAAGCCCATAACTCAGTTTAAGAGCAAGAAGATAGGCAAAGAGCACCCAAAAAAAGTCAAAGGTCACCAGCTCCTTCCTGTCACGGTAAGGCTATGACTGCATTTTAAGGTGGCTCATTCAGTTAAAATGATGCTTCAGGTAGCCCTGGTGGGGAAACTGTCCAAGTAGGACATGTGTTCTCCCTTCTCCAAAGACAATTCCCACATGTCTTGTTCATTTTACTTCAGTTCTAGAAATATACTCTAGGCGGTATGGTGCTGTGGCTAGAGACACAAAAACTGAACACAAGCTGAGGTCTTCTGCAGCTACTCGGAGTCTTTCAGTCTTAATTCTTACTTAGGTTATGGTCAGAGAATTCCTTTTAGAATCTATCCTCTCCCTGAATACCAGCCTGGGTCCTACAAATCTTCCAGTGCCAAGGAGCTGGTGAGGATTCCTCTTGACTTCTGATCATGCCCCAGCTCTAGTCTAGGTCTCTGCAAATAACTTTAAGTGGAAGGTTATGAGTGGAAGGGACTGAGTGGAGCTTCCTTTAAGTCCCAACTAAAATCCTAGCCTCCTCCAACCCCTCTTAATTCCAGCGCTTTCCCTCTTTTAATTATTTTCTATTTATCCTATACATAGCTTGCTTCATATGTATTTATTTGGGGGCATGTTGTCCCCCATTAGACTGTAAAATCCTTGAGGGCAGGGATTATCTTTTTCATCTTTTTGTGTCCCCAATGCCTAGCACATAGTAGGTGCTTAGTAAACATCTATTGAATGAATGAAAGAATGGACTTCATAGAGCTAGATATCTTTGCCCTACTTTATCCTTCCCAGCCACTAAATTGCAGGACTCTCTACTTGCAGATTTCATAGTACACATATCATATATGGCTTTATATATCATTGACAAATATATTAAACACCACAAAGCCAACCAGGGATTTCTGGGGTTCTCTACTGAGATTTCCTTCCAAGTTGACACCGAATCATTAATGACTACTCTTTGGATCTAACATTCAACCTGTTTCTAATATTCTAACATTCAAACCAGTTGTACAATTGTCTAGTCCAAATATTCCCATGTTGTCCACAAAGCCAGAACAGTATACTTTATCAAACTCTTTGCTAAAATATAAACTATATTTATAGAATTCCCTTGATGTACAAGTCACAATCACCTACTACAAAAAAAGGAAATGAGATTAGTCCAGCTCAGGACTGAGGAAAATTTTTTCAGATAAATATTTTAGGTTTTGTGGGCCAAGAAGGAATGTAGAGGATATTATGTAGATACTTACATAAGAAAAGAGAAATCAAATTTCTATACATTTTTCATTGATAAAATTCAAAATGTAATGAATACGTTTAAGAAAATGGGTCTACTAATGAGAAGTATTTTGGAGGGATGATATTTCACATTACTCAGGTTCAAATTTAGTGTTCCTTATCACCAGAATTGATTACAAATGTTTGTGTTAATGCTAATCCAAAGTGAGATTTTATGTATTTCAACTTTGAAAACATCTTTCACACAGATGGATATTTTCAAGTACTGATATCAATCCACAGGCATATGATTTTAACTGAGCATATTCTCCACTTGGAAGGTATTAATACAATTCTATTAGACTCTCTTGATATTTGCCTTTTAGCCTGTCTTTATATTGCAGATTAATCATTTCCCATTGAAGATTAGGTGGAAGCTCCGCAATTGCACAGTTAAATGGATTTTGCAATGTGGAAATTTCTTTTACATTTACATCAAGGTCAGAAAAATACTGTTAGAACTCTAGTGGAAGCTAGGAAAATATATCTGCTGCACATTAGTATTAGAATGGATGTTTCATTTCTTGGTTTAATGTTTGAAGGCATGGGAAGTGTATAAAGCAGGTTAATATTACTTGTGATTTAAGCAGCTAAATGTTGCAATGGACAGACGTGGGTCTGAGTTCAAATGTGACCTCAGATACTTCCTACTTGTGTGGCCCTGGGCAAGTCACCTAACCTTTATTTGCTTCAGTTCCCTCATATGTAAAACAGGGATAATTATATGGTTTTTATGAGGGTCAGACAAGGCAACATTTGCGAAGCATTTAGCACAGTGCCTGGCACCTGTAAGTGCTATATAAATGTTAGCAATTATAAATGTAGCCAGCTCTAAATGTAGCAGTATAAGTTTTACAAATAAGACTTGTTTTGCCTTGTAATTTTAGGCGGAATTTATTAGGAAGTATTCTTAATTCTGTAGCAAAAGCTAATTCCCAAAACTTTTCAAGGTCAAATAACAATAATTGAGAATGGTTCTCATTCAGAAAAATTTCAATCTCAACTCTAAGCTCAAAAAAATCATAATAAAACTTTTTTCCTCTTCCTTTCTTGTTCTGTCATTATGGTTATATATTGGTAATAAAAAACAAAATATTACAACATGGTGATAGGAGTGACATTTGAAACACTGTTGAGTTCTAACTGCATTCCTGTGATTTATGGTGAGCCCAGTAGCAGCGGGGAGAGATTCAAGTGCGACTAGCAAAGTCGGCCTTTGTAGATCAAAAACAGCCACAGACAAAACCAACATGGCTGTGGTCCAATAAAACCTTTTTTTTTTAATGTACAAACCATTCTTAGTTTCATTTGTTGTCCCCTGGTTTAGCTCACGACCTGGCCTTGATGAAACCATGCTGACTCCTTGTGATCAATGCTTCCTTTACTAAATTTTCACTAATAATCATCCCTTTTTACAAATCATTCCTTTTATTTTTTAATTTTTCTCACTTAATAGTATTTTATTTTTTCCAGTTACAAGCAAAGGTAGTTTTCAACATTCGTCTTTATAAGATTTGAACTCCAAATTTTTTTCTCCTTCTTTTCCTCTCCCCCAAGACAGCATGTAATCTGATATAGGCTATACATGTTCAACCACAGGACACGTATTTCCACATTAGTCATGTTGTAAAAGAAGAATCAGAACAAAAGGGAAAAACCATGAGAAAAAAAAACAAAAAAAAGAGAAAATATTATGCTTTGATCTGCATTCAGACTCTAAAGTTGTTTCTCTGCGTGTGGATAGCATTTTCCATCATGAGTCTTTTGTCTTATGGGGGTGGCCTGCAGCCTTGAGGCTATGTGTGGCCACAGTGAAGTTTGGATTCAGTCAAAAGGCCACACTTGAGGACCTAGAATGACACACATGACCTCAAGGCCGCAGGCTCTCCACTCCTGTCTTAGATCATTATATTTCTGAGGAGAGCTAAGTCTATCAAAGGTGGTCATTACTGTTGCTATTACTGGGTACAATGTTCTCTTGGTTCTGTTCACTCCACTCAGCATCAGTACACGTAAGTCTTTCCAGGTTTTTCTGAAATCTGCCTGTTCATCATTTCTTATACCCCAGTAATATTCCATTACATTTATACACAACAACTTGTTCAGCCACTCCCCAATTGATGGACATCCCCTCAATTTCCAATTCTTTGCCACCACAAAAAAAAAAACTGCCATAAATATTTTCATACATGTGGGCCCTTTCCCCATTTTTATGAGCTCTACAGACTTACTCATGGTATTGCTGGATCAAAGGGTGCGCACAGTTTTATAGCCCTTTGGACATAGTTCCAAATAGCTCTCCAGAATGGTTGGATCAGTTCACAGCTCCATCAACAATATATTAGTGTTCCAATTTTCCCACATCTTCTCTAATATTTATTATTTTCCTTTTTGTCATATTAGCCAATTTGATAAGTATGACATGGTACCCCACAGTTATTTTAATTTGTATTTCTCTAATCAATAGTGATTTAGAGCACTTTTTCATATAACTATAAATAGCTTTAATTTCTTCATCTGAAAACTCCCTGATGGTCCTTTGACCATTTATCAACTGGGAGCAAATCCTCCCTTTTAACAAAGCATTCTAGAAATTTTTCCAGAAGTCAGAGTTGAACTCACTGCTTTATACTTTGCTAACTCCACTTTCCAGTCAGACCACATTTGCCCTTCTGTAGGCCTATGTTACTGCTGTTGTCATGATTTTTCAAGGATTACTAACAGTCGTCCAGGAATCACATTTACCCATTCTTCCCAGATATAGGGCTCTCTCCCTCAGACTTAGAGGTGTGCCACACACACACACACACACACACACACACACACACACACACACACACACACACACACACACACACACACACCTCTTGCCCCAGCTCCCTCTGTTCCTTAATTCTTTGGCTGGACTCTGTTGCAGCACAGAGTGCAGCACAGACTTCTGCCTTTTGATTTTCCTTGGCATTGGAAAGAGGCAGTAATAGAGTTGAGTTCTGTTACAAGCCCATGGGTCAGCAAGCAAACCTCTGCCAGACAGTGGAGGAGGGGTGCAGAGTGAGCTAGCCTTCTCTGCTGTTAGTACTTCCTCAGAGTCCTTATTGTCCTAGATTGTGGAGGTATCTAACATTGCCTGTCTCCTGTGCATAATTCCTACTTTGGAAAAGTTTGACAAGTCATGAGGAGCTAAGAAAATGTCTAATCCTCCACCTTGCTGTTCACATGACCTGGAAGGCCTTAACAACTCATTAGCTATATGAGGTGATGGAGAGTAAATTGTTGAAGACGATTCTAGAGTTATAAACCTGGATGACTGGAAGATGGTGGTCACCTTGATAGAAAGAAGACCTTACTCTAGACTTTCCCTGTTAAAAGCAGAAAATATCTTTGACACAACAGCACTACTTCTCAGGCTGTATCCCAAATATAAAAATATTTATAGCAACTCTTTTTGTGGTAGCCAAGAACTGGAAATTGAGAGGATGCCCATAAATCGGGGAATGGCTGAACAAGTTGTGGTATATGAATGTAATGGAATATTATTGTGCTATAAGAAATGACGAACAGGCAGACTTCAGAAAAACCTGACAAGACTTATATGAACTGATGCTGAGTGAAGTGAGCACACTCAGGAAAACATTGTTTACAGAAACAGACACTGTGTGCAGTAACTGATTTTGATAGACTTAGCTCCTCACAGCAATGCAAGGACCTACAACAATTCCAAAGAACTCATGATGGAAAATGCCATCCACTTCTAGAGAAAGAAGTATGGAGTCTGAACGCAGAGTGAAGCAGACTATTTTCCTTTTTTGTTTGTTTTGTTTTTTTCTTTCTCATGGTTTCTCCTATTTGTTATAATTCTTCTATGCAACATGACCAATGTGAAAATGTGTTTAATAGGAATGTATGTGTAGGGCCCATATCAGATTACATGCCATGTTGGGAAGAGAGGAAAGAGAGGGAAGAAAATGTAAGATTTATGGAACTGAATATCGAAAACCAAAAATAAATAAATTAATTGGAAAAAATAAATTAGAAAAGCACAAAATAAAGACTCTTTATTGGATTTTATAAGGACTTTAAAAAATAAAAACAGACGTTGAATTTGAGATAGTCACAAGATAGATATATTGTTCAAAATGTGTAATGGGCAGCTTATGATATAGGACTGTGTTATTCATGGAGTTCTTTATCATGGAAATGGAACAGTTACAGGCTGTTATAGTCAGATCAAGAGTTATGACCATGGATGATTTGGGATCAGCTCAGAAGAGTTATTAGGGCTAGGTAAAAATAATTGGTAGTCATTCACATAGAGATAATTAAAACCATTGGAACTGATGAGATCACTGAAAGAGAAGGTATAGAAAGTGAACAGAAGTGGGTCCCAGGATAGAACTTTGAGAAACACCAGTAGTTAAGGGTTGGGATAGATAATGATCTTATAAAGGAGACTGAAGCAAGACCTGACAGGTAGAAGAGCTGAGAGGGAGCAGTGCTACAAAAACCTGAAAAGGAGAATATTTTCAAGAGACAATCTTGAAGAATCAAGAGAGCGATCTACAGTGTCAAATGCTGCAGAAAGATCAAGAAGGATGAAGACTGAGAAAAGGTCACTAGGTTTAGCACTTGAGAGCTCACTGGTAATTACGAAGACAGCAATTTCAATGCAGTGATGAGGTCAGAAGCCACGGACTGCCAGATTACAAGAGGTTGGGAAGTGAGTAAAAACTGGAGGAAATGAAACCATCACTTTAAGCAGCTCTTTCTAGAAGTTTGGTTGTGAAAGAGCAGAGACATCTGGCATGATAACTTGATGATGGGGTCAAGTGAGCATTTTTTTAAGGATGGAGACTTGGACATGTTTGTAGGCATATTTGAAAGAACAGATTACAGATTAGGGGTGGGGATGATTGTGGGGGATATCTGCTAGAAGAGAAAGGAGGGAACAGGATCAAGAACTTATACAATGTAGAGTGATTGCCTTGGTGAAGGGAAAAGTGATCTCTTCAGGGACTGGAATAAAGGAGAGAATGGGGAATGTGTCAAAAGATTTTAGAGAAGGAGAAAAGAGGAAGTTTATATCAAATAGATTTTTTTTCAGCAGGAAATGAAGTGAGGTCTCCTACTAAGATGGAATGGGAAGAAGTGGTATGAAAATTCTGAGAAGAAAGAGAAGTTCTTGGAATAGATGTGGTGAGTGTAATAGAATCAATCAGGGAAGAATCAGAAGACTGACTTACAGTAACGACCGAATGGGTGAGATTAGATAAAATTTGTAGCATACCAAGTCAACAAGGTCGTGCGACTTCCTCTAGCACCATTCAGTAGCATATATGGAGTGAAAGAAGCAAATGGCAGAGGGAATCCAGAATTTGCTTTTGGCAGGGCATGAGCAGGTAGGAAAAGGAGCAAGGGCTTAGAGAGTAGAGGACAGTGTATAATGGAACTGATTGACTTGGGTCAGGATTGGGAAGGGAGAAAAGTGAAGCCAGAGCAGAGGTGATGGCTTAGGAAGGCACTGACAAGGGAAAAAGGGAAATGGAGGGAGGGGGTCAGGGAAGGGAACAAGCCTTTATTGGGTGCCTAATATGTGACAGAAACTATGCTAAGTGCTTTACAAATATTATCTTATTTGATCCTCAGAAAACCCTGGGAGGTATATGCTAGTATTATTCTACATTTTATAATTAAGGAAACTGAGGCAGACAATGATTAGGTGACTTGTCTAGGATCACACCACTTGAAGTGTTTGAGGCTGGATTTGAATTTAGATCTTCCCAACTCCAGGCCTTGTCTTCTATCCACAGCCACATCTAGGTGGAGGCAGTTAACGACAGGGTGAGAGTAACTGTTGTTGTTCAATCATCATTTAGTCATTTCTGTCTCTTTGTGACCCCATTTGGGGTTCTCTTGGCATAGATACCAGAGTGGTTCGCATTCCTTTTCCAACTCATCTGATGGATGAGGAACCTGAGGCAAACAGGATTAAGTGACTTGCCTATGGCTTGTAAATGTCTGGGACCAGATTTGAACTCAGGAAAATGAGTCTTCCTGATTCCCAGCCCAGTGTTCTATCCACTGTGCCACCTAGTTGTTCTGCTTTCAGCAGAGATAAGGCTTCAGCAGATATCCAGATAACTGAAGTTTCCCTTTTCTACTATATCATGCCTCTATGCCAGGCTTGGGATATATTTCCTGAACCTTCATCAATTTCATTTTTCTGTGCAAGTGGTTGGTGCCATAATCTGGTTGTAAATATTTTCTGTTTCTTTTTCCATTTATCTTCCCTCAAATATTTCCTACTGTCCTTTTTCAGTACAATCCCTGGCTTTCCTCACACCAGTATTTCTTCTTAATCTGTACAATGCTACCAGATTTTATATATGCCTTTCCTTCAATGATGTATTTATTCCCTTGCAGGGCCATAATCCAGTCATGGGTCCCATCCCTCTAAGTTTCAGTGATATATATTAGGTCAACTACACCTTCTACCCTAGGATCTACTCTATGCACTTGTGTATAGATGCCTGAGGTAATAATTTTCCTTGCTAGCTTCTTTTTTGGATTGTGTTTCCTGTGTATTTCTGGTCATTCCATGTCACTGCATCCCCTACGCTCAGTGAATTTGAGATGCAACAGAATATGGATCAATTCTCTGCTGCTTGTGCTAATTTTGGCCTAATAATTAACACCAAGAAAACACAAGCCAGCACCACACCATTCATATGTGGAATAACAGGCTACAGCAAATGAAGAAGTTTTGAATACTGTGGATAAATTCCCTTATCTTGGCAGTATACCTCCCAGGGATGGATACATTGATAATGAGGTTGATGCATGGTCAGAGATAGCTCAGTGTTTGGGAGGCTCTGGAGCAAAGTGTGGGAGAGAAGAGGTATTAGGCTTATTACCAAACTGAAGGTCTACAGAGTCATTGTGCTGACCTCATTGCTGTACGCCTATGAGACCTGTACAGTATGCCAATGCCATGCCAGGAAACTGGATCACTTCCATTGGAATTATCTTAGGAAGACTCTGAAGATCACCTGGCAGGATAAGATGGCAGACACTGAGGTCCTTTCTCGAACTAGACTGCCAGGCATTAAAATTCTACTGCAAACAGAGCAACTCTGATGGACTGGCCATGTTGTTCGAATGCCAAATGTACACTTGCCAAAAAGATTAATTTATGGAGAACTCATACAGGGCAAGCATTAACATGGTGGTCAGAAGAAGCAATACAAGGACACTCTCAAGGTCTCTCTGAAGAACTTTGGAATTGATTGCATGACATGGGAAACACTGGCACAGGGCTTGGCATGCCTTCATCAGAGAAGGTACTGTGCTCTATAGGCAAACTAATTGAAGTAGATGAAAAAAAATGAAACACAAATTTAGAGAATCAACCTTCATGTTCACATGGATTTTTTGTGCCTGACCTGTGGTAGAGCATTCCAACCCAGTATTGGTATAACCAGCCACAGTTGGACATAGTGTAACTTGACTTTAGCATAGTGATGCCATTTTGGTCCTCTTCAGCAATAAAGGACAACCACCAACCACCAACCATCTCCCCACTCCCTTATACAAACTCAGTAAACTCCAGTGACTCCCTATTACCTCCAGAAACAAAGCCAAAGTTCTCAGTTTGACTTATAAAGTAAGCCTTTACAGCTTGACCCCTTCCTGTCTTTCTAGCGTCTTATACTTTAGCCCCTTCCACGTTCGTTGCATAATATATGATCTGGCAACACCTGTGTCCTTGCTATCCAAAACTAGGTGGGTCTAGAGTCCCAGACCTGAATTCAAAGGCAAGTCACTTAACCTCTGTATGTCTCAGGTTTTTCATTTCAGTTTTCAGTTTTGTCTGTCTCTTTGTGACCTCATTTGGGATTTTCTTGATAAAAATACTAGTTTGCCATTTCCTTCTCTAGCTCATTTTAAAGATGAGGAAACTGAGGCAAACAGGGTTAAGTGACTTGCCAGGATCAAGAATTATCTGAGGCCAGATTTGAACTCAGGAAGATGAATCTTCCTGACTTCAAGCCCAGTCCACTGTACTACCTAGCTGCCCATGTTCAACTGTAAAATGGGGACAAATGACTGCACCTATCTTGCACTTGCAAGGTTGTTAGGATCAAATGAGATAATATTTGTAAAGTGCTTAGCGTGGTCCCTGACACATAGTAGGTACTATATAGATGCTTATTCCTGTCCCTATCTCTCAAATAAGACAGAACTCTACCTTTTCACTGACTGTACCCCATACCTACCATGTGCCCTTTCCTTATCTCCATCTCCAATTCCTAATTTCCATGGATTCCTTCAAGACTGAACTCAAATCACAGGTTCTGTAGGAGGTTCTTCCCATCCTTGTCCTCCACCCCCCTGCTAGTACCTTGTATTTGACATTACCTTCTGTTGACACTGTATGTATCATATTATATAGATATACACACACACACACGTGTGTGTGTGTGTGTGTGTGTGCAATTATGTGTGTGTTTTTAACTTTAAAGATTAGATTTATTTAGAGAAAAAAACAAAACCAAACAAAAAACCTGGGGAAATCCCACCACCACCACCAAATCTCGCAGTCCAAAGGATGGGGATTTTGCAAAGGACATCTCCAGATATATCTTTGTCTGCACAATTATTTGCATCTCCCCCATTAAGACATGACCTTGTTGAGGTCAAGGACCATGTTTTTATCTGTCTTTGCCTCCCTGGCACTTAGCCCAGCACCTGGCATACAGTAATTGCTTAATAAATGCTTGTTGACTATCTGATTCCTACTGCTATCATGCTTCCTACCTTGTAGTTAATCTCTATGGTATATACCTTGAAAGTTATACTTAAGAGGTTTTTTCTGTCCTCATTCCTTTCAGTTTCAAGTCCTTTTGATTAGATTTGCAAGACTCCAAGCAAACTCATTCTTATCAGGCTCTGTTCGGTATATTCCTCTCTTGACCAAGAAATAGTCATTCCAATATTTGAAGATGTAGTCCAGAAATCCAAATCTGATTCTCAGGCACTATTTTCTTAAGTGGCTGATCCGTTATGCACCAGACTCCTCCCTTCTGGGGAAGAGGAGAAAAGCCATACCATCAAGTCTCCTGCCTTGAAGATTAGATTATAATATTATTCCAGTCCAGTTCTCTTGCCTGAACTTCCCAAGGTCCTGAGAAAACTCCACCCCAGGTCAAACCCTGGGACAATGAAAACTTACCTGAACTCATTCCTTATTGATTAGCAATGATTAACAAACTCCATCCTGGTCATACCCTCCCCATCCCTGGCTTGACCTCAGCCTTGGATCACCACCACCAAAAGAGGTGCATCTATTTCTTTTTCTCTCATTCTCAGTTCTCTAGAGGTTCTAATCCTCATAATTCAAAGTTGCGAGCAATTGTCAAATCCAATGGTCTTTTGTCAATCCTCATTCTTCTTGATCTCTTGTCTTTGCAGCCTTTGTCATTATCAATCACCCTCTTCTCCTTGATGCTTACTTTATCCAGGGTTTCATCCTTGATCCCTCATTACCTTTCACCGACCATATCCATTCTGTTGCCAAGGTCTGTTGATTTCACCTTGGCATCAAGTCTCCAATATATTCCCTTTTCTGACATTGCCACCACTCTAGTGCAGACCCTCATCTCCTCAAATCTGGACTATGGCAATAGCCTGCTGGTGGGTCTGCCTGCCTCTAGTCTCTCTGAACTCCAATACACCCTCCATTCAGCCACTGAAGTGATTTTCCTAAAGCTCAGATTCATATCTCTCTCTCTCTCTCTCTCTCTCTCTCTCTCTCTCTCTCTCTCTCTCTCTCTTTCACACACACACACACACACACACACACACACACACACACACACACACACACACACACACACACCCCACTCATCAAACTCCAGTGCCTCCTTATCACCTTCAGTATCAAATACAAAATCCTCTACTTGGCATTCAAAGTCCTTCATAATCTGACCTCTCCTACCTTTCCAGTCTTCTCACATCTTATTCCCTGCTATATACTCTTCTGTCAATGACACTGGCCTCCTGGCTATTCCACAAACAAGAGACTCCATTTCTCAGTTCCAGGCATTTTCTCAGGCTGTTGCTCACACCTTGAAGGTTCTCCCTCTTCATCTCTGAATTTTGGCTTCCTTAAAGTCCCACCTAAAATCTCATCTTCTACAGGAAGCTTTTCCCAACTCCTCTTAATTCTTATTATTTCCTATTTATCCTATGTATAGCTTGTTTACACATAATTTGTTTGTTGTCTCTACCCCATTAGATGGTAAGTTCCTTGAGGGCAGAGATGATCTTTTGCCTTTATTTGTATCCCCAGAGCTTAGCACAATATCTGACACACACTAGACAACTGATAACTGCCCAGGATCTTCCCTTCTCTATGGAAAGTCAAGTCTCTAAACCTTTGACCTCGGTATTGCTCATAATGCAACTTAACTGGCAAGGCTGGCACTGCCCTTGTATGGTTAGAAAGCTAGATTCTAGGATCACTTTACTCAGGAAATCATTTCTTTTCATAGGGTGGGGTTTAGGAATGTTATCTATGACTAATTGTACATATTGTTTCTTTGTTGTCTCCCCCATCATTGGATTGTAAGCTCCTTAAGAGCTAGGATTGTCTCCTACCTTTCTTTGTATTCTCAACACTGAGTGTAGATGCTGACACACAGTAGGTACTTAATAAACATTTATCAACTAAATAACTGTTTCCTTCCTAAATTGTTTCTCTCTTCTGACGCCCTGTCCTTTCATTGGCAATGGTGATAAACAGCCTCACTCATGCCCTTCAAGTCTTTAGTTTCTCACCAAGACTTCCTAACCCCTTGTGTTTTCCCTGTAACAACCCTGTTAATCTGAAACTCAGGGCCAAGATTCTCCCTAGTCTCTCTAGACTCATACATACTGTGTCCTAAATCACGGTCAATCCAAAGAGTTCAATATTTCTATTTGGCTTATTTTCCCCACTCAGAAGTTACTCTAGGAAAATTTCCAAATATAGCTTATGTCAAATTTCCACTAAATGTGCTTAGCAGAGGTCCCAAACTCCTGCATATGCTGAAGGCAACAAGCACAAATGGATAGAGAACAGCCTTTATTTCAACCCACAGAAAATACAGAAGATGCAGAAGACTCACAGAAAGCTGTAAACAGATAAAGAAAACACATAAGACAGTCATAATATTAAGCTCCTGTGAGGAAGGATTTTACTTTGGGTTGATATCAGGAACATCCATTAAATGACATTCTAAGGAATTCTTAATTCTCCTATTGTGCTATACAATGTCCTTCCAAGAACATAGTACCACTCTACATCTTAAACTTTCTCCAAAAGGCAAACAAATGTTGGACCTGATAAATAAGCAAAACTTTTTGCATTGGCCCAAACTCTCTGAATAATTTGCTACAATAGCAGGAGATAGCAAGGGACCTAATCTATTGGATCACCCACAACAAGGCTTTAATCATTATAATCCTTTCTTTAAGAAGGATGCTGCCCAGGATCTCCCCTTCTCTATGGAAAGTCAAGTCTCTAAACATTTGACCTCGTTATTGCTCATATTGCAACTTACTGGCAAGGCTGGCACTGCCCTTGTATGGTTAGAAAGCTAGATTCTAGGATCGCTTTACTCAGGAAATCAAAATTATTCTTTCTTTTCATAGGGTGGGGTTTAGGAATGTTATCTATGAACTCTCCTCTCAGGCTATGTGGTCCATCACACTTTTTCTTTTTCTGATTTTCAATCAGAAAATCAGAAGTACCTGATTTCTACGTACTTCTTCCTGGAATTTAATCTACTGGTCCAATTGCTGCCATCCCTTAGAAACAATCTTAGAAAACTACACAATCAAAAAATTTCCCCTTGAATTGAATGGGCAAGAGAGTAGGGGACCAACACATCCCAAAGCAGCCATTATCAATTCCTGATGGGCTAGGATGTGGTATACATACAAGTTCCTCTGCAACTCAGATCTTTTCCATTGCATTTTATTTGGTCTTCTGGACAAGGAAAATGTGAAAGAAGATTTTTTAAAAAAGGATTGAGCAGGCCTATCAACTCACTTTCTCAGGCTAGTTCAGAGGGATAACTTTATACCCAACTAGAGGTAGATCATTCATTGGAAACTACTCAGGAGCTGTCTATTCTCTCAGGAAAGTGCTAATACCCCCTCCATGTGGATGTGTCTATTAGATGCTCCCAAACAAATGTTCATACCCTGAAAGGTCATCAGATTAATCAGGGAGTTAAGCAAATTAATTAGAGAACTCCCCAAATCAATCCACCCTAGCTTATCCCCATTCTATAGCAGAGGGCAACTCACCTCACTTTTATTACTTGCAGTAATGAGTACTTCTCTGAAAAAGTCATACAATACACACATCAAAAGTCATGCATCAATTCCCCAGAGAAAAATGTTGATGGCTGTGGATAAACTGGCACCTTACTACATTGTTGATAGAGTTGTGAAATAGTATGAACTTCCAGGAAAGCATTATGAAATTATATAAATAAGAGTTACAGAACTGTTCACATCCTTTGACCCAGTGATTTGCATTGTTGGGACTATGTCCTAAAAATGCTCTTGATAAGAAAAAAGATCTAATAATAAAAAAATACTTTTACCAATATTATTTGTAATAGCAAAAAATTAGAATGGTATTTAATAGACATGAGGTGGTACCTCAGAGTTATTTTAATTTGCATTTCTCTAATCAAAAGTGATTTAGAATGCTTCTTCAGACAACTATATATAGCTTTGATTTATTCATCTGAAAACTACCTGTTCATATCCTATAAAGGATTTTGTTTGTTGAAGGTTATCAAGTTTATAATAAAAAACAAATTTTACTGAGAAATGGAACAAGAAATGGTTGCCCTGAATCCAAGCTCCTTACCCAAGGTCACAAAGTCAGCTTCTGTTTGAACCCAGGCTTCCATGATCCAAGTTGGATATTCTTTCCCCAAAACTATATTGCTTCTCCTGGAAGGCAAGGGTCCAAAGAGCTTAACAGAGTGCTGATCTTAAGTAACTACATATATGTGAAATGTTATTAGTGTAACAACACACTATCTGAAGCTAGAGTTCTTTCCACACTAAGAAACCCTACCTTTGGGCCCAAGCCCACCAGAGTCAGCTCTGGAGGGGCCTGGACCTAAAGAGGAGAACCACATTCTTCTCACATACTCTGGATCTTCACATACTCACAGAGGAGCTCCAGGGGGAATTCCCCTAAACCTTAAGTATGGTTCATGTCAACATGTCTCTCCAAAAGGTGCGATTGGGTCCCTTCTAGATAGCTACTCAGGTAGATCAAGTTATTGTGCAGATTCTTCATGATCCCATTTAGGATTTTCTTGGCAAAGATACTGGAAGTGGTCTGCTCTTCCTTCTCCAGTGTATCCCCATTTTGCAGATGGGGAACTGAGACAAACTGGGGTAAAGTGACTTGTCCAGGTAATAAATGTCTGAGGCTGGACTCAGCAAGATGAGTCTTTCTAACTCCAGGCTTGGTATTCAATCCACTGTGTATGAGACAGCTATTTCTTTCCTCTACCACAACAGAAATGCTTAAAAACATATATTGACCAACTTAAGACATGAAAGAGTAACCCACAACTCCCATTATACGCTCCCAGAAGGTGTATACTTAAAATATGAAACATATTGTAGGACAACTAAGCAGCTTCACCTCAGCTCTGCATAGTTCAATAAACTCTATCAAGGTCTGTTATCTTCTGACAGGGTGAGGCTTGGGCATATCTCTCCACTGAAGGAAAAAATAAATACCATAAAAATGTATAATCCATGTCAAACAGCTTGCCTTCTCAAGGACTGATGCGAGGAGGGAGGAAGTGAGATAATTTGGAACTCAGAATTTTAAAAAGTGAATATTACAATTTTTTTGTTTACATGTAATTGAGAAAAAATAAACATTAAAAAAAACCATGGCAGGGTCTGTAGGGAGTAGCTCCTGCTGCTAGTTCCCCAAACCTCTCAATGGATCCAGACCTCTTGAGGCCATGAGGTAACTACTGAGGCTTGAAATATCCATCTCAGGATTGCTATTGCAGTCAGGGAAAGAAACACGAAACAGAAGCAACAGCCAGAGCCTCGAGATCCAGTCTCAGACTTATTTAAACGAATAGCTGCAGTAGCTGCAGGTGGGGAGGAGAGGAAGGAACCCTCCTCTTCCTCACAGAAGCTTGGGGGGAGAAGCTCCAAACCCAGAGCTGTCCATTCAGCAGAGAGGAGGAAGAAGGCATGTGCCAGACTGCTGCTCCCTTTAAAGTCTACTGAGTGGGCAGCTCTTGCTGTGCAGTCACCAGTCCTCCTCAAGGCAGCCACCCTTCCCTATCCCCAGTCAGGTGAGTCAGGTGAGTCAGGGCCAGTGGGACAGTAGAAGACCCCTAACTCCAGAGACAGTATGTATGGCTCCAGAAGGGGCCTAGCCCCAGGCATGCCTTCCAGGAGGGATGGCGACTGTTACACAAGGATCCTAGATTTAGATATCCGAGGGACATGAGGAGCCTTCCAGTTCAACCCCCTTATTTTAGACTTAAGGAAATGGAGACCCAGAGAGGTTGAACAACTTGCTCAGTTACACAGGTAGAAAGTGGCAGTTAGGATCTGAACCCAGGGTCTCTGCCTCCAGAGCCCACACTGCCTCCATATAGTGTCATGCTACCTTTATATCAAATGTAGTATAGTGTCATGCTATCTCTGTGTCAAATACTGAACCAATTCTTTTTGGTCCATGCTCTAATATAAAAAAAACTAGCTGGTGCAATGGATGGAGTGCCAGGGCTGGACTCAGGAAGACTCATCTTTCTGAATTAAAATGCTATCTCAGACACTAGCTGTGTGACCCTGTTTGCCTCAGTTTCTTCATCTGTAAAATGAGCTGGAGAAGGAAATGGCAAACCACTGCAGTATCTTTTCCAAGAAAACCCCAATAGGACCATGAAGAGTCAGACATGACTGAAACACCTGAACAACTAATGTTAAAAAATCCACCTTAACTTTGAAAAAAAATTCTAAACATTATTTCTTGATCTTCTAAGAGCTTGAAAACCCTTGACAAACTTCGCCCTTTTAGTTCTCATATCCTTTTGAAACTTTTGGCAATAAAGAAGGTGCCTCTCAGGTGGACAAGAGTTTTCCCCTCAGTATCTCTCACCTCCCCAAGTGCTCCGGTGGGGGGCTGCTCACTAGCTCCTCCCCTTGGAGCCCCATGAACTTCTCCCAGTTTGGGATAGTTTGAGGGCAGCCTCTGGTCCTCTTGGAGATAAAAGACAACAACAGTTTGAGACTGACTCAGAGAGAGGCACAGGAAGAAGGGGGAACGCTCTGCAGCTGTTGCTCTCCATGAGGACACCAGATCTGTCTGTTTGGATTGTCCAGTGCCACGTCTGTCTCCCACTGCTTTCCCAACCCTCTCGTCTCCTGCTTCCTTCCTCTGGACACCAGCTTCCAAGAGCAACAAAGGAGGCGAATTTAACAAGTGCCCATCTCACTTATGGGCTGGGACAATGGCAAAAGCAGTGTCTGGCCTCAAGATGAACAGTCAGCTGAGAAAGACAGCAGGAGGGGAACTCTTTTAATGTACCCCTCTGCCTGTTGACTCATGAAGACTCAGGCTGGATTCCTGTTAATTTCTTCTCTGCATCCGTGCCTTCCCCCCTTCCACTATTATAAAAGTGTAAACTGAGGCACAAAAAATACCACCTATTTCCTGGGCAACACTGAAGTCCTTTGGTAAATCAAGGTATAGGCAGTTCTTAACTCACAAATAGCACTCGCTATTTTTCAAAAGTTCTTTAAATAGTCTGTCATTTACAATTGAACACATTTTCCCCAAAAAAACAATGTTATAAATGATACTAGGGAACCTAAACTAGTCCACTAAAGTCGACGATGTGTCTGAAATGCATGTAATCTCCATAACTCAAAGCTCATTTGCAGGGCACTCTATTGGTGGAGATGAACTTTTCAGTGCTTTGATCCTGCTTTAAAGGTAGAGTTGGTGAGCTCTTGGGAAGAGAGACTTCCCGCTTCCAGCTTTGGGAGAGAAGATGTGTGATCACACAGCCTCTAAGCAGAAAATACCGATGGCCAGTGAAGGCAGATGTCTGGGAGGCAATTGGTGCTTCTAATACTGCAGCATGCCAGAAAGTGCTTGAGCTGGGATCCTTTGCACCATTATTCCCACTTGTTTTTTTTTTAAGATTCTCATTGTTTTTAAGGGCAGCTAAGTGACACATTAGATAAAATGCCAGGTCTGGAGTCAGGAAGATCTGAATTCAAATCCAGCCTCAGATACTTACTAGCTGTGTGACCCTAGGCAAGTCACTTAACCCTGCTTGACTCAGTTTCCTCATCTGTAAAATGAACCGGATTAAAAATTGACAAATCCTTAGAAAGGGTCATGAAAAGTAAGACATGACTTAAAAAATGACTGAACACATCTCATTGTCTTACTGCCTTTTGCTGGACACTTTGCTGCACTCTCCTAGGTGTCTCCCCTATTATGGCTTCGGCTGTTACTGTGGTATGATTTTAAGCTACTATTTGGTTTCAGAGGAGGGAGTCTGGCAGCTCTTCAGAGAGATTATCCTAGGAGCTATGATTAGCTCCTTTTTTTTTTTTTTGACACAAATACCTAGCTAGACACATCCAACCCTTAAGTTAAAGAAGCCTTTAGGCATGCTTAAGTCTTCTTCTGGATTCTCTCAGTTTAACTCTTAACTGAGTGATGCCCAGAGAATTTCTTTTATATTTTATCGTACCTCTGGTTCAGGCCACTCATTCTCCTACTAAGTAAAACTGGCAAGGAACTGGTGAACCTATAATGAAGAAACCGTTCCCAACTTCCCTCACATTATAGCCCCCCTTTTCATACAAAAGAGGGATTGGGTTGGGTAGAAAAGACTAAAAAAGGGCTGGTGATTTCTGCCCCATTACCTGCCAACAACCAAAATCATGCCACCTTACAAGGTAGGGTCCCCAGGTTTTATTCTTCTCACTTTACAGGTGAGGAAACTCCGATTCTGAGGGTCTGAGGGACTTTCTCATGGTTATGCAAGGACATATCAAGTGACACAGGCACGATTCAATGCTCTCTCCACAATACTATAACTCCTTTCAACCAAAGGTACTTACCCCAAGAGGAGGCATGTTGGCTACTGAGATCTGCTTGTGTTTTTAAGTGATTATCTCATACAAAATAACTATTTTAGATCTCTGCTCAAATCTTCTTTAAAAAGAAACATATAGGAAATTGGATTCTACCTTAAAAATACTATTAGTAAATAATAGATAACATTTACATAGCACTTTAAGACTTATAAAGCATTTTTCATATGAGACTAGAGCCCCAAAGACCATTGGTATGGGACTATTTCCTGACTGGTAGAGATAACAGTTGGTAAGATGTATAATATGCTAGGGGGTAACTAGGTGGCTCAGTGGATAGAGTGCTGGGCCTGAAGTCAGTAAGACTCATCTTCCTGAGTTCAAATCTGGCCCTAGTCACTTACTAAATGTGTGACCCTGAGCAAGTCACTTAACCCTGTTTGCTTCAGTTTCTTCATCTGTAAAATAAGCTGGAAAAGGAAATGGCAAACCATTCCAATACCTTTGCCAAAAAAACCCCAAAATGAAGTCATGAAGACTGTGACACAATTGAAATACCTCCACAATGACAAAAATAACATGCTACATTAAGCAACAACACTTCGAGATGTATATATTTAGAATCACATTATGTTTTTGGATCGCTCTTCCAATCTTATATGCACCAGTCTGAAAGCCTGCATGTTCCCTGCTTACCCATGATGTGCAGGCATTGAAAATGGTTAGTTTTTCTGCTGTATGAGGTAGCTGTATTTTGAAGTTAGTAATACCTAAAATTCTACACAATCCAAATACTTATAAACACTTCTACACAAGCTTCTGGTTGCTTTCCAAAAATACTATTAGAAAAAGCCCCCCAAAATGCCTTTTGTACAGGAGAGAAGTTGCTTGACATATCACATCTGACACTCTCTCCCCTCCCTGTTAAATGTGAGCTAAGTAATTGCCCTGTATCTCATTTTATTGGAACTTGGGGGGAAAGTCACGAAGTCTGGAGCCCAATGATAAGCTCATACAATACTCAGTAAGACCAGACTGTCAACAGGAAACCTGAATCTTTCAGATCTGCTCAAAAAAGACTCAGTGTTTGCTGAAACCCACTTGACCTTGTTGTCACATTAGCCTTAGAACTCTACTCTGTCATGTTAAGATACAGCCAAAAAAATTTAAAAAAAAAATCATTAAGTCTTTTAGGTACCACTTGAGCTAAAGTAGGCTGCTCTCTTTTGATACAGCTCACAGAAGAATACCTTTGAATGGAAACTCAGTAAATATATACTCTACCACTACTTACACCAACTCAAGTCTCATCAGCATTATCACCTAGAATTGTAGGACAAACAGCTCTTTAAGAGGCTAATTATAGCCAAAGCCACAGTCAATATTCAAAATTTAAAGCTGTCTCATGAAGAGGAAGAAAAATCTTACTTTCTCTAAGACGTCTTCCTTGATCTAGCAGGGTGCTGATAAATGTTTGAAAATTGGCTCTTTGGAGAATAATTTTTTAAAAACTATATATGTATAAACATGACACCAGCAGCTGCAGCAGCAACACTTTAAAGCTTAATATGTGTTATTAACATTTTCTCTATCACTTTCTTAAATCTAGACCAAGGATTGGCAATGGTAGCCCACAGGTCAAATCTCGCCCCCACTTCCTGTTTTTGTACCACCCACAAACCAACAATGGTTTTTACCAGTGGTGGAGGTAAAAATCAAAAGAATAATACTTTATGATACATGAAAATTTTATAAGATTCAGATTTTAGTGCTCATAAGGAAAGCTTTATTGGAACATGGACAACTTTGGTGCTACTATAGAAGAGTAGGCAAGGACAGAGACTACGTGCATTGCTCTCATCATTTAGGACAACTGTTCAGTCAGCAACGTCACACATAGTGCCGTACTGCAACATTTTGTTATTATTTTTAATTACTAGTGCATGCTTTGTTGTTATCCAGTCATGTCCATCTCTGCATGACTCCATGGAACATAGCACGCCAAGCTCTTCTGTCCTCCATTCTCTCTAGAAGTCTTTCCAAATTCATATTCCTTGTTTCCATGACACCATCTATCTATTTCATCCTCTGCCACCCCTTTTTCCTTTCTTCAATCTTTCTTAGCATCAAGGTCTTTTCCAATAGGTCCCATCTTTTTATTATGTGGCCAAAATATTTAACCTTCAACTTTAGTATTTGACCTTCCAGTGAATAGCCTGAGTAGTTTCTTTAAGTATTGACTGATTTGATCTTCTTGTCCAAGGGACTTTCAAAATTCTCTTCCAGCACCACAATTCAAAAACATTGAATCTGAGGAGCTCAACTTTCCTTATTGTCCAACTCTCTTATAGACCTTTGTGGGCAAGGTGATGTCTCTGCTTTTTAGTATGCTGTCCAGATTTGCTATAGATTTCCTTCCAAGATGCAAGCATCTCTTAATTTCATGATTGCTATCACCATCTTCAGTGATCTTTGAGCTCAAGATTATACAATCTGACCTGCTTCCCTTTCTTCTCCTTCCATTTGCCAGGCAGTGAAGGCACCAGTTGCTAAGATCTTAGGGTTTTTTTGTTGTTGTTGTTAAACTTCAAGCCAGCTTTTACACTTTCCTCTTTTGCCTTCAAGACACTTCCTAATTCTTCTTCACTTTCTGCCATCAGAGTGGTATCATCTGCATATCTGAGACTATTGATATTTCTCCTGGCATCCTTAATTCCATGTTTTGATTCATTTATAAGTTAAATAAATAAGGTGACAATATACAATCTTGTCATACTCCTTTTTTTTCTCTTAAACCAATTAGTTGTTCCATGTTTGGTTGTAACTGTTGCTTCTTGGTTCATATACAGGTGTATAATGTTGTAAAATGATCTGATACTCTCATCTCTTTGAGAACTTGTCACATTTTGTTGGGGTCCACATAGTCAAAGGTTTTAGTGTAGTAAAAAAAAAAAAAAAGAAATAGATAGTTTTCTGGAATTCCCTTGCTTTCTCCCTAATCCAGCAAATGTTGGCAATTTGGTCTCTAGCTCCTCCACCTCTTTGAAAACCAGCCTGTTCTTGTAATTCTTGGTCCACATATTGCTGAAACCTAGCTTGCAGAATCTTAAGCATAACCTTGCTGGAGTGTGACATGACTGCAATTGTTTGGTAATTTGAACATTCCTTGACATTGCCCTGCTTTAGGATTGGGAAATAAACTGCTCTTTTCCAATCCAGTGGCCACTGTTAAGTTTTCCAAACTTGCTGGTATACTGAGTGCAGCACTAATGCATATCCATTATGTCAAACCAAGAAAAGAAGAGAGAAGTGGATGTTAAATGTCAGGTTTTTAAGACACAATTGTGCTTTTTTAAAGGAACACTTATTATAATAATAATGTGGATTATTTTGTTATCAAATTAGATGGCAAAGCATTTGTGGTTATTATACAATGACACTATAGCTATGCTAAAAGAATACAATTTAAGTCCACATTACCAGGCTACACATACATTACAATATTCACAGGAAAGCAATGGTCAGAAAAATTTTTTAAAATTAAAACAGAAGATATCATTACAGCAGAATTTCCTGAAAAACAATGACAACAAACAAGCTACAACCAAAGTAAGTTTCTCAGTGGCTCATTTGTTAGACAAGCAAGGAAAGCTATACCAATAGCAAGTTAATGAATTTGTGCTTGATTACAGCAGCTGAAGAAATGTATGGAGAAAAAAATAAATTTGTTTAAGACTATTAACTCATTTAAATCATATGCTCAGGTATTGGTATTAGTGTTTGGCAGTACCTATCTGTGTGAAAAGACATTTTTGAAGATGAAACATGTAAAATCTCATTACAGATTAGCAGTAACAGAGGAACATTTGCAATCGATTTTCATGATGGAAAACACTAACGTTGAACCCCAATTAAGAGTAATATTATCCCCCCCAAAAGAATTCTGTTCTTCTCCTTAGTATACCTGCATTGCTAAATATTCTACTTTATTATTATATTTTGAGTTTCATCAACAAAACATTTGTGGAAATTTGTTTTCTTTCTTATTATATCAGTACTTAGACAATGTTCTCAATTTTACCTCTTGGCCCATGAAGCCTAAAAATATCTGTTCTCTGACCCTTTATAAACAAAGTTTGCCAACCTCTGGTCTAGATAATCAGTAAAACAATAAATCAAACAGATTTACAAGGTGCAAATGCTTACATTGACAATTTAATAATAGGTTCTCTCAAGTCAGTACAAGTTAGCACCAGTATACCTCGGTAAAATTTCTAGTGCCTTCTCTCTGTTGATTATTTCCAATTTATCCTACATATGTCTTATTTGTAGATAGTTGCTTGCATGTTATCTCCCTCCATTAATTAGCCTCTAAGCTCCTTGAGAACCGGGACAGTTCTTTGTCTTTTTTTTTTTGTATCACCATGCCTAGCACAGTGTCTGACACATAGTAGCATATAATTAATGTTTATTGTCTCACTGGGTCACCTCCAGTCATCCTGATGAATATCTGGTCACTGGATTCAGATGGCTCTGGAGGAGAAGTGAGGCTGGTGACCTGCACAGCCCTCCCTCACTCAAAACAAAGTCAAGTGCAAGTCATGTCATCATTTCTCTGATGGCATGGTCTTCTTTGGCAATGAAGGATGAATACAAATAAAACAATTGTCTCACTGACTGATAAAGAATCTCATATGATAGGGGGCTGGCCAATTGATGGCATGCAAACATATAGATATGGATGCCTATATCCATCTATCTATCTATCTATCTATCTATCTATCTATCTATCTATCTATCATCTATCTATCTATCTATCTATCTATCTATCTATCTATCTATCTATCTATCTATCTATCTCTCTGTTCCCTAACTGGTTTCAGTCCTTAGAACATGTGTGGGTGTTTTCTGCTTATTTCTTTTTTTGTGTGTGTGTAGGTTTTTTTTTCTTTTTCTTCTTTTTTTTATTATTATTTTTTAATATTTAACAATCACTGCCATACAACTGAGATTTTATCCCCCCCACACCTACCCCCCACTCCCCCCCTCCCTCCCCACGACTGCATACAATTCTGTATAGGTTCTACATATACTTTCCTATTGAGTATATTTTCACTATAGTCATGCTATGTAGTCAGACTAAAATAAATGAAAGAAATCATATAACAAATCAAAACATGATACACAAACACATACACATACACAAACATGATCTGCTACATTTTGTGAATGACTTCCATATTTCTTTCTCTGAGTGTGGAAGGCATTTTGCCTTGAGAACCAGCTTTGGGATTTTTTTTTTTTATAAGAAGTTTTTGCGTTATTACAAAATTCCAAGTCTACCAGAAAAAGCTCTCGCACACTGTGGTCGTTGCTGTGCACAAAGTTCTCCTGGTTCTGCTCCTTTCACTCAGCATCAGGTCATATAAGTCCTTCCAGGCCTCTCTGAAGTCTTCTTGTTCATCATTTCTTATGGCACAATAGTACTCCATTACATTCATATACCATAATTTATTCAGCCATTCCCCAATTGATGGACATCCCCTTGACTTCCAGTTTTTGGCAACTACATAGAGTGCTGCTATAAATATTTTTGTACATGTGGGACCCTTTCCCATTTTTATGATCTCTTGGGGATATAGTCCTAGTAGCGATATTGCTGGGTCAAAGGGTATGCACATTTTTGTAGCCCTTTGGGCATAGTTCCAAATTGCTCTCCAGAATGGTTGGATGCGCTCGCAGCTCCACCAACAATGAATTAGTGTTCCAACTCTCCCACATCCTCTCTAGCATTTATCATTTTCTTGTTCTGTCATGTTTGCCAATCTTATAGGTGTGATGTGGTACCTCAGAGCTGTTTTGATTTGCATCTCTCTAATCAATAGTGATTTAGAGCATTTTTTCATATGATTATAGATATCTTTAATTTCTTCCTCTGAAAATTGCCTGTTCATATCCTTTGACCATTTATCAATTGGGGAAGTTTTCTGCTTATTTCTAATCCAACCCCATGGGGAGGCTTAGGGATCCTAGTTCTGGCCATGATGGTTCAATATTGGTACTGTGTGATGATGAAAAGTTTTCTAACTGGCTGTAGAGACAGAAGAACTAGTGAGTCAGGAGTATCTGAGCTGGGACTAACTAGGTGAATGAAGGTTTCTTTTCTTTGGTGGCTGTGAATACTCAGGAATATTTTGGTGGTAGTGTGGAGGGTAGGATGGCTGCTCCATCTCATTCTTGCCCACTCTGGGTTTTGGAGTATATATGGCACCTTCATTTATTTTATGTTTATCTTTTCTGAACTTAAAAGAAAGAATATTTCAAAATCAATGTTCCCTGGTGACCCAATGAATTTGGGAGGTCCAGAGATCCCCTTGGAAGTTCCACTAGTGACCAGAGTCCATATCTGCATCATTGGAGCTGGCCCCTGGTACTTTGCTACTTTTGTAGTTTGAGCCCACTTTCCCCAAGGATCTTGTTGCACAAGGGATGAGTTCGCTCCAGTTTGGGAGGGACTGTTTTGTACCGACTAATCTCACTATACTTTCTGAAAGTTAATGAAGTTCAACTGATTTGGGTAGGTATTGGAGAGTGTGACATCCTGAGGAACAGTGTTAGAAGCCACATACCTTCAGTGTTACGCCTAGAATATTGAGGAAAGGAGAAATGACCCCTCTAGAGACTCAACCTGCCATAGTAAGTGTGAGTTGGGTACATGGTCTCAAAAGAGGTGCTACAACATTATATAGTAAGGGACATTAGGGCTACCCAATCCAACCCATATGTATATAAGAATCCCCTGCAAAATAACTCCACATAGTTATCTAGTCTTGGTTTGAAGACCTCCATTGAAGACCCTACTATGTACCCCCTCTCCTAGATAGCCCATCATTGTGGGATTGCTCTAATTATTAGTCAGTAAGTATTTATTAAGTACCTACTACATGCTGGGAACTTTGCTAAGTGCTAGTGATATAGAGAAAGGCAAAAGGCAGGCCCTACCCTCAAGGAGCTCATAGTCTAATGGGAGAAAACAACATGAAAACAAGTATGTACAAACAAGATATAGACAGGATAAATTGGAGATAATCTTAGAGGGAAGGCATTGGCATTAGCACTAAAGGAATTTAGAAAAGACTTCTTCTGATTGATGGGATTTTAGCTGAGATCATCCTCTCTGCTTCCAGCCCTAAAGTAAAATAAGACAAAGGAAGACAAGCAAGGAATCTTTTTCTAAGTCTCAGCAGGCCCAGGTGAGATGCTATATTCTCCAGGGAGGAGGAGAAAGAGGAATAGGGACAAAAAGGGAAGGAAAAAATTAGCATATTGAAATAAAAGACATAAGTTTGCAGAAGCAGCTTCAGAAGGGACAGCCAAATCACACAGGGCAAACAGCAAAGGATGAAGGCCTAGAAGATTAAACTAGTTCCAGACAACTGAACTCAATATTAAAGGATGCTTTGTAACATCAACAAAGCCATTTTATCTGATAGGAAAGCTGGCATTAAGTGGTGGGCATTGGGAAATACAGAGATATGATGAAGTAAAACTAATGCCAAGGAGCTAACAGTTTTTTAAAAGACCCTAAGTAATTATTTTTATGATGTTATGCTGATTTTATTTTTAATTAAATTACATATTTTTTAGTGAACAATATATTTTATTTTATTTACCTTCCATCTTCCCCTTGCAACAAATATGCATAATCAAGCAAAACAAATGCCTAAACTGGCCATGTCCAAAAAATATGTCTCATTTCGCACCATCAGTTCATTAGGATGAGGAGGTGAAATCATGTTTGGTTGTTGCCTTGATCAGAGTTTTGAGTCTTTCAAAGAAATTTGTCTTTATAATGTTGTGATTGTATGCGTTTCTAACTATAACTAGTTATCAAAAAGCCATCTCATCTAGGCCTCAGCCTCCAGACAATGCTACGTCTGATGCACGCATGCCACCAGCCCCTGTCTGAATCAGACAAATACTGCCATTTGAGGAAATTGGCAATGGAGTTCATCTTGGCTGAGGATCCAAAGCACCCCAAAGCAGACACTGGCGGCTGCAGGAGCCAATGTGCTTTACCTGTCTCACATTTTTACTTTGGCATCATTCTTTGTGGAATGGTTCTGTTACAGGCTGGGAACAACAATTTTCAAATCTCCTGATAAGAGTCAGTCACAGAAAGAGCATTCTTTGCACAGTGGAACTCCTGGCCCTCTCCCCAATTCCCTTTTATCATTCACAGCAAAGATCATTTCTCACAAAGGTCAGTAGAGCACCATCATTCCACAATGGGGAAGACTTGGATAGGATCCTAAGCATCTCCATCAGCAATGGTTAGTCTCTATGCCCACACCAGACCCCAAACAGCCCTAGAACAAATATGCAAGACCAAGAGAGTGATGTCTTGTGATTCTGGTACCTAGGATATGGACATAAAATGTTCTTATTGTGCAGTTGTGTCTGACTCTCTGTGGCCCTCTTTGGGGTTTCCTTGGCAAAGACACTGGAGTGATTTGCCATTTTCTTCTCTAGCTCATTTTATAGATGACCAACTGAGATAAACAGGGTGAAGTGACTTGCCTAGGGTCACACAGCTAGTAAGTATCTGAGAATGGATTTGAACTCAGGTCTTCCTGACTCCAATCCAGCACTCTGTTTACTGTTCCACCTAACTTACTGCAGGACAAACAGTTAGGAAGGTGTCTTCAAACTGATTTTTAAAATAATGATAATAACTAGCATTTATATAGTACCTCAAAGTTTACAAAATGCATATTATTTGATATTATTATTTGTGCATTATTATTTGATACATATTATTTCATTCAATCCTCCCAACAACCCTAGGAGGTAGGCGCTATTACTGTTCTCACTTTACAGATTAGGAGACTGAGGCTGAGAGAGGTGAAGTAGCATGCTCAGAGGCATGTAATTGATAAATGTGTAAGGTAGAATTTGAACTCAAGTCTTCACTCTCAGTAAGTTGCTCTATCTACTGTGCTACCTAGCTACCCTTCAAATTGATTTTTTTAATTAAATTTTATTTTATTTTTAGATCTGATTTCTCTCCCTCTCCCCTCCTTCACCCATGGAGAAGGCAAGAGAAGCAGTGCCCCTTGTAAATATATATAGTCATGCATAACAAATTTCCACATTGGCCATATTGAAAGAAAGAGAAGGAAGGAAACAAGGAAGGAAGAAAGAAAGGAAGGAAGGAAGAAAGGAAGGAAGAAAGAAAGAAAAAGAAAGAAAGAAAGAAAGGAAGAGAGGGAGGGAGGAAGGAAGGAAGGAAGGGAGGAAGGAAGGAAGGAGAAAAAGGAGAAAGGATTCAATCTGCATTCTGAGTCCATCTGTTTTCTATTTAGAAATGGATAGCAAGTTTCATAATGAGTCCTTTGGAATTGTAGTTGGTCACTGTGTTGATCAGAGTTACTAAGTCTTGATCATCTTTATAATATTGCTATAACTGTGTAGACTATTCTCCTGGTTCTGGTCACTTCACTTTGCATCAGTTTATATGGGTCTTCCCAAGTTTTCCTGAAACTATCCCTTTCATCATTTCTCACAGCACAGTAGTATTTCATTATATTCAATATACCATAATTTTGTGACTCCAAGGTCTTTCTCTCTATTGTGCTATTGAAAGTTATACTGATTCAATGATCTAATTGTTCCCGATTCTGCTTGTTAATCCATGTTGGGGAGACTCTATTGAGGGAAGCTCTGTCTGAGGAGGTATCACTCAGTCTGCAGCTTTTGTATAGCCTGCTATCTGGCACATAGCAGGTCACCCCTACCTGTTAGCCAATATGCAGAAGCCAATTCCCCTTATCAATAATCTCATTTTCTTATGATAAGGTAATTGAGGAAGATTGAAATACAATGGCCCATCGTCTTTGCTGACATCCCCCTAACCAAATTGTCTTTATCTCATTATAAAAGTTATCATTAAAAGCTGGCTCCATCTTGAATCTCTTGCTGATCCCCTGTGATCACCTCCTTAACATGTTTGCTACCTTGATATAATTTTAATAAACTACTTTTAATTCTCTTTTTTCCTGAGTTTTGCCTCGTTGATCAGAGTGAAAACCCAAACAAAGAATTTTCCTTTTAACAGTTCCATTTTCTTTTCCCTTGTAATTCTATTAGCAAGAATAATCAGCCATGATTATTACATACCTGTAATCTCTGCTACTAGGGAGGCTGAGGCTGTAGGGTCACCTAAATCCAGGAGTTCTAAACTAGTCAAACTAAAACTGATAGGGTTTCTGCACTAAATCGGGCAGGAGCCACCAAGTTGCCTGAGGAGAAGGAGCAAACTGGACCAGATCAAAAGGTAGATGGGAAATATTTAACAAAATAAATAAAAGGATAATAGGACATATATAATGATAATTTGTGCTTTTCTAAACCAATACGTGGGCTGCAGGGATCCTTATGTATGGTTTAGTGGCCCTTGTTTCTAGTTGAGTTTGATACTCCTGATCCAGGAAACTCTTTAGGACCATAAGTTGTAGAGGGAGGTACAAGGTGAATTGGTAGAAGGATCAATATGTTGTTTAGGCCCCTTCAACTGAGGGGCTTAGGAATGTGAATTCCTCCTGATCGCAGCTATAGTGTTTAAAAAATAAAGTTCACTGAGGGACCACCTTCTTGCCATCCTCACAGTGGGATGATAGCAAACTCAGATGGTAAATCACACCACCAATAATGGGCCAGGGATAAAATGACTAAGGCTCTGAGAACTTCAAGATCAGAACCCAGCTTTAATTAGTTTCAGCAGAATTATCTAGCTGTGTGACTTTGTGGTAGTCATCTTTGCTCTCCAGACCTCAGTTTCCTTATCTGTAAAATGAGATCTCTATGATTATAACTAGCATAACTTCTTAAATTTGTAAAAATGTTTTATGTATGTTAACTCATTTGATCCTCACAACAATCTTGGGAGGGGAGTGCTATTATCATCTTCATGCTGTTGTGTTTGTCCTTGTTCTCATAGAGGACCATGACATCAAGATGATGACATGACTTGCAGTTGACTTGGATTTGAGTGAGGGAGGGCTGTGCAAAGATACTAGCCTCACTTTCTCTTCCAGAGTCATCTGGGTCCAGTGGCCTGATATTCATCAGGATGAGTGGAGATGGTGGCCCAGGATGCAAGGGGAGATCCTGGCCTTTTTAGGCCTTTTCAGATTCTCACTTTTACAAAGGAGAAGATGGAGAGAGTTTAACTGACTTGCTCTGGGTTTCACAGCTAGTAAGTGTCAGAGGAAGGAATTCAATTTAGGTCTTCCTGATGACAAGGGCTAGGTGGGATAGAGTGCCAGGAGCAAAGTCAGAAAGATGAGCATTCAAATCTGGCCTCAGATATGCTCCACTGTCTGGCAGGGGCCACCAGGCTGCCTAAGGAGAAGGAGCATACTGGACCAGATCAAAATGTAAATGGAAAATAATGGAATAGCTAAATAATCCTGTTTGCCTCAGTTTGCTCACCTGTAAAATGAGCTGGAGAAGGAAATGGCAAACCATTCTAGCATCTTTGCCAAGAAGAGTCTGACAGAACCAAACAACAAACTTCCTGACTCTACCTCCCCTGTTCTATCCAATGAACTTTTGGCACTAGAAGATCTTTGGTTCTCCCTCCCCCCAATTAATATTTCAAGATTCTTGGTCCACTGAGAATGAGGACCCAGATAGACTTTTTAATCTAAGGAGAATGGAGCCAACAACCACCAGATCAACAGAGATAATTGCTTTTTGGGGAAAACCCCTAGTCTTCCATTCCTCTCTCCCTCTCCCTACTCTTGTCTTTCCAGCTCTGCTCAGAATGGAACCTTAGCAAGAAGGGGTTAAGAACCAAACCCATCACTGCTGGTGGGGCTGTAGTTTTCAGGAAGGATGTATTGTCTCCTGGCTACAGCAAAGTCTTGTAAACCAGACATCATGGGTTCTATTCTGAGTTTCCCCAGGAACTTAGTGAGAGATCCCTTGGGGCAAGCACTCTCTGTTCCCTTCTCCCCAAGATGCCCACTGTCTCCTTCACAACAGGGGCTGGGAGTGGGGTGGCGGAGGATTAAGCAACTGAGAATTCCTGCAGAGAGCTCTGAGGTGTTCAGATGAAAGGTTGCATGTAAACACAAAGGAATACCAGTTTCCTCTATCACAGCTGGGAGAGTTTACCTCCCTTTTCCAGTAGCTCTTATTTGCTTAAAAATCATGGGCCCCAATAAGGGGACAAGCAGGGTGGGGGGGATGATAGAAGGGAGGGCATGGGGAGGAGGGAGCAATTTGAGGTCGACACTCATGGGGAGGGATAGGATCAAAAGAGAATAGAAGTAATGGGGGACAGGATAGGATGGAGGGAAATATAGTTAGTCCTATACAACACAACTATTATGGAAGTCATTTGCAAAACTACACAGATTTGGCCTATATTGAATTGCTTGCCTTCCAAAGGGAAGGGGTGGGGAGGGAGGGAGGTAAAGAAGTTGGAACTCAAAGTGTTAGGATCAACTGTCGAGTAATGTTCTTGCCACTAGGAAATAAGAGATACAGGTAAAGGGGTATAGAAAGCTATCTGGCCCTACAGGACAAAAGAGAAGACGGAGACAAGGGCAGAGAGGGATGATAGAAGAGAGAGCAGATTGGTCATAGGGGCAATTAGAATGCTTGGTGTTTGGGGGGGGGAGGGGAGAAAAGGGGAGAAAATTTGTAACCCAAAATTTTGTGAAAATGAATGTTAAAAGTTAAATAAATAAATTTAATTATAAGAAAAAAAAATTCATGGGCCCCAGTGGGACACTGCTTCATTTCAATATGGTCAGAAATGTTTTTTCAAAACAGAACAAAAAAAATCTTTGGGCCAGATGTGTCTGGGAGATCTTGTTTTGGTGGTTAGAGGAGAAAATACTAAACAGATATTATGAGTTAGTGACTTTTCTCATAGGATCAACATCTTTGTGGAGATTCCCTAGGGAAGCTGGAACAAGTGTACGTACATATTGGGAGAAGGAAGAGAGCTCCAGGCTGATGAAGTTTCTTTGCTTCTCCATGAGTAGTCGACACCACGGACATAAATAACAGTGTAAGTGTGTAATTACAGTCTCTAGTTTTCCTGTGGAGTTCAAAGTGTCTTGGAGATATGGCCTAATTGATATTTACAAACCCTCTTCATGGAGGTAAGAAGTAGATGAGTCCCATTACTGAGATGGGGAACCTTGAGGCAGAGAGATGTAAACGACTCAGTTCCAAACGGCTCCTATCAGTAGCAGCTCTGGGTTCTGTCTGTCTTCTCCTAGGATACCAGGTTTCACGATCTCTTCTAGACCTGTTCAACTGGCCTCCTAGCTGTTCCCTAGGCATGAAATTTCATCTTCCACCTCCAGGCCTTTGTAGGATTTATCCCCAAAATGTGGAATGTGCTCCTTTCTCACATCTGCCTCTTAGAATTCCTAGCAGCCTTCAGAACACAAGCTCGGGAGGTAGCACCTTTTGTGGTGATTGTTGCTGAGTTGACTCTTCATGACCTCATTTGGGGCTTTCTTGGCAGAAATGGCAGAGTGGCCCCAGGTACCTCCTACCTGAAGCTGTTACTGAACCCCTGGTTGTTAGCATTCTTTCTTTCCTCTTAAAATGATCTTGTATCATGTTGTATTTTCTTACTTTTGTACCTATTGGACCCACTCCAATAGAACATAAGTTTCTCGATCAATCTATCCACCAACAAATATTAAGTGCCTACTGTTTGCCGGGCAATAGTGATACAAAGACAAAAACTGAAATTGTTTCAACCCTCAGTTTGTAGTCTGTGGGAGAACACACGTAGTTATATAAGTAGATAGAAAATATAAACCAAATAAATACAAAGCAATTAGGGGAGTTTGGGAGGAGGGGTTCAGGAAAGGTCTTCTATAGAAAGAAGGCAGTGCTCGAGGTGAGGTTCTGAAGGAAACGAGGGATTCTGAGAGGCAAGAGGAAGGAGGGAGTCTGTGAGTCCATGCTAGCTGTTGAGGGGGAGAATTGTTTCATTCTCATCTTTTTGTGTCTTCAGTGCCTGGGATATCCTCGACATTTCATGATTGTTGGATTTGAGTACAATCCCTCGTGGAGAAGGAAGGTAGTGAGCACTTATTAAACACCTATTATGTGCCAATCCAATATACATTTATTAAATGCCTACTATGTGCTGGGCACTTGTGCTAAGGGCTAGGATATAATTAATAAAAAGAAATACAGTCCCTACCCTCAAACATGGCTGGCGCTGTTAAGTATTTTTACAAACATCATCTCGATTCTCACAACAGCCCTGAGAGCCAAGTGGGTACTATTATTATCCCTTTTTTGTAGTAGAGGAAACTGAGCCAATAGACGTTAAGTGGCTTGCTTGGGTCACAGAACTAGGAACTGGATGAGGCTGGATTTGAACTCAAGTCTCTTGTGACACCTAAGTTTCTTGAAGCAGAACACGTTGTTATGGTTGACTTGTGTCCGACTCTTCATGACCCCATTTGGGATTTTCTTGGCAAAGATACTGGAGTGATTTACCATTTCCTTCTCTGGCTCATTTTACAGATGAGGAAACTGAGGCAAACTAAGTTAGGTAACTTGCCCAGGGTCACAAAGCTAGTCTAAGTGTCTGAGGCTGGATTTGAACTCAGGAAGATGAGTCTTTCTGACTCTAGGTCCAAAGTTCTATCCAATGTGCCACCTAACTGCCCTCCTGGAACATAGTAGGCATTTACTAAATGTTTGTTGATTGATTGATTTTTTAAAAATATTTTAAAAATTAATTTATTTGTTTTCAGTTTGCAACAATCACTTCCATAAGTTTTAAATTTTCTACCCCCTAGATAGCATGCAATCCCACATGGATTCATGTAGGATTGAGAATGTGTTTAATAGGAATATATGTGGATTCTACACATATATTCCTATTAAACACATTCTCACATTAGTCATGTTGCATAGAAGAATTAAAATGAATGGGAGAGATGAGAAAAAACAAAACATAACACAAGAGAACATAGTCTGCATTCCAATTCCATAGTTCTTTCTCTGGATGTGGATGGCATTTTGCCTCAAGAATCCTTTGGGAATATTTTAGGTCCTTGCATTGCTGCGAAGGGCTAAGTCTTGTTGACTGATTTATTAAAGTATAGTCTGGGGATGCCTACATTAAGTTGGTTATGTGAGTTTTCTTTAATTCCTCTACCCATCAGAAGAGCTCCACCTTAGGGCAGAGTCCCCAAACGGAGTGAATTAACTCCCTTAGGATAGAGAAACATGGTTTCTGGAGGTGTTGTCCATCAGTGGCTAGTCTTGCTGGGTAGAAAAAGGCAGCAGGCACTATGCAAAAGGCTTTAAGAACAGAGAAACCTCCCCAAGGTCCTTAGGAGGAAAGAGGGACTTGGAATGAACTGAGATCCCTCTGGAGGCCTAGGGAAGAAATAAAAGCCAGAAACAGGACTTTAACTGGTATCTCTAAACCACAGTAGTAGCTTCCCTCCCACTAGGGCCCACCCTGAAGGCTGGGGAGGCCTTCTCTGCCCAGCTCTCCCCTGAGCACTCAGTCTCCCTTATGGGGACGGGTGCCAAGGATGAGCTGAGCTGGAAAGGAATGCTTCTCAGCCTTAGTGTGCTGGCTACAGGTCAAAGAGGTGTCTGTGGCTGGCACCAGGAGACCAAAACAGACTCACGGCCTGTGATTACCGGCTCCACATGAAGATCCAGACATTAGGTCTGGATAGGAGGTAACATGGTGAACAAGAAAGGACCCTGGATTGAGTGGGAGTCAGGAAAACTCAACAGTTAGTGGCTATCTCTTTGGTCTTGGCCAAGGGCTACTTGGGTCTCAGTTTCCTTATCTGCAAAATTGAAGGGTTTTAAAGAAAAGAAAAAGACAGAACTGAACACTGTGAAATACTAGTCACCAAACTTAGACACTGAGAAGAACTGAGAATTTGCACCTCCCTCTCTTTTCAGAACTGGGGGGCTGTGGTGTGAGTAACGTGCATATTGTCAGTTGACAGGCATTTATTAAGCACTTACTATGTATGTGAACTCTGCTCAGCCCTGAGGACACAAAGAAAAGCTGAAAAAACAGGTCCTGCTCTCGGGGAGCTCCCATGTCTAATGGAAAAAAACAATATGAAATTGACTATAAACGTACATCCAGGATAAATAGAAGATACTCATCTGGGTGGTACAGTTGATAAAATGCTAGGCCTGAAATCCAGAAGACCCGAGTTCAAATCTGATCTCAGATGCTTACTAGCTGTGTGACTCTGGGCAAGTCACTTAATCCTATTTATCTCAGTTTCCTTATCTGTAAAATGAGTTGGAGAAGGAAATGACAAACCACTTGCCAAGAAAACCTCAAGTGGGGCCACAAAGAATCAGACATGACTGAAAAATGACTAAACAACAAAAAGCGGCAGAGGAAAGGCATTATCATTAAGGGGAATAATGGCTGATTTTGCTTAACTGCTTTTTTCATCCCCTTTCTTTTTTTCTTCCTTCCTTTCTTTCTTCTTTGGAAGCAATCAGGGTTAAGTGACTTGTCTGCAGTCACACAACTAGTAAGTGTCTGAGGTCAGATTTGAACTCAGGTCCTCCTGACTCCAGGGCCTGTGTTCTATCTGTTGGGCTGTTCAGTTACCCCCACCTTCTTTCCTTTAAAACCAGCTAAGTGGCACAGTAGATGGGGTGAGGGGCCTGGAATTCAAAAAAACCTGAGTTCATATCTGCCCCTGGATACTTCTAAGCTGTGTGACCCTGGGCATGTCACGATGTCTGTTTGCCCCAGTTTTCCCATCTGTATAATGGAGATGATAATAATTACATCTGCCAGGTAACGTTTATTGTGAGGATCAAATTAGATAAGATTTGTAAAATGCTTTGCACAATTTAAAGTACTTTATAAATGCTATATATTATTGTTATTGTCAGCAAATAAGTATTTGAAAATTTCTTCATTTAAAAGTCATAAGAGGTTGTAGTTGGGAGTTGAACCTCCTCCCTTCCCTCCTTGATAAGACAGAGGAGAAGAAATGAATGGTCAGACAGGTCTCCAGGGAAGCAGTGGGAGGTGAATGGTCCCTTCTGCAGGGTTGCAGTGGCTTCCCAGAAGGAGGAAGGTGCTTCTCCAGGGATAAGAGCTTCAGAAACTTGGGGCATTCTGGGTAAAAATTCAGAAATGTTGGGTTGCCCTCAACCCTACAAGTCTCTGTGTCAATGTCTCTGGGGGGAGGAAAGACTGAAGGAAAGATCCTGAACAGATAAGTAGAAAAAAATTCAAATATATGAAGATCTGTCCCAGAATTAGATTTATACCTTGTCAGGAAAGAGATTAATACTATTGTATAGCTATTGGCATTGAGACTTTCCCACACTTTTAAGTAATTGAGAGTTTGAAATGCACCGGCATCGTCTACGACTCTGAAAAGTATAATCTTCAGAACTCAGATCAAATGGTACCTTCCACATTAGGCCTTTTCTGATGCTCCCTCCTACCCCTATCCCTTGGCTGTTACTGTCTCCCTTCCCTACCCCACTATAAGTTACCTCATGTTAATCTTTATATATGTTGCATATACTTATATATGTCTCATTTTTGTCTTTGTATCCTCAGATCTAGGGTAGCTACGGTGCACAGCAGATCTAAAGTGTTGGACTTAAGAGTCAGGAAGACAAGTTCAAATCCAGCCTCAGACACTTAGTAGCTGTATGACCCTGGGCAAGTCACTTAACCCTGTTTGCTTCAGTTTCCTCATCTGTAAAATGAGCTGAAAAAGGCAAAGGCAAATATTTTTGCCAAGAAAACCCTAAAAAGGGTCACGAAGAGTTGGATACAACTGAAAAACACTGAACAACAACAACAAATCTCAGTCTCATCAGAGTATATGGCACACACCAGGTGATAAATAAATGCTTGCTGATTGATTAGAAAAAGGTCATCAAGGAGTTTTTACAGAGACCAATTAGTCAAAAGCATTTATGAAGCACCTACCGTGTGCCTGATACTGTGATATGTTCTGAGGATACAAAGAAAGGTAAAAACAGTCCCTGTCCTCAAGGAGATCACAGTCAAGTGGAGGAAAGAACATGCAAACAATTTTGGAGATAATCAGCAGAGAGAAGGCACAGCATACTGTGTGCACTTCTATCCATTCCCTCCCCCGCTGTTTTAGACCTTATAGAGTGGTGGAAGCAAGGAAAGAACGAGGCTTTAGGAATGTCCAATGGGGCTTTATGGCTGATAAATGGTAAGTAAGAATTAGAATGCATGGCATTTCCTGTTAGAATCAAGATTTAAGTAGAGAAAACCTATAGCAGCCAAGAGGCTTGAAGAGATTTTAACCTCTGGCAAAGTTGGTTTAGGGATTTGGAACTGAAGGAAAGCTTTGGATACTGAGGAAGATTTCAGATAAATTATTAATGTAGTTCTAGTCTAGTCTGAGGGAAAGCCCAGGATTATTTGAAATATTTCTTACAAACAACTAAAGGTTACTGAATGATAAAACTAGGAGTTTGTTTTTCTTTAAATTTTGCTCTAGTATTATATTTTTACTCATGAATAAAGTTTTGCTTTTCTATTTTAATGAATCTTAGTATTTTGATAGGAAAAACAATTGAGTGGGAATATATACCATGTAGTCCTTGAAGCATTAACCAAGACCAAGGAAACCTTATCATTTGAGCCAAGATTTGTCAAGCCATCACTGTTAACATGGTGACCATTTATTTGTAGACAAAACTCTTACAAGGAAATAAATAGTTTCTGAAATTTGGCCTGGAGAAACAATCCTGTAAAGGGATGCAAAGTTATGGACTTGGTTGCTTTTTTTTCTTTATTTCTGGGAGAAAACTGTCATGTGAAGGATTTTCAGCAGCCAGCTGTGTCCAGGCTACCCTATGACATGGTAGCAACTACCAGATGTGCTCTGTCAAGCCTAGAAAAGTCAACATGTTCAGAAAGAAGCATTTCCCCCCCACAGATACACACAAAAATATAACACACAATAGCACATGGGGCATCCTGCAGAGAGGAAGCGTTCTTGACTTTAAGTTACAAGCTGGGAAATTCCATTTTATTTCAGCTATTAAGACACCATCTGAACATTTAGCCAGTTCCTTCTTTCAGTCCAGGCTCTGAGGGCTACGTTGGCCATACAGATGTAATGTCTCATCCGTGTCCTCTGTGGGAATAGGCCGTTCTATGTGGGGCAGAGTTTTCTAGAGGAACAGAGACCTTCTGGCCCTATTTCCTCCCTTCCCTCAGGGCCTGTTCTCTTTTCTACTCTGCTCCTCTTCCCTTACTCTAACCTTCATAACCTCCAGTCCAGGACTATGCATCTGGATTCCCACAAGATCAGTTGCTCAGGATGGAGCAGAGGTCATGGGAGGGAATACCCTTTCCCATCCTTTTTGGTCGAGTTCATTAGCCTAGTCTAATATCTTTGCTATCTTAGGTGATAGGCATCAGAGGACTGCAGCCAAGTCAAGAGGGCCTACTGGGAAATTTGGTAGCTTTTTAAAAATTTGTTTTCAGTGGGAAATTTGGAATTACCCTGGAACACCTGCTGTTTTTGTATCTAACAGGCACCTGGGTTAGTCCTGAGATAAGAGCTCTCACTAATTTCCACAGGCTCTAGCCCTGACCTGATTGATAACAGCAATGCATCAGGAAAGGGTATCTCTGCAGACATGTTCTTAGCTTAGCTGATACCAAACTTCCTGGTCAACTTAAATGAATCTATTGGCCGGAAATGGATTGTAGATCTAGAGTTTAATGAGACGCTCAAGCCTCATTTCATCCAAACTCCTTTTTTGCAGAGAAGTAAACTGAGATCAGAGAGGTTACCAGTTTTGCCTAAGGCCACACAGTTCACAGTGGCAGAGCTGGGGTCCTCCAACTACAAATTCCATGCTTTTCCCAAAAAATTATGCTACTACCCCAATTTAACTCTGAATTTCAATATATGGACAGAATCCCAAGAACTGTAAGCCCAGATTGGTGAGGAAGTCTCCAAACCCACTGTAGCCAGTAACAGTCAATCCGTCAATAAATGTTTCTTAAGAGCCTACTATGTGCCAGGCATTATGCTAAACAGTGAGGATGTAATTATGAAAAACACAGTCCTCAAGAAACCTGCAATCTAATTCAGAAGGACAATATCCAAAAGGAAACTGAAAAGGGAGAAGGGAAGTACTCAAGGAAAGGGCGTGATGAAGTCCTAAGGAGTGCAGCTGGGTGGGACATGTTAGAGCATCAGGAACAATGGGCAGAGGGCACAGAGTCTGAAAAATGCATAGGGGATAACTGGATTGGGAATTGTGCCTCTACTTTTCCAACTTGAAAGGTGTACTGATACACAATTATTGGTGTCTGGTCCTGGCCCTCAATCCCACAATTCCTCTCTCCCTACCCAGCGGCAGGTCTCCCTTTTTGAATTATCCTCAATGGGACTAGCTCAACCCTACTGCCATAGCTGGTGAAGGGAGGAGCATTGGGACTGAGACTTGTTTCTTATTAAATCTCTTGTCAACATTGGGATTTTAAGATGTGAAGGAATTAAAGGGAGATACACATTTTGAGGGGCTTCTCTTTTAATCTAATGCAGCTTATTTAGCTATGGACAGCTCCATCATCTTTGCTAACTTTTCCTGTTACTACCCAGGTCTGGATCATTTTGTATGATGTTGGCAAGGAAAGAGAAGGTCTGGCAATCTATCCACTGTGCCACTTAGCTGTCAAGATGTTTGATCCTAGAGTTGATACTGAGCCACTGGAGTTCGTTGAGTGAATGGTCAGATTAGCACTTTCAGAAAATCCCTTTGGAAACCGTGGTGGATAGATTGCAGAGGAAATAGACTTGGGGCAGGGTGGTCAATTAGGAGGCTATTTCAACAGTGTAGGTGAGTAATAATGAAGACTTGAACAAGGACCCTCACTGCTTGAATGGAAAAAAGGGGACGACTGCAAGAGATATTGAACAGGAAGAGAGAACAAGCCTTGACAACTGATCAGATATGTGGCATAGACAGGAAGAAGGAACTGAGGATAATGAAGAGATTGAGAGCCTAGGTGACTGGAAGAATAGTGGTATCCTCATCAGAAATGTAAAGTTTAAAAAACAGATTTGGGGGAAAGTTGAGTTCTGTTTAGAATATGTCAAGTCTGAGATGCTTATAGCTTTGTTTCTGCCTGTAAGACTTTGCCACCAAGTCTCTCAACTGCCTTTTACTCTGGAATATCCCTTCATCACTTTGACCCCCTTCTCCAATTGTTGAGTTCCAACTTGGTCTTCCATTTTAAGGACTGGTTCAGGCCAGTCATCCTTCATTCCCTTCCCAGCTATGCTCTGAATCTCCAGAGCTTGCCACCATATATGAGTACCTTTTTCCCCTTTCCCCTTGCTTTTCAGATCCTTTTTGCATGTTGTCTCTCTCATTAGACTATGAACTCCTTGAAGAATACTATTTTTTGCCTTTGTGGGGCAGGGGGTGTATCTCAAGTACTTAGCACAATTCCTGGCACATAGAAAGCATTAATAAGCACTTGTTGGCCTTATAGATCATCCAATTTGAAATATCCAATAGGTATTTGGCAATAAGGGACTGGAGCTCAAGAGAGATGCCAGAGATAGATATACAGTTGTGGGAATCATCTTCTTAGAGATGACAAGTGAAACCACAAAATCCATCCTCAGGAATAGAGGATAGAGTGTTGGAGTATATCCACAGTTAGGAGGCATGATATGGATGCTGATGACCTTGCAAAGCAGAGTAAGAAGGATCAGTCAGACAGATAGGAGGAGAACCAAGAGACATAAATGTCATAAAAACCCAGAAGAAAGGGGATCCAGAAGGAGAGGGGGACTAACAGTGTCAAATGCCTTAGAAAGGTTGAGAAGGATGAAGACTGATAAAGGTCATCAGATGTAATATTTAAGAAATTACTAGTGATTTTGGAGAGAGTAGTTAATTGTTGACACTTTAAAGAAAGTAGGACTCTTTGCTTATTGGATCAGCAAAGTAGTAATAGTTTCAAATGATCTCAGAAAAAAAATCATCTTTATTTAGTGTCAATCTTAGAGCTGCTGGTGACTCCCCATTCCCTTCACCCCTCCCTCTTTGCCTTGTATTTCTTTTGTTTTGTTTTTGCCTTTGACCTATGATTTCTTTGGTGAAGGGAATTTCTAAGGAGGAAACTCCCTTTACCTAAGCAGAACAACTCTAACTCTTCAATTTATAGTCTTGAAAGTTGGCTGAGACATTGGAAGGTCAAGAGAATTGTCCAAGGTCACACAACTAATAATTGTTTAACTCAACGTAGGAAAGACTTGAATCCAGATCTCTCTTGATTTATTGCCTCTCCAGTTTATTTCCTATATGCATTGATGTGTACCTTCTCTCTTCCTGGTAGACTATAAACTCCTTGAGGGCAGAGACTCTTATTTTTTTGTTTTTGTAATGCCAGGAATTTGCATATCCAACAAATAGTGAGTACTTAATATGCTTGTTGACTGATTGGTAAAAAGTTGCCCATAACTCACCTTTTCCAGAGGTGAACTCCCCCTCCCACTTTCCCATCTTGGCTAGAAAATCATGGGCCCACCTGACTGGTTGCACCAATTACAAGCAGTTTGGGGTTTTTTTTGTTTATTTGTTTGTTTTTAGCATACATGGGCTTTAATGAGTATGCTTGTTTAAGAAACCCCACCACTATAGTATGAATTAGGCTAGACAAGCTGGTCTCCTTTTCATGTGCTTTAAAGAATTATGGGAACCCTCCCAGACTTTTACTGAAATGTGTTATTTTAAAACACTGAAACAGGAACCTTTTTTGCAAACCCACTATTTAGAATACAAACAACAAGATGAGCAACACACAACTATTTCAGAAATGCCAGTACAGTGAAAAGCAATCCTTTTGCCAAAATGCCACTGGATAAAGAAAGCAATTGAAGAAATCCCATCAGGCTGAAAAGGGCAATTAGGAAAATGCCACCTCCCTCAGAGCAAGATGAAATGGAAAGAAAGTCAGCATCTTTCTGGACTTGCTAAACTTTTCCTCATTTATTTGTTTGTGAAAAAAAAAATGAGATTTATTTCTTATCTTTCCTGGACTCCACTCCTGCATTGCCAACTAACTGTCTGGTGTAGATCTCTGCTTGGATGACTTGGTAAAATACAAAAAGTGTTAGATTTTGAGGCAAAGGACTTAGGTTTAAATTCTTGCTTAAAGTCACTAGTTTTCCGTTTATGACTGCATTGGAAAATTATTCTCTCAGGTTACACTTTATCAGGTCAAGTCTTGGTTTGTTGGAGAAGGAGATGGGAGCCAATTCAATTCAACAAAAATTTATCCATTAGTTTGGAAAGCAACATCAGATGAAGTCTAGGCTAAAGGCATTTTTAGTCATGCCATTGTGGAGATAATTCAAGAGCAATTGAACTTTGAAATTTGGAATTTTCCAGTGTCCCTGAGAAGGAATATCTGAGGTAGGAGAAGGGCAATGGAAAGGAGGAGGAAGCAAAACTGAGTTACCCTTTGTTTTTTATTTCCAGTGCTTAGTTCCTTCCATAAGTCTTCTTTAGCAAGAGAAAGTGAGAACAAGCTTAGCTGGCACAGTTATTGGAGTACAGGTCCATCATCAACCAGCATTTATTAAGCACCTACAATATGCTAGACTGTACTAGGCAATGGGGATATTAACACAATCAATCTCTACTCTCAAGGAGAATTTTTTTTCCCCCGGGGAGACCACAGGTACATGTAAGTACATGTATGTAAGTAGACACAGAATCAATATATGTGAAAAGAAACACAAGATCATTAAATAAAAGTTAGTGAAAAGGGGCACTAGCATTTGGAGGTGAGGGAGGAATCCAGAAAGGTGGTGCCTGACCTATATCTTGAAGGAAGAGGGGACTCTAGAATGCATATGAATACTTTTCTTCCTCACCTGAGTGCGTTCAACTTCAGGGGATTGTTGTTGCAAAGTCATGGTCTGTGTTTGTCTTTTGTTCGAGAAGAAGACCATGACATCAGAGAAACGATGACATGACTTGCCCTTGACTTTGTTTTGAGTGAGGGACGACTGTGCATGGTCACCAGCCTGTAGAAATCCCAGTTCAATCAGGGGTTCAACCAATTCATCTGTTCCCTAAATACTTGAATCTGCCAAGATCTCAAGGTTGTCTCCTGCATTTAATGACACGCAGTTTATACCATCTTCTATCCTCTTTCCCTGTAGCATCCTATTCTCTTTGCTATCCTGAGCCCCCTCTTCAATGAATTCAGCATACAAGGCCATCTTTCTGGAATATCTCAAGCCAAATATGGGTCACTTTTCAGTTTCTCCCTTACACAGCAGCAGAAAGTGTGCTCACCGGAGCTGCAATAAACATTTATTGTTTACTACATGCCAACCATTTCCTTAACATGAAATCACAATCATCTCTCAATTTAGGGGGATTAAAATATTACCATTTGATACAAAATGTATCAAGTACCTACTAGAGAAAGCCTATGGCACAATGGATACAGTACTGGGCTTGGCATTGGGCAGATCTGGGTTCAGATTCTATCTCAGATACTTTACTATCCCTCTGGCCAGGGGCAAATTGCTTAACTTTGTTGAGCGTCTATTCCCCATCTGTAAAATAAGAAATAAGTATTTCACTCACAGGGATGTTGTGAAGCTCAAATGAAACACCTGATATAAAGTGTTATGCAAATTTTGAAGTGTTATGGGAATGGGGGTGATTGTTACTATGTGCAGGACTCTTTGTCAGATACTATCTGTAATAAAAAGTTTCTGCCCTCCTAGAGCCTATGACCAGGACTTGTTCCTTCTGATGAAGAACAGAGTTTGGGTCCCTTAGTTTCACACGTAAACCTTCCTGGCTTTTTAACTCATCCCACTGGACCATGCTGAACAGAAAATTGAGCACCAGGTGAAAATCACTGGGAAGTGACAGTCAATTTCAGAATCAATGGACTAGTAACCCTTGGAGAGCCAGCAGTGCCATAAACAGCAGACCCCCTGCACTATAAATCTTTCATTGCCCGGTTTCATTGCCACAGCTCAGAAATTTACAGCCTCTGCATCAGGCTTTTCATAAAAATAAATAAATTTAGTCCAGTCTTCCTTCAATGAATCCTTTCACTATAAAATGAAGGGTCATAAAGAAGAAAGTGCTGAGATTGCTTTCCTTCAGGACCTTGTCTTCTGTGAACACCAAATACTTGGGCATTCTCTAGACTGACTTCTTTGTCTAGAGAAAATCATGGTGTAGTGGGCCAAAGGCTGGCCTTAGGGTTAGGAAGACATGGGTTTGAATCCTGCTTTGGGTACTTTCTAGCTATGTGACATTGGGTGGTTCCTCATGAGTAAAATGGGAGTTAGTGTGTCAGATTGAAGAGACAACTGCCCTCAGGGTCAGGAAGACCTGGGTTCCACTTCTGACACATAGTAGCTTTGTGACCCTAGGCACTATCAGTGCCCCAAACAAGATTCTAAGACCCAAAGAGGCTGCCCATCTGCATGGGTAGTAGGAGTACCCCCCAATGACTGCTAGATCCAATCAAAGCAAAATAGTGACAAGGCCTGTAGCTCTAACCTCCCAGGGTTGTTGTGGAGATCAGATAATGTATGTAAAGTGCTAAATAAATGGTAGTTATTATTTGGAAAGGACTGTGAGGACAAAGGAAACACAAACAAGCCTATTCTGATTAGGAAGGCAGGTGACAGCTCAATACATTGACCTTATTCCTGGTATGCAATCACAGTGCTGATTTGATTGTTGTGAATCCTTATTTTTCAGGACATATAGACATATGTAGGTATATCTATATAGAGACTCTAGAGATCTATCTATATGTAAATATACAGATATGACTACATCTATATCTCTTATACTTTACTTTTTAAAATATTTTATTTTTTCTTAATTATATGTAAAAACAATTAACATTCATTTTTAAAATATTTGAGTTCCAAATTTTCTCTTGCCCCTCCATTATCCCTGAGACAGCAAGCAATTTGACATAGTTTATACAATCATATAAAACATATTTCCATATTAGACATGTTATGAAAAAAAGACAAAAAAAACACACAAAAAAGTGAAAATTAGTATGCTTTGATCTGCATTCAGATTCCATCAGTTCTTTCTTTGGATGTGGATAGCATTTTTCATCATGAATTCTTTGGAATTGTCTTGGATCATTGTACTGCTGAGAAGAGCTAAGTCTATGCAGAGTTGACCATCACACAGTGTGGCTATTACTGTTTACAATGTTCTCCTGGTTCTGCTCGATTCGCTCTGCACCAGTTAATGTAAATTTTTCTAGGTTTTGCTAAAAGCATCCTGCTCATCATTTCTTATAACACAAGAGTATTTTATCACATTAACATACCACAGCTTATTTAGCCATTTCCCATATTCCCTTAATTTCCAATTCTTTGCCACCACAAAAAGAGCTGCTATAAATATTTTTGTACAAATAGGTCCTTTCCCTTTTTTAAAATCTCTTTGGGTGCAGATCTAGTAGTTCTATTGATGGGTCAAAAGGTACACAAATTTATTATAGCCTTTTGGGCATAGTTCCAAATTTCTCTCCAGAATGGTTGGATCAATTCACAATTCCACCAACAGTGCATTAGTGTCCCGATTGCCTCACATTCCCTCCAACATTTATCATTTTCCTTTTGTGTCATCTTAGCCAATTTGATGGGTGTGAGGTAGTGCTTCACAGCTGTTTTAATTTGCATTCTTTGAATCAATAGTGACTTAGAACATTTTTTTTCATATGACTATCTTTGATCTCTTCATCTGAAAACTGCCCACTCATATCCTTTGACTATTTATCCATTGGGAAATGACTTAAATTCTTGTAAATGTGACTCTTGAAAATAACTGAGTTATTCTCAGCAACACAAAGCTCCCTCGTGATGAAAAATGCTATCCATCTCCAAAGAAAGAACTGATGGAGTTTGACTGCAGATTGAAACATACCATTTTTCACTTCATTTTTGTGAGCTTTTTTCCCCTTTAGGTCTATGTCTTCTTTCCCAACATGACTAATGTGGAAATATCTTTTGCATGATTGCACATGTATAACCTATATCAAATTGCTTACTGTCTCAGGGAGGGGGGAGGTAAGGGAGGGAGGAGGCAAATTTGGAACTCAAAAAACAAATTTAAATGAATGTTAATGTATAACCAATATCTGGCTGCTTACCATCTAAGGGGAGGGGGGAGAAGAGTGAGGGATAGAATTTGGAACTCAAAACTAAATAAAAATGTTTTTAAAATGTTAATAAAATACAAAAGTATTTTGGCAAAAATGAATACTAAAATTGTCTTTATATGTAATGGAAAAAATAAAATATTTCTTAAAATTAAAAATAAATTTGACTCACTTCTCTATATATTTAAGAACCGAGGCTTTTATCAGAGACACTGTCTATAAAAAAATGTTTTTTCTAGCTTTCTGCTTTCCTTCTAATTTTAGCTACATTGGCTTTGTTTGGCAAAAACTTTTAAATTTAATATAATCGAAATTATCCGTATTACATCTCATGTTATCTCTTGTTCCGTCACAAAAACTCTGGACTTTAGGAAAATTACTTTAACAGTAACGTGGAGGACATATTAGACTCTCTCTCTCTCTCTCTCTCTCTCTCTCTCTCTCTCTCTCTCTCTCTCTCTCTCTCTCTCTCTCTCTCTCTCTCTCTCCCTCTCTCTCCCTACCCTTTTCCATTCTCTGTCTGTTCCCTCCCTCCTCCCATTCTCTCTCTGTATATATGTGTGTGTATATGTATTTATGTGTGTGTGCATGCATGTATGCATGTGTATATACATGTGCGTGCACACACACACCTCTGGCAAAGCATATAGAATCCTGGGATTGGAGTGAGGAAGACCTGAGTTCTCCCCTCTGAAGCTTACTGGCTATATGAACAGGACAAATTTCCTAACTTCTCTCCCCTTTCCTGTGTTGACTTTGGCCCTGATTTGATGTTCGTTTATTCGAGTGCTCCTCAAGGTGGGGGAGGTGACTCTGGGTACTTGAAGTCTGTGCAACCTATGACATGACCAGTTCTACCAAGCCAGAAAGGCTTCACATGTGGTCCTGCTGATGGGCTGGGTGTCTACTTTGTAAGGACCAGCTAAGGATATTCAGAGAGTCTCATCGCCAGAAGGCTTGCCACTTGCTAAGGAATCTTACAGCCCACAGCAAATGACAAAGGTTCTCTCCTAGATGTAAAGGGGTCATAGTTTGCCTTAGGAGCAGGTATACCTCATAAAGGAAATCATAGGTGTTTTGAAGTGTAGAAGGTGGTAGGCCTTTGATCTCTACATCGTTCTCATCTTCTAACATGTTCAGTTTTCTTCTAGGTCTGGGAGATTAGCACAGCACCAGGACAACCCAGGCCTCAGTACCTGCTTTTGAGGATGGTGTCCACAGAAAAGATGAAAGAGAGGCCCTAAGCTAGGCCTGCACAATTTGCCTGGGTCCACAGGCCAAGACTGGGAGAGGAAGCAAGCCGAGATAAAGGATCAGAGACTCTAAAGCAGGGATGCTAAAACCTAGGACCTGGTGAGAAAACTCAAAGCAATTTATTCTTGTTGGAACTCCAGGGAGAGTATAGACAGAGCCCAAACTGCAAAGCCAGCCAAGTTTTTCCTTTCATCCTATTTAAGCATCATTTCCTTCCCAGTAACTCCCCTTCTTATGGAACCAGGGGCCACATAATAACAACAATTATAAGTACTTATGCACTAATTTAAGGTTTTGCAATTTTTTAATAAATATTATCTCATTTGATCCTCACATCAGCCTTGGGAGGGAGGTGCTATTATTATCCCCATGTTACAGGTGAGGAAACTGAGGCAGACAGGAGTTAAGTGATTTCAGGACCAGTTGGAACTCAGGTCTTTCTGACTCCATCTTTTTCATTCTTTCCACTTCAACCTTTTAGCTGCCCAGAGACCCACAGTCAGGCCGACTCTTGCCAGGGAGCGCCTTATGCTCTGGACCTATCACCTGTCTATAAAAATTCATCTCTCAAGTGGCTGTCAGACTGCAGAGAAACTGATGAACATAAAAGAGCTAACGCCTGAGAAGGCATTTCCCGGGATATTCCCTTTCCAATAGTCCATAATTATAATAGTTGGCACTTATGTACTGTTTCCCTTAGAGCATAATTCAGTGAAAGAATGGTAGATCTGGAGTGACAAGACCTGCCTTTAATACTTATATGACCTTAGGCTGTCTGGGCCCCCATTTCTTCATTTATAAAACGAAAGGATTGGACTAGGTTCCTTCTGAAATCCATTACAGTTCTTGGTCTATGACTATAGCCTGGATTTGAAATCCAAAGTTGTATGTCAGGCTGACATCAGGCCAGCTCCTTATTTCTCTGGGTCTCAGTTTCTTCATCTACAAAATGAGAAGTTTCAGATAACCTCTAATGTCTCCTTCAGCTCTAAATCTGTGACTTTATGAGCCTGCGTTGTCTCATATGAACCTTGCAATGACATTATCAGTTAGATTCTCCAAGTAGTATCAACCCCTTTTTATAGGTGTCGAAATAAAACCAAGTGACTTCCCTACGGTCATACAGTTGTAAGTATCAGAGGTAAGATTTAAACCCAGGTCTTCCTGAAGTCAAGTCGAGCACTCTATTCTCTTGGTCACACTTGTCTGTCATGGCAACATTTTAAGCATCGTTGGGAAGAAGCAGGTATAGGAAATAGCTTGAGGTGGGAAAGAAAACTTGCCAATTGTCCTTCAAATAGGACTGTGGCCACACAGAGGAAGTCAGGAACACCTAGGGCTCTTCTAGAGTCTGGTGACAGACAGCAGGCATGGAGATAGCTTCTTTGTGAATTGGGTTTGATATATGCTTGTGAAGCTTTTTTGTTAATGTTGACTCATGTTTGGTTCTTTGTGACCCCATTTGGGATTTTCTTAGTAAAGATATTGGAGTGGAGTGCCATTTCCTTCTCCAATTCATTTTACAGATGTGGAAACTGAGGCAAACAGAGTTAAGTGAGTTGCCCAGGGTTTTATTTGACATTACTTGACTGCAATAGGTAAATTCATAATAGAATTAGTTTTGGGGAAAAATAATGAGATCTGTTTTGAAAATGTTTAATTTGAGTTGCCTAGGGAATTGTAATTGTCTGATTGGCAATTAATAATATAGGACAAGGCTTCATAGGAGCAGCTAGGTGATGCGGTAAATAGAGCATAGTATTTGGAATCAGGAAGACTCATCTTCATGAGTTCAAATCTGGCCTCCAATACTTATTGTGTGACCTTGGGAAAATAACTTAATCCTGCTTGCCTCAGTTTCTTCAATGAACTGGAGAACAAAATGGCAAACCACTCAGTTGTTTTGCTAAGAAAACCCCAAATGCAGTCACAGAGAATGAGACGCTATCGAAACAACTGAACGACAAAAAAATGTGCTAAGTGCTGGAAATACAAAGAAAGGCAAAAAAAAAAAAAAACAAAACCCTATCCTCAAGGAATTTGCAGTCTAATGAGTGAGACTACATGGAAACAAATATATACAAACAAGATGTATGCAGGATAAATTGGAGATGATCAGTAAAGGGGAATCACTGGCATTAAGGGGGTTGGGGAAAGACTTCTTAGAGAAGGTGGGTTTTTAGCTGGGGTTTGAAGGAAGCTAGGGAAGCTAGGAGGTAGAGATGAGGAGGGAGAATTCCAGGCATGGAGGACAAATGCCAAAAGTCTGAAAATGGAACATTTGGTTCAAGTAACCAACAGTAAAGAAGCCAGTGTCTCTGAATCTCAGAGTATATGGGAGTAAATAAAGGTATGAAAGGTTTTGAATGCCAAACGGAGGACTTCATAATTGATTCTGGAAGTGATAGGGAGTGACTGGAGTTTATTGAATGGGGATGAGGGTGAGGAGGTGACATGGTCAGCCCTGTACTTTAGGAAGATCAATTTGACAGTTGAGTGAAGAATGGAATGGATTGGGGAGATGCTTGAGGCAGGGAGACCAACTAGCAAACTCTTAGAATAGTCTGAGTGTGAGGTGATGAGGGCAGGTACAAGGGTCGTGGTAGTGTCAGAGGAGAGGAGTGGGCATATGCAAGACATCTTGAGGAGATAGAAACAAGTCTCAGCAACTGATTGTACATGGAAGGTAAGAGAAAATGAGAAGTCAAGCAAGACACCTACATTGTGAGCCTGGGCCGTTGGGATGATGGTGGTACCCTCAACAATAATAGGGTAGTTTAGAAGAGGGATTTATTTTAAGGGAAAGATAATGAGTTGAGTTTTGGGTAGGTAATGTTCAAAATGTCTACGGATCATCCAGTTTGACACGTTCACTAGGCAGCCGGAGTTGTGAGTCTGGAGGTTAGAACTAAATAAGCAGATGTTAGAATCATCAGTTTGGAGATAATAATTGAATCCAGGGGAACTGATGAGATCACCACATGAAATAATTTAGAGGAAAAGAGAAAAGGATCTGAGACAGAGAGCTGGCGGACATCCATGGTTAGGAGGAATGACTTGCACAGAAATATAGCAAACTGGACTGAGAAGGAGTGGTCAGATAGGTAAGAGGAGAAGTGGGATAAATTAGCATCATAGAAACCTTGAGAAGAGAAGACAGTGATCTGCAGTGTCAACGGGAGGTCAAGAGGGATGACAATTAAGAAGGCCATTGGATTTGGCATTTGAGAGACCATTGGTGATTTTGAAGAGAGCAGTTTTAGTTGAATCATAGAGGCCAGACTGTAGAGTTAAGCAGAAAGGGAGAGGAGAGGAAGTGGAGGCATTTTTTTAGATTGCCTTCCCAAAGAGTTTAGCCACAAAAAGGAGAGAAAATATGGGATAACAGGTAACAGGGATGGATGGATCAAGTAAGGATTGTTTGAGACATGGGCATATTTGTAGGCAGTAGGGAAGCAACCAGTAGATGGGGAGAGATTGGAGACAAAAGAGATAATGGGGATGATAGAGGAGGTAATTTGCTAGAGAAGTATTGCATACTAATATTCAAGTAATATTAATTGAATATAATGCTAATACTACATATTCAAAGGCAGCTAGGTGGTGCAGTGGATGATGCTCTGGGCCTGACTTCCAATCTGGGTTCAGGCACTTACTAGCTGTGTGACTTTAGGCAAATCACTTAACCTTGGTCTTCCTCAGTTTCCCCAATTGTCAAATGGGGTTAATAAAAGCGCCTATATCCCAGAGTTATTGTAAAGATAAAATGAGAAAATATTTGTAACACACTTAGCATGATGCCTGGCGCATAGTAGGTGTTCTATAAAAGCTAGCTTTTATTACTTACATTCATGTTTCTAGTTTTTGGTTACCATGAAAGGACAGCTATAGACACTTTGGTGTTTCTGGGTCCTTTCTTTTTTTATCATTGACCACTTTGATGTATATATAGCAGTGGAATTTCTGTGTCAAAGGGTATGGACATTTTAGTCACTTCCTTTCCGTAATTCTGACTTGCTTTCCAGAATTGGTGAACCAGTTCATAAACCCATCAACAATATATTAGTGGACTTATCTTTTCAATACTGATTATTCCCCTCCTTATGAGATCTTTGCCAACTTGCTGGATATAAAGTGAAACCACAGACTTGTTTTGATTTACATTTTTCATATTTTTGGTGATTTGGAGCATGTTTTGCTATGGTTGTTAATAATCTGCAATTTTCCTTTTAAGAATTGTTTGTTTTTATTCTTTGACCACTTATCTATGGAGGAACCAACTCTAAATCTTATTATAACATTGTTAAGATGATCTAAGGCAACCTCCAATTTTATAGGTTAGCCAACTGAGATACCAAGAAGGGAGATGACTTGTCTAATCTCATACATAGAGTACAATAAGTAACAAAGATGGGTTTTGAAGCCAGCTCTTCTAGGAAGGCATTGTGAAAAGAACACAAGTTCTAAAGTCCAAAAATCTGGGTTCAAATCTCACCTATGATACTTACTATCTTTGGGGCAAAGTCATTAAGTCACAAAGACTTTAGGCAAGTCACCCAATCTCCTTAATTTCTGTTTTCTCATGAACGGAGTGAATGGACTGGATGACTTCCAAGGTCTCTTCCAGCTGGGCATCTATGATCCTACCAATTCCAAATCCAGGGTTGCTTATCAGAGCATAGATATGAAAGGGAAAAAAAAATCTGGACCATGGGAGCAGACTTGGAGATGAGCTGGGAAGTAGATGGCAGATGCCTCCCTACAGGTCCTAGGCGGCCTTCTGGGCCTCACCCCTCAGGGAAATAAGATACCCTCCACAACGCAATACCCTAAGCCCTGAAGGAAGCTTCCCCAGAGGTTAATGCCAGCCTGCCTGCCCCATTCCTTCTAGTCTCACATGTAATCTTTATATGGTATTGCTTTCCAGGACCTCCCTCACTGATGCTGATTTATGGCCTTAATTAAACAGGCTATTTATTCCAATTCAATGGATGTAATTTCTCCCCCACCAGGAAATCTCCTTAGGAAGCAAATTGACATGATGTCTGAAAGAAGAAGAAAGCAGCTCCCAGTTGAGTCAATCTGTGAAATTTCTCCTTTCCCTCTCAGCCCTTCTCCAACTTCAGATTTAACTGGGCCAAGTCCTGTAGACATTGATTTTTTAAGACAAAAACTAGGATTGTTTCTTACTAACTCGAACTGGAACCCAGGCACATACTCCGACTCACCTGACAAGTACTTACTTGTTAGTTGATTCTGGGTCTAAACGTAACTTAGGGCTTTAAGGGGTGGTGGAGGATCTTTTTTTTTTTCACAAACAAACGGACCCTCGTTCAGAAATCCAGTGATGAAAGGTTGTCCAGGTGGAACCACTCACAGAGAACCGAGATTTAGTGCTGCAAGTCACTCCCCTGTGTTGGATGGGGGAATTTAAGTGATAGGAATTAAGAATACAACAGGAGTGATGTCATTAGCTTTTACGATAGGATGGGGGGCTGAGAGTCAGCCTGAGCTTCCATGTGCCCTCCAGGAGTCAAGCCCTTTTGTGACAGATCACTTCACTCCTCTGCAGATGAACAGGGCCTTTGTTAAACGGGGTTTGTGGAGGATGCCCAGAAACTGCACAGTTAGGGTTATGTATAGAATGCTTCTGTTAGAATCTCTTTTGGGTCTTTCCAAAATTGCCATCATTCCGCTGAGGTTGAAATATTTCATGTCACAATCATATAGGAGTAAAGAAAAGTGACTTATTATTACTTATTATCTCTTCCTCCAACTCCCTCATTCTTATTATTCATTTTTATTAAAGAAAGACGAGTGAATTCTCTTTCCCCTCTGCAGACTAACCGAAAACACATAGAATCACAGTATGCCCAGATCTTTTTCAAACAAGGTTCTGATCATATATCCCCCATCTTGTACTCTTGAGGTTGATTTCTTGAACCCAAGCACAAGGTCTGACAATGATCCCAATTCAATTTCTTCTAATTAGACTCAGCCTAATGTTCTAGTAAATCTATCCAGGTCTTTTTGGAACCTGACTGCTTCCTCCCTCTGGTTTATACAATTTCTTTACATGAGTATATATTCTGAATATACAGAACTCCTACAGTACTCCACCCTCATCTGCTATCTGTTTTGCCTCTTTCAAAGGGAAGAGAACAAGCATTTATTAAACACCTATTATGTGCCAGGGACTGTGCCATTAGTATCTCCATTTTACAGTTGAGGAAACTGAGACAGACAGAGGTTAAGTGGCTTACCCAGGGTCTCATAGCTAGCAGCTGTCTGAGGTCAAATTTGAATTCAGATCTTCTAGGACTAATGTCCTATTTGCGGGGCCATCTAGCTGCATTGCTTTTTGAGGAAGTTATTCAATATTCTCATGAATGTCTCTTCACCAAGTCTCAGTGATGCTGATGAAGCCAAATTTTCCTTCATGATTGAGATGTGTGGTTTATTGTTGCTTGTTACCTAAACTTTGTGCATTTGTGAAAACCTGTGGAGGCTGGGTTTTATTATTGTCTCCTTTTTTGGATTTTGTCATGACTTTAGTATCCCTATTGCTAGTTTTCTTTTCACACTCTAGATACTCCTTGTCCTACCTAGCTTGTGGATTATATAAGTATTTTTCTCCTTTTCCTTCCCTTTTCAGCTTAAAACCTTAAAAATGGCTTTTGACAAGGGAAAAGAAGAGAGAGAGCATCAGGGAAGGAAAAGAGCAGAGAAAGAAGAACCTGGAAATACCAAAAACAAACTTGGTTCATTCCCTACTTTTATTTAAGGGCAGGTCTAAAGACTGAATATGAGTATTTCTTGACTGAACATGAGTATTTCTTTCTCACAACTTAGGAAACTGTAGCTGAGAATGGTTCAACATTCTCCCCAAGGTCACACACTTGATGGGAAAAAAAGGAAGGGCAACAAGGGAAGGAAGGAAGGAAGGAAGGAAGGAAGGAAGGAAGGAGAGAAGAAGGGAAGAAAGGAAGGGAAGGAAAGAAGGAAAAGAGAAAAGGAGGAAAGACCACAAAACATCTTTATGTTAACCTAATGGGCTCCCCATCCAACTTTGTCATTCCTTTAGAATGCCAACTCTTGATTCCCATTCCCAAATTCTAAGACTTTAAGTCATTTTTTTATTCTTCACTCTCCTCTACCAATTACACCCATGTTTTATTGAGTTTTTACTTTGCCATGTCTCTTGAACAGGTCTCTTCCTTCCCAATCTCACCACCATCATTCTAAACCAGACCTGCACCATCTAACAACTGTTACCTTCCCGATCTGTTAGAGAAATTTGTCTTTAACCTGTTCAATCAATATTGTTCACAAGTGGACTTCAAAAATACTTGGACAGACTTATATGAACTGATGCTGAGTGAAGTGAGTAGAACCAGGAGAACATTATACCAGTAACAGTCACAGCATGGGAGGACTGTTTTTGATAGACTTAGTCCTTCACAGAAATGCAAGGACCTAAAACATTTCCAGAGGACTCATGCTTTCTCCCATTTGTTTTAGTTCTTCTACGCAACATGACTAATGTGAAAATGTATTTAATAAGAATGTATGTGTAGAGCCCATGTAAGATTGCATGCCATCTTAGGGAGGGAGGGGGAGAAAATTTAAAACTTATGGAAGTGATTATTGAAAATTGAAACCAAATAAATAAACTTGGAGAAAAAAAATCAATGTTGCTCACAGTACCAGATGAATTTCTCTGAAACACTTCATTACATTACTTTCTTACTCAAGAATCACCAATTGATCTCCACTGGCCACCATATCAAGTTAAACTCCTCTATCTGTCAATTTCCTAATCATTAGAGCTCTCCCAAAGGGGAGTGGACTACCACCTCGGCAGGCATCTGGTTCAGAATTCCTACAAGTCTTCAAACAGTTAGCAGTACTTGTTTGTCAGAGGAATAAGCAGCTTAGCTTAGGCAGCCTATTTCATTTTTGGGTGGTTGGGAGATTATAGAGAAGATTTCTCTTTAGGCACAGGCTTAAGGTGACCTCTGAAATTTCTTCCAGTTCTGAAGTTCTGTGATTTACCTACCCTCCACAATCTTCCTGCATCACAGCTATTTGACCTTATTTCCCTTTATAACCCATTACCAGATGTCTGCTGAAATCCACCTGGAATCTTCACCCTTCCCCACCTCTTCATGTACAGGTTATGCTCACTTTTATCTGAAGGACTTTACTAATGCTGTTCCCTGAAATGAATTCCCTTCTCCTTCTTCAGGGGGATAGTGTGTTCACCCTTTGTTGCTGAAGATGACCATGACATCAGAGAAATAAAGACATGACTTGCACTTGACTTTGTTTTGAGTGAAGGAGGGCTTATGCAGGTCACCAGCCTCACTTTTCCTCCAGAGCCATCTGAATCCAGTGACCAGATAGTCATCAGGAAGACTGGAAATGACCCAGGATGAGGCAATTGGGGTTAAGTGACTTGCCCAAGGTCACACAGCTAGTGAATGTCAAGTATCTGAGGTCAGATTTGAACTCAGGTCCTCCTGACTCCTGCACTGGTGCTCTATCCACTGCACCACCTAGCTGCCCACTAAAATATTTCTAGCAACTCACTTTGTGGTGGCAAAGAATTGGAAACTGAGGGGATGCCCACCAACTGGGGAATGGCTGAACAAGTTGTGGTATATGACTCTGATGGAATATTATGGTGCTGTAAGAAAGATGAGTAAGTTGATTGTTAAAAAAACATGGAAAGACTGGCATGAAATAATAAAGAGTGAAATGAGTAGGACCAAGAGAACACTGTATATGGTAAAGCAATATTGTTCAAAGAATAACTGTAATGACTAAATTATATTGAGTTTTATGAATCCTCAATATTATGATTACACATACTCAATCAGCTCCAAAGGACCTATAAGGAAAGATGCTATCCACCTCCAGAGAAAAAACTGATCAAAAGAAGCACGTGTAGTCTGGTTTTACATTGTGTATGTGTGTATGTGCACATGTATTTATACATATATGTATGTGTGTACACATACAGACACACATATCTATGTCTGTACCAAATGGTAGCCTTCTGTAGTATGGAGTGGAGAGGGTGGGAGACAATTCAGAACTTTAAATGTGATAAAAAAATAAATTTAAATTTTAAAACAGGGACTTGGAGCAGCTAGATGTGGAGAGAGCACTGGCTCTGGATTAAGGAGGACCTGAATTCAAATGTGGCCTCAGACGCTAACTAGCTGTGTGACCCCAGGCAAGATGCTGAACTCTGTTTACCTCAGTTTCCTTATCTGTAAATAAGCTGGAGAAGGACATGGCAAACCACTACTCCAGTATCTTGCCAAGAAAAACCAAATCCAACCCCCTCATTTTACAAATAAAGAAACTGGGGTCTCGACAGTTAGAACCAGGACTAGAATCTTTTTCTCTTGCCTTCTTATCTAGTGTTCTTTCCATCACTTGGAACCTCCTTAGAGTTTGTGTCTCTTGCCCTTTGGGAACTCTCCTAAACCACTGACTCCAGGGAGGTGGGAATGAATCCCCTGCATTCATCTAATTAGATGCCTCCCTAACCAGTGGTATATCTGAGGGCTCAAACTGTCACAAAGATCATTCCGCTTTTTAAAGTGAAAGACAAATGTTATCCCAACAAAGACCCTACTCTACCTCAGCTCAGCCAGTCTAGGAAAAGCAAATTTCCTGGAAGGGAGAACATATGATATCAAATAACTGACTGAGCAGTTTATCCGCATGGTCTAACCTCCAAACTCACTGAATGTTCACCTGACACCCCATCACACATCTACTGCCTAAAAGTTAGCCCAGGTTGAGCACACTCATTGCTTACTGAAAAGCACAACTCCATGAGCCCCCATGAATGAATTTACTTTTACTAGTCAACCAGAGTTCAAAACTTTAATTCAAAGCAAAAGACATTAATCAAATAGTATAGTAAATTAGGTGACAAGAATAAATGGGGTACATTATCCTACTGAGTAGGGGCAGCCAGGTGGTACATCGGATAGAGAAGCAGGCCTGGAGTCAGGAAGACTCATCTTCCTGAGTTTTAATTCAGCCTCAGAAACTTACTAGCTGTGTGACCCTGGGCAAATTACTTAACTCTGCTTGCCTCAGTTTCCTCATCTGTAAAATGAGCTGGAGAAGGAAATGGAAAATCACTCCTGTATCTTTGCCAAGAAAACCTTCAAATGCGGTCATAAAGTGTCAAACATGACTGAACAACAACAAAAATCCTACTGAATCCTACTTTACCACCAACTGCACATACAGAAAGCCTGCATGATTAGGGAACATGATAGAGAGGACTCCTGTAAAGAATAAGTGTTTCCAGGAAATATACACATATGTCCAAGGAACATGAATAAAGGGATGGATACCCCAAGAACCCCTGTGGTCAGAGTACACACACAGGGACGAGTGTGACCAGAGCACTGCTCACACTTTTACAGTTGTAAAGTTACTGATGCCCTCTGGTGTGTGTGTGTATGTGTTCGATGCCAAAGAAGACCATGCCATGAGAGAAATGATGATATGAGTTGCATTTGACTTTGTTCTGAGTGAGGGAGGGCTGTGCAAGTCACCAGCCTCACTTCTCCAGAGCCATCTGAATCCAGTGACCAGATATTCATCAGGATGACTGGAGATGACCCAGGATGAGGCAATTGGGGTTAAGTGACTTGCCCAAGGTCACACAGCTAGTGTGTGTCAAGTGTCTGAGGTGAGATTTGAACTCAGGTCCTCCTGCCTCCTGCACTGGTGCTCTATCCACTGCACCACCTAGCCGCCCTTGTCCTCTAGTACCATCTCCTGGACCTTGAGTCTGGTGTCTCCACTCTACTCTGCTCCGAATTATGTTTCTAGTGTGCAGACATCTCTGCTGGTCTTGTGGTGGCTGAGCTGTTCTCTGTTATGATCCACTGGTTTTTATCTACTTAGAGCCCTTAGGACAATGTGCTGCTCTCTGCTACCATCTGCTGGGTCCCAATAGCTAGTAAACGTGCCTGGCAAGGGACAGTGGAAGCTCTTTTAGTGACTAACATAGATTTGATGGGGCAGTTAGGTGGGGCAGTAGATAGAGTGGTGAGCTTGGAGTCAGGAAGACTCATCTTCACGACTTCAATTCTGGCCTCACACCTTTACTAACTGTGTGACCCTGGGCAAGTCACTTCACTCAGTTTCCTCATTTGAACTGAAGAAGGAAACAGCAAACCACTACAGTATCTTTGTCAAGAAAATCCCAAATTGGGTCAAGAGTCAGATACAAGTGAACAACAGATAAGTCTAACAAACCACCACATCTAGCCAGGAGGCTGTGCAAAAGCTAGCATCGCCCCAGGCTAATACCATGCAATTCTTTTGACCTGTTCCTGCTCTTTTACCATTTCCTCCAGCTCTTATTTCAGTTATGATCAGAAATCCCCTTTTCTTCTTATCATACTCCCTTGTCTGAGCAAATATTCCTGGGACTCCATGCCAGTAGACTGCCAAAAGGCTAAGGGAAGCTTTCATGGAGAGATTGTTTTCCACCCTCCTATCATCCCTCTCTCATTCTGTGCAGATTATAGAGGTTGGGCTGGGTAGAGAACACTGAAAAGAGCTAGAGAACTTGGCTCCATTCCCTGCAGAAATAAACAAAAGCCATGTCTTTTGTTAACAACTACAGTTTTGGGCCACATTATGGCCAACACAAAAGGGCTGATCTCTCCACAGCCTGTTGTCCTCAAATACCATAATCTATTGTTATCCTGTATGATCTTGACAAATGCTCAGGAGATTGAGTCCTAGGCCCTCCAAAAGAATGCACTAGCTCAGCTATTGTGGATTCCCCAGGCCTTTAAACCACTCACACACTTGATGGTACAGTCCAGTATTTCAAGCTCAGTGCAAAGCAAAGGGCAAAGGAATTCGGGACCTACACAGGAGCGGCAGTGTAGAACTAATCTTGACTTGTACTTGCTTGTGTGTGTTTTTAATCATTGTGCTGCGATTTGGGCCTCTCTGTTTACCTCCTGAAATCAGCAAATCTACCCACACTCCTCACATTTTTACAAATGTACGTTAAACACCTCTTTGAATCATTTTGCTTTAAAAAAAAAAGGAAGAAGAGTTATTTCTTATAACACACCTATTTGCTGAGGACAAGTTTTTGCTTTCCGGATTTAGTCCCAAAGTGCCACTATCTGTATACTCCAGTGATTGTATCACATCCAAACCTTAGGTATTGACCCTCCAGAGGCTGACATCAAAACTACTATCCCACTAAGTGCTTTAGCCTACTATATCCATTTTCTCTTTCTTTCTTTAAGTGAATTTGGTGGACTCAGATTGAGCACATTTGGATCTCCAGCCTCCTGGGCTCTGAAGAGCTCTGCCTCAGGCAGGATCAACCTGGAAATGAATTGCTCATTCAGTCAATAAGCATTTTTATTGAGTGCATACTATGTGCCAGATAACTCTACTAGGCACTGAGGATTCAAAGACAAAAATTTCACAATTCCTGCTCTCAAGGAGTTTATGTTCTATTGATTGAGACAAAATAAATACAAGCTCATTCAGAAAGGGAAAGTATTAGCTATTAGGGAGGAGGGATCAGGAAAAGTCTCCTATAGAATGGGGCATTTGAACTGAGGTCTGAAAGAAACTGGGGAATCTGAGAGGCAGAAATGAGGATGGAGTGCATGGTGGTGCAATACACAGAGGGAAGAAATGGAATGTGAAATGTGAAGATCGAAAAGGTCAACTATGAATTTGGAAAACACGGAGCAATCAGAGGGCCAAAGGTGAAAATGAAGAGTGAGGCAAAGGAAGACTTAGAAGAATGGAGGATTGTGATAGAGAAAGGTCTTGGGTTTCTCATTTGTAAAATTAGGGGGTTGGACCTTTAAGGTTCTTTGTTGTTCTAAAGCGATCATGCAGTAAGAGAATTTCAAAGTTCAATCCTAGAGCTAGAGTATTTTGGAATTTGGAGTAGTGGTGAAATCTAAGCATGGTTTCATCTCCACAGTTGTTATTTGTTCTTCATTTTGGAAGAGGACCGATGACATCATGAGATGATGTCTTGACTTGCCCATGAATTAAATTCAAGTGAGGCAGAGTTGTACAAAGTCTTCAGCCTCACTCACTCTTCCAGAGTCACTGAAGTTTGTCTCAAGACAAAAGTCAAGATGACTGGTGGTGGCCTAGGATGCAGTGGATGACCTTGGTGTCTTTGATGTCTGACCAAGCTCTAAGTAGTCTACAACACCTACTTCAGCTGCCTTCATGGACGTTGGAACAAACTGTTCTCATCCACCCAATCTGCTGACAGAAGTCTTCACATACTTGGGGTAGACATTCCCCTGACTCACCAACGGATTTGAGACCTGTCAATTATCCTCAACCTGGTTTAGCTCATCTGCTAAGATGGTTTTACTGGGGTGTGGCCACTACATATGCTACAGCTTCTTGGAGCCACAAGTGAGAGTTGGGTGACCAATTGGACATCAAAGGTGGGTGAGCAGCCCTGAAAAGGGAAAAGATTCATAAACTCTACATCTTCACCATCAAATGTGACTTCTAAGCAAACTACAAGAAGTCATTATTAAGAGGTCAATTTGTGAGCAATGAGAGAGGAAAGCAGTGATCAATAGTTTCACCAGGAACAAATCATTCCAGATTAATCTTGTTTCCTTTGCTGACAGGGCCAACTAGACTGGTAGATCAGAAGGTAATACAGATATAGTAGATAGAGATTTCAGCAAGGTTTTTGGTAGTCTCTTGCGCTGCCCTTGTGGACAAGACAGAGACATATAGACAGAATTATAATCCCTTTTTGTGGATTTGGAGGCTATGGAATGGCAGACTCCAAATAATGGGTTAATATCAGTTTAGGTTTAGGAATCTGTCCATAGGCCTGTGCTGTTCAGAGCTTTTTGCTAATCCATATTAATAAAGGCATATGTTTCATCCTTATCAAATTGACAAATGAAAGGAAGCTTGGAGAAGGTGGTAACCTTGGATGATGGTAACCCCATTGGATGATGGGGTTCAGATTTGTAAAAAATCTTGACAGCCACAGACAATGGGCTGAATCAAGTAAGATGATATTGAATGAGGACAAGTATGAAGGTCTATACTTGGGTTTAAAAAGGTCCATTTCAGAAACAGAGAATGACAGATATGTGCCTGGGAAACAGCAGTGTCCGGGAAAAAGATCTTGGGATTTGAGTGGACTGCAAGCTCCACAGGAAACAGCATTATTATACTGCAAACTCCAAAGCTAACGCTATTTTGGCTTAATTAATACTATTTAGAGGGCAGTGAGGTGGCCCAGTAGATAGAGCACCAGGCCTGGAGTCAGGAAGACTTGAGTTCAAATCTAACTTCAGAAACTTATTATCTGTGTGATCCTGGGCACTATTTGCCTCAGTTTCCTCATCTACAAAATGAGCTAAAGAAGTGAATGGCAACCACTCCAGTATCTTTACCAAGAAAACCCAAATGGGGTCACAAAGAGTCAGACACAACTAAAACAGCAGAATAATAACAACAAAACACTGTTGAGAACATAAGAGGTAATAATTCTTTATTTTCAGGTCACATCTGAGCTTTATGTCCCATTGCAAGAAAGAAAGAGACAAACTGGAAGACTTCTAGATGAGGGAGACTGGAACACTAAGAGGCTTGGGGAACATGCTACAAAAGAATCCATGGAAGAAACTGGGAATGTTGAACCTGGAAGGCACAAGATGGAATGTGTGGGTGAGACGACATCCTCCTCCTCCTCCTCCTCCTCCTCCTCCTCCTCATAGCTAGTATTTGTATAGCACCTACTACATGCCAAGCATTATGCTAAGCCCTTTATAAACATTATCTCAATTTATCCTCACAACAACCCTGGGATGTAGATCCTATTATTATCCACATTTTATAGTTGAGAAAACTGAAGCAAACAAAGGTTAAGTGACTTGCCCAGGGCCATATAACTACTCGGTGCCCCAAGGTCATATTTGAACTCAGGTCTTCCTGACTCAAGGCCCAGTGTTCTATATACTGAACAACCTAGTGGTCCATGATGACATGATACCTATCTTTAAATATTTGAGGGGGCATCATATGAAAGAGTGATTAGACCAGGCATCAGTGGGTAGAAGGTGAAGAGGCAGATTTCAGACTTGTTGCAAGGAAAACCTTAATAGTTTATCTCAAAGTTATAATGAGCTGCATCGGAAAGTCCTTGGTTCCTTTTTCCTCTGGAGGACTTCAGGCAGAAGTTGGAAAGCATTAGAGACATTATAGAAGGGATCTTATCAGGTAGGACCTGGACTGGGTAGTCTGTGAGGTCCTTTCCAATGCTTAGATTTTGAGTTACATGCCTAGGGTCAGATAGTGCTAAGTGTTGGGACTTAGACTCAAACTTGACCATTCTGATTTGAAGGTCTTTCTAGTATACCATGCATGCTGGGAACTCTGTGCGAGCTAACTGGAGAGATTTTCCCACTTCTGAACTGAAAGAAATTTCTTAGTCCTTAAGTGAGACCAGACCTTTCATGCCACTGACATTTGACACAAGGCTTACTCCCTTCTAAGAGTTAGCCTCATAACCATTCCTTAGAAAGAGGCAGACAGACAGTCTCACGTCCTTTGATGGTATCACAGATGTAATCTTCTAATTACAGGATAAACTGATTGTGCTGAATCTTTTAAAGTGTATCTGCTGAAGGTTTCCAGGGAATTTATTGAGTTCTTGTCTGATTAACTGTGGCAAATTCATTGAGCTCCTCAATAATGGAATCTGTTTTAAGATGAAAGACACTGGAACAAAGTTACACATGACTAAAGATGCCTAAGATCAAAAATTCATATAATGCAGAGATGTAGGAAAAGGAAAAATCTTAGGACTTAAACAAGCGAGGGTGAGTTTTTCAATCTGAAATGATCTATACAGATCAAACAAAATGAGGCAAACCATCCATGTTTGCAAAGGGTTTTACATGTATTAGCCATTTGGTCCTCACAAAAATCTTATGATTGCCAGAGATATTATAAAGTAATCCAGTCTTTTCTCGCATGGGATTAAAATAGACCAACTGAAGGCCGGATGCTTCTAGAATTTACTGTTCATTCTGTCACTTATTTAATGACAAAAGACTGAGAAGTACTGCCTAGAGAAAACTGCTTCGTTCAACCCAGAACTCATCAGAAAGGCTTCTTTTCTTATGAATATGACCAGTATCTGGAGCCAAACAGTTTTAGTAAACCCACTGTAAATGTTTGCCTTTTCTGATGGAAAGCTAGCTGCTGGTCCTTGTAAGTTTCTTTCATTTCTTTCACTCTGTTTCCTCTCCATACCTTCTGACTTATCCTTCTCTATCATTATTGCTTTAGTTTTATCTCTTCCCTTCACTATTTCCATTACTGTGATCTCCCCTACTACACTTTTAAAACAGATACTGCCAGATACATACAAGAAAGTTTATCTTCCTTTGTTTCTGTTTTGAACCAATCCCATTGTAACATCCTGCTACAAGAATTAACTTCTTTTAAACCCAGGAGGGAATGCAACAGCTAAAATCCTCTTGGTTCTCTCATCTTTAGCTTTAGGGAATTTAAGATGAAAAGTTCTGAGTACAGTCACATTAGTTCCAAGCCCCTAGTTAGGAAACTTGTTGTGGTTCATTTGTTTCAGTTATGTTTGACTCTTCACAATTCCATTTGGGCTTTTCCTGGCAAAAATAATGGAGTGGTTTGCTGTTTCCTACTCCAACTCATTTTACGGATGAGGAGACTGAGGCAAACAGGATTAATGACTTGCCCAGGATCACCCAACTAGTAAGTGTCTGAGTCTAGATTTGCATTCAGGAAGATGAGTCTTCCTGACTTCAGGTCGGGCACTCTATCCATTGCACCCCTTAGCTGCTCCAGTTAGGAAAATACCTAACACGTTTGCATAGGTTTATATATCTATCTTTAATTTTTCCCTGGCCTCTTTGGAGTTAAGGCAAAATTCAGGTTACTGAAAACATTACATTACAAAATCTTTGAGTAGGAAATTGGGGAAAGAGATGATGTTTTCTTTGGGTTTCCTTCAACTGGTCCTCTGTTCTGAGATGCCTGTGGAGCCACTGACCCTCCATGATGTCTTTCATATCTGGATAATTCAGTCCTCTCTTTGCTCCTCAAAAGCACATACCCCATTTATTGCAACCTTTTGTACAAATTGCTTAGGATATGATCCAGTCTCTCACACAATGGCTTTTAATGATTCAATGAGATGCACAGACCCTAGTATACCTGGTCCTAAATGTTTAATTCAATACAAAAGTGTTCTTAGCCAGTGAAGTTATACATGGGTGAGGGGGTGGGGAGGTGAGGGAGTGGTTTCTAATCCCACTCTTACTCTTCTGTTAGAGACATCCAAATATATTTAGTTTCATGCTCAATTTGTGAAATGCTCCAATAGCAATTTGTAAGGTTTTGTCATTGAGGGCCAAAAGTGGTGCAACATATTACATCTGAACCAGTCTTGGAAGTCAGAAAATCTTGGGTTCAAATCCTGATCCCTACTGCCCAGATGACCCTGGACAAGTCACAACTTCTCAATGACCCCATACAACTTTCTTAGACTATAAATTATAGAGAAGTTTCTGATTTAACAGTGAGAGTTTCCACCATACTGCTACCCTACAGATCTGCATGGAGTTGGGGTAGGAGAAAGGGTGGTTAGTTTCCCTACTGAGAGATCCTTGGATCTGTGATTTGGGGGAAGGAGAGCATAGAAACTCATGATACCAAGAGAAGAGATGGGATACTGTAATCCCCTACAGGCCTAGACCAAAGGAGAAAAATTATTGAGGGTAATTACTGAATGTCATAACAAAGAACTTTACTGCCAGAGAAATGACCTCATTGAAGAGTAAGGCAAAGCCATAAAACAGAGCATGGCCAAACCACTGGGGAAAGAAAGCCAGACTAGTACCAGAAGGAAAGACAGTAAAAAATAAACAACCGAATGAACAAAAAACCAGTATATAGATATGGCTTAAGGAATGATAAGCAGAATCAGAGGTAAGTCAGAGAAAAGGACCTGATAAGTAAAGTCTATTACATCCTGGTGGGTTTACTCTGAGGCCTAGTGTGGAAAGAAATGACACGTATATCAGTTCAAGGCTGCCAAGAGCTGGGTACAAGTTGTGAGGCTGGAGAAATCTCAGAGAAAGAAAGAATCTCTCTCCTCCCCTCCCCTTCCCTCCCCTCCCCTCCTCTCTCTCCCCTCCCCTCCCCTCTCTGTCTCTGTCTTTCTCCCTCCTCCTCCCTCCTTCCCACCCTCACACTTGGAATATGCCACTGAACCAGGGCAAAGAGGAGAAGCTACAACGGGGCAAATGGGAATAAGTAAAAGTGTACAATCTCCCTGAAGGAGAGAGAGCTAACAAAATTCAAGGGAGTGGGGGAGAGATTGAGAAAAGTAACATACAATCAACCATGAGCGATGAAGGATTTGATTTCAGCCAGCCGGCCACCCCAGGGCCCACACCATGGAATGCAGAGATAGGGCAATGCCTCAGGAAGGAAGGAAAGGAACTCCTGGGGCCTCTCATTTCCCTGGGATTAAGTATCTATGAAGCGTCCGGAACAAGGCCCCTCTAGGACAAGGGGCGGGCTCCCTTGATACTAAAAACCCTTTTCTCCCGATCCTCAGTAAGCAAAGATACTCAAATCTAATTCTGGAGCAGACCCATGAAGACAGCTGAGCTAGTACAGATAAAAATGATCTTTTGCATCTAAAAGTAATACAAGTTAAAGTCATAATTATCTTCTCCATCCACTCCCCACGTATTGGCCTCCTTCCAATAAAGGACAATAGTAGACTGTCATACACTAGAGACTAGTGTGTCACCATTCTGGTTCCCAAGAGTCTCTGAGCTCCAGTTCTGAAAAGCCCTTGAAAGTCTTTGCTTCAGTAGGGGGAACTTCAGTGTCAATGCTTCTAAGACAAGCAAGGAGAGCCGGCTCTTGTGATTTCCTAACAAAGGGGCTGGGTGGTAGTGGGAGAGGTAGAAGGGGAAAAAACATAACATTCAATGACTTTTCTTTTAAAAGTTGGCAAGGACATAGGTTGAGCTGCTACTACTCCCTTGGCTAATTAAAAGGCAAAGCAATGAAAAGATCTGAACTGCTACAAAAGCATCTCTGGAGAGAAACCTCTCTATGGGCACAATACTCAGGGTCCTCTTTTCGCTTTGTAGTGCTCAAGTCAAAGGAGAGCCTGGGTAGAGAAGATTTCAGCTGAGGTGGGGGAGGGAAGGAAGGGAAGAGCTTTGGTTTTTTGCTTTTGTGTTCGCCCTTCATTTTTGAAGAAGGCCATGACATCAGAGAAACAATGACATGACTTACACTTGACTTTGTTTTGAGGGAGGGAGGGCTGTGCAAAGTCACCAGCCTCACTTTCTCCTCCTGAGCCATCTGGGTCCAGTGACAGGATATTCATCAGGATGACCAGAGACAGTCCAGGATACAAAGGGAGACCTTGATCTTTTTAGGCTAAGGCTTGTTCAGGTACTCAGAAGAAAGTAAGGCCCATTCAGTGAATCGGCCTCTTTAAGAAGTAGTCAGGGAATGGCCCATTTTGTGTTCATCCTTTGTAGGTTTCTAGCATGGGCAATAACACTTGGATGGGAAAAGGTAAAGGTGATCAATTCCTTACTGCTTCCTTTTAGGTAGAGAATAAGAGGCAGTGAATTCAAATCAAACCAGGAAAAACTTAATTTTTTTTTTTTTATTTTGTAATGTTTAACAGTCACTGCCATACAATTGTGATTTTTATCCCCCCCACCTACCCCCCACTCCCCCCTCCCTCCCCACGACTGCATACAATTCTGTATAGATTCTACATATACTTTCCTATTGAGTATATTTTCACTATAGTCATGCTATGTAGTCAGACTAAGATAAATGAAAGAAATCGTATAGCAAATCAGAACATGATACACAAACACATACACATACACAAACATGATCTGCTACAATATGTGAGTGACTTCCATATTTCTCTCTCTGAGTGTGGAAGGCATTTTGCCTTGAGATCCTCCATTGGGATTTTTTTTTTTTTTTGGTAAGAAGTTCTTGTGTTATTACAAAAATCTAAGTCTACCAGAAAAAACTCTCACACACTGTGGTTGTTGCTGTGCATAAAGTTCTCCTGGTTCTGCTCCTTTCACTCAGCATCAGGTCATATAAGTCCTTCCAGGCCTCTCTGAAGTCTTCTTGTTCATCATTTCTTATGGCACAATAGTACTCCATTACATTCATATACCATAATTTATTCAGCCATTCCCCAATTGATGGACATCCCCTTGACTTCCAGTTTTTGGCAACTACATAGAGTGCTGCTATAAATATTTTTGTACATGTGGGACCCTTTCCCATTTTTATGATCTCTTGGGGATATAGTCCTAGTAGTGATATTGCTGGGTCAAAGGGTATGCACATTTTTGTAGCCCTTTGGGCATAGTTCCAAATTGCTCTCCAGAATGGTTGGATGCGCTCGCAGCTCCACCAACAATGAATTAGTGTTCCAACTTTCCCACATCCTCTCCAGCATTTATCATTTTCTTGTTCTGTCATGTTTGCCAATCTTATAGGTGTGATGTGGTACCTCAGAGTTGTTTTGATTTGCATCTCTCTAACCAATAGTGATTTAGAGCATTTTTTCATATGATTATAGATAGCTTTAATTTCTTCCTCTGAAAATTGCCAAAAAACTTAATTTTTGTCCATAGGAACTCTAAGGGAAGTTTCTGCCTATTATTTTTCAAGTATATACTGCTTAAAGATACAAGGGTGGCTCAGATCAGCTTTCAAAATCTTTTTCTACCTCTGAATCTATGAAAAAGGAATTCTGTGAAATAGGAAAAAAAAATCATACTTTTTTTCATTCCCAAGCCACTAAGACCCTTTGATCTTTTTCAGAAAAAGTTCAGAGAAAACTAGACTTTCAACATCTTGTGTTTGTGATCATCACTAGCCACTCAGGATCACCTGGCACCTAGGATTAATCAATATTGGTAATAACTATATGTAACAATAGGCTAGCATCTAAATACTTACAGGAAAAGTTAATCACATTAGAGGGAGAAATAGACAGTAAAATTTTAATAGTGGGGGGAACTTAATGAATCCTTTATAGTCCTAGACAAATCTAATCAAAATACAAATAAGAAATAAAGAAAGTAAGGATCTGAATAGAACCTTAGAAAAATTAGAGCTGACAGACCTCTGGCAATTTCCAAACAAGAACATAGAGAAATTTACTCACTTCTCAGCTATACTCCTTTCTCATAACTGATCATGTATTGGCAGCATACATTTTCACCAAAAATTTAGAAAAGCAGAAATACTGAAGACACCACTTATTGTTCACAATATAATGAAATTTTCTTCAATAAAGGGTTCTAATGAAGGATTTTTTTAAAATTGGAGACTAAAAAACATAATTCTAAAGACTCAGTGAATCAAAGAACAAATTATAGAAACAGAAACTTTCATCAAAGAAAACTATAATGAGACAACATACCAAAACTTATGGGATTCAACTCAGTAGCAAAGCAGAAATTCAGAAAATTAGAGAAGAAACTAATAAATTTAAAACAAAAAGGATATTGAATTGGTAAATAAAACTAGGATTTTTTAAACTAATAAAAGAGATAAAGAATTAGCTAACTTGATTAATATAGAAAGAAGAAAACCACAGTGTAACAAAAGTGAAAAAGAATTCACAACAGTTGAAGGGGGAAATTACGAGAAACTAGTTTGCCCAACTATGTAATAACAAAGCTAATAATGGGAAATAAATACTTAGAAAACAGATAATACTCAGATTAACAAAAGAAGAAGCTAACTGTTTAAATAACCCAATATCAGGTTAAGAAGTTGAATAAGTCACAAACAAATTCCCAAAGGGGAAAAAGAACTCTAGGACCAAATGGATTTACAATTGAATTCTATCAAACATTCAAAGAATGATTAACTTAAATATTACATAAATTGTTTACAGTAAGTCACCCTTCCAATTTCTTTTAATGACACAAATATAGTCTTGATATTTCAACCAGGTAGAGACAAACCAGTGAAAGAAAATCACAGACCAATATTCTTAATGATCATTGATGAAAAAAATATAAGTAAAAATGAACACCTAAGCTACAACATTAATATGATTAATTGAAAGCTTATAAGCTAAGATGAGATTAGGTTTATACTAGGAATTTAGGGTTGGTTCAATATAAGGAAGATTATAAATATAATAAGTCATGTTAATATAAATAACAAATAAATAACAAAATAATCTGAAATATATGTAGTAAAAAAAAAAAGCTGATGAGTAGAGCACATTAGGTATACAATATACGGAAGCAAATAAAGAGAGTTCAATAAACCCAGGGACTCTAGTTACTAGAGGAAACATAATAACTGATGGGAAGAACAAAATAGAAGTCTCAGGAATTAGGTCTAGATCAACAGCTTGAATCATATGCCAAGATAAGCTCCAAATAGATATATAACCTAGTTATTAAAGGTCACATCATAAACAAATTTAGGGAGTCAGGAACAGTTATTTTCAAATCTATGGGGATAATAATAGCACCTACCTCTGAGCATTGTTGTGAGAATAAAATAAAATAATGTTTGTAAAGTGCTTTGCAAAGCTTAAAGGGTTATGTATTATTATTGCACTGTAGGAAATGACGAAAAAAGAGAAATTCAGAGAATTCTGGGGAGACAAATGGATGCAGAGAAAGAAAAATGGTAGGACAAAGTCAAATACATTTATGTGTGTATGTATATGTATATATATATATTTGTGTATATATAGTATACACATACACACATACATATATACTTATATATATAAACATATATACATACATAATGACTGCAATAATGTCATTGAAAAAGGTACTAAAAGAAATCAGATTAGACCCAAAACCTAATCTTGGTTTCAGACAAATGATGAAATAGACTTCTGTCGTTAAGCAGAGAAGCAGGGATTGTTACACACATCGTCAGTCACACAGTCTGTACCAGTTGGCTTTGCTTTCCTGTTTTTCTTTGTTATAAGAGAAGGTTCGACCAGCACAAGGGATTTATTGGGAAATGACAATGATATAAAGACCAGAAAATATCAATAATGCATTTTAAAATGTTTTCCTCTTTGCATTCTGGTCTCTAATTCACCCTGATGGTTACTCAGACTTTGAACATTTGTGTCTAACCCTTTGAAGTCATAGATTTAATTGCTCATTCGTTTCTTATACTTAGTTTCTTTTATTTTGTTGCTGAATTTCTGTACCTCTCCACTCCTACTCCTCTTCCTACTTTGAATCTACTCTCCATGGTAGTTGGCTAGGCAGAAGCAGGGAGGCAGTTTCCTCCCTTCTCCTTCCATTTTAGCCTGAAGTTCTTTTCATCAAATTTGTAGGATTCCAAGCAGATACATTCCTGTCACCTCTTTTTTAGCTAAGAACACTCCAGCTCAGACCAAGAGCCCTTTATGTCTATATTTTAAGCTGACCTGGAAATCCAAGTTCAATTTGTTCAGAAGTCTTTATCTTTCAATCAACCTACAAGTCAGACCTACACACAATACTCTAGATGTATTCTGACTGATGCAGAGCAGAATGATTATCACTGTCCCCTCCTAATCTAAGAACAATACTTCTGTTCATGCCCCTTATGTGTTACATTAACTTCTTTAGAAGCCATATTACACCATTGGTTTTTCATATCAAACTTGCAGTCAACTAAACTTCCCAGTAGAATCCAATAAAATCCAGTAAAATGATACCCTTACCAATCACAGTACATGACACATATTGTGGACCTGATTTGCTAATTTTTTTCATATACTGTATCTTTCATCTTATATGCGTACAATTTCATTTTTGAACTTGAATGTAGGATTTTACATTTATCCCTGGTAGAATTACATCTTGTTAGTTTCATCATGCTAAAACATCTTTAAATTTGTCTTTGACCCCTTCATTTTTACAGATGAAGAAACTGGGTCCAGAGGATAAATTTACTTGTCCAATATCATAAAACTAGTTCTTGGTTGAATTAAAACAGCAAGATTTGGAGTCAGAGGACCTGAGTTTGAATTTCATTTCTGATACTTATTACCATGTGACTTTTGGGAAGTCACTTAATTTTTCTTGGCCTCAAGTTTCCTCATCTGTAAAATAAAAATGGATAATTTTTAAAAATCCTTTTGAGCTCTAGATTTTTGGCCCTAGAGCTGGAATAACTAACTGGACTGTGGAGTAAGAGGATTGCCCTCAGAGTGGAGTCAGAAAACTTAAATCCTAATCCCAGCTATATATCTATATATCTTCATCTCTATACATCTGTGTATCTATATCCCTATCTCTCTCTCCATATATATATATTTCTCTATATAGCTATCTATCTATACATATCTACATTTTATCTCTATATATCTATCTCTGTGTCTCTATCTCTATATATCTACATCTATACCTCTCTATATATCTATACATCTCTATCTCTATGTACATTTCTTGATCTCTTTATATATCTGTCTCTATATATCTATGTATGTATATTTATATCTATATCCCTAAATATCTATTAATATCTCTCTCTATGTGTCTTTCTATCTCTCTCTGTAGCTATCTACACTTCTATATCTATCTATCTATCTATCTATCTATCTATCTATCTCTATAAATCTACACATCTCTGTCTCAGTCTCTATCTCTGTATATACCTAGATGTCTCTCTATCTATGCATCTATACATTTCTATATATCTACAACTATGCATCTCTATGAATACATCTGTTTATTGATATCTCTCTCTACATTTCTCTTTCTCTTTATATAGCTATATCTCTATATCTCTCTATATCTATACATCTCTATCTCTATTTACATAAATTGATGATCCCAAATTAGTAGACCAGGGCTTGGAGCCCAAGTTTCTTGCTCCCCAGCCTGTTCCTCCTTTCAAACTGCCTCTCTAGTTTACTCCTAGGCTCCCATACATTTATAAGAGCTAGCTTTCAGATGGGGGATGGGGGGAGAACAAGTATTTATTAGGCATCTATTTTGTTTCAGGTACTATGCTAAGCACTTTATAAATATTGTTATGTTTGATCCTCACAACAACCCTGAGATAGGCAATATTATATTCTTAATTTTACAGATGAAGAAATTGAGGCAAACAGAAGTGGTTAAGTGACTTGCCCAGGGTCACATAGCTAGTAAATGTCTGCCATTGGATTTGAACTTGGGTCTGCCTGACTCCAGGCTCAGGGCTTTGGTTTGGTTTCCTCTGCTCCCTACCTGCTAAGACTAAAGAACAATTCTTAACTTACAGACCTTAAAGGTTGAAGGAATCACTCTAGGTTCCTGGCTGGTCTTTCCTTTCTATTACCTCAAGTAACTCCCAGGCTTTTGGAAGATAAGTTCCTCAGTGTTGCCTTTTCAGGCTCCCAAAGGTCACGGCTGTCAAATCTATCATTGGATAAAGTGCTGTTAAATGTCAGAAGACTTATCAAAATGATGTAGACTGAAAAAATGTGTTCTGGGAGCTGTCAGAACCTTTAAAACTTACTCTAAAAGTTTGAATTAGCTCAGCATTCAAAAGCCAGCATGTAGTCCTGAATGAGGCATATAGTGAGAATGGGGAGAGAGAAGAGAGGTGAGGAGCAACTGCAGCCAAACCAAGATGGCCTGAGATAGTCTCCTGATACAATTTAGGATCACTGGATTGAGAGCTGGAAGAGATCTGAGGACTCATCCAGCCCATAGGGGCTAAGCCTTTTTTGTGTCCTAGACCTCTTAGGCAGTCTTTATGAACAGACCCCTTCTCCAAAAAAGATTAAAAAATTTTTTAAATAAAATGCATAGGATTACCAAGGAAACCTATTATACTGAAATGCAGTTATTAAAATATTAAATTTTTGATATACGTGCTCCTCTATTAACTCATTAAACAAAACAATACATTTAAAATATAGACATGCTAAACTTAAATTTATTTTTTAAAGGATATGTTAATATGAGAGCTGTTGTTGCTTAGCTGGAAAAAGAATATTAATCAACAAGTTGGTGTTTGACATATGTAGTGTTGGACATCCAATTGATTCTTAACTGTAATGTAATCATGATCATGATAGTAATAGCTAAAATTGATATGACACTTACCATGTGCCAGGGACTGTGCTAAGCACTTTACAATTATTATCTCATTGGATCCTCACAACAATCCTGGAACACAGATGCTATTATTATCCTCATTTTACAAATGAGGAAACTGAGTCAGACAATGGTTAAGTGACTTGTCCAGGGTCACATAGCTAGTAAGTGACTGAGACTGGGTGTGAATTAGGTCTTCCTAGCTCCAGGTCCAGTGCTCTATCGATCACACCACTCAGCTGCCTAAATAAGATATAAAGATAATTCAAAGTATTCTATCATTCACAAAATCTCAGGTCCTGCTGATACTACATTCTCTACATTCATAATTAAAAGGAATGCTAAATTTCAATGAGAAATTAGTGAAGACCCTTTGAAATCTATCCATGGACCTCCTGGACCGTAAGGTAAGAACCTTGACCTAACACAAGTGCTTCAGTTTTTAAAGAAAGAAACTGAGGCCCAGAGAGGGCAAATTGACTTGCCCATGGTCACACTGGGAGTAGACGGGAGAGCCAGGCCTTGATTTAGTCTCTCTGTTACTAAATTTAGTGCTTGTATATGAAGCCCTTCCCAATCCCCCCCAGCTCTACCAGCACCTTTCCTGCTCCTAATTAATTTGTGTTAATTTCAAATGAATTTGCAGGAGTTCTGTTGTAATGGGAGCCTAGTCAATGGCAGCTAGCATGGATAGAGTGTTGGACCTGGAGTCAAGGAAATCTGAATTCAAATCTAGCCTCAGACGCTTACTAACTGTATGACTCTGGATGATTCACTTAACTGGTTCTGCCTCAGTTTAATCAACTGTAAAGTGGGGATTATAATAGCATGTGTTTCCCAGGGTTATTCCCAGGATAAAATGAGGTAATATATTTGTAAAGGGCATAGCACAGTTCTGGCACATAGTACGTGCTTAACAAATGCTTATTCCTTCCCTTTCCTTTCCCTCAGTGGGAGCCCCACTCTTGGAGCATACAGAGTTAAGTGTTGACTGCCACCAGCCCACAAGAGAGGTTGAGAAGCTTGCTTCTGGAAAGGTCAGTAAGTGTAATAGAAGGGTCCTGCTTTCCAGTTCTGATTGATTCCAGTCCCCTTGCCACAAGAGGAAAAACCAACCAAAAAGCTCTCCTTCTTTGCTGGTAAAGGGACAAGAAATGTGAAAAATTCTCGTACATGCTCTAAACTGGGAAGTGGAACTCTCCCTTTCCCCATCCTCCCACACAGACTGACAGCAGGCTGGAACACTGTGCATGCTCTGGGGGGATCCAGCAATGGGGCTCCCATTGACTGACCCTCCCCCCAAACATGTCCATCTTCTCTCCGCTAATAGGATGTAAGTACCCCCAAGGGCAAGAACTTATTAATTTTTGCTTTTTAATTCCCAGCACTCACTTCAGTGCCTGGCACCTAGGAGTTACGTAATGCTTATTATTTTACACTATACTATGAGCTTACTACTTATTTATGGGGGTTAAGATCATGTCTTTAGATACCCAGTTCGTGCAGCATGGGGAATGCTCTAGAGTCTCCTGCTTGGTGATAATTGACTTCTGTTGACCTGTGCTTCTGGGTCCATGGCCAGGATTTCTCAGGTCTGAAGGGTAAAACCCCCTTTATTCATATCTCTATGTGACCCCTATATGACCTGAGGCATCAAGGGCAAACCAACCAACAAGCATTTATTAATCACCTACTATGGGCCAGTCACTGGGGATACCAAGACACCAGGGGCAGTATTTGAGCAAGGTGCCTCCCTCCCAAAATTCTTTTCCCCCCTTAATCTATTAATCCCCAGTTTCTGCCCATTGACACAGGAGCCCCTCAGAAGAATTCATGTCTGAAATTGAAGCCTCCCATTCTAGGAACTGGATGGGAAGAGCTTAACCGAAAGCTCTCGAGTAGAGGTTAAGCTTTTTTTTCTTTTTATGAGTATTTTGCTCCATCTTCCTCGCTGGTTTCTCACACATCTTCAGTGATACCTGAAAAGCCCTGTTAAAAGCAAATGCATTTGTCTGTGTTGGGATCACTCAAATTGCTCCTTTTCCCTGCCAAGAAATTCTGAAGTCTGGCAAAGAAAGCACCACATTAAAACAGTGCGGAAGAAAAGCCTTCCGGATGGTGCAATGCACTGTAACATTGGCTGCCCTGACTCTTCCACTGCTTGAAGGCCAGGTGGGTTACATTTTACCCCTCCTCCAGGATTCTTCTGTACCCATAAGGGGATTGGGGAGGTGGGTAATGAGACTCTTTGCAAATGTCTCCAGTTCCCACCAATGCAGTTACCTCAAGGGTAGGGGGTGATCCCTTACATCCAAATTCCATTAGACACTAACAGATTAGTTTTTTCCTCAGAAATATTTACTTCAGAAGGCATATTACATGTGGGAGGTATAATCCTTTTCTCCTTTGTACCACCCCATCCTCTGGAGAGGAGAAGGGATTAAGTTCAGAGTTTAGCTCAGTCCTTATAAAGTCCCATTTCTGAGTCCAAAACTCCCCTCAGGCTCAAGCTCCACCCACCCAGGCTTCTCAGGGCTTCCAAGTTGGGCTGGCTAGCTCTACCAGGCTGCCTGCAAACCTCACTTAAAATGACTCAAACTCCGAGGTCCCATAGGGATCATCTCTGGCACCTGAAATTTAGGAGGATAAACCACACCGAACAGAAATATTCCCAGGCATGTTTCTCAGAATAAAGATAAAAGAGAGAGCAGGAGAAGGAGGTCCCTCTCGCCAGTTCAGTTCATGGCATCTGTGCTCTCAGTTAATTGCAACAGATGGTGACTGAAAGGAGAATAGCAGAAAAGAAGAAACATCCGTCCTGATAGTTTTAAAGACACAGGCAACCAATCAAAGAAGGAGGCTACTGCACCCATGTTAGGTCTCCATGTTAGGGAACCTGGACATGCTCCAAAGGTCCGTCAGGATGCTTCCATTTTAGGTGAACTGGATGTGCCTGGACAAGCCTGGGTTACAGTACTGCATGATGTAGAAGAGGTCAAAGAAAAACCCTTAGGGAAAAGCTGAAGTCAACTGGTCCCTTTCTTTTTGAGGCATTGTTATTTCAAAGGTGGCAGGATCTGGACCAAGGAAGCTCTATCAATCAAAGCAAATAGATACTGTCTTAGAGGGTTGACTGGGGGAACCAAGAGGTTTAATGACTTGACTGGGAACACACAGAATTGCTATCAGAGAAGAGAAATTGGACCCATAACTTTCTGACTCTGACCCCGGGTCACTATCTGCTACCCCATACTGCCTTTCTTCATTTCTAAAACTATGATTCTATGATCCCATTCTTTCCTCTAGTTGCCTTTGAACTCATCCAGACATCATTATTGCTGCTGTTTGTTCTTTGTTCTCAAAGAGGACAAAATGATCAGGAAAGTGATGTCTTGACTTAAATCCAAGTGACTTGGATTTAAGTGAGGCAGGGCTAGGCCAAGTCACCAGCTTCACTCTTTCCTCAGGAGCCATCTGGGTCCAGTGGCAAGACATAGATCAGGATGACTGGAGATGGTCCAGGAAGCAGTGGGAGACCTTGGCCTGCCTTGAGATCTTTCCCAGATCTCAGTTTGTCTGAGGCAATACCCATTCAGTGATTTAAGGTTGGGTAAGAAATGAAGCAAAAGATGGCTTCATTTGCCAAGAAAGAAAGAAAGAAAAAAAGAAAGGGAGGAAGGAAGGAAGGAAGGAAGGAAGGAAGGAAGGAAGGAAGGAAGGAAGGAAGGAAGGAAGGGAAGGAAGGAAAGAAAGAAAGAAAAAAAGAAAGAAAGAAAGAAAGAAAGAAAGAAAGAAAGAAAGAAAGAAAGAAAAAGAAAAACAAAGAAAGAAAGAAAAATTCAATTTGGCAGGAGAAGATCCTCAGGGTCTCTGGCCAGAACAGAAACAATTGCTATTTACACTCACTGTAAGGCAACAAAACCCAAACAGTGACCAAGACAGGCTTGAGCTGGGACTTATTACTGGCCAGTCTGTGAGAGCCACAGTGATTTGGGTTTAAGGCGTAATCTAGTAGCTCCATCTGAATCTGAATAGGCCTGCTTTAACCTATACTAACAAGGGAGGAGACTCAGTCATGTAGAAGCCCCTCATTCTAGTTCACTTGTCATAGTCATGAAATTTCAACTTCGTAGCCAAAATCTTGACTGACCCATCTTCTCAAATGCTTTGTTTTGCGGAAGTTAGTGATAAATGAAAGTCAAGTCTAAGCAGGTTTTTTTGTGCTGTTTGATGCAAAAAGGTGCTAAGAATGATCAAACCACAGAACCATAGCGTCTTAGATGGAATGAGCTAATACCAGAAAAAGAATCCTCCACTCCAGCAGAACTGACAAATTGATAGTTCGTCTTAAAGAACTCTAGTGAGATGAAACTACCATTTCAGTTCACTTTTGTATAGCTCTAATCATTAGTTTATCGAGCCTAAATTTTTTTCCTTGAACCCCCCCACCCCCACCCCCTCATGCCTGGTTTCTGCCCTCTTATTCTAGAGTAAGAATCACTCTTCCACACGTTTGACATGCCTGTCATGTTCTCACAGAGTCGTCTTTCTCTTTTTCAGCCTGAACATCTCTAGTTTCTCTTTCTGATCTTTATTGTTGCTTGACCTTCATTTCTTGAAGAGGACCAATCAGGAGGGTGATGTTTTGAAGTGAATAGGATTAAAGTGAGGCAGAGCTGTGTCAAGTCATCACCCTCTCTCTGTCCTCTATTGTCATTGGAGTATGGCAAGACATAGGTCAGGATGATTGTCTATGGCTCTGGGCGCAGTAGGTGACCATGGCCTTTTAAGATAAGTTCTTTCCCAGGTCTCAGTCATCTTTTGCCTCAGTTCTTCTATGATCCTTATAGGATACGACTTAAGGTCCTTCAGTATCCCGGATGTCCTCTGGATGAGAATGAAGGAGAATTTTTTTCCTGATGATAGGGATTTTTTCCCTTAGCTGTTTAATGAAAAATGTCCTTGTTACCTTGCCAGAAATATCCAACAACCAAAGTGATTTCATCGGTTTCTAGGACAGCACAGTATATTTTGAAAAGAAAAGCTTGTCTCTTTAGAGAGCTTTTTGAAATATTGGGTTTTTTTGTTTGATTCACCATTTTATAACAGTGACAGTTCACCAAAGAGCTTGCAAAAATATGTCAATATTTGGAGGTGAATCAACAAAATTCATAAAATCCAATTTAAATCTAACTCTGAGGGTCTCTACTTAATTTGTTTGCTTAGCACTTGGTGTTTCTTGGCATAGTTCTGAATGTTATACACTATTGAAGGCCTTCACCAAATCTAGTTATAGAGCAATGTAGTTCCCTTTCTCAAATATGCATATGTGATTATAATTTTTATCTAGGAATCTTTTTGGTTCTATAATTTTTAATCCTTCATATATGTTCATAAAAATTTTATATTAGATGTTCTCTATTCAAGGCCATTATAACATTCCAGAGGCATGTATGTGAGTGTATTTATGGAAGATAATTGTGAAAAAGAATTGTGAATTGGTCCATCCATTCTGGAAAACAATTTGGAATTATTCTAAAAAGTCACTAACCTGCATGCAAACCCTTTGACCTGAGCATACATCTTCTAAACAAATACCCTAAGGAGATCAAAGACAGAGGAAAATATTTCATATACACAAAAATATTTACAGCAGCACTTTTTATAGTAGTGAAGAACTGGGAACAAAGCAATTGCCCATCAATTAGGGAATGACTGAACAAACTGGGGTATGTGAATATAAAGGAATATTATTTTGACGAGGAATGCATGACTCTTGCCCTTTTTTTCCAAATGGATTTGGGTGTCTCCTTCTTAAGGGGGCATATGATGAGATTCAAATAGATGAGATTCAATTGTACTAGTCAGTGAAACACCAAAGCTAACTGGGGCCCCTCTGCTACCCCTAAATTACCCCAGCACCTCTGTCTACATGTCCCCTGGTTACAAATCTGGCAGATTTTCCTCTATAGGAATCCATGGCTTCTCGTGGGTAGCGGGTGTCTCCCTGAATCAGCCTTCTCCTTTGTGGGGTTGTCTCCCTTGAAGAGCTGCCCCCTTTAAGCTGGGGTCTCTCTTAGGCTACATCCATTAATGAGGAGCTTGTTTGATGTGTTGTGTTACCCAGAATAAATGCATTTACTTGATTTGGAGACAACCTGATTGAATTCTTTTGAGACAACTTTGTACTCCAACATTTTGAGGTGTCCTTGAACCTCAACAATTTTATTGTAAGAACTTATAAATAATAAATGCTTGTTGATCTGACTTGATCATGAAGAATTCAAAGAAACTTAGAAAGATTTACATGAACAAATTCAGGACATAGTAAACAAAAAACAGACCTGCTTGGCCTCCGAGGTCCCCTCTGACTCAAATTCTGATACAATCACTTTTCAATTCAATAAACATTTATGAAGCACCTACCCTGTGAGAGGATTGTGCTAAGTACTTGGAATACAAATAAGAAAAAGAGATAGTCCCTGCCCTCAAGGAGTTTATTTTTTTTTTAATTTTTAATTTATTTCTTTTTAGTTTTCTGCAATCATTTCCATAGGTGTTACATTTTCTCCCCCTCCCTCCTCCCTCCCTCCCTGAGATAGCATGCAATCTTATATGGGTTCTACACATACATTCTTATTAAATACATTTTCAAATAAGTCATGTTGCATGGAAGAATTAAAATGAATGGGAAAAATCATGAGAAAAACCCAAACAAAACAAAACATAACACAAGAGAAAATATTCTGCTTCATTCTGCTTTCCATTTCCATAGTTCTTTTTCTGGATGTGGATGGCCTTTTGCCTCAAGAGTCCCTTGGGAATGTTTTAGGTCCTTGCATTGCTGTGAAGGGCTAAGTCTACCAGAAAAATTCCTCGCACACTGTGGTTGTTGTTGTGTACAGAGTTCTCCTGGTTCTGCTCCTTTCACTCAGCATCAGTTCGTATAAATTTTTCCAGGCCTCTCTGAAGTCCTCCTGTTCATCATTTCTTATAACACAATAGTATTCCATTACATTCATATACCACAACTTGTTCAGCCATTCCCCAATTAATGAGCATCCCCTCAATTTCCAGTTCTTGGCCACCACAAAGAGAACTGCTATAAATAATTTTGTACACGTAGGAACTTTTCCCATTTTTATGATTTCTTTGGAATATAGTCCTAGAAGAGATATTAGTGGGTCAAAAGGTATGCACATTTTTGTAGCCTTTTGTGCATAGTTCCAAACTGCTCTCCAGAATGGTTGGATTAGTTTGCAGCTCCACCAACAATGAATTAGTGTACCAACTCTCCCGCATCTCCTCCAACATTTATCATCTTCCCGTTTTGTCATGTTAGGCAATCTGATAGGTTTGATATAGTACCTCAGAGTTGTTTTGATTTTCATCTCTCTAGTCAATAGTGATTTAGGGCATTTTTTCATAGGACTATAGATAACTTTAATTTCTTCCTCTGAAAACTGCCTGTTCGTATCCTTTGACCATTTATCAATTGGGGAGTGACTTGTATTCTTGTACATCTTTCTCAGTTCTCTAGATATTTTTGAAATGAGGCCTTTATCACAGACACTAGTTGCAAAAATTCTTTCCCAGTTTTCTGCTTCCCTCCTAATCTTGGTTGCATTGGGTTTGTTTGTGCAAAAACTTTTCAATTTAATGTAATCAAAATTAGCCATTTTGCACTTCATAATTCTCTATTTCTTGTTTGATCAAAAATTTCTTCATTCTCCATAAATCTGACAAACACATTATTCCTTGCTCCCCTAATTTGTTTATAGTATCAGTTTTTATACCTAGATCATGTATCCATTTAGACTTTACTCTTTTGTACAGTGTCAGGCATTGGTCTATGCCCAGTTTCCACCACACTATTATCCAGTTTTCCCAGAAATTTTTGTTAAACAGTGAGTTCTCATCCCACGGTGGGGTCCCCTCAAGAAGTTTATAATGTGATGAGGGAAGATAAGACACAAAAGAAAGCTGAACAGGTGGCAGGGAAGGGTAGAAGCCACCAGAGGGTACCCATAAGAGCATGGCATTCCCTGAAGGCAAAACCAAGCATAGCTGCCGATGGAAAATGGAGTGGCTTCTCTTAAGGAATTTACAGCTCAAGGCACTTAAGAGTGCAGCTGGGTGGTGCCATTGTGCACAGAGTACAGAGTCTGGAATGAGGAAAATTCACCTTCCTGAGTTCAAATCTGGCCTCAGACACTTACTAGCTGTGTGACACTGGGCAAGTCACTTAACCCTATTTGCCTCAGTTTCCTCATCTGTAAAATGAGCTGTAGAAGGAAATGGCAAACCACTCCAGTATCTTTGCCAAGCAAACCCAAATGGGGTCAGTCAGACACAACTGTAGCCACTAAGCAACAACAAAGTGACCTAAGACACTTATGTAAAGATCTGCAGTACAAGCTTAGGTTTGATAAATGTTATGAAAGTGCTACAGGGACCCTACCATCTAAGAAAAATGTTTTTTAAAGAAGAGTTGGGTCATAAGGCCTTAACAGCTAGGAGAAAATAATCCTGCTCTGTCTATGAGCAGCATTATATGAAGCTCTTCCACATAGTGTATTTTCTCAATTTGACTTCCCAATAAATAAATAACCCAATGACAATGTCAAAGGTGATGAAGGATCTCCCAGTGACTCAAACCCCCATCATCATCATTCTCTGGATGTAGGGAAAAGCCTATCATAAAACATTCTGGCTGATAGAATGTAACATTTTTTTTAAAAAGTTAAATGTAACCCCAAACCCTAGCTCCAACACGGACTGTGTGCCCTTGGGGAAGTCACTAAAACCTCTCTATGTTTCAGTTTCCTGATCTGTAAAATGAGCAAGTGTTATACTATCAACTTTGAGGGTTGTTGTGATAAAAGGATTTGGTAAACTCTAAATCACCACAAAAATGGGAGTCATACTTGTTTCTTCACAGCAAGGAAACAACCCATTCTTACAGTAAAAGAAATGAGACCCGTGTTCTTTTCTCTCCAAAAATAAATTTATTAATGTCTATCTTTATATCACCTTTATTTCCAAATATTTCCTCACCCAGAGAGATTCCTCTGTAACAAAAAGTTTTTAAAACAAGAAGGGAAAAGGTAGTTCTGCAAATCTAACTCATCAACCTAGTCTGATGAGAAATGCAGTATTCAGCATCCATTGTCCCCCACCTCTGTAATAAAGAGGGAGTTAATAGTCTTCCTTTGTACTCATACAGCCTATGGTATTACCAAAAGTGAGTATACATTTCCAAAAGAGTTGTGGAGGGCATCAGAGTTCAACCTCCTCATTTTTCAGATGAGGAAACTGAGGTATAGGGAGGTTTAAGTGACTATCTGTATAATTGAGGGTTCAGACAAAAGAAGCAAATCTAGAACTTCTAACCCCAAACTGTCCTCTTTCATCTACACTAAGCACAGACGAGGAAAAGAACAACTGTAACCCAAAGGAAGCAAACAACAGATGCCAAAGTCTGGAACAAGCACTGGGACATGTTTGAAATTGAATGACTGTAGAAAATCTGTCCCTGCAGAATGTTTCCAATGTAAACAAACAGTGTGCATGAGTGGCTGCTGTGATCTGTACTGAAGACACTGGATCATAGAATTAGAATTAGGTCTCCTTTGGCATGTAATGCCTTCATTTTAAGGGAAGGAAGGAAGGAAAGAAAGAAGGAGAGATGGAGGCAGGGAGGGGAGAAAAAAAGGAAAGAAGAAAGGAAGGAAGGAAGGAGAGAGAGAGGAAAAGAGGGGAGAAAAAAGGAAGGAAGGAAGGAAGGAAGGAAGGAAGGAAGGAAGGAAGGAAGGAAGGGAGGAAGGAAAGTGCCTACTATGTGCCAGGCACTCCACTAAGTGCTTTATAAATATCATTTCATTTGATCTTCACAAGTCAAGGTGAGGTAGGTAGTATTATTATCCTCATTTTACAGCTGAGGAAAATGAGGCCGACAGGGATTAAAGGGTTTGCTTAGGGTCACACACCCAGGATCTATAGACAGATTCCAGCCCAGTACTCTATCTGAAGTTCAAAGAAGTAAAGTCACTCATTCAAGCTCAGGCAGATAGCAAAGAATACTGGAAGGAACACTGGCTTTGAAAGCATGGGACCTGGATTCAAATGTGATCTCTGACATTTACTTCTGATGTGACTTTGGGCAAGATGATTCATCAACTTGGAATTCAGTTTTCTGATATGTACAATGAGGACTGAATAGTTAGCTAAAATTTTTTTTATTTATGGCAGTCAGGATTTGAACCCAATTCCTATGACTTCTAGTTCTGCATTTTTCTTGTGCTATACTTTCTTTTCTTAAAGGATGCCATGATCTGCCCTGGGCAGTTAGGTGTCGGGTCTGGAGTCAGGAAGACGTGAGTTCAAATCCAGCCTCAGATACTTCCTAGCTGTGTGACCATGGGCAAGAAACGTAACCCTTTAGCTTCAGTTTCCTCATCTGTAAAATTAGCTGGAGAAGGAAATGGCAAAACCACGCCATATCTCTACCAAGAAAACCACTAAAGGAGTCATGAAGAGTCGAACATGGACTGAAACAACTGAACAACCACCACAATGATCCGCCACCATATTCCTCATCTGCTTTTAAGAAGTCATTCTGACTGTCTCCCCCTCAGGGTCTCCTGGGGTGTGGTGAGGGGTGTTAAAGAGAAAAAAAGCCTGAATGCTCTCTCTGTTCGGTGATCTCTTTTTTGTTGTTTCATCCACACTTACAGTTGTCTGCCGACATTTTGGAAACACAACTGTGAGCCCTTCACAGAACAAAGTGGACATTCTATCTCTGAGTTCCAAACACTGAGAAATCTTCAGAACTGGTTTAGGACACCATTGGTGGGAACCTTGCCCACTTTTGTTCCAGAGAGAAGGTCTTTGTTTTCAGGGTTAGCCCGAGGCAAAGCTGTGACCTCAGCAAAATGACTTTGGCACTCTTTGGAAGAAAAGAGCTCTCTTCTTATTTTTGTTGGGAATTATGCATTATACAGTTTAAATATTTAAGATATCACGAACCAAGGGAATGTAATTACTGAAATTAGGGAAGGTTCCACCCCTTCCCTGGAAATACCTGAGGTCTTAGTCATTAAAGGGAACTTGGGAAAGGGGGTAGAACTGGAGTAATCCAAAGTAGTTTGGACATTCAATGAGCTCTGGACAGAGGGTCAGAGAGTCATGGATATAGGGTTGGAAGGGATTGTAAAGACCAACTAGTCCAACCACCCCCTCATTTTATTGCTAAGGAAACTGAGACCCAGAGAAGTGGAGGGACTTTCTCAAGGGCACTCAGGTAGTAAAGATCAGAGATGGCATTTGAATCCAGTCTCTCTAACTACCAACCTAGTCTTTCATTGATGATTCAGAGATGGAATTGACCTTGGAGAATCATTCAATCAACATTCCTTTCCCCTTATATTGGAGATGGGGACCCTGAGGTCCAGAGATGGCATGTTCAGTGGAGAGGGCAAGAGGAGGATGAGGAAGATGCAAAGAAAGAGGAGGGGGAGGAAGAAATGGAAGGAGATGGAGGAGGTTCAGATGAGAAGGAGGGAGAGAGGAAGAAGAGGAGAAGGGGAAAAGAGAAGGAAGGAGGGAAGAGGAGGGGAAGGGAGGAAGGGAAGCAGGAAGAGGAGAAGGGGAGGATAACACCCTCTCCGGGCTCCCTCCTTCCTGTCCCCCTTTTTGCCTTCTAGTTACAAAAGCAAGGGTCTTTCAGGTGTGGGCAATTGGGGATTTATTCTGTGAAGTTTGGATTCAGTCAAAGGGCCCCACTTGAGGACCTAGAGGGCCATAGGTGGCCTTGAAGCCACAGGTTCCCCACCCCTGGTAGTTTCTTTAAGCACTCTCACAGCAAAAGTGCTTTCCTACTGAAATCCCTTCTCTGATACACCTATGCCAAAGGCTTATCTAATCCTTTCAACCAATCTGATTTCATCCAATGACTCTAGGAAGCACCTCTAACCTAGTTTATACCTTTGATAGATTAATTCAGTAGAGGCAACTAGGAATTGTTCACCATTTGTTTAGTCAATCAGTCATCAAGCATTTTTAAGTGACTACTATATGTCAGGCATTATGCTAAGCAATTGGGGATACAAAGAAAGGCAAAAGACAGTCCTTGTCCTCAGAGAGCTCACCATCTAATGGGGAAGACAGCAAAGAAACAAATGGATACAAGCAAGCTACACACAGGGTAAATAGGAAATAATTAAAGAGGGAAGATACTAGAATTAAAAAGGTATTAGGAAAGGCTTCCTAAAAAGGAGGGATTTTAAGTGGGACTTAAAAGAAGCCAGGAAGGAGAACATTCCATTCATGTCAGAGACTATATCTGGAGCCAAGAGATGGAGAGTCTTGTGATGGAACACGAGGGAGGCCATGTCCCTGGATTGAAGATTATGTAGCAGGTGTAAGGTGTAAGAAACCTAGAAAGGGTGTAGGTGGGGTCTAGGTTATAAAAGGCTTTAAACACCAAATGCATCCTACACATTTATTTGATTCTATAACTTGTCTCCAAATGAGTTCCTTGCAACTTCTAAATTCTGTAATTCACTTAGTGGATAATAAACTCCTTGAGGACAGGACCTTCTGTTCTTTTATCTTCTTATCTCCCCAGACCTAGCATAGGACATATAAGTACTTAATTACTGTTGGTTCAACTGCTACATAAAGAATCTGTAATTTTATCTCTACTGCAAATTGCAACCCATTCACACCTGGACATCCTGAGCAACTCTTAACCAAGTCCTCCTTCAGTTCAACACAAGTGGTCCATCCAGCATTCTAGGAGCCTTGAGATGGAGATGATGTTGATTTTAAATAAATAACATCCTTCCTCTGACAACGTGAAGACAGCCCTTCTCAGTAGGGCCTAAAACCTTGTACTTTGCCAAGACAGATAAGAAGCACCTCTCCCAGATAAACTTCTTTTTTAGGGAAATACAAAATAATCATGGGGGTATTCAGTGGGGGTATTGTATATAAACACAAATACACATTTTCCATAATTGTCCCTGGAAGGCTGTTCAGGAGAAAATTTTTGATCCATTCTGAGGTAGTAGGGAGACCAATCTCATCCCCTGTACCATTTAAGACCTTCTAACAGGTGTGGCCTGAAAGAAGAATTATAAGAAGACAGTTCCCTTGACTCCTTTGAAGAGGTGAAAGGTCTATGGGTTTGGAACATTGCATAAAAGATATATACACGTATGTATGTATATATACATATGTGTATGTATATTTGTGTGTATACACACATTGCATACAAATGTATGTATATACACATATTGCACACAAATATATGTATATATACACATTGCATATATATGCATACATATATACACACATATAAATATAACACACACGCACATATACATACATATATTTACAGATTTTTGAAATGTATTCATTGCCTTTGCAATAATTTTTAAAAAAATTATTTGTTAGCTAAGATGGTTCTCTGGGAGGTGAGAAGAAGAAAAATGAAGGTTGACTCAGTTGACTGGAGCACAGTATTAAGGAAAGTCACAACTAAACCGTTTATCTAATATATTCCATCATCTCTCTCAAGGAGAACCAGGAAAGAAACTGAGACTGGATCAGAGCAAATTTATCATCTCTTTTTCCTTCTCTGGAAAAATAATATGGAGGTCAGCAAAAACATATTATGGCATGAGAACATTCTTTTACATTCATAAGCTCCAATTTGTTCAGTCATTCCTCAAGCAATGGACAATTATTTTGTAGTTTCTTACCACTGCAAAAAAGTATTACCATCTTGGTATATGAATGTGATACCTTTCCCTCTCTCTTTGACCTCCTTGGGCTAAAAACGGAGTGGTGGTGTTGACGGGCGTTCATAAGAAATACAAATATTCATCAACCACATGAAAAAGTGCTCCTGATCACTAGTAATAAGAGAAATACATATTAAATCATCCTTGAGTGTTTTTGCCTCTCAGCCAGAAAATTGTGGCAACCATAAAAATAGGATTTACAGATGTTGGAAGTACTATGGGAAGACAGTCACACTAATACACTGTTGGAGGAGTTGCAAATTGGTCCAGACATTCTGAAAAACAATTTGGAAGTATGATTTTTAAAAAGAGACTAACCTCTTCAGAGCCGATTCTTCAGAAGGTGAGGTATTCCATAATAGTACGCCTGGAAGGAGATGTCGATATGTTAATATATCAAAGATCTGTGATTTCAACAGAATGGGAGCTCCCTCTACCAAGAGAGATTACAACAAAAGATCACGAATTTGAAGTGAATAGTGAAAAAAAAAGTAGGAAAGGGGAATTACATCAAAGACATCAAATTATACTGTAAAGAAGTAATTATAGTAACTTTTTGGAAGTAGATTTTAAAAAGTAGAAAGCACATCACTGGAAAGATTAGATGAATAAGGTTTAGAGTCAAATACATACAATAGTCCAGCATTTCAGAAGGGATGGGGAAGGGAACAAATGCTTATTAAGTGCCTACTACATGCCAAGCACTGTGCTAAACACTTGAAAAATATCTCATTTGCTCCTCGCAACAATGCTGTGAGATAGGTACTATTATCGTTATCTCCATTTTACAGTTGAGGAAACTGAGGCAGAGAGAATGAGAATGATTTGCCCAGTACCACACAGCTAGGAAGCATCTGAGGCTGGATTTACATTCAAGTCTTCTCTCTCCTCATCTACTGTTCTGACCACTGGACCAACTAGCTACCTGTAATAAACTCAAGAGCATAAGTTGGTAAGAAAAGAATTCATGATTTGACAAAAACTAGGCCACACTCTTACAACGTACTCCACCATAAATTCCAGAAGGATCAATGGTCAAATAAAAAAAGTCATAAAATGATCAGGAAAGAATAAATCATATCTTTCACAACTATGACTGAGGAAAATTCTTAACCAGTCACAATATGCAAGAAATTAAAAAGACAAAAGAGGTAGACTTAAAGTTCAGAAGACCTGGGTTCAAATCCCACTTCAGGTCAGACAAACTAGCTGTATGGCTCTGGGTAAGTACCTTAATCTCTTTGTACCTCCCTTTCTTCATCTCTAAAACAAAAAGGTTTTACTCAATGGCCCCAAAAGTTCTTCCAAATCTAAATCTCAGATTCTGTGATTCTTAATTATGCTTATATGAAAATGAAAAGATTTTGCATGAGTACAAGAAATACATCCAGAATAAGAAGTAAAAGTATCTATGCATTAAATGTCTCTGGCAAAATCTCGACACCCAAAATTTATAGGGAATTGACACACGTTTATAAGAGTAAGAGCCTTCCCTCAATAGATGAGTGATCAAGAGATACAAATAGGCAGCTCTGAAAAGAAGAAACACAAACAATAAAAACCCATGGATACAGTGTTCAAAATCTCTAGGAATCAGAGAAATACAGACCAAAACAACTCTAAAATAATCCCCAAATCAAACTAGATAGACAGACAGACAGACAGACAGATACAGTGCTGGGCCTAGAGTATCTGTGTCCAAATCTGGTGTCAGACATTTACTAGCTGTTTGCCTCAGTTTCTTTATCTTTAAAATGAGCTGGAGAAGGAAATGGCAAACCACTCTAGTATTTTTGCCAAGAAAACCCCAAATGAGGGCATGAAAAGTTGGACACGACTGAAATGAGGGAACAACAATCCAAACCAAACTGGCCAAGATCTTAAAAAGTGTCAAAATTCAGTGTTAGCAGAGATGAAGGAAAATATTCTCAATAATCATGTGTGTAAAAATAATCATAGCGTCATTTGTAATACTAAGAAAAAAGAAAGGAAGGAAGGAAGGAAGAAAGGAAGAGAAAGAAAACGTATGCCCAACAATTGGGGGAACAATAGACAAACTGGTTTATGAAGGTGCTAGAAAAATACCATATTATAATTAATGATGCACATGAAGACTTTAGAGAAATATGGAGTTTTAAATGAAATGACACAGAAAGAAGCAAACAGAACATGTGAACAACAAATGTAACAATGTAAATAAAGATACCACTAAATGGCAACTAAATTCGGGACCAAAGCAATGAATGGACCAATGGTTACATGATATCCAAAGGAAGCTCCCATCCTTCCTCTCTGTCAAAGATCTGGAAACTATACACGTGGAGGGGGGATGTAGTTTTCAGTCTGCTGTGCTATGAGATGCTGCTGCCTAACTGTTTGAGGGGAGTGCTCTTTGGAGATGGTTTTTTGTGTTTGAGTGGGGAAAGTATCAAGGGAGGTTAGACTGGGTGGCCGCCAAGTTCCCTTCCAGCCTGAAATAGAGGATCCTGTGAACAGCTTTGTCAAAATATATCCCCTCAAAATATATTTTTGTAAAGGGGGCAGGGTGGGAAAACAGACACACTAATTCACTGCTAAGTGAGTCTATGGATTTGTTCAACCAGTTTTGGAAAGTACAGAGTCACAGGAACTTTGAGCTGAAAGACATCTTGGAGGTAAGTCCAGTGGAATCCTCTCTGTAACATAAAAGACAAATGATTATCCAGCTTTCACTTGAACACCTCAAGGGAGAGAAAAACCTATTACCACCCAAGGCAGCTCATTTCACTTGGAATTGCTTTTAATTATAGGATTATAGTGCAGCACATGCTCTGAGGTTGCTGTCCCAACCCTTACTCACACTGGCAGGTCAAGTTTCCAGAAAGCAACTAACTACTTCTCCCTTCAGGGTTCTGGAGGACTCAGAGGGGTATCTTTTAATGCTAGAGTTCATAAACTCCCACTGTTGGGTTTCCCCAAATGATTATCAGTTAATATCAATTAGTCAGCCAGATCATTAGCTTTTAGGAAGGGGGGTATTTTTTAATGTAATATTTTATTTTCCCTCCAATTATATGTAAAAACAATTTTAAATTCATTTAAAAATTTTTTGAGGTCCAAATTCTCTCCTTTCCTCCTTCCTCCCCACCCCCCTCATTGAAAAGGCAAGCAATTTGATATAGGCTATACATGTGCAGTCATGCAAACTATATTTCCATGTTAGTCATGGTGTGAAAGAAAACACAGACAAGAAAAAGAAAGATAAAGAAAGCAAAGAAAAAATACGCTTCAATTTTCATTCAGACTCCATCAATTCTTTCTCTAGAAGTGGATAGCATCTTTCATCATAAGTCCTTGAGAACTGACTTGGATCATCGTACTGCTGAGAATGAGGAAGGGATATTTCTAAGTAAGAACAGTTGGTCCAAAGCATCCCTCCAAAATATCCATGACACATTCTGTTCTGGGCTGGGCATATCTCAGGCCAGTCCCTGGTAGTTTGCTACATATTGGAACAAAATGAGACACAAATTATAGGAGGATAGTCAACAAGGATATGTTCTGAGGATGCCCTGAACTAATTGTGCTGACTGAAGCTTCCCTGTCTCTGCCTCAACCATTATGGTCTGTTTGGGGTTTACTTGGCAAAGATACTGGAGTCGTTTGCCACTTCCTTCTCTATCCATAATTTGACAGATAAGAAAACTGAGGCAAATAGCGTTAAGTGACCCAGGGTCACACTGCCATTAAGTGTGTGAGGTCAGATTTAAACTCAGGAAGAGTCTTCCTGATTCCAAGAGTTTTCCTGATTCCAAGTCCAGTGCTCTATTCAGTTTACCACCAAGCTGCCTGTTTAATATGTATAGTAGGTGCTTAATATATATTAACTGAGTTGAATTAGCATTAGAATTATATAGGTTGTACTCAGGTTTTATACAAAACAGATTTGGATGGGGAAAACTTCAGCTGTCATTCCAACCAATATAATGTGTTTGCTTTTAAATGTAAATGCTGATTTTGGAACTGGAACTTGGAACCACTGAAACTTATGACTGTATACCACAATAATTAAAATTTTGAGCTGGAAAGAAATTAAGTAGAGGCCATCAATTCTGTAAACTTTTTTGATCACCCCCCTCACCCATGAATAAAAAATTTTTGAGTACATATCTCCAATATATGTACATTTTTTACTTTAGAAATGATATACATGTGTTACTATACTAATAGGATTGTAGTGTAATAACCCCTCTGGGTTACTTCCCCAATTCCTACTTGCATGGGTGGTCTGGGTCACAGAGGGTAGGTAAATGACTACTACTCCCTTCAGGGAAATATCACCTAGATTAACTATGATCGACTTAGCTCTTCTCAACAATGTGATGATCCAAATTTCAAAAGATTCATGATGGAAAATTCTATCCACATCCAGAGAAAGAACTAACGGAGTCTGAATGCACATCAAAGCATAATAGTTTTATCTTTTTCTCATTTTTTCCCTTTTATTCTGTTTCTTCTTTCATAACATGACTAATATGGAAATATGTTTTACATGATTCTATATGTAACCTATATCAAATTGATTACTGTCTTAGGGATGGTGAGGGGAATAGGAGAGAAAATTTGGAACTGAAAATTATATTAAAAAGAATGTCAAAAATAGTCTTTACATGCAACTGGGGAAAAAAATCAAATACTACTTTTTTAAAAAGGGAGTTATTATCTAGTAACCTGGAAGGGCTGGGCTTTCTAACTACTATTTTTCCTGAGCCCCCAACTGGTGTGCTCCTTAATATCAACCTTTTACAAAAAGGAATTTATTGAGAAGGTATGGCAAAAACAATAGTCCTAAAACAGCCCCCCAAACTAGGGGATGCATCTTGCATACACACATACACACAACATATATACATGGCCTAATATAAGTGCTGAAGTCTCCAAAAACTCTAGTGATAACATCTACATGATGATTAATCTTGAACTCTTTGGAGGTCAGTTGAATTTTCTGATAGGCCTGAGTTTGGATAACCCCATAGGTGTCATGAGTGGTATCATATGAGTGGATAAGTAGGACCAAGTGGCATAGATGGGCTTCCAAAAAATTCCCAAACCATGTTAATGAAGTAAATGTATAGAGAATACATGGGTCTTGGTCCTGGTCCTGGGAGACTTTTTCTCCCTTTAATGAATCTCAATTAATTTTCCTTCTTGATGACATTGGGGATGGCAAAGTATCTCAACTGATGGGTCAGTCTATAGGTCAAGCAGGTCACTCACCTAATTCGTTAGCCCTCCAGAGGAATTAGCTCCTGCTGCTACTGACTCTAGTTGACTTTACTACCAACTTTGGTTGCCACTGCTTTTAATATATATCCTGGTCTCTAACTGGTCACCTGGGCACTACCATCTCAAGCCATTCATTTACTTAAGATCAGCAAGTAAGGTACACAACAGAACCAGGCACTATACATAGAGACACATGGCAGCTGAGTAGGATAGGGTAGATTGCACCTCTCCCACCTAGCAATCCACTGGAGTCCTCCTTGCTAGAAACCTACCAGGGAAGAAAATATAAGATTGTTTGCTCAGTCTCTCTGCATGCACAATCCATTCTCATTCAGCTTCTCCTGAGTCATCAATCCTTCCAAGTCTTTAAAAAATCAGAAGACTCCACTCCACAGGAAGAAGTTTCACCAACTCTCCAGGTGTTGGATCGAAGCCAGGTAGGAAATACTGAGCATGCTCTGAAGTGGGGGGGAAGGGTTTCTTTGTCACACATGCCCAGTAGCAAACCTACTTCAAGCATCCATATGTTTGCCTGGAATGCCAGCTGAGTATTCCCCAAGAGGTAGTGGGGAGGGGAACAAAAGACACCATAATAGGTTCTTACAGTCATAGATTTAGAGTCTGAACGGACCTTAGAGGTTATGAACTCTAACCCTTCATTTTATAGATGATAAAAATGAGGTCCCTAGAAATTAAGGGACTTGCACAGTCACACAGCAGGGAATATCTAAGGCAGGATTTGAATCTGGGTCTTCCTAATTCTAAGTCCAGTGTTCTGTCCACTAGAAAATTTTTAAAAAGATGAGATATAGGTGAAATGAAAAATATTTTAAAATTTTTATGTTTAGCTGTCCAAAAATCTTTTTACTCTCACAAAAATTATGAATAATAAATTTCAATAGCAGGAAATGATTGAATCGACTTCATTTTTCTCTAAAAATCCCTATGCATGTCCTGTGGGATAGGGTAGATTTACAAATGACAATTGTTTATAATTAAGTATTCAATTAATCTGATAATATTGCTAGCAAATGGGAAAAATCTTTGGTTTAAAAATTTTTTTTACTGTAAGAAACAGAATACATAAGGGGTGGGATGAAAGGATTTGTTTTGTGAAATTTGGATTCAGGCAAAGGGTCACACTTGAGGACCTAGAGGGACACATATGGTCTAGAGGCCCTGGAATACACTGATCAAACAATAAATCATAACAGCCCATGAGGACATAAGAGTTCTGTTGGCATAAGCGAGAGTCTTATTTTTCTGTGTATAAATATTTATAGCATACACTACACAAAATAAGAGTAAGTTATCTCTAATTTCAACTCAAGATAAAGTGTTTTGTATAAATCCAGTTCACTTTCTGTACCAGACTCTCCTTAATAGATGGCATCGAATCTTAATTTCCTTTTCATGTCTGGTTATTTTATTTGTGTTTTTACAATAGCAAGAAGCCCAGTCTGGTTGTTCGGTTGGATCCAGAGTGTGGGAAGGAGGGTGATGTATAACAATCCTGGGCAGGTTAGGGCCAGGTTGTAAACCAGCTGTAAATACCTAACAGAGTTTACATTTGATCCCAGAGTCAATAAGGGGCTAATGGAATTTATGGAGTAGGTTGGAGGAGGGGACACGGTCTGAGTGGAAGACATAACCATTGCTATGCTTCATGAAAATCACTTGGGGTGGGCAATTTGTGGAGGACGGACTAGAGAGGAGAGACAGGGAGATCAATTAGAAGGCTGTTGGAATAGTCCATTAGAGAAGCAATGAAGTGTTTTACCAGAGTGATGGGTGTGTGAGTGGAAAAAAGTGGAAAGGACGCATATAGTGAGAATAGAAACAAGATTTGGCAACTTCTTGGAAATACGGGTTGAGTGAAAGTTAGGAGTCAAGGATGACACCAAGGTTAGAAATCTAAGTGACAGGAAGGATGGGGGTGCACTTAACAGAAATTTGTTGTTGTCGTACAGTCATTTTTAGTCGTCTGACTCTGTGACCCCATTTGGGGTTTTCTTGGCAGCGATAGTGGGGTGCTTTGCCATTTCCTTCTCCAGTTCATTTTACAGATGAGGAAACTGAGGCAAATAGGGTTAACTGACTTGCCCAGGGTCACACAGCTAATAAGTGTCTGAGGTCAGATTTGAACTCAGAAAGAGAAACTTCCTGAATCCAGGCCTGGCATTCTATCCACTGTGTCAACTAGCTGCCCTCAGCAGAAATAACAAAGTTCAAAATAGTACTGGATATCACATAAAATATAAAATACAAATAAACATTATAATATAAAATACAAATATAATATAAAATCCTCTTTTTTGGCCTTCAAAGCTTTTCATATCAGTGTTCTCTCTCACCACCTTTCCAGTCTGCTTACAATTTCTACTTACTAAATTACTAATTAATAAATAGTAACTGTTTCTCTTTTGCCCAGGAACCCTGAGGGCCTTCCCCTTCCAGTTTGATTTTTTGGTTATTTTTTTTCTTTTATTAAAAAGGGCCATCCCTTGAGTAACTACTCAAAGAGGCCTATTCATTGAATGAGTGTATTTCACTCAAAGTGAGAATCTGATAAGACCTTAGCCTAAAATGGAAAGGTCCTAGATTGCATCCTGGGCCATTTCCATTCATCCTGATAAATATCAGGTCCCTGGACCCAGATGGCTCAGAAGGAGAAAGTGAGGCTAGTGACCTTGCACAGTCCTCCCTCGCTCAAATCGAAGTCAGCTGCAAGTCATGTCACCATCTTGATGTCATGGTCCTCTTCAAGAACCAAGAATAAACGCAACAATTTCTACTAGACCATGTACTCTTAATTGCAGTGACATTGGCTTCCTCGCTGTTCTGCAGACAGCATCTCCTTGCTCTAGTTTTATTTTCTCTGATGGTCCCTCCTGTCTGGAGTGCTGTCTTTCCTCACCTCTGCCTCCTGGCTTCCCCAGCCTCCTTCAAGTCCCAGATAAAATCCCACTTTCTTCAGGAAGCCTTTCCTAGTCCCTCCTGATTCTAGTGTTAATTCCCTATTTATCTTGAACCTTGTTTGTACTTAGTTGTTTGCACGTTTTCTCAACAGTTAGCTCATTGAAGGTAGACACTGTCTTCCACCTTTCTGTGTGTCCCCAGTACTTAACATGGTACCAGGTACACAGCAGGTGCTTACCAAATGCTTATTGACAGACAGTCAGAGTAAAGATAGAATTATAAAATTTGTAGTGCAGATCACTGCCCAGCCTAGACTGCTTATCTGGTGCAATTCACACTATTCAAAATAAAAAAAATAAATAAATAAAAGAGGTGGGCTGGGAGCTTCCAGACAGTAGATTATGAGCCCAGCGAACAGCAAAAGCTATTCTTCCTGTACCACACAGGAGCTCTAGAAAATCATCGAGATGGAAGCAGTATGAGAGAGGAGGCATGTGGAGATTACTGCCAGTCGTCACGAGCCTGTGCTCGCTATTCTTAGCTGTTGCTTTGGGAACCAAAACCATCCTGATGTTTTCTGGATCACATGGAACCTGCCGTCCTCAGGTTTGGAAGGATTTTAGAAGGAAATAAAACCAGCTTCTCAAGGAAGGATGATGGATCTCAGAAAGGAAAAGAAGACAGTGAAGGAGAGTCGCACTCTAAGGTTGCTGTTATAAAGTTGATCCCTGTATGATGAGATGTCTGGGTTAGTGGGCAGGCATGGGGGCTGACTCAGGAGTCAGAGGATCTGGGTTCAAATCTTACCTCTGATACTTATTACCTGTATGACCGAGGCAGATCATTTAGCTCCATGAGCCTTCATGTCTTCATCTGCAAAATGCTGAGGTTGGTTTAGGTGGGTCCCTTTCAGGTTTAGCTTCCAGGGGCCCTTTCAGCTCTAGATGCATGAAATAGCACTGAACCAAAGGATCTGAGTTTCCATCTTATCATGGTAATTAAATAAAGACAATTAGATGGCTCAATGAATAGATCAATGGGTCTGGAGTCAGTAAGACCCGAGTTCAAATCCTGCCTCAGATACTCACTAGCTGTGTAACTGTGAACAAGTCACTTATAATCCACTGGAGAAGGAAATGGCAAACCATTGCAGTATCTTTGCCAAGAAAACCCCAAATGGGGTCATGAAGAGTTGGATACTGACTGAACAACAACTAGTAATGAAATAACAGGATAGTTCCCCATCCCTATCAGTAAGGTAATGAACCTCTACTAAAGTCCTCACTGGGACCTTGGTTCCCTGAGTTCTAAAAGGCAATGCAAAGCACAGACTCTGGCCAGCCTTAATGACCCCCAAAAGACACTGGGTCCAGGACCATGGAAAGACTACACATATAGCTATTGTCTGAAAACCAGCTTTGCTAAAATTCTTCAAGGGGTGGAAAAAATGTGACCACAATTGTTCTTAAAGTCGATCTACTAAGAGAGAGAAAGAGAGAGAGAGAGAGACAGAGAGACAGAGAGACAGAGAGAGAGAGAGAGAGGACTACTATCTGTGTCTGTAAAGAGACAGAGAGAGAGAGGACTACTATCTGTGTCTGTAAAGAGACAGAGAGAGAGAGGACTGCCATCTGTGTCTGTAATGAAATCAGGAATTCTTGCCATAATAGAATATATCACAGAAGTAGCTCCTCTGAAGTCTATGCATAACTCACTCATTCTGCTGCAGAAACCTATAGCTGGTCTAAATGACAGCCCCAGAAAGATTAGGAATTGGTCATATGTTAGGATTTTTCTTTTCTCTATTGCAGGGGTTTTTCACCTTTTTTTTTAACATCACGTTTCCTAGGTGAAGCCTATGTATTCCTTCTCAGAACAATGTTTTTAAATGCATAAAATAAAATACGTAAGATTTTGAAGGAAACCAATTCTATTGAAATAGTTATGAAAATATTTTTAAAACCAATTCTGAGACTCCCTACTATCTTGACTACATAAATACTCCTTAGAGTAGTTTGGGATGATGCTGCAACTTCTATTTCAATCAATCAATCCACATTTATTTAGGACCTGCAGTGTCAGCCACTGTACTAGGTGCTCCTTCCATGGATCAGCAATTCCTAAAAATCCTTCAGAAATCACAATTCTGTTTAAACAAGCAATTGGTAACCCACCATGAAAGCATCTGAATAGTTTCCCATTTTGTGCTTTGAGAGAGATATCAAAACAACAGCAGCAGAAATAGTCAAAGACAAAGGGAAAAAAAGCTAGCTCTGGCTATAATTACAAAAACAGGTGCAAACTTGTATTTTGCTGAGGTCTTGAAAATGCTGTCAAGGCCAGGCAAGGAAACGCTGTTGGGGGTGGCAGGGGAAGCTATAATAATAGAATTCCCCTCTCTGTGGCCTGGAGACCTATACTTTACCCACATTGTTCCTCGTTTACATTTTCAGCCATCTGTTTCCCTGGTCCCACCACATCCTGTGTCAACCAAAGCAAGCCTGATAAGAGAAATCTCTGTTGCTTTATGGTGTCTGGGAGGATTTTTTTTCTATTATTTTCTTATGGATACTTTCATTTGTATGTCCACTAAGGAATCTTCCCCAGGTGTTAGAAAGGGAATCAAGGGAGATGGTCTAGAGATAAGCGGACTGAACATTCCCAGCCAGGGGTCAGCACTAGGCACCATCCTCTATTCTGGAGTGTGGGCAAAAAGCCTGCCCTCCCCCCATCCATGCCAAGTGAATTCCATCTGTGATTCTCCAGTTTCCCAATTCCTTCACAGCAGTACCCCCAAACTTGGACTTTCCTCCTCCGGACAGACTTTTGCCAGTCTTCCCCACTGATCCCAATGCTGCCAGCTGGTCCAAGTTCACTATCCACCCATGCTCTGAAATCAGGGGTTCTTAAACTTTTTTTGTATCATGGACCTCTTTGACAGTTTGATGAGGCCCATGGACCCCTTCTTAAAATAGTGTTTTTAAATGCATCAAATAAAATGCATAGAGAGGGCAGCTAGGTGACCCACTGGATAGCATCCTGAGTTTGGCGTTAGGAAGACTCCCTTTCCTCAGTTCAACTTGAGTCACTAGCTGTGTGATCCCGGGCAAGTCATTTGACCCTGTTTGCTTCAGTTTCCTCATCTGTAAAATGAGGCAGACACAACTAAAAACACAACAAAATTTACAGAATAAAAAGGTAATCAATTATATTGAAATACAGTTATCAAAATATTAAGTGAACAAATTCACTGATCCCCAGGTTAAGAATCTCTACTATACATTCAGCTTGTATTCTTGTGCAGATTGACTAGGCATGAGTGAGTTACAATACACATCACTAGAGGGAGAGTCACATCAGTGAGATTGCAGATTCATTAAAATAGTCAAAGTTGGGTTGGCATTCAAGTCCTCAAACTGGCCCCAACACACTTTCCAACCTTATTTCCCATTGCCCTTCAGCACGAACCCTCCCCTCCAGTCAAAATGATCACTTACCTTTCCCCTGTCTCTCTTTCTACACCTTTCTAGGGCTTTCTCACACAAAGCATGCTTTCATTTGCATTACTAGGCAAATCTCATCCTTCCCTCTGCGTTTCAGCTCCTCCATAAAGTGTGCCCAGCCTACAGTGATTTTTCTCTTCTGAATTCATAGGACTTACTGTTCAAGCTACTCATTTAGTAATCAATCATAAATTGCCTTGTAACATTTCGAGTATTACCATCTTTATTATTTAACTATTGGATTATTTAGCTTTAAAAAAAATGTATGCCTTGCCTCCCCAACTAAATTGTAAATTCCTGAAGGCACAGACAACCAGACAAAAAGGAGGCACAGGTCTAGGAGGACCCAAGTTCAAATCTATTAGCTAGGTGACCCTGGGTGAGGGACTTAACCTCTCACCCACAATTTCCTCATCTGTTAAAACAGAGATAATAATAACAGTATTTAACTCACAAGGCTGTTGTGAAGATCAAATGAGATAATACATGTAAAACACTTTTCAAAATTCAGAGTCTTATAAATGCTGGCTATTATCATTTTCCTCCTCCTTATCATTCTCATATTTTTTTGCCTTTCTCCCAGCTCCTAGTGTAGGAATGTGTGGTATAAGGCAAAGTGCCTTGGATTCAGTGCCAGGCTTCGTAGTTTCAAAACTTTTCTCTATCACTTCCTTTTTTTGGAGATAGGGGAGTGAGGTAGACAATGGGTTAGGTCAGTTGCCCAGGGTCACACAGCTAGCTAGTAAGTATCTGAGGCAAGATTCAAACTCATGTCTTCCTGACTCCAGGGCTAGTATTCTATCCATTGCTTTACCTAGCTGACCCTCTATCACTTCCTCTTTTTGGGGGGGGGGGTGTTAAGTCGCTTGCCCAAGGTCACACAGTTCTTAAGTGTCTGAGGCAGGATTTGAACTCAGGTCCTCCTGACTCTAGGGCTAGTGCACCACCCTCTATCACTTCCTCTCCAAAGGGTCCTATCATTTGTTTTTCTTCCCAATTTAAACGAGAATAAAAATACATGCCCTGCCTACGTCTGGGGATTGTTTTAAGGAACATATGAGGTAACTTTTGTAAAATACCTCTCTGTATGTCAGCTATTATTACTGGACTATGTGAGGAAGTGACAATAGCATTTAGCTAACTTCCTGCCATGTTGCTCCTCAGCGGCTAATGCATCCTGGGGTCCAGACCTCCAGACACCACGCCCTACAGGAGAGAAGCCACTCGGCTCTAGAACTCTCCTTGTTGTCCTGACTGGTGAGAGCTCACTACAGCTAGCCAGCTCCAGGACCATGCTTCTACCCAGCCATCATCCTGCACTGTCCCTGAGGTTATAATTCCTCCTTCCCTCTTGCCCCAAGAGGAGCAACCAATACCACTGCATCATTTAAGAATGTATCAGTTTCTCTGTGGTGAGATTCAACACTCCTGTTAACTTCTCAGACCAAAACACCATTCCTTAACCACCTTTCCATATTACAATGTAAGGTCCCTGAAGGAAAAAATTGTATCTCTCTTATATTTGTATCCCCAGGATTGAGCACAGTGCCTGGCATATAGAACTTTGCAAATCCATTTCATTCATAGATTAACTGTACCTGATTATATACATACAGAAGGGCATCTATGCTGGAGGTGATACAGTGTTAAAATCTCTCATGAATCCATCTTCTCAAAGACAGGAAGATTCCCTTCTAAAGGGAAAAGATCATGGATTGTCCTATTAACAAGAAAGGCTACCAATAAGACATCAGTGAATACCAACCCATAGACTAACTTTCTCACCTCTATAAAAATTTTTTGTTAATGAATTATGCAAACAACAAAGATCATCATTGAAAAAACCAGGAGGAGGAACCCCTAGACTTTTTTATTTTATTTATTTTTAAAATAATATTTTATTTTTCCCTTAATTACATGTAAAGACAAATTTTACATTCATTTTTTAAAGTTTTGAGTTCCAAATTCTATCCCTCCATTCCTTTCCACTTCCCTCCCTCCCTAAGATGGTAAACAATCTGATATAGGATATACAGATTCAATCAAGTAAAATATTTCCATATTAGTCATTTTATTCAAGAAAGAAACAAAACAAGAAAGAGAAAGAAAGGGGAGAGAGAGAGAAAGAGAGAGAGAAAGGAAGGAAGAAAGGAAGGAAGGAAGGAAGGAAGGAAGGAAGGAAGGAAGGAAGGAAGGAAGGAAAGAAGGAAGGAAGGAAGGAAGGAAGGAATAGTATGCTTTGAACTATATTCAAATGGCATCAATTCTTTCTCTGGAGGCAGATAGCATTTTTCATCATGAGTCCTTTGAGATTATCTTGGACTATTGTATTACTAAGAATAACTAAGTTATTCGCAGTTGTTCATCACATAGTATTGCTTTTACTGTGTACAACATTCTTCTGATTTTGCTCATTTCACTTTGTATCAGTTCATGTAAGTCTTTCCAAGTTTTTTCTGAAATCATCCTGCTTGTCATTTCTTATAGTACGATAGTATTCCATCACAATCACATATCACAGTTTGTTCAGCCATTCCCCAATTGATGGGCATCCCTTCAATTTCCAATTCTTCGTTACCACAAAAAGAGCTGCTATAAATGTTGTTGTACAACTAGCTTCTCCACTTCCTCCTCCTCCTCCTCCTCCTCCTCCTCCTCCTCCTCCTCCTCCTCCTCCTCCTCCTCCTCCTCCTCTCCCTCTCTCTCTTTCTCTCAGGTCTTTGGAATACAGACCTAGTAATGACATTGCAGTTCCAAATTTCTCTCCAGAATGAGAACCTGTAGACTTTTGCACACAATTCACAATGGTAGACAATATTTTCAAAATTGCATTCCTTATTGAAAGTGCCGCAAATATTAGATTTGAGTCTAAAAGATTATTATTTGTTCATTTTTTTAAAAAGACATCTGACCTGGCAGAATGAAATATAGACTCAAATACTTTCCTTATCTCCTACATGCATGTTAATGTATTACATTCCTAAAGATATTTGTGGTATGAGGGCAGGGGGCAGCTTGGATTAATTACAGAATTTTTGTTTTTCAGTCAATTCAGTCTTGTCTGACTCTTCATGACCCCATTTGAGGTTTTCTTGGCAAAGATACTGCAGTGGGTTGCCATTTCTTTCTCCAGCTCATTTTACAGATAAGGAACAGAGGCAAAGAGGGTTAAGTGACTTGCCCAGGGTCACCCAGCTAGTAAGTGTCTGAGGCCAGATTTGAATTGAGGAAGATGAATCTTCCTGGCTCCAGGCTCAGTACTCCGTTTAATCACAACTCCACCTAGCTGCCCTACAGAATTTTAGGTTTAGTTCTATTTGAGCAAGGATTCCTCTGCAAGCCCTGCAAATCAAGTCCCTTATTAAATTACTTACCAACTCCTGATAAAAACAACTCTGCCTTTAACCATCAAATTACTTGGACTAAGGAAAGGCAGAGAAGCTGCTTTCTCTCCCCTCTCCTTTCCTCCACATCATTTTGCTGGAACAAAACAACTACCAGAAAGAGAGACATTTAAATGACAAATCTTTTCTGGGGTTTCAAAGGCACAACCTGTAAACACACCATTTGTACTGAATGGGCTTCGACAACCAGGAAAGAGAACTTTGTAAAATCCTTGAGGTTTCTGTTTTGCCTCTGTTTCCCCTGGACCCAGCACAGTGGTTTGCCCATGGTAGATACTTGATTAATACTCTGTGAATAAATGAATGCTGGGAGGATACTCTTTAGTTCCTATGATTTCTGGTGTCTTCTGTTCCATTACATACCTCCCCAAGGCGTGCCACAGACATTCTAAAACACAGAAAACACAAACACACACAATGGGAATTGTGTGTCATGACCCAAAATCCATCCAAAATTCACTTTCTGCAAGAGAATTCTCATGGAATTACATAATTGGAAAGAGACCATCTGGTCCAACCAGTCACTGAACAAGATTCTCTTAGGCTCTAACATACCTGAGTAGAGGTCATCCAGCCCTTGCAATCATGTGCTCAGAGATTCTGAGTCCATAAGGGACCTTGAAAGGGGGACCTACTTCACTTGCCCTTCCCCTCTCCATTTTACAGACAAGGAGAGTGAAGCTGTGGGACTTGAAGTGATTTGTCCAAAGTCCCAGAGATAGTTTAGGACTAGAACTCAAATTTGAAACCGAGTTTTATGTTTCCAGATACAATCTTCTTCCCACTATATCCAGAGACCCTCTCAGAGATCCTCGAGTCTCTCAATAATGAAACTTTGGAGGCCAAAATTCTAACTCCTAGGCGTTTCTTTCAATCCCAAAGTTCCTTTTGAAGGTTGGTTGGTGGTTGTCCTTCGTTTTGAAAAGGACAAAAATGACATCACTATGTTGGGGTCAAGGTATGGTATGTCCTACTGTGGCAGATTAGACCAAGTACAAGCTCAAAACGCTCTACCACAGTTTGGGCACAAATAGTCAATATGGATTATTGATTCTGCTTTACTCCTAGAGCACAGTTTTGGAGGATAGGAAAGATGGTAAAGGAAGAAGTAGGCTGTTCTGTAGAGGGAGACTCTTTATCCCTTTATCCAACAGATAATACAATGAAAGTGGAACTCCAACAATCAATATTTGTTTGAGCACGTACTAAGTGCCTGGCACTTAGTAGACACCTTGAATGCTTTGAAACCACTGTAATTTCCTATTACAGAGAGTCCTCTCTGAAAGAGAGAGAACTAAGAAAATAGCAGTGGGACAGAATCTTCAAAAAGAGGGGTTATCTAACACCAAGGCAGCCATTTCTCTGCACTGAAGGTCAGAGTGATTGTAGAGGGTCTTCTCTTTCAAGAGGAGGAAAATTTGTGGTGAAATGTGATGGTTTTATGAAAAGCAGAAAGCAGTTTGAATTGTGGCCCTAGAGAGTCTCTCAAATGGGATGACAGGCGATATGAGGACACGTTAATGTGGACAGAACTATCACTGAAAAAGATGGGGATGTGTGGCTTCAGACAGCAGATAGAGTACTGGGCCTGAAGTCTTAGTTCAAATCCAACTTCAGATGCTTGCTAACTGTGTGACCCTAGGCAAGTCACTTAACTTTTGTCAGTCTAGTTTTCCTCTGCTGTAAAATGGGAATAATAATAGCACCTATCTCCCAGGACTGTTGTGTGGCTCAAATGAGATAATATTTGTAACGACCTTAGCACAGTATCTGGCACATAGTAGGCACTTAAGAGATATTTGGTCCCCCTCCCTCCTTCTCAGAGAATTATAGAAGCAGTTTAATTTAGTGGAATAAGTGCTAGATACGACTTCGGGAAAGACCTAGGTTTGAATCCTCACTAGCAAGAGGTGTTCAGATGTGAACAAATGACTGAGTATCTCTAACCTCAGTGATGAGGAAAGTGGGCCATTTCCCCTCAGTGATTCCTCCCAGACTTGGGGTACTGCTATTCCAAGGCTCTTGGGCTCAGGATCCTGGGCTGTTTCCATTAGGACGTGAGGGCAGGAGGTGGTGGTGGTCATTTGACTTGCCTGGCCCATGATGCTGCCCATCCTTTCCTCAGGGTGCCTTGATTTTTCAGCTAATTTGTTTTGCCTATTCCATAAGTGGTAGTTAGCTGGCAGCTGGTTGGGAGAGCTGACCCCTTCTCCATTAGAGAGTTGCTTCTCCGAAGGATGGCCATGGGGGCTGGGCTGGAGGGAAAACAATGTGGTCTGGACACAAGTCCAGATGACTTCTCAGCCCTTCAATAAATTCTTTGGGCCTGCCTGTACTTATTCATCATCTTTTTCCCTCTGTCAGAAGCCACACAATCCAGAGACAGTTCCCATCATCAGCTACAGGCCAGAAGTACTTATCAGCTTTCATAAGTCTTTTGACTCTTAATCACTCACACTAATTGCTTCCAGATGCTATATGTTCATGGCTGGTATAATGGACCATGACATTATCTATTGAAAGCTAGAAGTCACCTAGACCAGTCCCCTGATTTTACAGATGATGAAATCAAGGCACAAAGACTTTATATGACCTGCCCAAAGGTACCCAGGTAACATCTGTGTGTGCTTGAACCAAAAACAACCCTGACTGCAGAGCTGGGACTTGGGGAGGTCTTGGAAGTAAGGCAGTATGGTAGAATTAGGGGAAAAGTAAGAAGTGAGTCCCGGCCAACCACGTGGAATCCCTGTTCTGCAGCCGGTAGTGAATGCAGGCCACCCAAGGCTATCAGCTATGATAGTCTAGCTCCATCCCTCACTTGGGCCAGCATGCTTCTGCCTGAGCCCCCTGATTTCCAGCCAATAGAACAGTACAGTGTTAAGCCTTCTAGAGTTGACAAGCCTTGTGGAGAGTCATAAAGCTCTGTGATCCACAGTCCAATGTTCTTCAGCTGTTCTAAGGTAAAGACTTCTCTGCAACTCCATCTCCATCATTAAAGAAGCTGTATCAGATATGTGCAAGGTACTTTATAATGCTTGTTGATTGATTGATTGATTGGCTCCATGATTTCTTGCCCCTTTAAAAATGCCTGTGAAGGAAGTCAGTGCTGGGAAAAACTTAGGGATCTTCAGAGTGGGGGTGGAAGGCACTGCTCTAAGTGTGTGTGTTCATCCTTCGTTGCCAAAGAAAACCATGCCATCAGAGAAACGATGACATGACTTGCACTTGACTTTGTTTTTGAGTGAGGGAGGGCTGTGCAGGTCACCAGCCTCACTTCTCCTCCAGAGCCATCTGAATCCAGGGACCAGATATTCATCAAGATGACTGGAGATGACCCAGGATGAGGCAATTGGGGTTAAGTGACTTGCCCAAAGTCACACAGCTAGTGAGTGTCAGCTCTAAGTGGTCTTCCCTTTTCCCACTGTGTTTGGATTCTGTGTGTAGGTTGTGGACGTAGAAGCAAGGGAGAAACTTAGGCAAAGCCACAATGATTTCCTGAGTGTTTACTGAGCACCTTCTATCTGCTAGGCACTGCACCAGGCACTTGAGAGACAAGAGGAGGTTGGTCCCTGACCTTAAGAGCTATAGTCTTAGGAGCAAAAACTGACGTTCCAAAGCAATATTGGTTTTCACCATCTCAGTCTTGTGCCCTGGACTGAATGGCTCACTGGAACTAGATCCCCACTACTTACGCCTGCCAGGCCTATCAAGAAAACACATACCCATGCAATGCAGCGTGTTCAGGGCTTAAGAAGAAGCAAACACATGAAGAAGCTTGGATGGAGCAAGCTACCCTGGTGAGTTCTTTAGAGGAACTTAAAACACTCTCACATTCTTTCTTTGAAATACTATTCTACTGTTCAATATGTAGATTAGATCTGTGACCTGAAGGAGGAGTTCCAATATTGACTCTTTGGTAGCCCTGTAGCTGACTGAAGTTGATTCCTTCCTTCCTTCTTTCCTTCCTTCCTTCCTTCCTTCCTTCCTTCCTTCCTTCCTTCCTTCCTTCCTTCCTTCCTCCCTTCTTTCTTCTCTTCTCTCCTTTCTTTCTCTCTCTTTTCTTCCTTCATTAGGGTGGATTTGATGGAGTCAATTAATCAATTATCCTACTCCACTTAACTCTGGTCCTTTCTTCAGGTGAGGACATCTGCATTGAATCAATCAATGGATCAATCATCCAAAGGCACTTCAACTAGGTGTAACTGGCAGTCTGTTCAAATTGGTCGAGACACTTGGTCATACTCTATATGTTGTGTATAAAATAACAAACCAATTTGGACACGCCTCCCTTTCCCTTTCAGGGATTCCAGTATCTGGCATCATAGAGGGGAGGAGTATCCCAGTCTCAGCCAAGCTCCTAAGATGGAATTGTTTGAAAGAGTAGAGTAGACAAGCAAGTTTTCCCCCCAGACCCCTGTCTCTTGAACAGAGAAGGACCTGGTAAACTTTGAGGGTCAGAGGACTCTGGACTTCTCATCATAGTCCTAGTAGGGTCTTGAGAATAGCTGAAGCAGTGTTTGCATTGGAAACCAAGAAGAAAATAAACACAAAGTAAACTCTACAAAGAGCTCAGCAGTAAGCCTGCAGAATGCTCAAGAGGAACTTCATGGATACTCCCAAAGAAGGGGAGGAAAAGACTTCCAGCCACTTGGAACTGTTATCCTTTTGCCACATCTGCTCTCTAAGCTTGACCCCACTTTCCCCTTGACTCTATGTACCATAGAAAAAGTGTACCACAGACTTTTGTCTGTGTATCACAGATATTTTGTACCAACTGTTTGTACTATACTAATTTAACAAATACACATTTTTAAAGTCAATTAAACCTGGTTTACTAATTGATATCAACTGATAATCATGGGGCAGAAGCACACCAATCAGGCTCATAAACTATACCACTAGAAAGATATCTCTCAAAGCTATCTCTAGAAATCTTAGGGATACCATAAGAGGAACCGAGCCTGTTAGTGCAAGTGAGGAAATGAAGGTCTCCACATCTTCTGTTATGCATGTTCTCTCTTTCTCTCTCTGTGTCTCTCATTCTCTCTGTATCTCATTTTCTCTCTCTGTCTCTGTCTGTATGTCTCTGTCTGTCACTCATTTTTTCATTGTCTCTCCCTCTCTGTGAGCTTCTTAAGAGTAGGGACTGTCTTTTGCCTCTTTTTTGTATCTTCAGTGCTTAGCACAATACAGGTACATAATAGGCTCTTAATAAATTTTTATCAACTGACTCACTGACTGCTTCTGCTGTTTCTGGAATGACCAGGGAGGATTAAGTTGTGACTTAAACACTGAGGATATAAGTAGAAGAAAACTCAATTAGACAGACAGTCCTTGAGGGGCCAGGGAGCAGCCCTGGTCGATATTTGTCCTATCCCATTTTCATTTCCAAATCTATCCCTCCTTCCTCCCCAACCCACAGAACTTTCTGTTCTAACAAAGAAGAAAAAAAGAAGAAATAAAAAAAAATAGAAAAAGCAATAATGAGAAACTAACCAGCACACCAGCAGAGTCTGAAAGTACATGCAATGTGCCACATCTTTCTGATGAAGTGAGGGAGGTGCATTTCTCATCTCCTCCTGATCCACACTTGGTCATTATAGTGCTTGGTGTCTTTTTGGTTTTGTTCACTGAATTTACATTCTTGTAGCCTGTGCTATTCTCCTTGTTCTACTTATTTCTGCATCAGTCCATATAAGCTTTCCCATGCTTCTCCATGGTCATGTCTTTTCTTACAGTGAATGATATTCCATTATATTCCTGTCCCATAATTTATTTAGTTATTCCCTAATGGATGGGTGTCTACTTTGTTTCTAGTTCTTTGCTACTAGAAAAAAGTGTGGTTATACATATTTTGGTGTCTATGGGACTTTACTATCTTTAACATCCTTGGGCTACCTGCCTAACAATTTTCCCATTTCTTTAAGGAGGGCAAACCCATATTAGAGGCCCTCAGTCAGACTCTAGATAAAAGGGGAGGGCCCTTCCTTTTCAGGAAGCATCAGATGACCCCAAGACCTTTGGGCTACTATCCCTGTAACCTATATTGCTGGGACCTGTCAAATACAAAGAAATATGCAGAGGACTTTGATTGTCTTTGTATGTGCTTAGAAGAAACCCTTTCCCTTTGTTCCTCAGCCAGGCTCCCTCCCAAGTCTTTGTTCACTGGCTCTCTCCCTATATTGTGACTCTCCTCACCTCATTTTTTGGACTCAATGACCTCTAGTTGCCTTCTAGTTGGCAAGGGAAGCTTCCCCCACAGCCCCGGGTGTAGCTGGTGTGCTACATCACTGGCCCAGGCTAGGTATGGGGCCCCAGCTCCCAGGAATCTAGCAGGAATCTAGCGGGAATCCCTCCTCCCCAATCCACTCTGCTCTTGTTCCACAGGCAGGTAGCCACACCTCCTCCTACCCTGCTGTCTGCAGGCAGGTTACACTTTGTGCAGGGGAAAACACTGTGCTCAGGAAAGAAAAGCCATAAACACATTTAAAACTGGGATTCATTTCACTGAGAGCTCCTAAGTGTTCCCTGGCAGGCTGACTCCAACACCATCTCCTTTATTAAAAGCAAACATTACCAGCCTCCCCATCCTCCACTTTCCTCTGCCAACCCCTTTCCTCAGTGGAAAAGACGTGTGAAAAACGTGCCCCGATTTCCAGCACTGTGCCCAAGCGCCCCCTCCCTTGCTCCTTCTTTCCCTCTGTTCTCTGCACTGCACCAAGCCAGCTTTTGACGACATCACGTAGGCTGCAGGAAAAGCAAACCATTTTCCTCAGACCAAGGAAAGACGGCAAGCCCTACCTTTGAGAATGCATTCAGCAAGGTAAGCTCTTTTCTGCTTTTTCAAAGACACATTTTACCCCCAGGGTTCTGATTTAGCCAACATGATTTTACTAGGTTGTTACCTTCTCCTGTCTGCATTCTCTACCTCGTCCATGCCCCGACTAAAGCTAACCTTCACCTACCATTCCATTCACATTGTTTAAGACTGAGGAATCCTGACAATTTCTTGCTGATTTGTTTTTTCAAACCTAGCAGCTCCAGAGAAATTCCCCTGCCTCCTCCTTGTCAGTATTCCTTCCTCCCTTCTGGCATGGTTTGCTGCTACAAGATATCACTGCAGTCATTCTGAGAGCTGCCAGGCATCATTCTTGACAAGAAGAGGAAGGGGCCAGAGCAGGAGATGGCCCCTGGCCTAGGACTGGCTCCCTTCCCAGAGAGACAATGGGCAGAGGGTTGGTCATCTAATAAGCAGTTCCTGGGCTCTGGGGAGTTTCCCTCAAAGAGGGTAGATTTCAGGTAGGTTTCACACCAATGCTGAGAATCCTCAGGAAGAGCCCCTCTAACAGGATATCAGAGTCTTCTCTGGACCTGACAAATGGAAAAATCCATCTCTTCCAGATCCAGGTGAGGCACTACATCTTAAGTGAGATGAGAATAACTTCATCTTTTAAGTCATCAATTTTAGAACTGCGTATTTGTTGGGTTAGCATGATGACAGACTTCTTAAAAGGGTACATATGGTCTGATTAGGATTGGGCAGTTTTAACAAGACAAGTGTGTAATTCATCCAAAACGAATCTATCAAAAGGCACTGGGAGGTGGACTTAAACTATGTCTGTTTGGTTTGGACATGATGCCTATGGCAGAACCTTGTCCAGAAGAACCAAGGGATGCATCTCATAATCATAATAATGGCTGACATTTATATGGTGCTTTCCAAAATGTTTCCAAAGAACTTTACATATATCATCTTACTTGATATTCATAAAAACCCTATTAAGTAAGTACTTCAAGGTATTTTATCCCCCTTTTTTAGGACCAGACTATGATTTCACTGGATTAGGGAACTGCCAATGAAGAAACTCCCTCCACCAATGCAGACTGACACCTGCTTAGCAATTTATAAACGTATTCAGTTGATTAGAGCAATGAGAGATTAAGTGATTTATTGGGAGTCACATAGCTGGCATGTGTCTCTAGAAAGATTTGATCTTGTCTTCCTGTCCTTGACGTCAGCTCACTATTCACTATCCTGCAGTGCCTCTCATCACTACTTTACAGATTAAAAAAAAGGAAGTTCAAAGAGATTTAATGATTTTTTAGGGTCACACAGCTAGCAAATCTTTGAGGCAGAATTTGAATTTGGATCTCTCTTGACAAAAATTCCAGTACATTCTTCTTTTTTTTTAATCTTATTTAATATTTTATTTTTTCCCAATTACATGTAAAAACAATTTAAACATTTTTTTTCAAATTTTGAGTTCCAAATTTTTCCCTCCCTTCCCTTCCTCCCTCCATTGAGAAGGTAAGCAATTTGACATAGCTTATCATACACATGTAGTCATACAAAACACATTTCCATGTAAGTCATTCTGTTAAAAAAAAAACAACACACACATACACACACACACACACACACACATGCACAAAAGCCAAGAAAAATAAAGTAAAGAAAAAGAACTCTATCAGCTCTTTCTCTGGTGATGGATAGCGCCTTTCATCATAAGTTCTACAGAGCTGTCTTGGATCCTTATAATGTTGAGAATAGCTAAGTTATTCATAGTAGATCATCATACAAGATTGCTGTTACTGTGTACACGGTTCTGGTTCTGCTCATTTCACTTTGTATCAGTTCATGCAAGTCTTTCCATGTTTTTCTGAGAGCATCCTGCTCATCATTTCTTAAAGCATGGATAGAATTCCATCATAATCATATACTTGTTCAGCCATTTCCCAATTGATGGACATCCCTTCAATTTCCAATTCTTTGCCACCACTAAAAGAGCTGCTATAAATATTTTTGTACACATAGGTCCTTTTCCTTTTTGTTTTTTATCTCTTTGGGATACAGATCTAGTAATGGTATTGCTTGGTCAAAGATGTTTTATAGCCCTTTGGGCATAGTTCCAAATTGCTCTCCAGAATGGTTGCATCAGTACATAACTTCACCAATAGTACACTAGCGTTCAAGTACATTTTTTATCATGTCACACTGACTCTATAAACTACAATAGCTTTTGTTTGTATGTTACTAAGGTTTATGAAGCATTTTACAAGTATTATCTCATTTGCTCCTTATTATCTCAGACCTCAGTTTTATGGAAATCAGTTTGGCAGCTGAATAGAGGATGGACTGAAATGGAGGGAGATGAGACAGGGAGACCAATGAGAAGACAATTGCAATAGACTGAGCAAGAAGTGACAAAGGCCTGAACCTTTGGTAGTAGCTGTGTGAGGGGGGAAAACAGGATGTACAGGAAAAATACCATGAAGGTAAAATGCCATTTGACAACAGATTGGATATTTGGAATGAGTATGAGTGAGGAGTAAAGGATAACACCTAGATTGCAAGCCTGGGTGACTGGGAAGATAATGGTCCTCTCAACAGTAATGGGAATGTTTAGGAAAGAGGACAATGTAGGGAGGAAAATTAATGAGTTCTGTTTTAGCTATACTGTGTTTGAGATGCCTACAGGACATCTAACTTGAGATATCTAAGAGGTAGTTAGTGATGCAGATCTGGAGTTTGATAAAGAAATTAGAAATGGATACATATAGTACAGAATCATCTGCTTAAAGATGATAGCTGAATCCATGGGAGCTGAATAGATCACCCCTCAGTAGTGTACAGAAGGAAAAGAGAAGAGGGCTGAGGACAGAGCCTAGGGAGATATGCAGTTAGCTCAGGACTCTAAAAAAAAAGAGACTGACTCTCTAGGCCTAAGAGAGAGCTACACTAAAGTAAACTTCATGAGAACTTCATGAAAGGAGAAAAGGACTTTCAGTAACCCAGAACTGTGAGTTTACCTTTTGTCCACATGTATTTTCTTAAGTTTGAGCTCACTCTCCCCAGGAACCTTGTATATTCTTGGGAAGACTGTGCCTCTGGTTTGGGGGCAATGTTTCTGTAACAACTGCCCTTACTGTTCCTGTTTATTAAATACTTTTCCTAACAGCTAATTAACTCTAGCTGATAAGCAATGGGGAGCACACTGATGGGGGCTCATGAGTAACACTACTAGAAATCTAAGATTCTTAGGATTACCCTTAGAACCCAGAAAAGAAAATTAGTTAGTCACCACAAAGACTATAGAAAAAAATTACAGAAACCCTTGGATGTTTGCAAACCTCTGACTGAAGGAGTTTCCTCTTTAATCAGATATGAGTACATAGTTCTAATCATCCTCAAATTTCAACTACATGTCTTTTTTTCAGTCTACTTGCATCTAGGTTATATAGAAAGGACAGACCAAAGAAATGACTATGTCTGGCATGCTCTTTTTCTCCTTATTATTCTTGTACTTATTGAATTTATCTCTTTCTGATCATCCTCACTAGGATATATTCTTTCTTTCTTGTTGCTTAAGAGTGGAAAGTAGAAGGATATGGGTTATTCCTGGAGTATTTTCCTTGAACAATAAATCAGATTGATTCTTCTTTTTTAGCAGAGTTGTCTAAACTGCTTATTAAGAACCTTATTCAATGTCAATGACTCACACTCTAAAAACTGTAATGAATACTGCGAGTTTGACTCTCCTAATTCTGAAAGGAAAAGTACCTAAGTGTTCATGGATCCTCTCCTGACTTATTTCTTAATTCCCAGAGGATTTAGCCACTTAAAACTCAGTGGATAGGTCCTTGCTGTAGACACAAAAGTGGATAGGAGTCCACTCCCCTTGGCATATTAGTCAGAATGTGTTCAACAAGTTAGTGGACATACTGGAAGGCAGAGAGAATCTTAAAGTTAAGGGGATGACGACTTACAACAGGTAAATGTCAAAGGAGAGCATACTTGTGGTAAGACCTAGTTGACCAGTGCTGGAGGTTTGATGGAGAGTTATTCCCTGAACTAAACACTGAAGGGAGCTGAACCCCAAAGATAAATCAGTGAATCAATAGGAATTTATTCATTGTCTTCTAGGTACTAAGCACTGAGGACACAAAGGTGAAAGTAAAACATTACCAGTCCCAAGGAGCTTGCAGTATTTTTAGGATACAATGTGAAACAGAGGGAGGATGATTTGGAGAGGGAAAGTAATAGCCATAATGGGTATCAGGAAGGGCTTTGTGTAGAAAGTGGTGTTTGAACTGAGTCTCAAGGAAACTAGGGATTCTAAGAGGTTAGAATAAACTGAGTTTAAGTATAAGATAAATTATTTATATCAGTTTTCCTCATCTAGCCTAAATAAACCAGCCAAACATATACTGTAGACCAATACTGACCACAATGGGAAACTACAAAAGAGAAGACAAGTGGTTGCTTTTGTCCTAGGTGGTTTTACAACTTAATAAGGCAAATAACCCATGTATACAAAAAGAAAGTAAGAAAATATGCAGACACAACGACAAATCCAAAAGTTTTCTTCCTGCCTCTAGTAACCTGCCAAGCCTCAATCCAGTCCAGCGGAACACCTATCATATTAACATTCCTAAAACACTACTTTCATCATGGCACCGTCCTGAATGAAGGAAAAAGCATGTACTAGTGGCATCAGGAATACGAATACAGAAATGAACACCCTCTCTGCCTTCCAGTTTACTTTCTAATAAGGGGAGACAACAGATATAGGGGAGTAGTAAACAAGGAGGGATAATTTGGTTTGGAAACATACTGGAAGGATGAAGCCTCCAGGGGGAGCTTGGTTTCTAGCTCAGGCAGCAGAGCAGGAGGTTTGGAAATGTCTAAGGAGTGAAGTCTTGCACATAAGCCTACAACTTAAATGGATCTCCACTGCCAACTGGACCAATTCCAAACTCCTGACAAAATTCAAGAATGCATAGTTAAAGGGATAGTTAATGAGTATTTAGAAAGGGAAATGGTGATCACTTAGTACCAGCACAGTTTCATCAAGAATAAGCCTTGCCAAACTAATCTAATTTCATTTTTCTGACACGAATATTAGACTGGTAGGTCAGGGAAATGCTTTAGACATTTCAGCAAAACATCTGACAGAGTTTCATAATATTCCTATGGACAAGGTGTAGAGGTGGAGGTTGGATGAAAGTAGAATTAAATGGAAAGGAGTGAACCACTGGAACTTAACCGTGAATAAAGTCATCTTGCAGAGAAGTCTCTAATTGAATGCTGAAGGGTTCTGTTCTTGGTCAATTTCTGTTCAATATTTTTATTAATGACTTGGATAGAGACATGGATAGCATGTTAGCTAAATTGGTGGATGACACAATTCTTTTAAGGGATAACTTCCATGTTGGATAACTGAATCAAGATCCAAACCACTTCATGGCCAGAAACCAGCTCCCTACATGATTGGATTGGAAGCAGGCAGAGAATATCTGTGTACACTTCAAGGCTAGTCTTTTCATGCTTTATATCTTTTTGTAATCCTTCCATTTTCATTCTTAAATGAATGTGTTATGACTTAGCTTAGTTAGATGTTGCCACACTTTCTTAAATTGACATCATCTTTCATTGCTTCTCTCTGCTTTAGGAGATACTGCCCTTGACTGTACATTTTTTTCATAAGATTTTACAATTAATTTTCTCTTCTAATCCATTGTTGTCTTTGGCAATCACCTTTCTCTATTTGACTAGTAAGTCAGATGTTTTCTCACTAAGGATCTTTCTAGATCGTTTTGGTTTTGTTGTGGCAATTAATACACACTGGCTAAATCTGTGGACAAAGTTTTCACTCACTGTCATTTCTTTTATCCATTTTACATTTTTTATGCTCAATTATTTGTTTATATAATCAATGGCTGTCATTTAAATTGTATGCCATAGCTTTTTCCCTTTTTTAAAAGCAACTGATTATTGCCCTGAGTCAATCATCTGACTGTACAGATAGCTAACTCAGAATTGACTCCCACATCACTTAACAAGTCTTTTCCTGTCTATTAAAAATGGTTCTTTATGGTATTATTTGGTGCTCATCATATTCAAGGCCTACAAATTTTTTTTGTTCAAATAAAATGCTCATTGTATAGACGTGAGACTTCTGTGAAATCTACAAGTCTTCGGCCTATAACTCTCATTCCTTCTTCCTGAGCCATACTTATCCCCAGCCTCAGAAACCAAGGTCACCTCCATTTAATGATGAGCCATATGAATTGGATTTTGTGGAGAAACCATGATTTTTTTAAAGTTCTTTCTGCATAAACCTTAGTAGTATAGTATGAGACCCCCAAAGGCATACGATGCATTTTAACTTAAAAATAGCAAAATGAAGTAACGTTTAATTTAGGGTTTGGCTACTTAAGTAGCTGATATTGCAGAGAGCCAAAGATGATGCTTGGGATAAATGAATATCCAATGTGTTGCTACCATCTGCTGGTCAGTAAAAGAAATGTCATTCTATCATTTCGGTCTACCAGTCAATCTAGTAAGAGGGATAATGTGCTGCCTCCAATAGGTTGCTCTCCTCCACATCTCAAATAATATTCCCATATTCCACAACCAACCGCACCACTAACAAAACCAGTTCCACCACAAATTTAATATGAAAACTGTAGAAACCATGTGGGGGTGGGGGGAGGCGGGGGGGGGGGGGGAGGGTGGGCACCAATCCATTCATAAGGATCCCTGAGGGCTGTATTTTGACCTAGTTTTAAAATGTAATATTACCTGTTTTTAATGTAGTTTTGTTCAATATTTCCCAATTACTTTTTAACCCAGTTGGGGGATGGGTGAGGCAGTGCTGTGGGTTGCATGCAGCATGTTTGATATCTCTCGATTTCCAGAATGCTTAATTATGACTTTATCCTGAGATAACTTTATCAAGGTAGACTTTATTTGACTACTGCATAATTAACACCATGCAAATTTTCTAACACACTGTTAACTGTCATCTTGGTAATGTTTTCCATACATATACAAGCATTTTTGGTTTGAACTTGTGGAGGGGAACAACTTTGGGCTAAAATTATTCTTTGGGCTCAGCGAAATACATGGCATGCAAAAAACCACCTTTCCATAACAGGTGAGTTTTAAGATTTTTGTTTGTTTGTTTTGTTCGTTTTTTAGGTTGTAGCATTATTTTATGTCTATAATAATAAAAACATTCTCATCCCTGAGAGACAGCATAGCAGCCTTAGAGATATAGGGCAGCCTTAGAGATGATTTAAGTACTGTCTCTATCCTATACTAGCTACTGGAGTGAGCCATTGGCCCTAAGACCATCAAGTTATAAAGAAAATGCCAATTATCTAGGGGGAAAATTCAATGCTAGGAGTTCCCCATTCTGATAAAATCACAAATCCTGACCAAAAAAACCCCACCTCATCCTACATAACTGAAAATCCCTGTTGATATGAAGGAAAGGTATTAACTCCATAGTCATGTTAATGTTTAATGTTTACTATGGCAATTATAGTCAAGAACATATAAAAGTTCTAAGGACATCTGTCAAAGGCCATCTTATTTCAGTAACTGATACGCTGAGAGTGGTGGGAACAAGAGGGTGTGGAGTGGTTCACCAGTGGTACCAAATGGGGGCTGTACACTACTATCATGAACCAGGGAGAACCTTTTATTTGGAAGTCTAGTGTTCACCATCATGTGTGTGTACATGCGTGTGCACGACCCTGAGATAGATTCTTGTGGCGGTACGCCATCTGTGGAGATATCTACATGGGAAAGTTTTTTTCTCACACATGAACCACTCCCTTCCTTCCACCTACAAGGTAACATCTTCCCCTGGCACATACGTGCCATTGTCTTACTAGGGTCTCCTGTTCATTGGGTCACCCATGGTCTGCACCCTCGTACACATCACGCAGCCCTCCTCCTCTCTCACACACACATTATATGCCCCTTTCCATAACCCATTCTCCCAGGCGTCTTCTGTCCGTATAAATCAGCTCTGTTATAGGTAACGTACACGTGTGTGCCTGTGTATCCACTGCTCTACATGCCTCGATAATCATCAGTCATATCACATATAACATGTATCTGTGTATCAGTACAGCTCTATAAACACACACGTCATGTTATAGAATGTTACATATTACGTGCAACACGTGTATATTGCACACACCAGTCATGCTATATATGGTGCATTGTATGTTATATACCATATTATATATGTGACAGACTGTTACATACGATACATGTGCCGTGGTGCATCTATACACATTGCACGCACCAGTCACGACATATGTTATATGTTATAGAATGTTACATATGATACATATTATGCACCACGTGTACATCTGTGCACACTGCACACATCAGCCTGTTAGGTTATACGTGATGCGCTGTTACGTCATGTCACAGTGTTACATACGATACACAATACGTACCACGTGTACCTCTGGCCACACTGCGCACGCATGGGTCGCGGGACACACCATCCGCCCACGTGCACCCAGGCGGGTCTCTGCACCTCTGTGCCCGTCAATCACGTTCCACATAAGACACACCTTGCGCACGTGTGCACATCACTACAATCAGCCGTTAATTACTCTGGTCCTCTACCCACACACACAGCCGCGTGTCCACCGTTACCCACGCTCTCCGGCCACGTCGGCCCATGGTCACGTTGGCCGTGGTCACGTTGCGGGGCCCCCCCACCCCCGGGGCTCGGCTCACGCGTACCCCTCCCCCATCCCCGCACACCGCACACTCACGTGCCCCTCCCCCATCCCCGCACACCGCGCACACGCGCTGCTCACACATCTCACACTCCCTTCCACACTTGGCTGCTCCCCGCCCCCCATCTTCTCTCCCCCCACTGTGTCGCCCACTCGTGGGCGGCCCGCACCCCCACTAGAGCGCCTTCTTGGGGCGGGGGTGGGCCCACGACGTGACTCAGGGGTCCTGCGGGGCCCGGGCAGAGGCAGTGCCGCGAGCCGCCCGGGGTCGGGCCGCTCCACGCACCTCCCCGACCCCGGGCTGGCCGCGGCCGCCGCCCCCGTGACTAACGCCGGCCCCTGCTTCTCGTTCCAGGGCCGGCGGAGGGCGGCGCGGCGGAGGAGGCGGCTGCGGTCCGGCGGTCACGTAAGGCAGCCCGCTCACCATGGTGCCTCCGCCCCATACTGACGGGCGTCTGGGGAGAGGGAGAGCGCGGGCGCTCGATAGACGGGAGCTGGGAGGGGCCGGGGGGGGGGGGGGCGGGAGCCACCGTGGGCTCGGGGTACACGGGGCTTCCGGAAAGATGAGGCCCCGAGCCGAGCTGGGCCGGGGCTACCCGCTCCCAGGTCCGCCAAGCGGCGGGGCGTCGGTGTTGGGCCGGGCCGAGGGGCGGCGGCGGCGGCGGCAGCAATGGCAGCAGCGGGCGGGCGCCGGGCCTTAGCCTCTGGCTTTATGTGGCAGCTGCGCAGGGAGTCCAACAGGTGGCTCCGTGGCGCAATGGATAGCGCATTGGACTTCTAGAGGACGAAGGCATTCAAAGGTTCCGGGTTCGAGTCCCGGCGGAGTCGTAAATGTTTTTTTAATTTTGGATCATTTCCTCCCAGCTCCCTTTTTTTTCCCCCGCTGCGTGGCAGCCCTCTCTCAGGCCCACGCTCGCTGCCCACGCCGCGCTCAGCCTTGGCGACTCCCGACCTGCGCCAGCCTTCCCGGAAGGCGGAGCGAGGAAGGAGGAGCCCGGGGCGGGGCGGGGACCTGCCCCCCTGGCCCCCACTTCACAGGCCCAGAAAGGTGACCTGCTCCGGTCCAGGCCGCGCCCCCTTCCTCGGTTTTAGAGGTGAGCGCCCTGAGACCCGGAGAGATTACCAGCGCGTCCCGTGTGCGGCGTGTCCGCACGGGCCCGCTGGTGCCCAGGGAGGTCGGCACCTTGAGTCCGGCCTGCACCCCGCCCCGCCTTACGGACGAGCAGACTGAGGCCTGGAGAGTCCAGGTGGCTCCCCCAGGTCGCGCAGGAGCACCCCGGTGGTGTAGGGTGCCCACAGACCCCAATATAAGCAGCCCCCGCCCCGAGCCTCCCCAAGAAGGAAAAGAAATCCGAGGACGGGGGTGGGGGTGGGGGAAGGGGGTGCCCACTGGTGCCCAGGAGCAGCAGAGAGGTCGGGAGTGATCCTGGGTGGGCCCTCTGCGCCCCATCAAGGCACGAAAAAGGATGGGAAGAAGGTGGTGCTGCCCTCTCCCAAGGAATGGCAAGGCTCGGCTTCCCAGGATTCTGCGAATTAGCCCTGGAGGACGCTTAGGACATTATCACTGGCATGATGCCCCTTGGCACCCTGGTGGAGCTTACAGACGCCTTCCCGGAGTCACGTTTACTAAATGTATTAAATAAAGCCCATGGGATGACAGCGGAGCCCGGTTATATTGAAATAGAATCATAAAAATAAATCTTTTAAAAACCAAGTTTACAGCGTCTCAGGTTAAGAACCCCTGATGTTGTCCATCCTCTTTGTTTTGCCCTTGAGAAAGGACTGGGCTGCCATCCCTGCCGAGGAAGGGAGACCAAGAGCTGTGTTCTCAGGGCCCCATTCCCGTCCAGCTTCAGGACACCTTTTCCTAAATGAACAATATTTAATGAGGGCTTAGGTCCCCGGACAACCAGCCCCCTCCCCTGCAGGCTTAGTGACCTATATAATGTCACAGAATTAAGGAAGGAAAAACCAGAAAATGCTCCATAAAGACAGTAAGAAGGTCAGCTGGGTGGGGAAGTGTGAAGTAAGGTAATTTCAGCTACTGCTGGGTGACTATAAACCGTTGGAGAATGGTGGGGAATCCAACTTGACTGCGCTGTTTCTTTGAGAAAATGCCTTCTGAGTTTCAAATAAGTGATTGACAAGTGAAGTGTTGGAACACCACAAGCTTTTATATCCAGACTATCTATTATATATGGTTAGAACATTAACAAAATCGCAAGGTGACCAAAATGTACTTAAGAAAATATGGTAGGGAAAATTTAAAACTTAAAGAAGTGAATGTGGAAAACTAAAAGTTAATTAATTTTAAAAAAAGAAAATATGGCTGTCTGAGTCAAGTCTACCTATCCAGATAGTTTGTGTTAGTCCCCTTCAAGCACCCTGTGGTCCAGCCAGAATGGCCTTTTTTTTCTGTTGAAAGAGCCTCTTCAGACCTTTGCATCCATCCCTGGAGTATGCTCTCTGAGGCTTCCCTTTATCACTTATGATCCTCGACATCCTGCTCAGGTTCTTCCTTCTATGGGAAGTTTCAGAGTCTAGTGCTCTGTCTTTCTTTGTATTTCTCTATCCGTGTACCTGCCTGGCTCTCTAAGCCGTCTGAGGGCAGGGACTTCCACTTTTGTCTCCAGTTTGAAGAAAGTGCTTGGATCTCTAGTGTTTGGCATAACACTCAAGGATTGATCATAGGGCTGTAGATGTAGAGGAGGGAGGGACTTGTAAATAATATGTGTTTGATAAATGCTTTCTGAGTGAATAAATAAACATTTAAACAAAAACTGAAGATATTTTGGCACCCTATGAAGTCATTAAGGCATCTACAATTTTACATTCTTTAAAAATATAAAACATCTCTTCAAAAAAGGTCCATTGGTTTCTTGTATATGGATAGGCTCGTGTTTGTTGATAAATGTCAAGCTCTGTTAGAAAACAGCAGTAAAGCTAATTTGGCAACTCGGGCAAAGAGCACGAGATAATTCTACTAATGAGATCCCTAACCATTTTTAGTGTATATTCCACCTTGTGAATCCTGGTGATCTAAGCTACCAGGATGCTAAACTGTCATCTTTCCCTCAAATGTAAAATCCAGTCCAACCCAAGGAGCTGAAAAGGTTGGTGGTAAGAAAAGAGCATGGACAACTTTTTCAATAAGTTCGGTACTGGAAGAGGGGAAGAGAGATATGATAGCTCCATGGGCTAAAAGGGGCAAAAGGTTTGGGCTTTGTTTTTTTTTTTTCAAGACTAAGTGCATCTGAGTGCATCTGTAAGCAGATGAGAAGGGACCAGGGATGAGGGAGAAAGTCAGCTCAAGAGATATGGGGGATGACTTCAAGAGCTTGAAGGAGACAGGATGAAACAGAATCAAGAGTAAAGATTGAGGGATTAGCCTCAGTGAAAGAAGGGATAGCCTTTCTGTGAGCTAATGGAAGGGCAGATGATAATCCTGAAGTTTGAGGAACATTTCGTGTGTCTATCCTAAGAGACACAAATTCTAAAAAACCAAGAAGTAAATTAGATGCTCTTTTCTTAAGAGGAGCCAGAGAGACATTATCAGTAGGCTTTAAATTTCAAAACCTTACATACCTTGACCAGAATGCCCAGCCCAGATCTGATTATTTGACTGTCTGACAGTCTTGACTTCAGAGTACCTTTCCAAACTCATTTAACGTTACTGATCTTTTTGCATTCTACATTCTAGCCAAATCAAGCTCCTTATAATTACCTGAACTCAGTACCCCATCTCTCACCTCCAGACCTTTGTCCTGGAATATAAACCTATCTCACCTTTTCATTATTATTATAATACATTATTTCTTTATCATTAGTATTGGCTTCTTTCGAGCCTCAGATGAGGCTTCCCCTCCTCTATGCAATTATTCTTGCTCTTCCTAGATTTTTGTCCTCTCTTCTTTCCCTTTAGATGTTCTTATATTTCACCCATCAGTATATACATTATTTCCCTCATGAGAATGTTATTTCTTTGAGGGGGAAGACTATTTGTCTGCTTCTTCAAGTCAAGTAAACAAATATTTATTAAGCTTTTACTGTGTGCCAGACACTGCTAAGTTTTGGAAATACAAATACAAGCAGAAAAAGAGATAGGCTACCCTCAAGGAGGTTGCAGTCTAGTGGGGAAAGACAACTGGTAAAAAGCTGAAAGGGGTGGGGGTGGGAAAGCTGAAGAAACCTGGCAAGGGGTTCAGTAGAGGAAGTCCACAGAGTCAGGAGGGCATTCTGAAGAGGAGTGAAAACATGGTTGGTCAAGCCACCCAAAGTATGGAAAATACTCCAGTTGTTCCTCAATAATTGATCTTTTTTAAAAAAAAAACTTTAGTTTTCAACATTCACTTCCATAAGATTTTGAGTTTCATATCGTTTCCCTCTCCTCCTCCCCCTCCCCAAGACAGCATGCAACCTGATAGAGATTCTCTATATACATTCATATTAACCATATTTTTCACAATTAGTCATTATGTAAAGAAGAATTAGAACTAACAGGAGGAACCATGAGAAAGAACTAAAACAAAACAACAAAAGGAGAGTAAATAGTCTGCTTCCATCTGCATTCAGACTCCAAAGGTCTTTCTCTGGATGTGGACAGCATTTTCCATCATAAGACTTTCAGAGTTGTCTTAGATCCTTGCATTGCTGAGACGAGCTAAATCTATCAGTTAGTCATCACACAGTGTGGCTATTACTGTGTACAGTGTTCTCCTGGTTCTGCTCACTTCACTCAGCATCAGTTCATAAAAGTCTTCCCAGGTTTTTCTGAAGTCTGCCTGCTCATCATTTCTTATAGCACAATAGTATTCCATTATATTCATATATCACAACTTGTTCACCATTCCCCGATTGATAGATGTTGGGATTGGAAGTTCAAATCCGTGTGGACGGTCTCGGGCGGGTAAAAGTGGGAATTCTAAATCTTAGAGTCTTACGAGGCCCTCCATGAACAGCGGGGATTCGAGAAGGTCAGACTGAGCTAGCTCGGCTAGCTCGGGTATTTCCGCCTCTCCCCGGGAGATACGTGATGGGTGGAGTCTCCCTGCCCTCGAGGTCGTCCCGGATCTGGGCACACTATTGTTATCTAACAGCACGGTATTCAGATGCAAACTGTGTGGCTGAAGGTTAAGTAGGATTGAGGAAGCCTGAAAGCTCTCTTAGCACGTGAGGAGCCAAGAGGACAGTAGGCTCCGCTTCTCTTCTTTCCTCTCTCCCCTCCCCCTCTCTCCCCGCTTGTACTTCTACTTCCAATCCCTTAAGATCTTAGCCTCCTTAGGAAATCTCCCCCTCTTCCTCCTAAGGAAGATCCCCCTGCACTTGTAACTGAGACCCTGAAATAAAGCTCAACCCTTGTTCGACTCTGGAACGTCCTTTCTCTCATATGAGCATCCGGTTTTGGCCAACCGAAGACCTCGGAGGTGAGGTAAGAAGACTCGGGTAGCCCACACAGGCCTCTAGGCCTGGCAGATAGATATTCCCTCAAAGTCATTGATCTTTCAGTCCTATGTGTGTATATGTATATATGCATTTATACTTACATATGTGTATATATGTATATTTATGTATATGTGTATACCTATGTTTATTTACAGTTTGTTTCTCCCATTGGAATGTCATCTCCTCAGGGGAAGAGACTGTTTCTGCCTTTCTTGTTATCCACAGTGGTTAGCACTTAGCTCACAGTAGGCACTTAGTGAATGTTGAGCAATCAATAAAGATGCATTTGGTTTTATCCTCCAGCTTTCTGTTTTTGGCAGACTACTCTTATTCTTCACACAGCTGCCCATAGGATCCTCCCAAGACACAGGTTTTTAATCACGTCATTCTGCTCCAAAACTGACTAGTGGCTTCTTATTGCCTAAAGGATAAAATACAAGCCCCTCTGGGTGACACTGAAGACCCACCACCACCCCTACCACCTCCCTTTTCAGCTTCATTCCACATTACTCTCCTTTCCAAAACTCTGCATTATAGCCAAACTGGATTACTAGCTAGTCCATCCTGCCCCCTGATTGCCTGAATTCCCACAACCCCCTGCCCTTCCTCCTAATAGCAACCATACATTTTTCTCATCTCTGCTTTTCAGAATCTTTTTCTTTCTTTAAAGTTCAGCTTAGATGCTGCCTACTCCAGGAAGTCTTTTTTTATTCCCCTTCTCCCACCAAGCAAAAATGTTCTCTCCCTGCCCAGATTTTCTCCCAACACCTTTGACTTAATCTAGTTTTTGCCGTCTTCCACCTTGAATCCTTATCTCTTGTATTATACAAAGTGAACCAAAAGTCCTAGTATAGCTTTAAGCTTGAAGAGTTTACCTTGACGGCATTTTGCCTCTTTTTTCATCCTCAGCACTTAACACAGTGCCTGCCAGATACTAAATATTTATTGCTTGATTGATTAACATCTTAAAACTGCACTAAGATTTTTGGGTCACTGATATAAGCTAGGAAATTCTTGATTTGCCTGGACTCTAATTTTATCCTTCAAAAGGTGGAGCAGCCTACAAGACGAAATTTTGTTCTAGATCTGATGCTCACTAACAGGGAGAGACTAGTTGCTGGGGTAGATAAAATGGGAACCCTGTAAAGAAGTGAGTTTTCCCTCTTAGAGTTTGTGATAAGGAGAAAAAAAGATCTGGATATAGACTGACATATAAGATAAGCATGGGGAATGAAAATTTCAGAGTTCAGAGAAAAGGTATTAGGGATCCCATGGAATACAACTCCATAGAAGTCATTCTAGGAGAGCTGAGAGAAGCTCAAGAAGGAAGTTCTCCAGAAACAAAGAGAAATTGGAAGAAATAAGGGAATTTGTCTGAAAAGACCTTTGTGAATGCATAAGGATCTCGCCAACTCTTCAGGTTGGATGTGATAGGTTAAGTCAGATTAGGTACGGGATGGATTGAGGCACTCAGATCATTCAACAGTTAAGAAAGGAAGTTTGCTTAGCCATTGCAGAGAAAGAATGTTCATCAAGGGCATTCTAGCACTTATTTTGGGTAAAACAATTCCTGCCATCTCCATTGGGAAACCAGTCATTGGGCAGGATGTGGCAGTATATTTGGTCTTGGGACTTGGGTCCTGATTCCATAGAGAAAGCTTTTTTATGTCCTTAGGTGAATAGGAAGCCTCATTGATACAGCCAGAGGCTACTGAAAAAGCTGTGTCTAGTAGGAAGAAATTGGAGACTTAGAGCCCTGGGCTAGTCTAGTCTTGGGGACAGCTACCATTCAGAGAAAAAACTAACAACCCATGTTTGGGGAGGCGAGGGAGGAAAACTGATAGAAAGCAGTTCTAACCCATCATCTACCTTGGATTTTTTATTTTTTTCTCTTAAAGCCCAGCCTTAACCCCAAATCACTCTGGCCCTACACCAAGCCCTACTTGGTCACTGTTGAGCCCTGATTGATTGAGAATGAATGTAAATAACAGTTGTTTCTGGTTTTGGCCAGAAATCCTGAACGTCTTCCCAGATCTATCTGTCTGTCTGCCTGTCTGTCTGTCTGTCTGTCTGTCTGTCTGTCTAGCTATCTATAATCTCTATCTGCATATATATACGTGTGTGTGTGTATTTAAGAGGCCATTCTTTGCCTCATTTTTTTTTATTAAGCCTTAATCATTGAATGGATGCTGCCTCAGTCAAACAAAGACCTTAGCTTGAAAAGGCCTCCTGGACCATCTCTAGCAAAGGACATAAATGGAAGATAGAAGCAAGAACAGGTAATAGAGGAGAAAGTTAAGAGTAAGCCATGGTCCAGTCAAATAGCGTCTGGAGAAGTGGAGCTCTGAATGTGCTGAGGTTGGTAGGGGAAGCAAAGAACAACAATTTCTATAAAAGCCAAGTTGGGGAGAAAAAGAAGGAACAAAGAACATGTAGGAACTTGGTTTGGAGTGGGTGGATGTGATAGCCAACCACAGAGAAGCTGTGATGAATTAATTCTTGTTTAAACAAAAATGACAAAAATGGAGAACAGGGAATGGATACTCAAGAGAAGTAAGGAGGAAGCAGAACAAGATTTCAAGTCCTTGAGCCAAACACATTGCCATTCCTGACCTCTTGTTGAGAGAAGGGAGCTATTCATGGTATTCTGCATTGGGTGTATGGCTGAAATTGATACAGTGTTTGGATTTTCACATGACTTCTAGGATCACATAATCCCAGACCTCACAAACTGTCTTCAATTTTCATTAATATTTGAAAAATTGTGGAAGATGAGAGTGGCATCGCATGATTGAAGAAGGGTAAATGCTCTGATTTTCACCGAAGAGAATGGAACAGAGTCTGCAGACTATAGACTAATCAATTTAATTTCTATTTCTAGGGAAATTCTAGAATGGATGATTTAAAACGATGCTGATGAGCTGCAGGTCCTCAAGTGTGGCCCTTCGATGAACCCAAACTTCACAGGACAAATCCCCTTAGTAAAAATTTGGACTCAGTCAAAAGGCCACATCCAAGGTCCTAGAAGGCTATATGAGGACTCAGGTTCCCCACTCCTGATCTATATAATAGATAAAAAAGGTAGGAAGCTTTCATCAAGAACTGATCATATCAGATTAATTTTTAATAGGGTTATTAAACTGATTGGTATTTAATAGATGTATGTTACTTGCTTGTTTGGTTCAGTATAACATTTCACCAAATAATTCCCCATTCTTGACACTCTCCAGTTTATCAACATCCCTCCTAAGAGGTGGTTTTCAGAACTTAACTCAATACTTCACATGGAATCTCACCAGGACAAAGTACAATGGGATTGCCATCTCCTTATTCCTGGACATTTTTCTTCTCTTAATGAAACCTAAGATCACATTAGCATTTTGGGCTGCCGTTTTACACCATTGACATATTGTATTTAATTCACTAAAATAACTAGATCTTATTCAGAGAGAATCCTACTGAACCATGCATCTCCCATCAGCTAAGTGGCACAGTGGATAGACCACTGGGCTTGAGGTCAGGAAGACCATGAGTTCAAATTCAGCTTCAGATGCTGACTAGCTAGGCAAGTTCATTTAACCTCTGTTTGCCTCACTTTCTTCATCTGTAAAATGGGAATAATGATAGCACCTATTTTCCAGGGTTGTTAGGAGGATCAAATGAGATAATATTTGTGAAGTGCTTAGCGCAGTGTCTGGAATATATTATATGCTTAATAAATCCTTGTTCCATTGTGGGGTTCCCCCTGAAGTGTAAGATTGTATTAAGTTTTAAAGACCCCATTAAATTTCATTGCATTAATTTTGTCTCACTGCTCTAAGTCTTTTGGAGGTCTCAACTTTATTGTCCAGGGCAATGTTCCTCTCAGCTTTTTGTCATCTGAAAATTTCATAAATATGCTACATTTACACTTATCTAAGTCATCCATATAAAAGATAAACAGTATAAGACCAAGGACAGCTCCCTGGGGCATTTTACTAAGAGACTTTCTTCCATACATATCCTTGTTATGTCCTTTCATCACTAGTTTGTATATTAATAAATTGTAATTCATGGAGTATGAACATTCTCTTTTCCTTCATTCCCTAATTGAACCAGGTCAAAATTATTTCTGTTCATATCTTAGCCCTTTTGTAGGCTGTGAACTACTTGAAGGATCATTTTTTATATTCCCAGCACTTTATACTATAGTTGTTATAATATATAATAAATATGTAAAAATGATAAATTATATATATTAAATGTTTATTTTTGACATAATTATGACGTATTCATTGAGAGTGAGAGTAGGGGAGAAGAAAAGACTGAATGAAACTGCACAGATATAAATTGCTTTCCAAATTACTTTCATTCCCTGCTGCTAAATGGATCTGGTGTACCTTCTAAGGAATATTTATGATAATCTTTTTTTAATGTTAATGAAACACTTTTAATATTGTTGTCACTTTCTAGTGCCGTGTCCCCATAGAACCCTGCCTTATACATAAGAACTGTATTTAAGCAAAACAAACATATAGACTTAGCAATGCATGCGTCATTCTACACCTGAGAAGGTAGTTATTTGCTGTGTTCCCAGAACTTTACACTGTAGCCACTATAATATATAATAAATATATAAAAATGATAAATTACATATACATATCTATATATTAAGTGTTTGTCATTGATATAATTATGGCCTATTTAGTGGCTGAGTTATTTCCTCTGGCTGAGAGCTGGCTGCCACTCACCCCTTGGCTTTACTGGTGTCATTTTTCTCCTCTTATTCTAGGGTATTAATTAGCTCAGCATTCATAGTTCCTAGCTCTAGAGCTGGAAAGGACCTCAGATGCTACAATGTCCAACCTCCTTATTTGATAATTGAAAAAAAACTGAAGCCTAGACAAGATAAATGACCTACTCAAGGTCATACAAGAGGAACTCTTATGTCTTCCACCCAAGAGCCAGCCCTATTTCAACTGAGTGAATTATCGAATCAGTTAATGGTCCAGTCTCACCTAGCCTCCAATGCATTTCTGTTAAAACTCCCTCTTAGGCATACTTGTATGTGGCTTGTTAATTGGACTATTAGTATGCCTAATTATTAGTAAGCACTTTTACAATAATTAGCTCATTTTATGCCTGAGGGGCTACATGATGGCCCCTTAGATTCATATAGTTCTCTCCTCTGTTGCTTTATGGAGTTTAGATAAAAAGTCAGGAGTACATTCTCTATTGCTCTGAGCCCACAGTTAGGAAGATTCTTAACATTTAAGCAAAACTTGGCTCTCTGATTTAATGGACATTTATATGTATCTCTAGTTAACCCTGGCCTCTTGATGGTTGAGGCAAAAATTCAGTTTGGCAAAGAGACATTTGGGTTAAGAAGCAGCATAGGATATATTACGTTCTGTTGAGAGAAGCTAGGAAAAGATGTGGGGAAAGAGTAGATCTTATCTTGAGATTTCCCTTCATCCTTAAGGAGGTGGGTATAGCTGGTGATAGTACTCCACATATTCTGCTCCAAGGTGCCCTTATCTGCCACAGCTCAGTCCTGTTTTCTCTTTCTCCTTTCTCTGGTTGCCCCCAGGGCTGACAGCTCTTTCTGGTCTGGATCGAGATGTCTCTGTACCTTCCTCTCGACTGACAGACTCTCAAAAATCTCCCTCAATTCCAAATCTCTATCTCAGCTTCAAGCTTCATTTCATCTTCTTTTCCTCAATACTACCAGTCAACAACTGTTGGCCAGTTGCCACCAACAGGTGGATAAGCACAAGGGCTCTGGGAGTGGCAGTACCCCTAGACCACTGCTCTCAGCTTTGCCTTTGCAACTACTATCTGGGGAACAAACTTCTGTGAAGAGTCAGCCATCTTCCACCAATTGTCAACCAAGTGGAACTCACAAGGGAGATAAGCCAGCCTAGTTGAAACATCAAGGCACTCTGAGGGAGAGACAGGAGGTACCATGTATAGCATAAGTCATTTCAGCTCCATCACCTTTACCATCTTGCCCTTTCAGATTCTGATGGAAACAGCCTAGTACCCTAAAACTAAGAGCCTTAGGAATAGCAATAGTTTCACTCCCCTTCAAGTTGCACTCCTGGATCACACCCCAGAAATCTTTTCATCATGGAAGGTCCCTCCAGTTTTGGAATTCAGACTTTTGAAGTACCCTTCACAGCTGGGGCTTCTCCGTGTGATTGGATGGCTTCTACCAGAACCTCCATTTAAGGAAGGCACCCAGGCCAATTATGTCTTGATTCCTTAAAGACTAAACTCCCAGACTTTCCCATTACCCCAGGGGTGGCTACCATCCTCTATACCATATCATCCTCCCCCTTTATCTTCTTTTTATGTATTGTCTGAGCCTATTAGAAAGCTTCTTGAAGTCAGGGACAGTTTCTTGGATTATATTTTGTGTTAAAATGACATCTTATTCTGGTTCCTCTGACCAGTCACCCCCTTCTAGTCATTAATTTTAAGTAGCCAGTATTAAGGGACAACAGCAGGAAATAAAATTGCAAAAGGGAACTTGTAAGTTCTATACAAACTGTCCCAAAACTCAAATAAGCATGATTTACAATTTGTATTATAAATTAACCAAAATTCACATCTTGGTAATGTGTGCTGAATTAGCAGCGTCATCTAGGTGGTGCTACAATGACTTGCTGGTCCTGTTATGTCAGTCCCAGACAAATTCCAGACTTCTAGAGTTCCAGACCAGCAAAACATCAAAAAGTGCTGATAACTTTGGGATGACACAAACGTGTTAACTTTAAAGTTTTACTGATAACTTTGAGATGATATGGATATGTCAATGATCTCCCAATGCGGCACAGATAAGAGTCCATTCCCCTTACCCCCCAAAAACTATAAAAACGAGACCTCAGGCTCCCACTCTCCCCAACCCCAAACATTGTTCTGTCTCCATCGGATCCATGTTGCCTAGTGGTCCCAACTCAAATCCATGGGTATGTGAGTGATCTTCTCTGCCTCTCCTTTTCTCCCTCCTCATCCTCTTCCTCACAGCGTCTTTCATCATCCCATCCTGTTCCCATTTGCAACCCAATCACTGCCTCTCTCTGTACCCTGTTTTTAAGTATGATTGCCACCGTTTCCCCACTGCTAATCATGGTTTTTCTTTCATGAGTACCCAAACAACTGGGGGTGCCAGGCCCCATTTCATAAATCTTCCATTCTTATTTGTATTCACAACACCTAGCACACAGTAAGCACTTAAATGAATTGTTTATTTTTTTGACTTTTGATTTCTAGTTCATGCTATAAATTATCATTCTGGAAAGCATCCTTTGTGGAGATGTAGCCTAGCAACTGCTCCTACAGGTGTTATAGCCACATCTACTGAAGACCCAGGAAAGAAAGTTCTTGCCACCAAAATCTGTGGCACTATCAAATAGTTCAGCATCAGAAATTCACATGACTTTATCAGTGGAAATGATAATGAAGAGGCATTACCATCTGCTTTGCCACTGCACTCATGAAACCTTCCATGTGTCAATTCCCATATTGGAAAGCAAGCTCCTTGAGATCAGGACTGTCTTGTTTTTCTACTTCTATGCATAGTACAATGCTTTGGACATAAATATTTAATAAATTTTTCATTCACTTGCCAAGTCCACCCCTCCAATCCCCTATGGCCAACCCCTCCAACCTGAGAGATGTAGCAGCCTCCATTTCAGATCCTGATTCAAGTGAGGGTTGGGGTAGGACTTGAGTATGTGATATACTAGCATCCCCAATGTTTAGGCAATACGTGGAATACTGCTTAATAAAAGCTGGTTAACTGAAGACGTTTTCACCTAAACCACCATTAACAGCACAGAACCACAGGCAAATCTCTGGGGGAACTCCATTAGACTTCTCCCTCTAAGTTGACATTGATACACAAATTATACTTTGGACCTTTCCATTCTAGTCCATAAACACAGCATGAAGGGATTTCTCAAATATTTCGCTGAAATTTAAGTATACCATGTCTACAGAATTTCCTTGATGTGGGGAGATTAGCATTATATATTATGAAGATATAGGAATTCAAGGAACTTCAGGAAATAGATGGAAAAGTGTGGTAGAGTATTTGAAAGATCAATGGAGGAAGAAACAGAAGGGATATCATTGGTGTCTATTACAAACTATTTGGACAGAAAGAGGAAATAGGTGAAGCGTTTGAGGAATAATCTTAAGCGTGGTACAAAAGCATGATTAGTTGTGATGGGGACATCTTCTGAAGTTCATTCTACCCTTGAACAAAGCAAATAATTTCTTGACTTACCTCAATATATCTTTCAAAAGGTAAAGAAACCAAAAAAAGGACCTTCTATTCTGGATGTGTCGCTAGAAAAGAGGAACCAGTTGTGTTTGGGGGGGAGGGGGCGGTAGAAGTGGGAGTATGTGTGGAGAGTGCTTGAAATGTTGAAATCCTTGTAAGAAAATGACCCCACACACCTTTGTACATGAGATGAACTCCAGGCATAGTCTAACACATTCCAAATCACTGGAATGCAGATTTCAAAGGGTTCAGAGAAAACATGGGTAGGACTCAATGGGCTCTAAACTCTAAGCCCAAGAGAAATGAGTTCTAAAGAATGAAATTCTCAAATTTTTGAGGTCATGGGGCAGAGATACATAGGGAGAGGCTGGTCTGTTATGGGGTGAAGCTTCCTGTGGCTTTATCTGATAGTGCCCTATTTTACCTAATTATTCTTGCTAACTAGATGCTAAGCTCAGTTGCTCAAGAAATTTAAGGGTTGTCAGTGTCCTCTAAATAAGCACCCTGGGAGAAAGCATCAGCTGCTCTATCCGAGGTGTAGTTCTATATAACTTTGCAAACCAAGCTTTACTTTTATTATGAAACACAAGACAAGATTCATTAAATTCTTGATTTAAAAAAAGCTTACAGGCAGCAACCATAATATAATTCTTTTGTCCCACAATAGCTAGCCCCACATCAAGCACTGTTTGACACTGTTGGCGTGTCAAAAATGTTTCTTGCTTTTGCACTGCTGGCAGAAGCGATGTGGGAAGCAAGAGAAGGGCTGCAATTATCTAGGAGATGAAAGTGTAAACAAGCCAGATCTTTCCACCTCTCGGTTCTTTCCTGAACCATGTAGAAGCTCATCAAAAACCTTTTGGGATCAACTGAAAATATTAATAGTATTTTCTCCTTCCTATAACGCTTTGTGGACATTTCCTTTTAAGAAAGGCAGAACAAAAGCTAAGGCCTCTCTCTTGTTTAAATGGATTAGGGGCTGGTCTTGCTTAGATCTGGCTTTCTCCATTCTCAGGAGCAACTGGCCAGAGGGAAGTGCCCTCTTCTGTTACTTAGAAAGTACTGCAAGGGCTGGGAGCTGGTCTTTTTTTTAGTCCTTAAAGGGAGTGGCCACAGAATGAAGTAATGACTATTGTTCTGGAATGTTAACACAAAACGGTATTTAACCTGTTCTATTTTCCTTGTTCACAACTCCTCTGTGTTCCCTCAAATTGTTTGGGGTTAGAGACATGCCTGAGAAAGAAGCCAGTTTAGAAATTTCTCAAAAAACTCCCTTGGAATTAAAAAGTAATGTTAATTTTTTGTGCCTGAAACAGAGTAAAGTACTAATACTTTTTCTTTGACAGCCTCCAGCATGGCAGACTCTTCTCTATCCTATTGGGATCTCTTGGTGAATCAACTCTATAGTCTCTTCTGTAAGATAGAATATTTGCCAACCTTGTCTTGCCAGCCCCCAACAGTAGATTACTTCAACCATCCCCTTTTCTTACTTTAGGGTATTGGAGAAAAATTCCAAAATCATGTGGCCTGGGGCTGCTACAAATGCAGGTCACACACAATCTCATCTAGGCCCTCACTAAAGCAAGGTAACCTTGGTGGTTTTTCCAAACCTTTACCTCATTCCTCCAACTTCCTGGGGTTCCCTCTGCCTATCCTCACAGCTCAAGACCTCAACTCACTTCACTGAAAAGGCCATTCCACCAGTCACCTCTTCCTTCTTCTCTTGCACTAGACAATACAGTCTACAGACAACATGGTGCCAAGTGCTGCCTTTCCACGTTCACAGGACTACTATCGGCCCTCATCACGTCTAGCCTGGATTGTCACTGTACCTTCTGGCTAGCCTCCTACCTTAGTTTCCTCCCATTTCAGCCCATTCTCTACTCCCTGTCAGTGATGGGATAACCACACTGACTCAATAAGCGTTTATTAAACACCTCCTGTGGGCCAGGAACGGTGTTAAATACTGGGATTCAAAGAAAGGCAAAAACTAGCCCCCGTCCTTATGGAGTTCATGGTCTAAAAGGGGAGATGACACACGAACAGCACCAGACAAATGCACATGTGCACATACACGTGCAGGATAAACTGGAGATAAAGCAGAGAAGGCACTAGCATGGGGAAGAGCACAGGAAGCCTTTTGTAGGTGAGGTTCTACCTGGGATCTAAAGGCAGACAAGGAATGTCACGAGATATAAAATCTCGTTTGGCATTTAAAGCCTTTCCAGTATTCTTACTCTACCTAGTATTCTCCAATTCAGGGACACTGGATACTCTCCTTCCTCACCTCCTGGCTGCCCTCAAAACTCAACTCAAACCCCTCCATCTCCCTCCCTCTATCACCATCTATGGCTGTATTGTTTACATCTTGTCTCTCTCCTCACAAGGTGACTTCTCCAAGGTGAGAAGCCTGTTTTGGCCTTTCACTGTAACCCCAGTGCATGGGTGCCTGGCACACCTTAGGCTCTTAAGAAGTGCTTGCTGACTGGGCTCTGGTCTTCCTTTTACTGAGCCACTATCAGCAGCCCTGAAGTGTCTACCCAGTGGTCCTTGTCTGCCCACCCTGGGCAAAGGAGAATCAATCTAAACTTACCTATGTGAAAACCCTTCAAAAAAATCTGAAGACAAAGATGTTTTCTTCCTTTCCCCTTCTTTTATTAAGCTAAACATCCCCTGTACCTTTTAGGGCTGGACACCACAGTAAAGACTGGAGTTGGAGTTAAGAAGACCTGGGGTTGAATCGTAGCTATAACTTCAAGGTAAACAACAACAATACCAGCAATTCACATTTCTATGGAATTTTCAGGTTAACCACTCAGAGCTTCAAAGATCTTCAACTGTAAAATGACGGGCTGGACTGAGGTACACTATCTCTACGGTAGGTCCTAGCCATAAATCATGTGCCAATGACTAGCATCAGCTTCAATGCCTTTCTCAAATGGCACTTAAAGAGGGAGGAATGCATAATATGAAGGTGACAGCAATTTCATGTAGTGAATATAATTCCTAACTTTTAAGCTTTCAATGGAGTTTTAAAATGAGTTGTAATTTTTCTTATACGGGGCAAGTGCAGGCATCTGTAAAAGTCTATACTAAAATGTAAAATGAGACAGGACATACTATTATTTTGATATTCTATGATCATGACTATCCCAAATGTAAAAATTACTGTACAGTAAGTACATTCATTTTTATGAAGCTCTTTCAGAGCAGAAGATACAAGGAGTCCTTGAAAAATGTTGGCACTCTCTACACTGCTTAAATAACCAAAAGATGTTACAAACTACAAAAATTTCAGTGATATAAAAACATTTTTAAACATTCTAAGCCTTTCTGGGTCTCTTAAAGACCTACATGTTTTTATCCTCAAATCACATGATTTTTCTCTTTCTTCCAAAAAACAAACATACCAATCTGTGTTACAAATATCCACACAACCTCCCTTCTTTCTTAAATAACTTCTTCCAGGGGACAAGCTATATAAGCATACAAGCATACATTATTAGTATGACACCAGTAGCCTTCAAAACATCTTTAGTGAATAAAGGAAAAATGAAGATGAAAATAAAAATCTTGAGAGTATGTTTAGGGAACTAAATCTTAGTTTCGAAATTTCTTCTTTTTCCGAAACTTCTTTCCAGCTGCATTTGTGGCTTTTTCCATCATGATCTCTGTATACTTCCTTTTATTGTACCTGAAAAGACATTTAAATGTCAACTAGTTACATATAACATAATAAGATAAAACTAAAACAGAAAAAATCTTGACTCTTCTAAATTTATCAAATGTCTTCAATTTCTTAGCAAATGCTACTTTCAGATACTGCAAAGCATTTAAAATGCAACAAAGCATGTGGAGAAATAAGGACTGTAACAGAGTAGAAAGAAAGGAAATTTACTTTCATTTGAGGAAACAAATGATTTTTTGAAGAATCATAACCCAGAGTTTTCCCCCAAGTGAAGCCTTGCTGATGTTTACAAATGCCATTCTTCTCTTGGATCTCAGAAAGAATGAAGTTCTTTTAAAAAATAGCTACTGTTCTTAGTAACGTAAGAGGTTATTAAACATTATCATTAAAAACTGCATGACCAACGTGGCTCGAGGAGCTGCTGAAGCAGGAATGTACTCATGCTGTCACAATCTTTCACTCTTAACCTTCCCGTGATTTAAAGAGCAAACATGCCAGACCAAACCAACAGGGATGACATGGCCCATGGGGTGGCAGGGAGTGCGTGACAGGGCCCGAAGTGCAGCATCCTTCTGTCTCCCACCTGGCTGGCCATCAGTGATCCGTTCTCCATGGATGTGCCCATAATTCTCCTCCACACGTGGTCTGTCATGCTTGTTATCTATGTACTCAAGGCTTTGGCCTTGGTTCCTCTTCTAGACCTTACACACCTCATTCATTCTGTACATCCCTTTCTAGACACAAGCACAGAGTTATGTGAACACTTAATAAGCATTAAGTTAGAGAGGAGGAGCAAAATTTGTTTCCAACTCCTTTCATCTAGGCCAGGGGTGGGGAACTTGTAGCCTCAAGGCCACATGTGGCCCTCTAAGTCCTCAAGTGCAGCCCTTTGAATCCAAACTTCACAGAACAAATCCTCTTAATAAAAGGATTTGTACTGTAAAATTTAAACTCAGTCAAAAAGCTCCAGGTTCGCCACCCCTGCTGTAGGCCAAACTATCCCCTTTACCAAGATGAATATTAAAGTTCTTAAAAAAAGAAAAGCCAGGCATTTTAAAGAGTGGAATATTTTCCTAATTTACAATGATTTCATTTGTCCCAGACTTTCCTCAAATACTTGTGTGCATAATCCCACCCTCCAATTTTGATCTAGAACAGAAATCTTAATGAAGTTTCACTGTTTACGTCCCATTTTAAGATGCAGAACAAGCTGTAATAACACTATTTTTAGAAGTGAAAATTTGCTTAGGATTTCCAATAAAATTAGCTTAATCAAAGCTCCAAAGCAACATATTACCAAATCTATGAAAGTGAACAAGAGTTGAATAAGCTCACAGCCACCAACGCTGCAAAGGCATCTCAGTTCTCTCTTCTCTTGTATGTGCACAAAGGATCATTTCAATCAGATATAAAGTAGAGAGACACGTGACATATTTTGGTGATTTTTTTTTTTAAAGTAGCAAATTTAAATATTTTTGGCTTTGTAGGCCATCTTTAAAGACCACAAATTGTCTCTCTTGCTACCTCCTGTGCGTCCTGATCTACGTGGAGTGACTCCAGCATTCTTCTTTGTGCACTGTATGGTGAAGCCATCAGGTTCTCCCATCCATCCTGGCTTCTGCCTCCCATCCCCCCTCTATCTCTGTAGCATCCCGCATGATGTTCTACATAGCAGGAAGGCTCTGCCTTCTCATCTCCCTGCCCCACGACTCTCTCCTTCTGTGAAGTCTTTCCTGATCTTTTCAGTTTTCTGTCTTTCCATCCTCAAATAATCACAGGGTCAGAGTTAGAAGAGACCTCAGCACCCACTTAGTCCCACCCACATCTGAAGGAATCTCCCAGAAAACAAATGTAGTAAGTACAACATCTCCAAAGAGGTGAATCCCATATCCTCTCCAGGCACCTCATCATTTTGTATTTACCTGTCTGTGCATGTGCTATACACCCCAGCACCAACTTTGTACACTGCTACGTCTTCAGAACAGCAGGCTTTTATCAAATCAGCTTTAGCTTCTTTTGACATCTCATCTCCACTACAATTCCCACAAATGCTCTCTTGCCTCCTGCTGAGGAGCTGTGCAGCTGGGAGTTAGTAAATTAAGTGACAATTCACCAACACCACAGGCCTAGTTTATTGTAACAAAATGTCTTATAAAAATATGCTTTTCGCTATGGAAACACTGTCAAGTAACCATTTGCTTTACAAAATCTTTTGCATCTTAAGCTCCTGATATATTTTAAATGATTTTAATTACAAAAATTCATTTCAAACACTTTTAAAACAGGAATATATCAACAGGACAAGATTTAGATATAAAATGGGTCAAGAGATCACCTAGTCCAAACCTCTCATTTTACAGATGAGAAATTGATACAGAGATCTCAAGTGACTTACCAGCAGAACTTGTAAATGGTGTACACATGAATAATTCTCACCTTACTGAGCCTGTTTTCTCATTTATAAAATTGGGACATTGCATACAGAACTTAACGTACTGAGTAGTGAAGATCAAACGAATAATGTAAAATTCAAATAACCAATTCTAAAGAGGCTCATGTGAAACTGGTTATTATTAATTAGTAGAATAGGTATTCAAACCCAAGCCTTCTTTCCATTATAACATGCTGCCTTTCAGAGATTTTTATAATTAAAATCCAAACAAATGATTTTACCTTCTGAATTCAGAATCAGCCAGCAATTCTTCCACAATTGTTCTTTTCCTTTGCTTCTTAGGAATTCTTGAATGATAGAAGTCAGCGGGATTATCAGCAATTGTTCCAACCTGGAAAAGATGGATTGAAATGGGAGTCCCAGAATCAAGTCAAGAAGTGCTGATTAAGTGTTCACTGGGTGCCAAGGGCTGGGAATAAAAACAAAGACAAAAACACAGTCCTTGTCCTCAAGGGGCTCATTTTCTAACAGGGGCAAATGGGAGGTAACCTCAGAAGGAAGACTGGGGATTGTACAGAAAACTGAAAAAGGCTAAGGGCACTATAAGTTGGGCGGAGCATTCCTGGCCTGCTGGATGGAGTTAGGAGATGGCGGATTATGTGTGAGAGAAGAAGCTAATCAGGGCGGACTCGGAGGGACCAGCTGAGGCTAGGGGACTGAAATGGGCCCCACAGCACAACATTCTCCAGTGGAGGTTAAGGATCAAGAGCCAAAAGACAGATTTATTCAGGGATTCACAGGTTGAGAATGGAAATATAGATGAGAATCAGTCAAATCAGTCAAACATGAAAGCAGCAAACTAAGGGGTCCAAGTTAAGAAATGAGGAAAAAGAATGAATGAGTGGAGAAGACTGAGTGGGGAGACAGGATTATGACAGAGTAGGGTCAGGGAAGAAGATTGCATCCAGTTGACTTTTGGTTGCTGGAACTAAAAACAACAAAAAGAGATGTGCACAATCCCTTCTTTTGGAGGGCAGCTGGACTCCCAGCTGTTTGTTATTTCCTCCTGGGTTACTTCAGAAGCACAATGGAGAAAAAGCCTTGGGGTGTCAAGTCAATGAGCATTTATTAAGTACCAGGCCCTGGGCTAAGCACTGGGGATATGAAGAAAAGGTCACAGGGAAGTCACCATCTAACGTGTGTGTTCGTCCTTTGTTGCCGAAGAAGACCATGCCATCAGAGAAATGGTGACATGACCTGCACTTGACTTTGTTTTGAGTGAGGGAGGGCTGTGCAGGTCATCAGCCTCACTTCTCCTCCAGAGCCACCTGAATCCAATGACTAGATATTCATCAGGATGACTGGAGATGACCCAGGATGAGGCAATTGGGGTTAAGTGACTTGCCCAAGGTCACACAGCTAGTGAGTGTCAAGTGTCTGAGGTGAGATTTGAACTCAGGTCCTCCTGACTCCTGCACTGGTGCTCTATCCACTGCACCACCTAGCTGCCCCCATCTAATGGGGGATACCATGTAGGAACAAGCTACAGACAGGAAAGAGAAGTGGGAGGCAATCTTGGAGGGAAAACTCTAACATCAAAGGGAACCAGGAAAGGCTTCTTGTAGAAGGTAGATTTTAACTGACATGTGAGGGTGTGGATAATCCTCAGGACTGAGAACAGAATGGTTTCCTATTTACAAAGAGTGGAATGATAAATCCTCCACCACAGCATGTAAGTGGGCTAATTTGGAAAAGCTCATTCGTTAGCAGGTTGGCTACAGATTGATTTTTTTAAGCCATAACTACTTTCAAAAACTATTCAAGTCAGAAGAGCCCCTCTGAAGTGCAGGAAAATACCTATATGGGCAGTCACAGGCCTTTAAGGACTGTCATCCCAGTAATGAAACAAACATTCAATTTTTCTGAATGCAAGTTCCCCCACGCATATCAGTAATTCAAGAACATAACAGGACAAGAACAGGCCTGATTTTCCCATATTTACTTGGCCAAACTCCATCTCATAACCAAACAGATCAATGCACAGTAACTTTTACTAATGAGTCATTGTGACATCTTATCCTACAACGTGTAGCACAGAATCTTGTGGACCCCATAGGCTAGAACATCACATCAACTTTGAACAAAGCTTACACTTTCTGAAGATGTCTTTGCATGAAAAATAATTTCATTTTGGAAAAACACCTGAAGAAAGTCAATAAATACTTCACCTACGCCAAAATAAACTGAATAAACAAATCTGAATACAAATTTTAGAATATTAGCTATTTCATTAAGGTGATATACCAGAAAGGCTACAGCAAGTCTAAGTGAATAATGAGGATTCCAAAATTTCATCTAAAAGTCTGGCAATTCCTGGAAAACAGTCTAAACTACCAACTAGACTTCCCTTTTCTGGAACCCCTGCATCATGGCATCTATTTTAAAAGACCAAGAAACCTGAAATGTTTGGGGTGGGGGAGAAGAGGAATAGGGTCACAAATGAAAAGGTAGACACTGTGGAAAGCAATAACTGCTTATTTAGCAGAAGACCAATGCCAAGGTAGCTCTGCTGCTTTTTGGCCTAAAATTCTAAGGCAAGACTGAACCTCTGTCTCTGCCTGTCTCCTTCCGTCCCTCCCTCTCCACTTAAGGCACTTAGGTAGAACATTTACTAGAATGCCGGGCTGCAGTCAGGAAGACCTAAGTTCAAATCCAACCCCAGACACTTCCTACCTATGTGACCCTGGAGGAGTCTGTTTGCCTCAGTTTCCTCATCCGTAAAATGAGGTGGAGAAGGAAATGGCAAAACTCTCCAGCATCTCTGCCAGGAAAACCCCAAATGGGGTCACAAAGAGTCAGACATGACTGAATAACATGAGGAGGATGTAAGAAGAAACTCTTTCCCTTCCTCTTCATTCAGTTGAAATAGGCTTTTCTCCTCCTATAGTCAGTAACCTATCCCATTTTTACAAGAATGCCCATGAAGTTCCAAAGAACCTAATTAAAAAGCTCTGGCACATAATCGCTTTGTAAGTCATTAACTACCTGCAGGGAATGATTGCTAAGACTGAACCAGATCTATTCTCTGAGGTCTTTCCGATCTAAAATTCCCTGATTCTGGCCACTATTCTGGGGGCAGACAATCTAAAAATTAAACTTCTGAAGGTCGCAAAAAGAAAATAAATTCCAGCTGTTAATCCAAATTAAAATAAAGGAATAGTGTTTCTTACCTGGAAATATTTAGGGAAACCATCTCTGTCATTTTTCTTATAAAACCTTTTAGGGTCCATACTGGCTCTCATCTGCAGTGCTTTGAGATCATTTTTCAGTTCAGTTGTCAATTCTGGGGCTTTCATACCAAACCAGCCATCTCCAGCTGTTTTCTTCCGTTCCTCCTGAAATTTAGGTTGCAGAATACACATTATTATATCTTTTATGTGCCAGCACCAAACATTATTTTCCCTCAAATTACATACTGAAGAATATTTTGTGTATTGGCTTCAATTAACAAGATTTAAATTTGGAAAAAAAAAATCATCTCCTGCTTTTTCATTTTATATAAAAAGAGAATGAGTACATAAATAGGAAAGGGACTTTTCAGACAACTATAAGCATACTATTTGATAAAGGAGAATAAATGGGAGAAGAATGAAAGAGAATTATTACATCTATCGTGGTTTTTCCTGTAAATACATACTACCATTCAATACTTCCACTCTAAGAAGAATACAATCAAACTTTTCACTCCATCATCTGTATTTTAGAAAGCTGCTTATTTCTATTATTTTTAGCACTGCAAAAAAAAAAAAATAAATAAAAAATAATAAATAGTCTTCTTCCAAAACTATCCAGTGGCAAGACACTAAGTCTGTATGCCTTACTGCGTTTCACATTAGTGACAGGAACCTTCATCTCTGGTTTTTAACAGCTCTATGATTAACTCATAACTGTATTTTAAGATAGGGTCCCTGAACTTAACATAACAGACCCTCAGAGTATGTCCAAATGTAAGAAAAAGTTGAAAATGGCATATTTTGCCATGTTCATTAAAAACAGAACTAGATTCACTGACTGAACTTCATTTTGTTGAAATGGTTATCAGCTGATTAACGTGAACTGAGATGTTTCTCAAATGCTGTGTTGTTTGCCCACATCTCAGTTATTCACAGCCATAAACACTACTCTTGAGTTCTCTCCTTATCCTTAACACACCATCACTCACCATTTTTGGTGCCACCTAGGTTTTGGTAAAACATAAGATACTTGGTATTCTACAGCCAGTGAGTCTTAAACTAAGATCTCTGTACTTACCCTGCGTTTTTTCTTAAGCTGAAATTGTGATTCCTTGTATGGTGGGATGCAATCCTTCTTTTCAAAATCAGGAGTAATTATGGATTTCTGTAAGAGCTGATAAAAAGAAAATGAATGAGCCCCTGAATGCTGTCAAAATAAGCTGAATAACCAAGTTACAGTTTGTGTTTTAAATTTATCCTCCAAAGGCTGGAATCTATGCTTATATCTTATTTTAAGCACTCTTCCTAAAAAGTTTTGTGTAAATCAGATCATGCACTAATGGTGCTATGAAGAACAATCCTGGTAAATTCTTTCATAAAACAAAGAAATATTCCTTCGATGCTTATGATATATACATTTTATAAAGGTAGCTAGGGAGTGCAGTGGCCAGAAAAGCAGGCCTAGAGTCAGGACGACCTGAGTCCAAATCCAGCCTCAGACCTTTTCTGCCTGTGTGATCTTTAGTCACTTAATCTGTTTGCCTCAGTTTGCTCAGTTGTAAAATGGGGATAATAACACTGCCAACTCTCACTGGGTTGTTGTAAGGATCAAATAAGACAATATTTGTAAAGCATTTATCCTGTATCTTGCTCACTCTGTCTGTATGTTTTTGCATGTTGTCTCTGACAGCAGGGACTGTCTTTTGACTCTCTATTCTCCATGCTTTTAGCACAGTGCCTGGTACATAGTTAGTTAAATGGGATATAAATGTTAGTTATTATGATTATTAGTTTTAAATCTAGATTTTTATGAAACAGACTTACTTATTAATACAGTGCTCAACTGTATTTATCACTATAAAACCGACTACCCACATAAAACAATGGAAATATCTGAAATACATAAGGCAATGGGGTGGGTAAAAAAAAGGCTCTTCTCTTACAGGGTCTGACTGAATCATAAACAACATACCATAAAAGTTTTTTCCTAGTAGTCCAACACATTTATAACTCATCTTCACTTTCTGTGGTTAGAGAAAAAAGTATGCTATATTAAAGAGATAGCCCCAGAGAGAACTCATTTTTATAGTTTTAGCAGGCTGGAAGAGCATATTGGCAACATCCTAGATTTTTGCCATAGTTGCTCATGGCTGTGAAAAAGAGTTGCAAGAAACCTAAATGACCATTTTTCTGAATGTGAGCTAATTTTCCCTGAATACAAATAAAAATCCTCTTGCTCTATTGGCTTTTTAAGGTTGGAAACACAGATATCGACATCCAGTCAGTTACTCAGTAAAGGCTACAAGTTTACAGAATTTGGGGAGATTGTTTCTTTGGGTTTCCAATTTTGCACTAAAGTCACATCCTGGGAAAACCTAATAGCACAGTGGAAAGAAGATGGAATTTGGAGTCATAAGAACTGGGTTTGAATCCACATTGATTAGTTGTGACTGTTGACAAGTCACTTAACTTTTAAGCCTCAGTTTCTTCATCTGTATTTGGGAGGAGGGGGCGCAGGGCTGGAAATCCCTCGACCTGGATTCTAGCACTAGCACTACTGCTGATTGGCTGTGAAACATGGGAAAACCTTAACTTTGAGTCTGTTTCTTTATTGTCAAATGAGGGGAGTTGGGAAATACATTTTTTTCAGTTCTAAAAATTCTACGAATTCTTTACAGAGCATCCATTAACTTACTTCACCACCTCTATACTGATTTACTTTAAAAAGTTTTAAGATTTGGACATAAAAATAACATTCCTGCTCCACATCATTACGTTCATTCTGTTTTTCGGCAAGCCAGAGTAACACAACAGATGGCTGAAAGGGAGTCAGAAAAGACTGACAACAGAGGCCCAATCTGAAAACAAAGCTAATGAACTTACAGGCACTTCCAAAGCTGGATTTGATGTTAAAAATCAGTTCTGAGTATTCTAGTTAATGATTCAGAGGAATCAGTCCAAACAACACGTCTTAAAAGATACCTTCAATTTAACTCACCAAGCATTATATCTGTAAGGTATATGCTAAAGGCTACGAAGGAAACAGAGCAGCTCCCTTTTACCCACTACAGAGCATGTGCTTTGAGACCATCATAGACCATGATACACATTATACAGATTCAGAGTGGGACCTGCCCTAGGTTATAGAATGAATAAAGGTCAGAGCCCAAGAGGTCTAATATTCTTGGTGACAGCAGAAAAGCTACAGCATAGTCACAAAAACAAAAGAGGTAGAGAGGTGAAGGTAACAAGGTGTGCCTGGGTCACAGGAGAGAAGAGCAAATTTCCTGGCTGGGGTATGTAGGCTGGATGTAGCTTTCAAAGAGACTGCTTCCGAGCAGATCCTTGAAAGACAGGTAGGATGCAGAGAAGACAGGACAGCCCAGCAAAGGAGGGAGGAAGGAAAACACAGCAAAAACAGAAAGCAGCAAATAGCTCATAATGGTTAATGTGCAATGTATGAAAAGAAGCAGGGAAGGCTAGAGAAGCTCTGGAAAAACCTGGGATAGTCTTAAGGCATTTGGACATTACTCGATAGATGACAAAAACCTAACTGAAGGTTTTTGAGCAAAGAGAATGATACAATCATTTATGTTTTATGAAAGTTACTCTGGTAACAATTTGTGAACTGCAGAGGAAAGAGTCTAGAGAATGTGGAGATCAATTAGGAACATGTTAAAATAATCCAGCCAGATAGACTCTGGGAGGTTGGGGGGCAGGGTTTGGCAAGGATAGAGGAAATCAGAAGGGACAGAGTGGTCTGCGGCAAAATGAATACAAGGAGGCAGAGGACAAGCTGAAGAAAACACATCAGGTTGTGCATCTACATGACAGAGAACTAACAAAATCAGGGAAAATGAGGAGGAGCCAGTTTAAGATGAGAGTAAGATTACCTTTCATTTGAAACACTTAGGTACATATATGTTTAGCACACAGTAGGAAATATGGGCTTGGAACTTGGAGGCTAAAGAAATAAATTTGAGAGTTTTCTGCATCAAAATGGTGTGGAAACCCAAATAGAAGAGGGGGGAATAACATTTTCCAGGAACAAAGAGTTTTCAAGAAGCTTGAAGTGAGCAGTAAGGCTCTCTAGGTGGAACTTAAATGCAATTGGAAAAGAATGAACATTATTCCCAAATTTACTTTTTAGTACTGCAGTAAAGAAAGTATTCATCAGATTGAGCATCTAACCTTTCAACAAATAAAGGAAAATGTAAACATGTTCTAGAAGTTTGGGTGTGTGAAAATATAACAGGATGTTAGGAAACTTACCTCCTTTTTTGTTTTCTCCTTTATTTGTGTAAGGGCACTTTTGTTAAAATCCATTTTTTCTGCATTAAAGTTAATATACAATCCTCCAAGTTGCTCAATACTCAGACCAGGATCTATGCTGCTACTTGACAACTTCAAGCTGAAAGAGAAATTATCAGTAAGTTAAAAAGTTAAATCATTAAATAATGATAGAAACAAAGGGACACAGCAGCGTGAATAGACCTGAAAATAGCTATCTTTCCTTCCCCTGACCTACTTTACTTTCAATACCTCACATTCTACAAAAGATAAATTCCTCCCAAATTACATAAAAATTAAATTTTTATATACTAATTTGTCTTAACTTTCAGCATGTAAATGGCATTTTTGAAGTAAAAGAAATACATATGCTAAATATGTATGCTAATATGCTAAAAATTAACAAGATAAGTTTATAGACCTGCATGCATACGTTCCCCAAAGCCTTATCCTTAAATATATTCTACTGATAATGTGAAACTCCTAACTCACCTGTATTCAAAGACATTTAGTTCTTCCTCTAAATGTTATGGGGGGGAAATAACCACTTTCAAAACACCCTGTAGATATCTTCTTTGTTATAAGTCTTCAGATTAAGAAGATTATACCTGACCTTATCAAGAAGCTTCAAATAGCTGCTTTCTTCCTGATCACATAAATAAGAGGAAACTTCTAAATAATCCACTTCATTTTACTGTGCTGACAATGAAATGTAATGACACACTGACCCATCTCCTTACTTGGTCCCTGGTTCCCTCCACACTAAGCCCTAGTGCTGGAAACCTACAATGCATCTGGGAGGTAGAAGGGCCCTAGGTAATTTCAAACAGATAATTTACTCACAAATCATCAGGAATTAATTACTTTGCTTTGAACAAACTATTCATGTTACTAAATATTTACCTACTGCAAACAATTTAAGGTAAGTCTGAGTGTATTTGACACCAGGAAAGGAAACAGTAATCAAGGAAAACCTTCTAAGAATTATTCTCTATTTCAATTCACCAATCTTGGTGGCAGATAATTTCCTACTTAATTGCCTGTATTCCCAGGTACTTACACTGCCTAGCAAGATAGCTAAAAATGACAGTTTGCCTTCCCCTTTAAGTCAGTCCCAATTCTGATGCCCCCAAAACCACCACTGAAAGCAACTGGATGCTTCTCTCCAACAAATCAGAATACCTAAGTGTCACTGTGGGTGTGCTTCAGAGACCTTGCTTTCTACACACTCTTTGCCTAAGCAGCACAGAAACAGGGCAAATTGAGCACCTCTGAGGCAGAAAATATTCATCCTTAGACCCACTGTCCAGCTTACTAGTCTCCTATAATTTGCTGAGAAAGTTAAAGGAATTCAATACAACACGCAGGCAAGAAAGCCAAATTCTTCAAGTAAACATACAAACTTACAGGTTAGACTTGGTGTTACTTAATATGTCATCTTCATCTATGAACTCTTCTTCATGTTCTCCCTGGTCTATAGGTTCCTCCTCTTCACTTTCTTCTTCATCATCTTCCGGTTCACTGGCTACTTCACTCCTTTTTTCTTCCTCCATGTAATAATTCTTATCAGAACTCAATCCAGGGGTTTTATCAATGACAAAGAATGTATCATTTGCTGGGTTATCTTCTGAGTCTTTTTCTGAGGAAAGCTTTTGCTCACTACTCTCAATAAAACACACTGCGTCTTCTTCACTCTCACTATCTTCAGATACCTGGTCCTCATCACTGCTGAGAGTTAGCAGGACAGAATTACTGTTATCATGGGAACTGTCAGAAACAGAGGGGGGACTGGTCACGGTATCCCCTTTTAAAAGTTCTTTTTTGTCATCAGTGTCTTCAACGATGTTGATTTCACCCAAACTGTTCTCCTTACCAGTAATTTCTGTAACATCACTGATTTCCTCTGCCTTTTCATCCTGTTTGCTCCCGTTCTTACATTCAATTGAAAGAACAAAATCATTTCTTACTGTGTCAGTCCCTGCTTCTTTGTGCTCTGGTTTAACTGGTGTGGACTGGCTTTGAGAAGTAAACTGTTTTTCAGAGTTGCTTTGCTGAAGTTCTTCACAACTTGTTTCTTTTTCCTCTTCCAGAATGGAAGGCTCTTTGTTTAAATCATTTCCTTCCAACGATTCTTTTGCAATGGCATCTTTCTTCCTTCCTGTCTGTACTTTTGGCTTTTCTTCTGAACTTTTCACTAAGGATTTACCATCAAATACTTGAATTTCATCTTCACATGGACCGGACCTACTTTCTGAAGTAGCTGTCTGTTCATTATCTGAACTCTGAGCATTCACACTTGTGGACTCAGATATGCTCTCTAATTGGGAAGGAACTACAAGCTCATTCTGGTTTACATTTTCTGGCCTATCCTTATCGTCTTCCACTTCAGGTTTCGCATCAGCTTCTTTCTTTAATTTCCTCTGTTTGCTCCTTGTTGTTCTTCGGCTTCCCATGGATGAAAAACCCGAGCACCACGACTCGGCATCAGAAGTTTCTTCGGCCAATAAAGCAGAATGTGGATCCAAGTGGAATTTAGACTCTCTCCGTTTGGCCTTTCTGGTTTTAACAGGAGAGGACAAAAGGGAAGACAGAGCCGAGGAGCAGGACTCTGCCTCGGAAACCTCACCTTCATCCCCGGATTTGATGGATTCAGTTCGAGCGGTCTTGGGCCTACTCCTGGCCTTGGCCTCCGGCTGGCAGGGAATGATGATGCACCTTCTCCTCGTGATCCTTACGGTGGGTTCCTGCAGACTGGAGGCGTGAGAACAATGGGACTCGGCTTCGGAGACCTCTCCGTCCGTTACGGGCTCCACGGCCTGGGCTGCCTTGGTCCTGCTTCTACCCTTGGCCGCTCTGGCCGTGGGAGGCTCCTGCAGGACGGGCTGGGGGTCGGCACCACTTCCGTCGTCCTCGGTCTTCCGGTCCCTCATGTCCTCCGGCTGCTTGCTGCTCGTCCTCTTGGCCTGGGGGATAGGGATAGGGGAACCCTGAGAAGGGGGCAGAAATAAAGACGCTATTGAAGGGAATGCATGGAGAGCTCAAGCGTGGGAGGCCAAGCCGGATTCCCGCCCCGGCTTCAAGGCACAGCCCGCCCTGTGGAACCCCGACAACTTACCGACCTCTCTAGGCCTCAGTTTACTTACGAGGCGAAGGGGGCGAGGGGGAGATGACGCCGGGCTCCTCCCCAGCTCTACTCCTCCACTCTACCGCAAAGGCTGGGCACCAGGCCCCACGCGGGAGGGCTGATGGCTCTGCCTGACCGAACGTGAGGTCCCAAAGGCTTTGGGATACGCGGCTGCCTAAGGTACCGGGCGAGAAGACTCTCTACTCTGGCAGCTAGCCACGCTGCAGGACGGGGCGGGGCTAACGGAAGGGCGGGGCCACGCACGTGGCCCCGCCCCCCGCATGCGCCCTGACGCCGCACGCTCTCCCCCGCCCCGGCCAGGCCAGGGTCCAAGAGCCTGAGCTGCGTCACTCATAGGACCCCCTTCACGCTTCGTACCAGTTTCTCTTACCACAAACCGGGACTCGCTTCCTTGGATCTGGCTGACAGTTTGCAAAGCGGGGGCGGAAAATGGGGAAGAGGAGTAATAGCGGATGCCCGTCTCCTACCCTGCGCCCCGGGGATTCGTTCATCTCAGTTGATTTCGGCGGAGGCCGCTCCGGCCGCATCGATCTGGTGGTCACCATCCTGCTGGATGTCTCATCCGCCAACTGTTGCAGCCTTCTTCACGTTCTGACACTTCCTTTGTTTTTTTTAGGACGCCCCGGAAATACGTTTTCTAATCCGGCCTTGGCCATTTTTTCCATCCCTGGAGCTTCCCCCCCCGATGACGTCACTCCGGGGCAGGCGTTCCGAAGTCCCGCCTCGCGCTGGCGTTTCCGGCTCCCTTTTCGGTTCCACTTCCGTAGCAGGAGGTCACCGAACTGGGGAAGCCCAGGAGTATAGGAGGAGGGGAGATACGCCCCTTCCGGCGTCCGTCCGCTAGCGGCCTCGCCTCCTCGAATACTTCCGGGTGGAGATAACGAGGGCAGGAAGCCGAGAATTGAGATCGAGAGATCGGGAGATTGACACTTCCGGGTTCCGCGTCACAGCCTGGGAAAGAAGGACCACCCAAAGCTCCGACTCTCAGGGTTTTCCAGGGGTGACTAGGTAACCCTTGTTTGTTGAGGCAGCTTGAATCCGCAAACCCCGGCTTAAGATGCTCACTCGACCGCTCTTAGCCCTCCCCAGCTCCCATATATTTTGTTAAAATACCACCTTCTGTGAATTCAGGCACTGTGCCGGGCTCTGGGTTTGCAAGTGCAAAGGATGAAACGCAGTTCCCACTTGGAATTATCTTACATTTCAGCGAGATCACAAGAACATAGAAAAATGCAGAACTTTAAAGTGAATTTACAAAACTAGTTCAATACAAGATAGCTTGGGTAGGAGGACAGTGGTAGTCGAGACAAGGGAAGGCTTTGCCTGAGCTGCCCCTTTAAGTGAGGTTTTAGGAGGCCCCCCCCCACTTAACGTTGGCTCCCAGATTGCAGGGACCGTTTTGTCTGCCTTCCTCCTTCCTGGCACAAGATTGCTTGATTTAAGGTAAAGATTGTCTTTTCAGTTTAGTTGTGCTGCTTTTTCCCCCTTTAAAATATGTTAAAATATGTGTTTTCTTAAAACCCCAATTCACCTTTCAAATCCCTTGATGCCTTGAAGTGGATTCGTTCTGCTTGACCTCACAACAATGATTAAAAGTTGCAGAAAAATATTTTAGTTTGGTTTATGGCAAAAGTTCCTAACAGAACTCTTCAGAAGTGGAATGGGCTCATGTGAAAAGTATAGGAACACAGGGACTTCTTTGCAGATGAGGAAACTGAGGCTGAGAGAGCTGGTGACTTTCCCTGGGTCGTACAGCTAATAAATGTCTGCAGTGGAGTCTTCCTGACTCTCAGGTCCAATATACCAACACCCTTCAAGACCTTCAAACTGGCTTATCATGGAAGAGACATGGATAGCAGGAAATCAGTTATGTTTATCTGTTCCAAGGCATTAGGTCTTATTCCACCTCGGTGGTGAATTTAATTTCTGCAGTGGTACTGGCAGGACCAGAGAATTGTACAGCATTTAGACTATATAGGTATTCATTTAACTATTAGAATGCTAAATGCCAAATACTTTTCAAAAGATCAACAAGTCAATATATTATTGAAGGAAATTGAACTATATCAATATAGAATTTTTGCTATCTGTAAAACAAAAACATAAGAGGCACTTGTGGCTAAATGAAGGTATTGTTTCCAAGTTTTTCTAAGAGAGGCAAATAGAAGAGTTGACATCATTAGTTTCATCCTATAACTAAAGGTGGCAGGAAGCATTTTATGAAGTGCTTGGCTCATGATGAACTTGAGCAAAAAAGCCAATATGAAGATGGTGCAGCTTATGTGCTGTGTATGTTGCTAAGGATGAGGTAGAGAAATTTTACAAAGAACTCAACGAGATCCTCCAAACCAAGAAAACCATAGTACTAAGAAATGAGAGGTTCAAGGTTTATAGATTACTCAGAAATCTCATGTCTATATATTATGAACACTTTCCTAAAGAACATAATCAGAAAAGTCTAGACATAACTGATCACACACACACACACACACACACACACACACACTTGAAACTGACTATATCTTGACAGGAAATGTCTGGTTACTAATGAGGGAGATATTTTTTAATCAGCTGTCTGTATGAATTCAGACAATCAGCTTTACTTAAAGATAAAAAAAATCAAAACCAAATTACAAAAACATTAAGAAAAGAAGGAATTAAAGGGATTAGGACAGCAAACAGTTAATTGTGGAAATTGAGTGAACTACACTGGCTCCCTCGTGACAATTTTGGAGCTTGCTCAGTTCTCTTTCTGTTCAATTATAGGTCTAGTCCAGGGGTGGGAAACCTGGGCCTTAAGGCCACATGTGGTCTTCTAGGTCCTTAAGTGCAGCCTTTTGACTGAATCCAAATTTCACCACACAAATCCTTTTATTAAAAGTTGGTTAGTGAAACAATAGAGGTCGCAGTGTATAAAATATATTTGAGAAGTTTGGTGGTAAAAGGAAGGAGGTAATAGGTAAAGGAAGCAATAGAACACAGAGGAAAATGAATTGCTTTCACTTAAAACGACTTGAAGTATAAAAAAAATTACTTATAACACTTAAAGTATTATTTCCTCTTTCCCCTCTCATTAATTTGCATTCTGTCAGAAATACCAGATTCATGTTAAAAGGATAAAGCCCTGACTAAGGAACTTCAGGCATGTTCTGGACCTTTTCCAAATCACATCCAGTTAAATGGACAGCATGTGGTGGTGGTAGATAAAGTTAGTTTTAAATCTTCAGCCACTGTGTGACCACGGGCAAATCATGTAACCTTTCTGAGTTAGTTTCCCATTTGTAAAAAGGGAAATAAAGAAATGCATAGAGCCTATTTGATAGGGTTACTCTGAGATTTAAAGGAGAAAATGGAATGCTGTCTCTGCGGTAGAAAGGGAGGTTGGTCCCTTACTAGATCTTCAAGGAAAGTCTGGATAAACCTCTGTTGGGAATATTGGAGAAGATTCTTGATCAGGTACAGGTTGGTCTTTCCTGAAGTTCCTTCCACCTCTGAGGTTCTGTGACTCTTAATATAGTCCTTTTAAAGGCCTAGATCAGGGTGGGGATCCTGCAACCTTAAGACCACATATGGCCTTTTAGGTCCTTAAGTATGGCCTTCTGACTGAATCCAAATTTTATAGAACAAGCACTATTTATCGCACTAGTCACGGCATACTTCTAAGGTTTCCACCCTGGTGCTTTGTAACCATCTTCTCTTGCTGCCTTCAGACAGTCCTGCAGGCTATATATCTCTGGTCTCTGTGGGAGGCTGTCCTACACGCATTGCTGGAGGGATCCTTTTTCCAACTTCACTGACTTTTTGTGTAGTTCTGTGTTGTCTCAAGTCACTTGCTAGAGTTTATTACTGGAGTTCTTGATCATTATTCATTCTGGTTTGAACTTTAGGGTTTTGCTGGAGCAGAAATGTGGGAGATAGGTAGTTACTCTCCCTGCTTTGAGCAGCCACCTTGGGAGAAAGTCTCTTGACATTATGTGTGAAGCATTATTCTAGATGCAAGTGATATAAAGACAAAATAGAAGTAGTCTTGCCCTCAACAGGTTTACTTTCTATTGGGGAGATAAAATACATACACAGATAAGGAAACAAATAATATAAGGAAAGTGAGAGTGCTAACAACTGGGATCGTTTGGAATGGGCTTCAGAGAGAAGGTGACAGTGAACTAAAGCCCTGAAAGAGGAAGATGAAGATTCTGAGAGTGGTGATGAGGAAGGAACATATTATAGGGATGGAGCCAGAGAAATGGAATGTCAAGTTTATGTTATAGCTAGTTGTCCAATTTCTCTGCAACATAGAGGTATGTGAGTAGGAGCAGTGTGAAATAAAGGAGGTTGCAGCCAGATTGTAGGGGGACCTAAAAGCTAGACTGAGTAACCAGACTAGGATAATGTACTATCTTAGAAGCCAAAGAAAGCCAGTGAAGGATCATTGTACTGTATTTAGAACTGAAAGGAACATTAGAGGTAATCTAGCCAAACTCTCTTATTTTAGAGAAAAGAAAACTAAGCCTCAGAAATGTTGAACTACTTGCTTGTGGGTACATAGTTTTAGGCAGGATTAGAATCCAGATCACCTTGGCTCCAAGTCCAAGGTTTTTGAGCAGAGGAGTGACATGGGATACCTGTTCCCTAAGAAGATTATTTTGGCAATTTCATGGAGAATGGATTGGATAGGGAAGAGTTTGGAAAAAAGACTAGTTGGGAAGCTGGTATAATGGTCCAAGTTAGTGATGATGAGCATCTAAAGTGAGATTTTACCAGTAGGTGGAGAGAAGGGATATGGAGTTAAAATCAATAGGACTGAGCAAATGATTGGATGTGGGGAGGGGAGAGAACCAAGTTTTTTAAGTGTAAAGGAGTGGGAGGATTGTGGTGTTTTTAGAAGAAATGGGCACATTCAGAGGTGGGGGGCAGGTAAGAAGGATTTTGATTTTGGACATGCTGAATTTGACATACTGATAAGACAAGTTCACAGACTACAGTTAAGCACCCCTAAACTAGAAGGTTTATTTCTAAGTTGCCTCCCAAGTTTGAGCCCCATGACCCTATGAATACATACATGGTCAATGAATCCCCCACAAAGGCTGTCAAAAATACATCTTAAGCTAATCAGCAACCATCATTAGAGGACATCAGCTTAGACTTCACAGAGAAGGAATGAGGCCCTCCCCAATTCTGTACTACAGATCACCTCAGTCTCAAACCCCATTTTTCCTCCTTTGCTCCAAACTCAGCCACTTGTATCTCTGACCCCATGCCCTACTGGCTTCTCCTACAGCTTCCTCTTTTATCTTTACCTCTTTTTATTAAAGAATTTTAAATGATAATTTAAATTTAAATAATTTTAAAAATTTAAATAAATTTTTAATAAAAATTAAAGAATTTTAAACTTCTTTTTGAATTGGTGGATATCCTTTTCTGTTGCATTGAAACATGCCCACATCTCTTTCGTCATTAAAAATCTTTCACTTGACCTAACCTTAAAGCTAAAATGCTAGGAGGCTTCCACATTTTATAGCCAAATTCCTAGAAGCTGTTTGTTGCCTCCTGTTTGGCCCCCACCCTCATTTCTTCAAACCCTGATAAGGCTTTCCTCTCCATCACTTGAAAATGTTCTTTCCAAGATCACCAAGGATCTCTGTATTGCTAAATTCACCCTCTAGCACTCCGATTAGCCCTTACTGTCACTTTTTAGAATTTGTTCCTTCCCTAGGTTTGTGAGGTACTCTTGATTTTTTTTCCTTTGCTGTTGGAAGATTCTCTCTAATTTTCTTTATAGGATGATCATTTTTCCTTCTGTATCCCCATCCCCCTTGAATAAATGTATCTTAGGCTCTGTCCTGGGCCCCCTCTCTCCTCTTCCCTCTTGACTGTCTTGGTGATCTTACCAGGCTATGGATTCAACTATCATCTCTATGAAGGGAACTCCCACACCTACACATGTAGCCCTTCCCTCCCTGCAGAGGTTTAGTCTGATATCCCCAACTGGCTGTTGGACATTTTCACCTGGATCCCACAGGCATTTTATATTCAGCATGTCTAAAAGAGGACTCAGTATTTTCCCCTCCCTCATATAATTTTTCCTTCTTCTGCCAAGGATATCATAATCCTTCCAGTCACCCCTATGTTCACAACCTAGTTTTCCTCACTCTCACTTCCCTTTCTCCAACCATATCCAATCAGTTGCCCAGCACTGACTCTTATCTCCATGACATTCTTGTGTCCACACACTTCTCTCCACTCACATGGTTGCTGCCTTAGTGTATGATTTTAACACCAATAGCCTGGTCTGTTCTCATTGCATTCAGCCTCTCCCCTCTCTAATTCATCCTTCACATTGCTGTCAAATTGATATTCATAAAGCACAATGACCATGTCGAGAAGCTTCAATGGTTCTCCATTGTCTCTTGGATAAATACAAGCTCATGGCATGTACTTCCCAATCTGGTGCCAAGCTGATTACAAAATGACCCCGCCTCCCACATTCATCAGTTCAGTCAAATGCACCAGTTTGTTCTTCATACACCACATTATCCATGTGGCTATTGTCTCCCACTATTCCTGTGTATTTATTTTATAAGGATCCTGCCCCCCAGCAGAATGTGAGGTACTAAAGTTTCACTTTATTATAACTGCTGCGTGGCTGAGTGAAAGCAGTGTCTTCTACTATATCTCTACACATAATGTGAACCCTTTCATAACTGACACTGACATGTGGCTTTAAGGTTGGCAAAGCACTTTTCTCAACCATGCCATGAGGTGGTTACTCCAGGTATTTGTCGCCCTCATTTTACAAATAAGAAAACTGAGAAACTTGCCTGTGGTCACACAGCTAGTAAGGAGTGGAATTCATGCCCAGCTCTCCTGACTCTTAAGTTTTGCAATTTTTTTCTCCCACTCTGACATATTTATCATCTGTTTAATTTAAGCATGTCGTTGCTACTATAGGCAACAAATATGCATTTATAAGTTTTTATGACTAATACATTTAAGATTATTTTAAGACACTGAGACTTTTTCTGTTTAACTTTTAAAAGCACAATAAGCCAAATGATGATTATAATTTCATCTTTTTCTTATGTTTTGGTCCACTATCTGTGATTTTACCACTGAAGGGAACACCCTCCGCCCCCATGAAAAAAACAGGGCATCTGAATTCTAACATTATAGTCAGAGAATTGCCTGGAAAACTGAGCATTAAGTGACTTGCCCAGTCAGCCAGTATGTTAGAAGCAAGGCTTGAAATCAGTCTTCCTGACTCTTGAGCTGGTTCTGTCTTCATTCATGGTCAAACTTAATAAACATATTGAACTAACCGGTCAGTCAATAAGCATTAATTAAACAGTCACTATGTGCCGGGTACAGTGCTAGAATTTGGAGATACCAAGATGAAAATACAGGAGTTCCTGTCCTTAAAATGCTTACCTTTCCCTGGAAGGGACAAGATAAATAAGACACATAAGTAGATACAAAATAAAAAGACATTTCGGGGGAAGACTGCAGAAGCAATTGAAAAAAATCAAGAAAGACTTCTGGAGCTTAACTTTGAAGGAAAGCAGAGTCCGAAGAGAGGGAGTTGGGGGTGGAGGAGTGCATTCAGGGCCCAGGGCAGAATGGCAAGAAGCCAAATTTGGCCAGCCAACAGATTTGTGAAGGAGAGAAATAAATCTAGAATCTGAAGTGGTTGAAGCGGATTGAGAAGGGCTGTAAATGACAAACAGGAGTGTGTACTTGATTCTGGAGATTGAATAGGGAGCGGCATGGTCAGACTAGGGACATCATTTTGGCAGGCCTGCCAAGATGGAGGAGAAAATTGAGGGAGACCAATTCAGAGGCTACTGAGATAGTCCAGTAATAGGAGCCTGGACTAGAGTGGTGGCTGAGTGGAGAGAAGGGAATGAATGAGAGAGAGTGTGTGGAGATAGCACTGACAAAACTTGGCAGCCAATTGGCTCTGTGGAGTTTGGGGGGAGTGAGAAGTGGGGCAAAACTGATGAACCTAAGTGACTGGAAGGATAGTGGTATCCTCAACAGAAAGTGGGAAATTTGGTGGAGGGGGGGATTTGGGGAAAAGAAGATAAGATATGTTTTGGGTATGTTGAGTTTCAGGCACTGACAAGATGTCCAATTCTACTGAGCAGTTGAAAGACTGTTAATGGTATGCTTTAGGGCCCATTTAATTACCCCCAATGAAATGCAAGACAATTCAAACATATTCAATTCATATTTTTATTTTAATGGAATTCATAAGGCAAAATTAAACACTTATAAATATTGTAATATGTTTTATTTTACCTTAACTTTATAGCACACCTCTAAGGGATATAACAAGAAAATGCATAACTATCTAAATTAAAGCATTTACCCCTCTTAAATAGATTTGTAATTCTGGAGAACTATAAAAATATCATGAAAGCCATGTTACATGTTTGTTTTTTTTTTAAAAAATACCACTAGCAAGTTATCCTTTACCAACTTAACAAATCTGCTGCTGGAAAAAGAAAGCACTAATACGTTATATAGTTAACTTTGAAAAAAAATGGTCAAAAATGGTTATTTAGATAATAGCAAGAACACACATCAGTTTATTAAAACCAGAGTTTAAATTCACAATTAAACAGTTTAAAATGACCTCAAAATGTACATCTTGACAGGATAAGAAATTACCTGATAACATGTCATTAATATGTTGACTGCTTACATCCCCCAAATATAGAATACAATGAGTTGGTGGGAATGTTAAAATGAAAATCTGCTATCAATATACATAATTGAATGGTCTTTGTATGATTAATACTTCTAAGAAAACAAAGTCCTTTTTATGTCAGTCATTTCTAGGAAATAAGAGACATTCATGTAAATAGAGAAAAATGCTGTATTTGATTTTACATGTAGCCATCCAAGTGACTTACTTTTGAAGACCATGGTTTGAGAGAGGAATTTCCAATTACAATTTAATTTAATTTCTTTTGAGTAGGAATCTCTAAATAGGTATTACATTGGAGCCTTACTATAATAGTTTTCAGAATCATTGTTATGAGACTTTGGTCCTTCTGGGACTAAAAATTCTTGAATGAGGTTCAAGACAGACCCATTTTACACATGATGCCACAACACTACTGATCATGTTATAATAAGACTTCAACGTATTTTGAAAAAATCCAATTTCCACCTTGACAACCTCTTTTATAGTTTATTAGAAAGAGGTAGTAATGTAAATTATTTACACTCTGTGTCACTGAACATATCTCCCATAGAAACAAATCCGTCATGTATGATATTGATAGCTATTTTTTTTAAAAACCCAGTTTTCTTTTTATAGTGTTATGATTCTTAGTGTTGGAGCTTTGTCACTCTAACAAGACCTAAATATATAAGAAAAATTAAAGGTAATCACTATGTTCTAATATTTTTAGAAAAAAGGATTATGGAAACAAAGCACAGACAAAAAGAAAGGCTTAAAAAAATTCAATAAGCTATACTGGATTTGTTATTCAGCAATAAAAATAACAAAAGCTCATTTAAAAATTAACACACATGATCATCCCCTTTCACAGAATGAATTTATATATTCCTTAGAAAGCTCAAAGCAAAAGAAGGCAGAAGCATCACCAATGTAACTAAAACAAAAAAACCCTTGCCCAGCAATTTCAATTTTTACACACTCAAGGTTAAAAAAAATGTAATATAGCACTTAAAACTATATTTTGAGAATAATTCATTTTACAGGATTAAACAATTACTGTAAACTTTTTGTTTAAAAGACATGTTAGATGGAAAAATGTTCCACATTTCTAAAACTACTGCTTAGCTTCTGAGAACACTCAATATTAAAAGTTAATAAAAAAATGCTATAAGGCTTTAAGCAAGCTCAAAGTCTAGACAATAATTACATCTCTAGGAATAAAATTAGGTAGCTGATTTCAACAGGACAATTCCTATTATCAAATAAGTTATCTACTGGCATACAAAATTTTGGGGATGGAAAGAATGTATATGATATTTTAAATGCTGACATATTTATATCTGGGTCTTTTTTAGCTAAGCTGAGAAAGCTAACACAAAATGAGTTCCACAATTTCCTCTAGCTTCATGAGTCAAAAATATTGAATGCAATACAAAGAATATTTGGTTAATACAAATTTTTATTCAAATATTCAAATTCTACTGCTATGGCCTACTGCTTATGAAAAAAATTTTACCTTAAGAACCAACGAATGGCAAATGAAAAAATGTAATTAGATGGTTTTTAGGGTCCCTTCTACTATTCTAAAATACTATTATTTTATTCCTTGTTTTTGAACAGTTGGACTATACCTTAAAAAATTACTACATGCAACTTTGGCTCTGAATTAAGGGCATTTTAAAAATTACATCTGTAGCTTTAAATCACCTCTTCTAGGTAGATTAATTAATTAATGGTGGGATTGGCACATAATGTAATCAGCTGATTGCGCAGCCAAGTCAGCTGGGCAGCAGACTATTCAGGATGATTCAAGAAGTTTACCAATCAAAGATTACCAGGAACTGATTGCTGTTTTTCAAAAAAGCTCAGTCATTTGTGATTAAAAATGCTACCAGTCTCTTTTCAGTTACATTGGTTTGTTCTTGTAGGATGGCCAAGAATAAGGCTAAATCACTGTAGCTTAACTATAAGGGTCATACTGCCAGGGAAAAAGCTAAATTTTTATCCATATATTGAAAAGAAAAAAAGATACCTATAGTATAGCAGAATCCAGCTATTCTAGTTACTATGAGATGTAATTTCAATCAATGATAGTTAGAATATTCTCCAGTGTTTTAGTTTTAACAACTGTGCTTAAACATCCTTGTGGCCTTAAGAATTAAGAAGTAATTAAAGAATTTTTCTTGGTAAATAAAAAATATAGATAGATATGTACTTCTATCTATCTATATATCTCTCTATATATCTTACCCTGATGCCTATGGCCAAAATATATCTAGCAATAATTTTCTTGATTTATATTAGTCATAAAAATAAAGACTATATTGTATTTTCTTTATAGACAATTTCTATTAGAAAACAAATTTCATGAAAACGATACAATGTTTCATATATGACTGAATTTGTCTGGAGACAAGGAAGGAAGCATACAGTCTTTGAAAACCTACTGTGTCAAAATACAACTAGACGCTTTGCCTCACTGACACAATTTAAAGTTTATAACTTTTGGTTTTTATATCGTAGGGATTTTTGGCTTGGAAAAAATTACTTTTCTGCAATGTAAAGTCAGTAGGTCACCCTCCAATTAAAGATTAAGAATCCCTTCTTTTGGCCTGTATGATGTAGCCTTTTGATTTGATAATTCCTCTGCTCTTAACAATGACCGAATAGCGAAGTACCCACAGGGGCACCCATTCATTTGCTCGGATGTCGGGGAGGCTCTCCTGAAGAGCTTCTTGGAAACTTGCTTCAGAAAGCAGTTCTAGTGAGAGAAAGCATCATATGTGATCAACAGTTAGATAAGCCCTTCTACCACATAGATACGTAAGTACAAAGATTTAAAATCTAAACTAAAAGTGGGTAGAATTTAATGTCTATAATATTTATAAAAAACTTATATAGAAATTCTTATGAAATACCTATTATTACTCTAGGCTGAAAGATCAAGATCCAAGTGACTACCAAAAATACCAATTTAAATCTGAAGCACCTAGTTCAGAGAGGAACATGTTATTAACCAATTAGTCCTACAGTAAGTACCCAACTCATATCTATAGTAAGCCATTAACTCTTAGCTATATTAAGAATGTAAAAGGTCCAGGTACCTTACATTGATGTAGGGCCTTCTACATTTTCACAGTCATCATCACATTTAATTCTCATGATAACCTTGAGGTTAGCCGCCATTTACATTCTTCATGTTTCAGTGAAAGAAGCTAAAGGAAGTCCAGTGTCTTGCCCTTAAAGCTCATGCCACCAGAGCAGAGGAGCCAAGATGCAAAACTGGCTTATTCTTCTCAGTGCAATGCTAATGCTACTACATCGTAACAGCGATTCCTCTGCCTTTCCTACTCAATCACTGACAAATCTCTGTAAAAAAAAAAATTATCCTAAAGAGACTGAAAAATTACATAATCAAAGTTGGTAGGGAAAAATTCTTATCTACCAGAGAAATGAAAAAAAAAATTGTAGCAAACTACCCACAGAACAAGATTACTAATTCAGAGAGGGACCAAAAGCAAATTTGGATCATTGTGAAATACAGGAGAGAACCAGGGTGAAACACGGCTCCTTCCTCCCAACAGATACTGCTATAATCTTATAGAAACTGATCATTGCTAATAGGATGTGAAATGAAGATAGAGACTATCTGTCCACAATTGCCCAGGACCCTCAGGTGTAAGTCAAGAATTTCTATAGTCTGACGTGGCTTTTCTAAATGAATGTGGCAGGGGGTTTGGTGGGTAGATAGCCTAAGACTAGATGTCAGGAGGCTGGATACAAACATCTTCTCTGGCCCAAGGGACCTCTGGCAAGTTCCCTTATTCTTACTCTTGTTTTCCCATCTAAGAAATGGAGATAATCAAGCACAGATTTAGCTCTGGAAGTGATCTTAGAGATTTAGTTCAAGCTCTTCTTGTACAGATGAGGAAAATGAGACCCACAGAGGGCTAAGCCCAAGGTCATGGCAGAGCTGGATTTGAACCCAGGTCCTCTGACTCCAAGACCAGTAAGTTTTCCACTAGTTTATGCTATCTGGACTTTGTAAGCCCTAGAGCACTGTATACATGTCAAATACTATTGTTACTGCTAATAATGTACGAATAACAGTCACATGGTTAATTTAAAAATCACCTGTCTTGACTCAGGCATACATTTTTGTATATTCCTTTAAAGTAAAAAGACCTTCCTAAAGTGGGTTTTACTTATGTTAATAATCAAATGAGCTTGTATTGTCCTGAGCACATGACAAAATCGGTAAAAACTTTTCTGTGGGTTATCAAAATTATTCTACAAGGGCTCTTTTTTCCAGATCAAAATGGTCTCTTAACTTATCCTTCATATAGTTTCAACAGTAGAGTCAGCCCTCACTGAAATGAATCTCAGGATTCTAAAAACCATTTTGTTTAGGAAGTTTATGAACTAACTTTCCAGGGTCTCCCAAGAAAGCAGTACTTCATTGTTTAAAGCCATGATGTTATCAGTTTGGGAACTAAACAAAATTAACATTATCTCAATCAAAGAGAAATACTACTCATTAATGTAACTACTTCATTAACTCTGCAGGAACGACTAAAATAACTGCCTTTGACATTCCTTTTAAGAGAAGAATTTCTCCACTATGGGTCAAAATTTATTACGAATTTTTTAGCAGTGTATCCAGGACCAACCTAGACAAAAAAGTTCTCTAGCCTAAAGGTTTAGAATCAAAGCTATGAAGACAGCACAGTGCCTAAATGTCAGTAACAGACAACACATTTATTCATTCAGACACATATTAAACATTTACGTGCAAGGTGTTACATCTCTGAGGGAGATGTAAAGATAAATAAGGCACTACATAAAGCAATCAAAAATCTCTCCATATTTTTCTTCGTATACCTATGTACATATAAAATACCTCTCCTTCTGTACATATGTATGTGTACACACATACATACCTACCCAAAAGAGTGACAGAAATTCTTGCAAGTATTTACCATAATAATGGAGTGGCAATTTAATCCAAATGTCACAGAGAAAAATGTCATATGGAAGCAACGTACCAGCAAAAGCAGTGTTTATTCTTATTTGTATGTTATGGAAAGGTCAACTTATTACGTCTGTTAAAACCTCTATAAAAATAACTCTCTGACAAACTCCCTTTACTTCCTCTAGAATCAAGTCTCCAATTTAGAAAAAACAAGTATTAATATTTCTATACTAGCTATTCTCTTCTAGCACACAATGCTATGACTATCATACGGATATAAGTTTTATGAAATAGTAACTTTTCTTCAGATTAAGATATTTTCAGATGAAGATATAAGGGAAAAAATAGAGATGGAACCGCCTAAAAAATAAGTGGATTTATTGAATACCTCGAGGACCTGTGATTTTGTCAACAGAAATTACTCTTTACAGTGCTAAAGACCATCTAGTAAAGTTGCAATCTGTGAGTTTCAATGGTTGAAAAAAGTTGGGGAGCTAGGCTGCTTCTTGGGCTACAACCCCATCCCCAGGCCTAGGACTGAAGGCTCTTGGTAGCATCTCCAGCAGCCTAGTCTCTGCTGGCACAATCTTCCATCTTCAGAGCACTTAGTGGAGGTTTACTGAACTGACAAATATGAGCTAGCCAATAACATGACATGCATGCTTGGACATTACCAAGCAAAAATAATCTTCTGTTATTGTTGAGTTGTATCAGTTGTGTCTGACTCTGTGAGTTTACTTGGCAGAGATACTGGAGTTGTTTGCCATTTCCTTCTCCAGCTCATTTTACAAATGAAGAAACTGAGGTAAATAGGGTTAAAGTAACATGCTCAGGGTCACACAGCTAGTAAGTGTTTAAGGCTACACTTGAACTTAGGTCTTCTTGACTCCACACCCTACTCTATCCACTGCACCGCCTAGCTGCCCCATCTGTCTATCCCTCTTTTGTATACAAATAGAGTCAATAGAAATAAGTCTGCCTATACCTGTTTTGTATTTATTTACGTTGAATCGACTTTGATATGTACATGTGTCCCCTGATAGAGCTCTTCTTGAGAGGGGAGGCTTTGACGTTGGCCTGTGCATTCCCCATTCCTACCAGTGTCTGGCACAGAAGAGGTGCTCAACAAATACTTATTGAGTGACAGGAACAAATATGATTTAATCTCAGAATGTTATTCACTAGCATACTTAAAAGTGATACAATTAAATCCAATCATCACTCTCTTATATGGAAAGCTTGCGTTAACTTTTGAACACTAATAGAAGATTTATTCCTTTCCTCCATCCCATCAGAACAGTCTGTATGAGTACAAAGGGGATTTTTCTTAATTTGATTAACACTTGGTATCAGTGATTTTATCAGTATGGGTATGTGTTCCATTAAGTGCAGATGGCAGCCCCCTCTTCTTCTCTATCATTCTTGCCCTTATTACTCCTGGAATTTTCATTTCTCTAACATGATAGACCCCCACCTTCTCCTTTTTTGTATAAAAGCGTGTCCTGTCCTTTTAGAGCACTTTTCAATATAGTTCCTTTATGATAACATGCTACACACACTACTTATGCCTACACCATGCCCTGTTAGTAATTCTAATTGTCATTAAGATCTTAGATCCTTGGAGTTTTAAACACTTCTATAAGGTTTTTCCTGATAATGAATGAAATGGAGAAAACCATTTATTAATTGCATAGCACATGCCATCTAGGGTGCTCTGCACTTGGGGGTACAAACATTCTCCCCGCCCTCACACACACACACATGCCCTACACATAGAAGAAAAGTGCTAATATACGACCATGAGAATATTCTAAGCTTCAGCTTGAGTTAACATATATTTGAAAGCTATGCTATACTCTCTCACTTTAACTGCAAACAAAGCTAATTTGGATTGTGTTGCTAACATTTTATAAAAGGTGGATTATTTCCCCTCATACTCAGAATGCCTTGATTCAAATATTTCAGATCAATAACTACAAGAGTCTGATAACTGCAAGTTGATTTGATAGAGTGTCTCAAAATTACTCAAAATAGTAGGTCATAACTATTAAGTTTTCAATTACTTAAATTATAATTAAATTGCAGATCCTCTCTCCAGATACCCATCTTTTTTAATTAGGTGGCACATAAAAATAATGCTGCATTAGGTTAGATAAGCATAGTGTTATTTGGGATATCTAAGAAGGGAAAAATTCAACCCTTGTAATTATGGGTTTGCTTATGTCAACAGACCAGACTTTCAGAATATATTCTGCTCTACTTCTCTTCTTCCTGCTTATGTAAAACTTTCTGAGAACAAGATTCAAAGTACTCACATTTTGCATTCACTCAGATTAATCATTTCAGACCCCAGAGTTGCCTATCTGTCATGGCTCACTGGTAAAAACTAACAGGTTTTTTTTGTGTGGGTAAGAGATATTTTTGGTCCACCTTAATAACTGAAATATCAAGCTCACCTTTGGGATCATTGTGCGTTAATAGCTGGATGTCAAACTCCTTAGCAAATGCTGTTAAATCAGGTGGCATCACACAGCAGGAGGCAAGATTAACTTGGTTACTATTTGGTTTCACCTACAAGTGAAAAGAATTTTCATTTAACTAAGATTTTTCTAGATCAATCTTAAATTCTTAGGAATATACATGTTCCCCCCTTCAAATAAAACACTTCCTTAGCACAGTTCCAACCAGCTTTATTCAGTTCCTAGTTCAAGGACATGTGTGGGTCGCTGGTGCACACTAGAAAAGTATACACATTACAAAGAAATCAAAACTCAATTGACAGACACATTCAGTTTTTAAAATTCTTTTAAAGTGTAAGGAAGATCAGTATTGTCACAGACTTTTATTGTGAAATTCAGAGGCTGTCACTATCTACGATTCTGACTGTGGAAGAATGTCACAGTGGCAAAAAACAGGGAGGGGGAAGAATGGTCAGGTTTTCAAAAAAATTACTTAAGGTCTCATAAAAGTTTACAAATGATGCTGTAGAAAAAGAAAAGGAATGACACTAATGTACTTCTATAGTTGCTATAGTGAAGATGAGCTATTTCTACCACATTAGGAATTATTTCATCACTAAGTTTTCAAATGCTGAAATTATGAATATATTCACTAGCCTATGTCAATGATAACTAAGTTAGGTTAACTGGCTAGGTTAGGAAGAAAAGGTAATTATCCATTGCTAAAAATACCTGTTGCAGGAATGATTTGGCAGAATGCTGCATTTGCTTTAAAATAAACCACATTCTAGTCTTAAAGACTAGCAGAAATGCAAGGGTTAATTAACATTTTAAGGAAGAAAGAGAATCAAATCCACAGAATCATAAAAGTTTAAGGCTGGAAGGGACCTGAAAGATCATCCAGTCCAGCCTCTTTCTTTTTACAGTAGGAAAACTGAGGCCCAACAAATGAAGCAGCTTTCCCAAAGTCACACAGGCAGTAAGCAACTGAGCCAAGATTCACATCCAGGTCCTGTGACTCTAAATCCAACATTCTTTTCACTGTACCACACTCATTGTTTTGGTGGTAGGCACTTCTTGTACCTACGGCTCTCTGAGCCACAGTAAGATTAAAATGCTTGAAAGGGGGAAGGGTGGAGTAAGGGAATAAAAATAGATGTGGGAGACAAAAACAAAACCTCTGAACTTCTCTCTCCTACTTATATTTGTAGCATAAGGAGCCCTCCCATAGGCAATTCTATTAAGAAAGAATTTCAGTAAATAATGCGATCAACAAAATTTGTTATTAGAAATATTCTTCTCTCACTCTGGCAGATCAGTCTAATGTACCCTATACATGAAGGATACAGTATTTTGACCACATAAGTAGCAAAGAACCAATATCTTCTCATCTCTCTATGAATTATTTTAATGTACATTTTAAAAATATTTTAACTTATTCAACTGAGGTTAATCATAAAAACATGAATCCCTAATATTAAACAGGGATATGAACTCTCCCTTTTATGCTTTAAAAAAACCTATGGTTAATGAGTTTTGTGCTATGGGTAAAGGCAAAGAACTTAAAAACCCCAGTTCCTTTCTTTGAGGCATTTACAATCTTCCTAACAGCCTCTGTCCTTTACCTGTGCCCATTGGTACAGCTGCTCCAACTGGGCTTTGTCCAGATCAGAGGTCCCTATGGCCACGACCTTTTTGGTCTGAACCAAGTTCTCTAGTTCTTCCCAGTAAGGCTGTAGATGCTCCAAGGCAAGATTAACTCCATCCTCAACAGGGGGTGAAGCGATGATCACAGAATCCAGCTGAGCAATTCCCAGGGCAGAGCAGGCTGACAGGAGAGCAGACAGTTCTGGATCACACATTTGAAAGATGCATTTCCAGTACCCTCAAGGCAGCTCCCAGGATCCTGTCCATACAGGCCAGTTTCTGATCAGTTGGCTATCTCTCCCACTCCCCTGCTTAGAATTTATCTCTTGGCTTGTTTAGTCTAGCAAAGAGGTGGCTATTCCTTCCTCCCTGTACATCCAGACCACACATTCTTACATGAGGCGTCTAACCGTGGACACAAAGGCCTCCAGGCTCCTGCTGGGAAGCCTCCATTTCTTCACTGATCTTGCTGTAAAGGTCGAAAGAAAAAATATTCTGCCTACCCAATGCTAGCTTAAGTGTATGCCTCTTCAGTTTCCTGGCTAATATTTTGAGATTCTTTCTTATCTAAAGTTAAGATTCTGGTAAATAAATTTGTATTCTTGATGTACATTTATAGAAATAGGTAATTGTTCCACAAAGCATAAGAATTTATCAGCTTCAGCATATTTTTAAGCATGACTTCTCATTCTAAATATGGAAATTTATAAACTGTTTATTTCAGTTGTCAACATCAATACTGTTCCATTAGTTACAGGCAAAAAATACATAACATACACCTAAGTGACTATAGAGCTATAAGGACAGATGGCAGAAAACTAATTAGACAAGGTAAAGTATACATTCTGCACTATTTCTCAAGTAGTAATAAAACACTGCTAAGATACGATAACCTTGGTTCTACCACATGCAGCAACATATTTAGTTGCAAGATAGACTAAGCACATTTTTAATATACCAAAATAATAATCTATTATTAGCCTTATATCTCAGAATGAATTGTGTCTGAAATTTATCTGAGTCTTTAAAAGAGAAAATGATTTCTCTTAAGATCAGTCCACTTTCTTTGATGTCAACTAGTGGCAATTTATAAGATTGTATTAACATAGAGTCCAATATGAAGAAAAAAGCAACTCAGTTCTTACCCATTTCAACGGCACTTCTCATTGAGGAGGAGTCTGATCCTACAATAAACAGTTTTGCTGGGCACCAAATAAAAACAAAATAGGTTGATAAGTATTCACTTTTCAATGTTAAATACAAAAAAGAATATACATTTAAAAGTTAATATGTTCTGAAGTGCTCGAGAACTTTTCTAAGTCATACAGAAGAAATTTTCTTCTGTTCTCACTTTATTTCATTGAATTTAGTTTTCTAATTATAAAGTTTATGTCTATAATGATTCCTTAATGATATGCTATATTAGAAGAAATCTACTTATCAAAAAAAATTTACACCACATTTATGTTAGTTGGAACAAAGCAGATTAAGCAAATAATTCAGATCATGCAAGTTAAGAGTTTATTTGACAAGAGTAAGAGATCAATAGTTTCTATCAGTATGAATCCTTCCCATCAAATGAAATCTCATGAAAATCTTTCCCCTCCTTCTATGGGAAAGACAGAAGAAGAGGCACCTGGCTGTCTGCCAAACTGTTAATATCCACTTAGGTAAGACTATGATTCCTTCCTGATCTGGAGTCACCTATCAGTGCCTTATGCCAAGTCAGGGCAGAGAACTTGTTCCCTTTGGGAAGGTCAGACAACTGGGCTTTCTTTGGTACTGTCCAATGGAGGCTTTATTTACAGAAATACATGCAACTTTACAGACCACAAAATACCAGATACTTTCTGGCATCAAAAATAGATGAATTAAAAAAATGTTTGTATAAAGTGTTCCTTGTTGCATCTTTTTGTGTGCAGCCAGGTTCCCTATCTTGCCTATCCTATGATTCCAGCTCTGATCTTTCAAGATCCACTCTCAGGAGTGGATACCCACAATCCTTCTGGGGAAGAAAACAGGAGAGGCAGCACTGATGCTGGACTAGCACACCTCAAATAAGGATATCCTCATGCCTGTGTAAACTTGATCATCGTGGACTCAGTATTTTATTTTTATATTTCACTTATTTAGTAAAGCTATTTGACATTCCTTCAGTTTAGTTAAAAACAGGAAAGTCTGCGTATATGTTAGCCAGGAAAGAGGCCTGGTCAGATTTACTTGGGATTTAAGATTAAGTTAATAGTAAGAGAAAAAATAAGACACCCGTTGTATGGCAATGGTTTTTATTTTATGTAAAGTGGCTACAGTTTTCAACCTGTAAGATCCATTTCCTCTAATAAGTCAATAAAAACACCACAAGTATGCTCCACTTTAAGAAAACCTGATATGAAAAAATCTAAATTTATTGAAGGGATCCACTGAGAAAAGAGAAAAAGTGAGAAGGAAAGAAAAGCAAGGGCTATTCACATTATTAGATTTTATCTATCCCACTCCCCTCTGGGACCTTGCTACTTCAAAGATATGTGTTCTCCGGCTAGCATTCTCAAATCTCTTCATGTCTATTAGTTCCTTCCTATTTATCCTTAAATAGGTATAGGCTTTTCTAAATCTGAAAAAGCATTCACTTAAGCCAAACGCCCCTTCAAGTTACCTCCTAAAAGGGGGCTATATCTACTGGCACCAATATTCTCAAAAACGGTTCATACATTATTCTCATACTGCTATTTAATTTTTTCATGGATTTATCTCATTTTCCCTAACTAGACTGTAAGTTCCTTGTAAGCAGGGATTATGTGCACTCTCAACGTGTCTGATAGCACTATGTACAAATTAGATATCTGACATGTGATTTAGAAATTAAATGTGAGGATTCACTACAAGGTTACTTTAAATAAATGACTAACCCTTCCACATTTGAAGGATTCATTTTACCGTAATTCAATTAATACAGCTTTCCAAAAACATATCACTACGTGTGCAGCCATCTTCTTGGGCCATGAAGGCCCTTTCCCGGGGAACCAGAACGTTCTCCCTTTTCTGGACTGCTTCCTGGAAGAGTTAAGAGGAAACGTGTACAATCAGCATCCAAGGGTCAAGCTTAAAGTCTGATGATCAGAGGGAATCCACTAACAGGCCTGCTCAGAGACCGGTCCTGGAATTCTTCCATTTTATTAAACTGGGAGCTTAACTTCCTCTTGGCTGAGCATTCACAAGGACAACCAAAGCTGGCTCCAACCTTCCTGTCTAGCCTAGTCACCTGCTTCCCTGCTCAGAGGCTACAAAGTCCTGCCTGAGCCTCTGCCTCACATCTCTTACCATGCTGGGTCTGCCCTCTCTCCTATGGTCACATGCTCTCTTTGTATCATGTTGGGTTATGGTGCTAACTCAGCCACCTGGCTAGATTGTAAGCTCCCTAAGGGAAGGAGTGGTCACTTGCCATTACCCCTAAGGGACACACTGCATACAGTAGGTGTTTAACAAGTGTTTGGTGAGCTGAAATTGTATAGCATGTGCAAAAAGGGTGCTCACTGTGATATGGTCCTTTATATCACAACTAAAACGATGCTGTAAAGAGGCTGTCTCCAGGGGGAGGATCCTTTTTCACTAAAGCTCCCGCTTCCACAGCAGCAAGCAGGGGCACGAGCCAGCCTGATGTTCTCTTGCCTCAACACTGTTGCTATGGCTTTCTGGAAGCAAGAAGGGATTTTTTGCACCAGGTGTTTCCATTTTGATGTGAAGAGCAGAAAAATGAAAAAAGAAGACCCCTATGAAGAGGAACCTCTTCTCTGGCCCCTCCACATGGCTGCAGAGTAGTGTTCCTAATGCACAGGGCTCCTCTCACACTCCACAGCTCAGAAAGCTTCACTGGCTCCCTACTACCTGGAGAAGAAAATCCAAAGACCTCTGCTTGCATTTGAGAGCCTTCCACCTGGCAGTCTGACTCTCCTTTAAGTCTGATGCTAGGATTTCACTGGTGTGCGGCACTTCCAGGGGAGGAAACTCCCTCTACCAATGCTGGTTACACCTTCTTTTGAATCTTTGACAACTGGAAGTTAAGATGCTTGGCTCAGAGTCCCAGAGCTAGGTTGGGTCAGGAATGGATTAGAACCTAGGTTTTTGTGGCTTTGAGGACGCTCTCTCCACTTTGCCATTCTGTTCCTCTCAGGACAGAGTAACAACAGTTCTGTGTTTATAAAAAAAAATGTATATGCAGTAGCTGCAATTGAGAGTTTTCTTATCTAGGTGTTCACTTCATCACTAGGTACTGAGAGCAGAATAAACACTGCCATAAAAGTCAGGGTCTTCTGGCTGGTCCCTCCCCACTCCCCCCTGTCCTCCACAAAGCTGCCCCACTGACTTGCCCTAAGCCCAGGCTGACCAGGCTACTCTCCTACTCAATCACCTCTAGATTCCCTGTTGCCACCTGGATGAGCTATGTAGCTTTTAAAAGCCCTTCACAGCATGGCTCAAACCCGTCTCTGCAGCTTCATCCTGCATATCGGTCTCTTGTTCATCCTCTGTGGTCCAGCTGAATAGCCCGTTCCCTGTTTCTTATACACCATCCTCTATTTCCTGTTTCCATGCCTTTGTCTGGATCATCTTTCATGCTCGGGATGTGCTCCTTCTTCACCAGCTCCTGAGAGAATCCTCCATGACAAACTTCAAGCACCCAGCGCCCTCCCTCTGGCCCCCAGATGGACCCTGCATTTATCATGTATGTATGTACAGAGCTACAAATCTTCTCCTTGACACCAGGGACTGTTTCATTTTTTTGGCTTTGTATTCCTAGCTCCCGTGCAAGGCACACGGTAGACATTGAATAAATGGTTAATGATTGATTTTAACTCACGAATTAAAGGATAGTTTATCTATTCAAATTTTAAATGCATGAGTAAAAGGCAAAGCAGCCTCCTGCCAAATCAATCAAAAAGCATTAATGAAGTACTTATTACTAGCTGTATTTAAATTTGACCCTAGGCAAGTCACTTAACCTCTCTGTGCCTCAGTTTCCTCAAAAGAGGAGGTTGTACTCAATAGCTTCCAAGGTATCCTCCACCCCCAAATCTATGTTAGGTGCTTCTGCCAGAGCATAAAACCCCATTCTCAAATCCTAAATGGGCTGAGATCCTCATTCCCAGACAGCCTCCCAACAAGGACAGGAAAGGTAGAAACATATCCTCTAAAACAGGAACACTGAAGTTTCTATTTCACTCTTCCATTTCTTCAGCTCCAACTCCTTCTTGTATAATTATTCAAAGCCAAGCCCAGGGAGAAGGCTAAGAAGCACCATAAAAAATACAGAACTGAGATTCATCTGCATTACTACACAGAGCACCCCGTACATGATAGCTGATTGATGTACAACTGAGTTTTTGAGCTCTGATTAAATCCAAGTCTTAAATGAATTTCATTTTTCCACTTCTACCTGGCATTGCATTTGAATTACCCACACGTGTGGACTGTGTCACATTCTACTAAGGAAGCAATATGGGCTCATTCTATTCCTGACAAAGGTCTGGATACTGCATTCACTGTACAGGTAACAATAGGATGGGTTTTAAAGACTGGACTTTACCAGAAACTTTCATTTCTTCTCTTTCATCAGGATTTATCTTTTCTACTGCATGAGCTACGGTACATTCCAAGACATCTGGCAACTCCTATAATAAAGAGATAAGGTTTAAGAGTAGAGTCCATAAGATAATTACTAATGAGTAACTATGCTTTTCTTCCTTAATTTTGTTGTTGTTCGGTCGCGTCCAACTCTTCATGACCCTCTTGGGGTCTTCTTGGCAAAGTTACAGGAGTGGTTTGCCATTTCCTTCTCCAGCTCATTTTACAGAGAAAGAAACTGAGGCAAACAGAGTCAAGTGACCTGCCCAGGGTCACACAGCTAGTGAGTATCTGAGGCCAGATTTGAACTCAGGTCTTCCTGATTGTAAGCCTAGCACTTTATCCACTGTGCCTCCTAGCTGCCCTTTCCCCCTTAAAGCCAATTGCTTTAGAATCAAGAAGACCTTAAGCAAACATTATATCAGTACAAAATGAAAAAAAATGGAAAATTTTGACTGAAGTATCATACTTACAAAAAAAAATCCATATGCAAAGCAACAGCAGTTCAAAAATTCTGTATTCTTGAAAATATGCGTATTAGGTTAAAACTATTTAGATGGAAATATGTAGTCTCTATGAAAACTCTATAAAACAGAGAAACTTTTAGACAAAATTATTATTACTATTACCATTTACACAGTATAATCTATAAAAGAGATGGACTCTAAGTTATATTGTGCCTCCAATATTCCTGGACAAAATTTCATGTTAAATCTTAGTCACAAAAAGAAGTAATTCCTTTGTAATAAAAATGTTACGAGATGATAGTAATAAAGTTTTGGTAAACATGGATTTAATATATTCAATTTATACTTGTAATATTTCTTCTTTGAAGGTTTCTTGCATGGATAGGGATTTTTTTTTTGCAAATGATCACAGAATCAACAAACTTCAAAGCTGGAAAGTATCTCTAAGGTCATCTAGTTCAGCCTGTTAACTAGTAAAGTAGAAACTGCCCCACTCCTGAGCACCACACAAAATACACTCTAAGGTAGGACTAGAAGAAAATGGGGCCTTTTAGATAAAAATCTAAATTAACCTCTACAATTTCTAACCTTCTCTCTTAGCTCTGCTCTCTGAAGTCAAGAAAACCAAGTCTTATTCCTATTTCAAAAATAGTCTTCCAAATATCTGAAGAAAACTACCAAGTCTTTTCCCTTTCAAGCCAAGATCCCCAGTTCCTTTAACTGATCCCTACAAATTACACCACCTTGAGGCTCTTCACCAACCTGCTTGTTCTCCCCCAGATGCTCTCCAGATCATCTGTGCTCCTCCCAAAATGAGCACCCAGAAATGAACCTGACCTTCCAAGTCCATCCAAGGCCCTGCCTCTCCTGGTGTGGCCTAAGATTTGGCTCCACCTTACAGAGTGAACAGAAAACTGAATGTGGTCTCAGAGTTGGAAGTAAAAAAAAAAAAAAAGTTTAAGTGATTAATAGTTTAACTAATGGCAGAACTAGGGGTAATCCACAGAAATATATGCAGTTACTGCTGAGTCCTTCTGGCTTATGGCTCATTCATATACCCACTATAATTTATATTCTAAGTTGTTTTGGCAGTAGTCAATAAACTAGCAGAATATTTAAAATGGCCATATACAGGGCATTCCAAAAGTTTTATGGCAGTTTTAGACTCAAATACCTTAAAATTGGAATACCATCTATACCTATATCTATATGCGCATATTTACATTATATATAACCATTAAAAATTGACTGCATTTTTCTTCTCTCTCTGACTCTGTGGCTGTCTCTTGTCATTTTAAATACTACCACCATAAGCCAGCCCATGGACCACTAGTTGTTCAGAGATCTCAAGTTTTGAGACATGAAGCATCATGTTATGGTGGATAGAGAGGCAGTCTCAAGGCTAAGAACATCTAGATTCCAGAACTACTTCTGACCCATCCACCTTGATTCAGTCCTCCAGAAAATGCTCTAAGACTATCAGTTGCAGAGAAGATGCCAATCTGCACTGTTAGGGACAGTTTCCTCCTTTAATAATTCTCTATGCCAATTAAATCACAGAGCTACATTCTCCCTCCCTCCCATATGTATAAACACACATATGTACATGTATATGTGTATATATAAGTACATATATACACATACATACATACCTACCTTTTACATTAAGAATTTATTTAGCCACAAATTCTAGTGAAATATTTCTGGATCATGGTTTTTTGATCCCTGGTAGTCCAGGTAAAACAAACTGCCATTACAAGTTATCAACTGGAATTTTTATGCTAATTCACTGTGACTTCCCTATGAAAAATGAGAAGTTCTTCTGGCAAGAGACATAATGAACTTTATGTTTATTTCACTCCTGATATGAACAACTCTAGTACTACTATTTAATTATTTACATATATTTAAATTTTAAAGAAAGTCATTATTTCACTTACTCGAACTAGATCAGGGCTGATTTGGGAGCTCCATTCATTCAGGGTTTTTTGAATACAATCTCGCAGCTGTAAAAAAAAAAACATTAAAATTATTATTCCATATTTAAATACAGAGAAAAAGCAGCTATTCGACAGTCTCATATTGTGCAGAGAACAGGTCTCACAAGTTCTGGCTGTGTGAGCTCAGTACCCCAGCCAGTTACTGAAGTCTGCATAGCAGTTTCTGGTCCACAGTGATAGAGGAAGTCACTGGTTCAGACAGAAAAAGAATAAGCTTAATAATAAAAATAGATTAACAAAAAGCAATCACAAACTCAGATTTTATGTTATCCAAAAAGTCTCTCCCTTCAATAGGGTCAAATCTACACCTATTTTATATTTCATTGTAGAGCTGAAATTGTGGTCATTTTATTTTTAAAAACTAAACAACACTAGTTAAAATGTCTAAATTTTTAAATATCCATTAATACATAAAAGCATTCAAGTAGAATTATATTTTAAAAGGCAACATTTTAAACACCTTAAAGTTATATAATCTTAGAACAAAAAGGGGGAGGGAACTTAGTAAAATTATACCTTTCTCATTTGGCAGAGTGAAAAATATCTAACATGCAGGAACCAGCTTGAATAATACATGCTAATAGGTATGAGGGAGGAGAAAGCATCTCAGATAATTACTGAACAGCCATAACAAAAACCACAAATTCTGTGCAATGATGCTTAAAAATGGAGAGAACAAGAATTACAAAATAATGGACTACAAGCTCTCTAAGGGTAGAGACTATATCCTAGTCATCTTTGTAATCTGCCCAATGACTGCCAGCACAGTCATCTGAATGTAGAAGGCTCTCAACAACTGTTATGAGTAACTACACTTAAGTTCCTGAATTGGAAAACATCCTTTCTGCGAGCAACAGGGTGGCACGGACTAGGGGCTTCCTCTGTCATTACCTGGACTCAGACTGCATGTGACCAGCATCTTGGTTAGTATCACACCACTTCCTAATGTTTTACGAAAAGATGATGCTTTATCATATTTTTTAAAGTGAGTATAATTTATTGGTTTGTCAACCAATATACTTTTTAAAGGGAGATATATATGCTCATCTGTGAACACTCTTCAGGAACTATATGATGCAGTAAAGAGAATGTGTGTGTGTGTGTGTGTGTGTGTGTGTGTGTTTGTGCAAATCCTTCTTCTGCCTCTCCTTTTGGGGCCTTGTGCCTCTATTTTCTCATCTGTAAAGAGATTGGACTAAACGATGTCCAAGGTCCCGCTTCCAATTCTGAATCCATGATCCTATTAAAAATACACAAGAGACAGGTATGACTTTCTGATATACCTGGAACTATGTGAAGACATGAGGCTACAAAGAGAGCAAAAAATAGTCCCTGCCCTCAAGGAGCTCCCAGACTAATAATGACAGATTAGACTGCAGAACTCAGTCTCCAACCATCCCAGGAAGGGGCCTGCACTGTCAGAGCTCCCACCTTTTGTGTACAAAGGCTTTCCGTTGGATCTCCAACCCTTTTTAGGAAGGAGCTTCCACTTGATGATGAATATTCTCACACCCAGAGATTAAGAAATCTCTGTAGGTCATCATCCAAACCTCATTCTCTGATCCTACCATCCAATTCCTCCTATCAGATTTTTCCAGGTTATGTGTCCATTATCAGTGGAACTGCCTGGCTAAATTCAGGGAGGTTCAGCATGGAGAAAGCTGGCCACTATGTGAAGTTTGTTTTTTTTTTTTTTGCCAACACATAAACATAAAAAGATATATAGACATAGTTCTATAAAGTGTAGGAAGTGAATCAGGAATCTTTTGAAGTATTACTAATGACATGCTTCAAATTGGCCAAATTCCATTTCAACCAAAAATCTGGGTTAAAAAATGGATTTCAAAGTCCCACATATCATGGTCCACTTATTTCATACAATATTTGATAAAATTTAACTCTAGTAAAAGCAAAAGAAAACAAGAGTCCCCTGGAGTTAATGGTAAATGGGACTTACAGAGTAAGTTTTTTCATCCAAAGATCTTATAAAATTTTTCAAATGCAGTACAGTGTGGAAAGAATGAATACATCTGAATTGAGAGGAGCATATTTATTTAAGAAAAAAAAAGCAGCTATTGATATAAACATAAAATGGTTATGACAGACCTTGGACACAAAAGAAGGTACAGGTTCTGATCACTTATGGATATTATTACATTTATATCCCAAAGATCTTGTCTGTAAAAGTGCACTGATTACTAGCATGAGGCTTAGCTTGGCTCAGGCCCAGCACAAATGGGAAATATAGATTTAGAATCAATCATTTTTTGGCAGGTTTCCCTTAGCAATGCCTTCCTGGACATACTTCACAGGCTCATAAGAAGAAACAGTGCATTACAAAATTTATTTATTTTTCTTTTTAAAAGGGCAATAAGGGCTTACATGTAAATTTTACACCCTTCAGGAGTCTTCAACATATTCATAGCAAATTTTTAACTGTGAACTAAACTCCTCCGTTTGTACCTAAGCAGCAGATAGGTGGCACAGTGGATTGAATACCAGGCCTAAAGTCAGGAGTGCTCATCTTTTTGAGTTCAAATCTGACCTCAGATACTTCCTAGCTATGTGACCCTGGGTAAGTCATTTAACCCTGTTTGCCTTAGTTCCTTATCTGTAAAATGAGCTAGAAAAGAAAATGGCAAATCATTCCTGTATCTCTGCCAAGTAAATCCCAAATGGGGTTATGAAGAGTCATACACAACTGAAATGACTCAGCAAGCTCCTCCCTCCAGGGAATACAAGTTAATTTTATAGTCAGCCTAGGCAAAATATAATTAGGGAGATAAATTTGCTACAAGAAGAGAATATACTGTATTCTAAAGAACCTGGTTTTTCATCTCCTGCTGGGCTCAGGTAACAAAGGGCCTGGCTGAATGTCTTCCATCTTCCCCAAAGCAATTACTTCCATCTGGGCCAGCACAAGACAATGTCCACCTTTTGCTTCCAGTCCAACCTTCCACTTGGGCAAGAAAGAGCAACCTACCCTTTGACCTCAGGTCTTCCATTTCCTGCTATGGAAAGAGATTTCTTTCTCTTTTGGAGCAGGTTCAACTTTCATCTCCTGCTACGCCCTTTCCCAACTAATGTCTATCCTTTGGAGCAAAGAAGGGGAGTAAAGTCATCTATCTGACCTTGGGCTTTCCATCTCAAATGGCAATGGCCTCTAGTTGGATCTCCAACCCTTTTGGGAAGGGGGTGATACCCTCCACTTGACAATGAACATTCTCACACCTGGTCATACACTTCATATCCCAGTGATTCTGAACCTCTGTAGATCATCATTCAAATCTCATTCTCCAACCCTACCATCTAATTCCTCATCCACATCCACTCTATCTTCTTACCTCAAAGTTTCAAACCAAAAACTTCCCAGCCCTTCACTAATCCCTCTGGAGTGTCTATTCCACAGGCAACAAATTTCCCTTTATCCTAAATCTTATTACTGAAACCTGGCTTTTCCCTGAAGACATAGCCTCCTTAGTCACCCTTTCATTCTCCTCGGCTGACTGATCAAGACCAAGGAGCTGGACTACTTCTTGCTCCTCAATGTCATTTCCAGGGTCTTCCCCTTACCTCTACCACTCTGTAACTTCTTCTCCTTTGAGTTTTCCAACCACTAGTAGTTGTTGCCTACAGACCCCCAGGTCACTCTCCTTCCTTCCTCAATGACTTATGGGTAATGCAGCTTGTTTATGGGTTAGATTTCTTTATTTTTTAAGAACAATGTCTTAAACCTAAATCACTCTGACTCTCAGATGAGCCAGCAACAGGTCCCAACCCAAGTCTACCTTTTTCTTTGTTTGGATTCTGATGGACCACAGTGAATGTAAATATCAATTGTTTCTGTTTGGGCCAGAAACCTTGAGGTTCTTCCCCTCCTAGACTGATTTTTCTTTTTTGACTAGAGGAAATGGCATTTTTTGCCTCATTTCTTGCCTAGCCTCAATCACTGAATGGGCATTGCCTGAGAAAAACTGAGACCTGAGAAAGACATTAACTTTAAAAGGCCAAGGTCTCCCACTGCCTCCAGGGCCATCTCCAGTTGTCCTGATCTGTATTTTGCCACTGGACCCAGATGGCTCTGGAGGAGGTAAGGCTGATGACTTTGTACAGCCCTCCCTCACTTAAATCCAATTGACTTTCAAGTCTTGACATCACCTCCTCAAAGTCACGGTCCTCTTCAAGAAGGAAGAACAAACAACCGACAACGAGGACAACAACTTGGCTCACAATTTTCTCCTCTTCCTAATCACTCTGCTGACTTCCAATCTCACATCTCCAATTGTCTTTCAGCTTTCTGGACCTGGATGTCCAATAGACATCTTAAACTCAACAAGTCCAAACACAGCTCATTATGTTTTCCCCTAAATTCTCCCCACTTCCTACCCACCCCAATCTGTGGGCAACCCCACCTAGTCTCCTCAGACCCTGCCCCCCTCGGTGAATGCCCTCATAACCTCACAGATGGAATACTGCCAGAGCCTGATGGTGGGTCTGCCTGCCTCAAGTCTCCATTTAGACACTAATCTCCCTACACTGGAGGTCTGATCATGTTACTCTCTACTAATAAACTCTAGTGGGCCCCTGTTGTCTTCAGGATTAAATAAAAAATACTGGTTGGTACTCAAAGCCTTTCATAACCTGCCTCCTCTAACCCTTCCAGTCTTCTTACATCTTACTCCCCAACACATGCACTTTGATTCAATGACTCTGGCCTTCTGGATATTCCACAAACAAGACACTCCATCTCTCAGCTCTGGGCATTTTCTCTGGCTGTCTCCCATGCCTGGAATGCTCTCCCACCTCAATTCCATTGCTGACTTCCCTGGATTCCTTTAAGTCCCAGCTACAAGCCCATCTTCTCCAAGAAGCCCTTCCTGACCCCCTCCTAATTCTAGTGCCTTCTCTTTGTTAATCATTTCCTACTTCTTGTGTATATGAGCTGGTCTGTATATATGTTTGTTTGTCTCCCCCATGAGAATTGTGAGCTCCTTGAGCACAGGGACTGTCTTTTGCCCCTCTCTGTATCTCCAGCACTTAGTACCTGGCACATAGCAGGTGCCTGATATGTTTATTGATTGTTAATAATAAAGCAATATATATAAATATATATGTATTTAAAAACCCTTATAATTATTTCCATCATAGCTCCCCTCCACTGGCATGGCACAGTATCAAAGAAGTGTCAAGTGTGTAAAAGAAATAGATAACTAATTTGACAATCATACTGTTAAATGTGAAATAGACCCCTTGAAAGCCACCAGGCACCTGCTCTAAAAGTTCTGTTCCGATATCTCATCAAGGAAAGGTAGTGACCCTGAGCTCTGGATGGCCATGCCAACAGATGACAGACTCTGGTGGGTCCTGCAAGGTTGTAAAGACTTAATGTAGGAGGCCACCTACCAGCTTAGCTCCAAGTTCAGATATGCTCATTACCAAGCTAGCCATCAAGTAATATATCATTCTCTCTTTCTAACACAATAGACAGTCTTAATTGGTGGAAGACATAAGATATATCATGGACAAAGTTAATCAAAATTAGCCAATGTGCCGAAAACTGACATCTGAAATATTTCTTACAGTGTTGAAAGCCTTTCACCCCCTTCATTTAACGAACAGGAAGGTTATAAGGGGAAAGGAATCTGTTTCCAAGGCTATCAGCACCAGAGATGAGCGTTAACACATTTGCATGTTTTAATGTCAGCAAGGCGGCTGGGATAGTCTTTTTATTATTATTTATTTTAAACTTGGACTGGCAAAGTTTTTAGAGAAGTTCACTTCAAACCTCTAAAGAAAAAAGCATAAAATATTCCCCCAAATATTAAACTGTAGTAAAAGAAGGTTGCAATTGCAATGTATTGTATAGGTAAGCACCCCAACATACACAGAGGGGCCTGTTATCACAGGTTCTTTGATCTGCTTTTCTAAAAGGAAAGCAACTTTTGAGGAGCCAAGAATCACTTTAATCAAGTACATGTATCATTCACTTAGTTCAGGGGGTAAAGTCAGCACCCTGAACTTCAGAGAAAATACAGAGAAATAAAGATCCACAGGCAGGGCTTCCAAACTATCCAACACAAGCAACACGTAGATCATAAATCAACAGACAGGTCCAACTAGCTGACCACAGTTACCAGGGAGGGAAGCACCAACATCTGGATTTTCAAAGTGGGAGAGTGGGGGGCTACTTGGCAGCTTTCCAGAGTCTCATGTGGTACACCAACCTTCTTCTGAAAACTAAACCTCACCCTCATACATTTTTTAGAGCCAGATGGCATCAAAACCCTAGAGAACCAGCGCCTCATGAACAGAAGGGGTGTGCTTTCCTACAGATCTTCCCAGGCCCATTCACGGATGGGAAAGCTCTTTAATCACATTAAAATAATGAACAATACAAACACATATACTGTTTCTAGTTAAAGAAACTCTTGTTTCTGTACTTCTCTCCTAGTAAAAACTTTCTGTTGATAAAGGCAAGACTCAGACACACTCGATTGTACTAAAACAAAACCAGCCGAAGACCCTCCTTTGCTTGCCATCACGCATGCACCGCTTGCATTCTCCTGGGGGTCTCCCTCTAGCTCTGGGCTTGAATGGGGGTCCCATTACGGCTGAACAAGGCTCGGTATAGGAAGGTAATGAAGGTGGCTGTGCTGTAAGAAATGAAGAAATGGATGATTTCGGAGAACCTGGGATACACTTACATGAGAACTTCGGAACAGCGCTCCAGTTTTTGGAGCTCAGTTCTCTGGGTCGTGGGAAAAAACCCGCATCCCCCTGGTGTCTACGCTCCTGAGAGGGGCGGGTGTGCGTGCTGTCTCAGCCTCCCACCTGCCCGGTGATGCCTGCGGGCTGGCCACACACTCCGAGCCTCAGTGCCCTCACCCGCGGCAGGACGACAACGCCGCTGAAGGCACAGGAGGGGGCACAGGAGGGGGCCTGGCTGGCCTCGGCCTGCTCACACAAGGCAGGGGAGCTGGGGAAGCCGCTCGGCCCCGGGCCCCGGGCCCCGGGAGAACGTGAGAACGGGAGAACGGGGCCGTGCCCGGGGTCTACGAGGCTACGCGGCCGGCCGGGGCAGGTCTCGGAAGGCCGGCTTCCCTGGGCCAGCCTGAAGCGCCGCGATGAAAGACCGGTGAACAGCACGGCGCAGGGAACCCGCAGGCGCTCAGCAACACCTGAACTCCCGGACCCTGGGGTGGCTGCGGGGGCAGGGGGGTCACCTTTCAAGTCTGCCAATTCTTTCGGATTTCCTGCGTCCTGCACACACGCGCGTGCACACACAGACACACACGCGCGCGCGCGCCCCGCAGCGACCGCCCTCTTCCTGGACGAGCCCTCCGGCAGCTCGCACCCCCCACCCCCCGGGGCCGCGAGAGCCCGGGGAGCCGATGCAGGCAGCCCCGCGAGGCCCCGGCGCCCGGCTCCCCATCCCCCCGCACGGGGCCTGGCGGCGACACGGCGCTCACCTCCTCGCGGTGGCTGGACGGGCACTTCTTCCGCAGACGGCCCCAGTTGAGCAGGTTGCCGGTCTGCAGGTGCAGGGTGCTGGCCCGGCGCAGCAGAAGCCCGGCGGCGCGGCTGTCCGTGCCCATGGCGGCGACTTCGGGGCCCGCCTGAGTCCGGGGCAGGCGGAGCTCTGGGCTGGCCGGAGGGAGGGTCTGCGAGCGCGTCCGAGAGGAGCCTGGGGAGGGTTCGTAGGGAGGCCCGGCCGGGAGGCGGGAGAGGCCGCTGGAGCTCGGACTGTCCCTGGGGCAGCCGCCGCGGGACTCCGGGCCTGGCCCGCGGGAGCTGCTGTTTCCTGGAAGGCAATGACTAAGCAAAAACGGCGGCGGGAGAAAATGCTTTGTAACCGTTACCCGTCCCCCGCGGGAGGGGGCCCGGGCCAGGCTTGGGCGGGGAGAGGGCGGGGCCGGGGGCGGAGCCTATCCGGGCTTGGGGCGAGGAGAGGGCGGGGCCGGGCCGGGCCGTGGGGCCGCTCCCGCTAGGGAGGGGGCGGAGCCTGGATGGGGCAGGGCCGGGAGAGGTCACCACCCCTCCGGGATGGGCCCTGGCAAGCTGTGGGGTCCGATGGGCCACGACCCCCCAAGCGAGGGTACGGATCCTGGGCGGGGTGAAGGTAGGGGATCCGGCCCTAGCCTTGGCCTGTGGGACACGGCGCCCCCTGCTGTTCTCAGGACGACCTCGGGTTGGCACCCGAGAGTGGTTCCGATGGATGGACCGATGCCTTTCTCCTGAGAAACCTAAGGGTTTTTTCTCTTTATTTGCTTTGTGCAAAAAACTCCTGGCCCAAAACCCCAGGTTCGGCCTCGCCGCCCAGGCCCACTCTGAGCTTCGGGCTCTGGGAGGGAGGAGAAGGAGAGATAAAGACCGAGAACCTAGCACGGGCTCCTCGGGAGCACGGGCCCCCAGCGTGTGGCCCTGCGGGCTGCCGCCCCAGCCCACCCCCGCGCCCCTGCCCCAGCCCAGGGGACGCCTGGCCCTCTGGTGTTGGGCTGTCCCGGTTGCGGCTGCCCTTGCTTTTCAGAGTACCATGACGTCAAGATGATGACGTAACCTGCACTTGACTGATGGGAGGGGGCAGTGCAAGGTCACCAACCTGGCTTTCTTCTCCCGAGCCCTCTGGCTCGGTGGTCAGATATTCCTCAGGACGGCTGGAGGTGGCCCAGGATGCTGGGGAGACCCTGGCCCTTTCAGGCTAAGGTCTTAGCACATCCTCCCTCGGAGTGAGATACACCGTTCAGTGTTACTCTGGCAATGGCTCCTTGTCAACACAACCGGCCTGGGAGGGTTCCTGGGTAAAGGAGCTGCTGTTTGGTGTCAGGCGCGACTGGTTCACTTGCTTGTGTGTTTACACGCTCTTAGGCTGCTCTGTGCTTAGTGATATGCAAATGGCGGTTGCCCTTGGTGGTGACCTAGATAAACTACCTCCTCAGGGCCTGAAAGAGCTGTGCATCTTTTTGTGTCCCCCGAGTCTGGCCAGCTTCTGGCGAGTAGTAGGTGCTTAACACCTGTTTATTGACTGAAGCGTTGATTAATGGGATAGTTGAACCACCGTCAGTACTATTTGAAAGACATGGTAAAGGAGGATGGTACCACCAGGCTGGAGAGGGCCAAGGTCCAGATTTTCAAAAAAGAGGAGAGAACACCATCTGTGAATAGGCCAGTGAGCTTGACTTTGATTTCTGGGGAAATTCTAGAAGAGATTGTGCAAAAGGTGGGTGGTGAATATCTGGTCAACCAGTCAATAACATTTATTAAGTACCTACTGTGTGCCAGGCACTGTGTTAAGCCTGGAGTAGGCCTGCAGGACTTGAGCCAGAGGACAGCTTAGGGCCCTGGGGGGTTTGCTACATGCTAAAGGATTTCTTCTACATGCTAAAGGATTTCTTCTACATGCAAAAGATGTTTTCCTCTGCATTTTTCTCAGGCCTCAGTGAGCATGAGCACAGGCTGGAGGACCATAAGCTAAACTGCAAATTGTGCAGGCCTGGCCTGGGGAAACAGCTACAAAAGAGAGCTAGTCCCTGCTTTTAAGGATTTTTAAGGGGTAAACAAAACATACTAGGTAGAGATGACTAGGGAAAGGTACTTTGGTTTGGAAAGTCACAGGGATGGATGGTAGAGCCATGCAGGGGTTGACTAATACCCCTTTTCAGAAGCAATGTTAGTATTGATTTCATTACAGTTCCCGGAGCAAGAGGGAAACTTATGGGGAAAGGAAAGTGTCCGTGAAGCTGCAGGAAAATTGCCAGTGAGATGACTGGTGTCATGATAGGAAGTATGATCTGGTGCTCTGGAGTCAGCTAAGTACAATGGGTTTTACAGGTTTTCATTTACCAGTCAGGACAATTGGGCTCTTTTGTGGTGATTATGACTGCAAGACATGGTAACAGTCTCTGAAAAGCTGGAAGTGAATATAATGCGCAAGACAAGAAAGAAGAGCGTGGTGGGTATGACCAGGCTGCAATGAAGGATGACATCAAGGAATTGCAGAATGGGAAGAAAAGAAGGGCTAGTCTCATAGAAAAGATGAAGGATGATGATGGGTGGAGAGCCCAAGGCCTTCACTGATATTCTCATGATGTCATTTTGGATTTCTTTTTTACTTTTGTGTCATGTTCATTCATCATTGGGAGATATCATCTTGCAATGTTCTATCAACCTTGTTACTCACACTTTGCCCCTCTGATGTGGAGGGTTGAGCCATAAACTCCGTATAAGGAGAGACGATAGGGCAGACATCTCACACATCTCCCTCTTCTTTACCCACCTGGCTACACTCATTTTGGACTTGACTCTTCCAGCAACATTAGTTTTGTACTTTGACTTCTCCTTTATAATCCTGTGTCAGGGACCTCCCCTCTTCAGCTCTCTTTGGTGTGTTGTCTTCCTGCATTGGATTGTAAGCTCCTTGAGGGCAGGGACTGCCTTTATTTTTCATGTTTGTATGCCCCATGGGTTGCTTGGTAGCTGATACAAAGTAGGTGCCAAATAAGTGTTTATTGACTGACTGATGACAAGAGAAAGTAAGGAAGACCTTCAGCACATTGAGTGGATTCCCTGTGACAGACTTAAAAAGAAAATAGACAATATGAAAAAAATGCTCTAAATCAGTAATAACTAACAAGATGGAAATTAAAACAACTCTAAAGTACTACTTCATACCCTTAGATTGGCAAAGTTGGCAAGAAAGGAATATGGTAAGTGTTGGAGAGACTGTAAAAAAACAGATACATTAATGGTGGAACCAGGTCCTAAAAGCTGTTAAACTAGGCATACTTTTTAACTACGACTATGTCTATACCTCAAAGAGATCAAAGAAAGAAGAAAAGGATCCTTATCTATGAAAATATTTAGAGGATCTCTTTTTGTGGTGGCAAAGAATTAGAAACCGAGGGGATGTCCATATGGCATGTGAATGTGATGGAATATTATTATTGTTTGGTAAGAAATGATGAAGGGGATGGTTTCAGAGAAACCTAGGAAAAATGTATGAACAGAATCAAAATGAAGTGAGCAGAACCAGGGGAACAACTTATACAATAAAAGCAATATTATGAAGATAATCAACCTTGAAAGATTTAGCAGCTCTGGTCAACACAATGACCAACTACATTTCCAAAAGATTCGTGATGAAATGTTACCCATATCCAGAGGGAGAGGCAATGGACTCAGAGCGCAGATTGAAATGTAGACACAACACATACACGCAGACGTGGCATGTGGGAATTTGTTTTGCTTGATACATATTTGTAACAGATTTTGTTTTTCTTGCTTTTTCAGTGGGTGTGGGAGGGAGAAATGAGAGGGAGAAAATTCAGAACTAAAAATAAAGTTGAAATTTTAAAAAGCACGTGGATAAGATTTGCATGGCATGAAGAGACGTGAATCCGCTATATGATCTGCATCATTGGGGTGAGCATCTTAATGTCATCACAAATCCACTTGAGTATTTAAGAGAATAGAATTGACTTGACTGTATATTAGAAAATCCCCCACTAGCCGCAGTTCAGTGATTTTGAAGCAAACTTTGCCTAGACAGAAGCAGCTTTAGGCAAAAAGACACTTAATTTTAAATAAAGATTCTTACATTAGAACGTAGAAAAACCATAAGACCTGAATGACTAAGACTGGCATCAGTTTCAAGCACAAAGTGCAAACATTGAAAAAAGAAAATAAACAAAGGAACTCTGAGAAAAGTCGAGCAAAGTCCATAAGGTTAAATAAAACAGCAATATATCATAAAGGATCTTTTCCTGAAGCTTGGGAAATAAGGGAGAAGGTGGCCAGGAAATGATTCAAAGAGATTTCTTGCTTACTTTTTAAAATTCACAAACAGAACAGTAACTAACAAGGGCTAATTGGTGTTTTGTCTCAGGAGCCAATATTGTATGGCTGAGAGGGGGTGTGCTTTCTCCTTGGGAAAACACATAGCAGCTGTTGTCCCAGTACCTCACCTAGCTGTCCTTTGCCCTTGAAGGACTCTTCTGGGAAGACTGGCCAACCCTTCCTTCCAGTACAACTTCACCCATGGTGGTGCTGTCCTTTGTATTGTCATTCTTCCCTATTTCCCCCCCTCCCCTTACAACTACATTTTCCCTGGAGACTGTCTCATCTAATTGTTGATATTGTTCCATTGTGTTCTGGTCTTTGTGACTCTATTTGGGGTTTTCTTAGCAAAGATACTGGAGTGGTGTGCCATTTTCTTCTCCAACTCATTTTACAGATGAGAAAACTGAGGTAAGCAGGGTTAAGGACTTGCCTAGGGTCACAGCTAGTAAATGTCTGAGACCAGATTTGAACCCAGTCTTCCTGATGCCAAGTCCTGTGTTCTATCCACAGTGCCACCTAGCTGCTCCCATTATCTAGTTACAGTTCTGTATGGAAGTCACAAAGGAGAAATTCACAGGAAGAAAATATACGCATTTGCCCACATTTATAACATGCTGAATTTTAAGAGTCTTGTTTATCAGAATCAATCCAACAATCAAAAACTTAATGAAAATAGCCCATCACAATTGTCCTCCCAAGTATTACACTCAGGAATGTGAAGATTTTCTCCACAGGCCACACCGGTGATGTCTAATGCATATTGGTAAGACCTAGAGTTATTGCAAAGGGTCTAGGAATCCTTACATACACCAAGCATGGTCATTTTGATTTTTATGTACCAAATCTGCCACATGTGCCACCTAACTGCCTGGATAGGTTTTATATTAGCAATTTTACATACTTCGTTTGTGTTTGATAGACATTTTGTCCAATCCCTTGGAATACAGTAAAAACTATAGCTGCTGTGATTTTTAAAAATATAAATTTATTTAAAAAGCACTACTGATGTCATAGTATCTTTTAGGACATTTTTTCTCAATCAGTGGATATTAATGATATAACTCCTCACAAGTGTGGCCTGTGAAATTTTGTCATATGTAATAAAAAGGGCCATTGTACTCAAATATACAGTTTTTCATTCTTAAAAGACACCTTAGAGATCACCAACACTCTCATTTTTAGAAATGAGGAATCTATATCTCATAGAAGCTAAGTGACTTTTCCAACATCATATAGCTAAGTGGCAGTCAGGATTTGAACCCAGGGCCTCTGACTCCAAATCCAGAGCTTTTTTTTTTACTGCCTCAGTCTGCTCACTTTAGTAACAGTGTCATGATGTTAAGACTGAAAACCATACTTTTACCTAAATCTGGTATTAAGCTCAAGATATTTAATTAGGATCATAGAGTTAGAACTTTAAGAGACCATAGAGGTTCAGCCCTCTCAGTTTACATATGAGATGAGGAAAATGAGGCCCAGAGAACCAATGAGTTGTCCCAAGGGCACACTCAAATTCAGGTGGGAGAACTGGGATCCTATTCAGCCTGGAAGGGCTTTGGGGAGGTAGAAAAGGTATAGATGTAAGTAGAGCACATGCAAATAGGAAATTTGTTTCATTGAGGTCTTCAGGTCATTGTTGGGCAGTTAAGAAGACTTTCTCTGTTTTTCTAAAATCAACCAGCGCATCATTTCTTATAGCACAGTAGTATTTCCATTTCACATAAATTGTTAAATTTATTGGCATATAATTGAGCATATTATTGATATTTTTGCTGGCAACTTTAATTCCAGCCTGACATTTCTCATGATGTACTGTGCATATAAGTTAATTAAATAAGGTGAACAGCCTTGTCATACTCATGTTACAGTCTTAAACCAATTCATTCTTCCATGTTTAGTTTTAACTATTATTTGTTGGCCTGCGTACAGGTTCCTCAGGAGACAAGTAAGATGATCTGGTACTCCAATCTCTTTGAGAATTTGCCACATTTTATTTTGATCCACATCATCAAAGGCTTTGGTATAGTCAATGAAGTAGAGGTAGAGGTTTTTCTGGAACTCCCTTGTTTTCTCTATAATCCAACAAATGTTTGCAATTTGGTCTCTGGTTCCTCTGGTTCTTTGAAAATCATCCTGCTTTTCTGGTATTTCTCAGTTTCACGTACTCCTGAAGCCTAGCCCGCAGAATCTTAAGCATAACCTTTCTTGGAACGTGAAATAAGCACAATTGTTCCGTAATTTGAACATTCCTTGGCACTGTCCTTCTTTAGGACTGGGGGGTAAACTGATCTTTTCCAATCTAGTGGCCCCTGTTGAGTTTTCCAAATTTGCTAACATACTGAATGCAGCAGTTTAACAGCATCATCTTTTAGTATTTTAAAATAGATCAGCTCGAATTCCATCACCTCCACTAGTCATTTCCTAAGTCTTGTTTCTTAAGTCTTGTTTCCTAAGGCCCAATTGACTTCATTCTCCAGGATGTCTGACTCTAGATCAGTTAATCGCAACATTAGTGTGATGTTGATATTAAGATCTTTTTTGTATAGTTTAAAAAAATATATTCTTGTTCCTTCCTCTTAATCTCTTCTGCTTTGGTTAAGTCTTTTTATCATGCCCCATTTTTGCACGAAACTTTCCCTTGACATCTGTAATTTTCTTGAAGAGATCTCTTGTCTTTCTCATTCTATTAGTTTCTTCTATTTCTTTTTATTCCTTATTTAAGAAAACCTTATCTCTCCTTGCTATTCTCTGAAATTCTGCTGTTGGGTATCTATTTTCCTTTATCTCTTTCCTCAGCTATTTGTAAAGCCTCTTCAGACAGCCGTTTTGTTTTCTTGCTCTTATTTTTCTGTGGAATGTTTTTTGCCGCGGCCTTTTGTACAATATTGTGTAGTCCTATGGGGTTTTTTTTCATTATATTCCTCCCTAAACCATGATTTTTTTTTTTGTTTGTTTGTTTGATGTTTAGGAGGCAAGGTGGCATGGTGGAAACAATAATCAAGTCTGTTATCAGAGAACATGGGTTCATATCCTGCCTTGATATTTATTACCTATGTGGTCACCAGCAAATTGTTTAATTTTTCTGTTTTCTTCTCTGTAAAATAAGGGAGTTGGACCAAAGGTCCTTTGAGAGCCCTTCCAGCTCTCATGATGATCCTATGTTTAAAATGTCCCACAGAGGCTAATTCCTCCAAGAAACAAAGTGTTAAAATGAAGGATTTCATTCACTTAGAGTTAGGAGCACAGAGTGAATTAGAAAAACGTGGGGGAAAATAGTAATCATAATTGTGTTGTCATGGGAAGCATCTGTGCTTGTTCTTATGCTATTCTAACACTTTGATCAATAACATGAACGAAGGCATAGTTATGGCATCCTTATCAAATTTGTTGTGTCTCTTGGCAGAGAGATAGTGAATGTACCAGAGGTACAGAAATTTTTAGACATAGTCAGTGTGTTGGTTTCTTTTGCTGATTTCATCATCTTTTCCCCAAAACCCTTCCCCTTCTTAATCATCTCTTTAAGTATCAAGGGCACCACATCTTTCTAGTCACTCAGACTTGCAACTCCTCAATCTCTCTCACCTCTCATACTCTTATGCTCCCATACTTACCTCCCATACTGTTGCTAAGTCCAGTCAATTTTTATCTTTATAATATCTTTTGTATACTCCTCTAATGCTGCCACCACCTTGGTGTAAACCCTTATCCCCTCACATCTGCATTATTGCAGTAACCTGCTGGTGGATCTGTCTGCCTCAAGCCTCTCCCCACTCCAGTCCACCTTCTACTCAGTTGTCAGTCTTTCTAAAACACAGATCAAACTATGTCACCTTGATTTAATAAACTCCAGTGACTCCCTGTCACTTCCAGAATCAAATATAAAATCCTTTGTTTTGACATTCAAAGCTTTTCACCATCTGGTCCCCCTCCCATCTTTGTAGTCTTCTTATACCCTTCCACATACTCTCGTCCATCCAGTCTCACTATCCACTTTGCTTTTCCTTACACAAGACACTCTATCTCACTGTTTTCTGGCATTTTCATTTGCTTCACCTCCTGTCTGGAACAGTATCTCTCCTCATTTCTGCCTCTTGTTTTCTCTGACATCCTTCAAGTCCCAGCTAACCTCTACCTTCTTCAAAAAGCCTTACCTGCTCCTGCTGAATGCTAGCACCTTCCTGCTGTCAACTATCTCCAGTTTTGCCTGTCTGTATCTTGTTTGTACATGATTGTTTTCATGTTGTATCCCCCATTCAACTGTGAACTCTTTGAGATCAGGGACTGTCTTCTGTCTTTTTTTGTATCCCTAACTTTTAGCACAGTGACTGGCACATAGTAGCCTAATAAATGCTTATTGACTAAGTTATTGGTTATATTTTGTTACAAGGGACAGGGAGGCCTTCTATCTAGCTGTGGGTATGAGGTTATGCATTAGTGGGTAGTGATAATGGTCCAAAAAATACTTTAAAAGGAAAGGAGGATTGACAGAACATTAAAAATATATTTTTTAAAAAATCCACAAGAGGACACCTTTTTCTCAACTGTACCTTTGATTTCATGGGTAGTTTTGGTAATGACCTTCTACTGCAGATCTATACTTTCTCTTCAAATTATAGGTTCAGAGAGTTCCCAGAGGCACTATTTAAGGGACTTGCCCAAGGTCACATAGCCATTATTAGAGGACTTGCATCCGGATTTTCCATACTGGGGCCAGTTTACTATTATTTCCACAGTCTCTCAATTTTATTATTTGCTTATTAAGTTTAACAAGTGACTTTCTTTTTTATTCTGTTTAGTATTTTATTTTTCCCCAATTATGTGTAAAAACAATTTTTAACATTTGTTTGTAAAACTTTGAGTTCCAAATTCTCTCCCTTCCCTCTTCTCCACCCCCTTCATTGAGAGAGCAAGGGATTTAATATAGACTATGTGTAGTCATGCAAAATATATTTCCATATTAGTCATGTTGTGAAAGAAAACATAGACCAAAAAAACTATCAAGAACAATAAAGAGAGTAAAAAAACATGCTTCAGTCTGTATTCAGACACCACCAGTTCTTTCTTTGGGGATGGGCAGAATTTTGCATCGTAAGTCCTTCAGAGTTGTCTTGGATCATTGTACCGCTGAGAAAAACTAAGTCATTCACAGCAGATCATCTTGTAATATCACCGTTACTTTGTAAACAGTACATGCCACTTTGCATCAGTTTCTGTAAGTCTTTCCAGGTTTTTCTTCATTTCTTATAGCATAATAATATTCTATCACAATTACATACCACAATTTGTTCAGCCATTCCCCAAATGATGGGTATCCTCTAAATTTCTCATTCTTTGCCACCAGAAAAATGTCGTTATAAATGTTTTTGTTCATATAGGTCTCTTTTTTATTTTGCATCTCTTTTGGGATACAGGCTTAGGAATAGTATTGCTAGGTCAAAGGGTATGCATGATTTTATAGTCCTTTGGGCATACTTCCAAATTACTCTTCAGAATGGTTGAATCAGGTCTCAACTCTACCAACAGTACATTAATGTCTCATTTTCCCCACATCTTCACCAACATTTGTCATTTTCCTTTCCTGTTCTGTTAGCCAATCTAATAGGTATGAGGTAAAACCTCCAAATTGTTTTAACTTGCATTTCTCCAATCAGTACTGATTTAGAGCATTTTTTTTCGTATGGCTATAGATAGTTTTGATTACTTCATCTGAAAACTGTTCATATCTCTTAATCATTTATCAGTTGGGGAATGTCTCTTATTTTTATAAATTAGATTCAGTTCTCTATGTGTTTAAGAAATGAGGCCTTTGCTACAGAAACGTGCTTCAAATTTTTTCACAGTTAGAATTGCTAACTGTATTTCCCTCCACCTTATTTTCCCCCTTTGTTTATTCTGTTTTCTCTCTATCTCTCCTTTTACCTTGTCCCTCCTCAAAAGTGTTTTACTTCTGATTACCCCCTCCTCTAATCTGCCATACTTTCTATCACATCACCCACTTTTTCTTATCTCCTGCCCCTCCTACTTTCCTGGAGGATAAGATATATTTCTATATCCAATTGAATGTGTATGTTATTCCCTCTTTGAGCCAACTCTGATGAGAGTAAGGTTCACTCACTCCCTCTCACCTCCCTCACTTCCCCCTCCATTGTAAAAACTTTTTCTTGCCTCCTTTATGTGAAATAAGTTGTCCCATTCTATCTTTCCCTTTCCTGTTCTCCCAGTGCATTCCTCTCTCCTTAATTTTATTTTTTTTAAGATATCATTCCTTCATATTCAAGGCACAGCTGTGCCCTCTGTCTATATATTCTCCTTCTGACTGCCCTAATAATGATAAAGTTCTTATGTTACAAGTATCTTCTTCCCATGTAGAAATGTAGATATTTTAACCTTATTAAATCCCTTATGATTTCTCTTTCCTGTTTACCTTTTTATTCTTCTCCTTAGTTTTGCATTTGAAAGTAAAATTTTCTATTCATCTCTGGTCTTTTTGTCAAGAATACTTGAAAGTCCTCTACTTTATTGAATATCCATTTTTCCCCCTGAAAGATTATACTCAGTTTTGCTGGGTAGGTGATTCTTGGTTGTAATTCTAGCTTCTTTGCCCTCCAGAATATAATATTCTGAGCCCTCTGATCCTTTAATGTAAAAGCTACTAAATCTTGTGTTATCCTGATCGTGGCTCCATGATACTTTCTGACTGCTTGCGATATTTTCTCCTTGACCTGGGAGTTCTGGAATTTGGCTATAATATTCCTGGGAGTTTTCATTTTAGAATGTCTTTCAGGAGGTGATTGGTGTAATCTTTTAATTTCTATTTTACCCTTTATTTTACCTTCCATTTCCCAGCAATCATTTTCAAGCTATGCTGCCTTGTCCCCTTGCCCCACCCTCTTTCTTGCTCCTCTTTATTTGTAATCTTCTTCCATTAGAAAGTAAACTCTGGGAGGACAGGGACTTTCTAGCTTTCTTATTTTTGTATCTTTAGCACAGTGTCTGGCACTTAAATCCTTAATGAATATTTTATCATTTTTTATGGGGTGTGAAAACAAATCTCTTAGGTGAATTAGGAAGGGAAGCAATGATTGGACCGACAATGTTAGACCACATCCCCCAGTGACAGACATTTAAAGGCTTGCTTTGGCAGAAATTATATTTGAAAAGCAATCCTCTTGACAGAGATTCTGGTAGATTCCCACAGCTTTAAAGAAGGAGGTTATAGGAAACTGAATGGAGCTCAAGGCAACTACTGCCACAAAGAAAGGGGCCAAGACTATGATATCAAAGCTATTTGGGTCAATTGGAAAAGATGCTGTTTGTCCTTCATACTGAAGAGGACCATGACATCAAGAAGATGATGCCAGGACTTGCAAGTGAATTGGAATTAAGTGAGGGAGGGCTGTGCAGTCACCAGCCTCACTCTCCTCCAGAGCCATCGGGGTCCAGTGGTAAGACATAGATCAGGACAACTGGAGATGGTCCATAATTGGAAATGATGCTATGTTCCTGCCTTAGGGAAAGTAGGTTTACTTTTCATTGTTTTAGAAGTTGACTTTATCTTTATAAACAGCATTAGCCACAGACCCTTTTCTAGTTTGGATGTCCTCATTGGAAATGTAGTTGGGAGGAGACAATTGAGGGGAGGAAGCATCCTTAGAGAAGAGAAAGATACAGTGCTGAGGTGTTTTGCCAGCTTACCTCTGCTGTCTAGGTACTTGGAAACAGAGAATTACGTATCTTTTGATACAACTTCCCAATGTAGAGAAGTGATGTTTATATTAAGAACATCTTGCAATGAATCAATAGGTAGCAAGATGAGGGAGCAAATAGGAGTGACTGAACAATCCTGCAAGGGAGGGAGAGAACATAGGCTCTCCTTTTTGGAGGGGACCTACTTTATTATCATAATTACTCAGCTTTCAGTTTAGGTCTTGCTCACCACTCCATCTTATCACTGTTATATGATAGGTAAGCAAATGGGGGCCACAGGAGTAAAATGCCTTGTCTAAGGTCAAATAAATAGAAAGGAACAGTCATACCTAGAACTTCTTCTGACACTTGGTTCAAGGTTCTTCGACTCACTCTAGCTTGGGGGTTCTTAATCTTTTTGTGCATTGTGGGTCCCGTGGGCAGTCTGGCAGAGTTTAGAGAACCTTTCTCAGGATGATGTTTCTGAATAGTTGAAGGAAAATTAAAGTTAGTGAAAACAAATCTGTACCTTTTTTCTTCCCATTGAAGTTCATTGATCTCCTGAAATCTATCCAAGAAGGCCTGTTCTAACCCATACCACTTTGCCTAATTCCCCAGGATCTGTAAGGATTCCAAGGATAAAGACATTAAGATCATTGAATTCATGAAACAAGCTACAATAAGGAAGAAAACAGGTTTTTGACCTGAGAAGTAAGGTGCTATTATCACCTCCATTTTATATTTGAAGAAACTGGAGCAGACAAAGGTTGAGTAACTTGCCCAGAGTCACACAGCTAGTTGATGTTTGAGTTGCATTTGAACTCAGGTCTTCCTAACTCTAGGTCCAGTGAGCCACCAAATTGCTTGTGGCTATGCCAATAACTCAAGCACAAATTAATCAGGGCTCCCATCAGTTAATAATTGACATTTTTATATCACCCTGTGGTTTGCAATATGCTTAATTTTTGACTTTTAAAATTTAATTTTTTCAATGAACACCAAAATCTATTTTCTCTTCCTCTTAACCTAGCAGCCAGGCTGCCCATGGAGAAAGTACTGGTCATGGTATCAGGAGGACATGAGTTCAAATCCAGCCTCAGATACTTACTAGTTGTATGATCTTGGGCCCCTTTCTTCCTCAGTTTCCTCTATGTAGAGTGGGGATAATAATGGCACCTTCCTCCCAGTGTTGTAGTGAGGATTAAATGAAATAATATTTGTGAATCACTTAGCACAGTGCTTGGATTGTAGTAGATGTTTAATAAATGACTGTTTTCTTCCTTCTCACTTCCTCATTCTCCAATTAAAAATAACAATAAAATCTCTGTAAAAAAAAAAACCACCGTGCATGATCAAGCAAACAAATGCTTTTATTGGTCATTTCAAAAAAAAATTGCTGCTTTTCTTCACCTCAAATCTATGACCCCTCTGTCAGGAGGCATGCCATGGACTTCATCATACAGCCTCCGGAATTGTGATTAGTCATTTGGAAAGTGCTTTCAGTGCTTTATCTTCTTCGATCCTCACTACAATCCTGTGAGGCAGATCCTGTAGTTATTGTGCCTGTCTTAACATCAGCAGAAATCGAGGCACAGAACAGATATGGCCAGTTAGTGTCAAAAGCAGTGTTTGAATTTGAGTCTCCCTGCTCCAGGTCCTGGTATACCCTCATTCCAGCCCCAACATCAATGATTAGCAAACAGTAATGTTTTCCATCATTCCCTGCTCCCTCCCACTTTCATGCTGTGACTATGGAAATGGAAAAGAGACATGAAGCCAAAACACAGCTTCATTCATCGTGTTCCAGTTTAGGCACAGAAGCTGGTGATATAGTCATATAGGATTTACTCAAGAGACACAAGGATGAGAAATCAGGCGACCCTTCCTGATAAGATTCTCTTAGCTCCAGACAAAATAGAAAGTAAGACAGAGCAGGAAGTCAAGGAGAGACAGACAAGATAATAATCACTTCTTGGTATTTTTGCTCTCCTATTCTGTTTCCATAGTGATAAAGCCTGAAGAAGGAAAAAAAAGCCCAACCAAACAGTACCATGAAATCTTATCAAAGCCCCACCCCCTCATTTATCCAGCCAGGTTTCAGTTATTTGTAGTTAACTTAAGACATATACAAGCATTTGAGTTTTTTTAATTGCCATTTTATTGATCAACTTTTTAAAAAAAAAAATCGCTTTCCTCTTTTTTTAACATAAATTATTTATTAGATGGAAACAACATTCAGACAATGAATGTTATAATCAGACAATAAACAATCCAAAACCCAATTTTCAGACTCTATGTATAATTTAAAAAAAACTAGGCACTTGTTGCTTTTGAATATTGTTTTCTGAGCATTCGCACACACATATGTATGTATATGTGTGTATATTTGTAAATATATGTATATATAAATATATGCTATGGAATATAATATATGCTAAATAATGAATACTATTGTCTCCAACAGAAAAGAATAATAAAAAACTAATAAATTAATCTACATTTCCATTTGTATTGCCAGTTTTTTTCATGAGGATAAGTTTAATCACAAAGTACATTTTAATTTTATACCTCTTTCTTTAGATTTATAGGACACGGACAAGAATCAAACAGGAAAGAACAGACAGATATTTTATAATTTGCAGTTCTGAATGGAGTACCCAAATTAATAATATTGCAACTTCATCGATGGAAATACTAAAATGCACAATTTTCAACAGGGAATCACTTTCCAATGACTCCATCCTCAACACCCCACCCTCCCAAACAATCTTCAGCTAAACAAAACAACCTGACAAGCAATGTCTGACAATGTGCATCCCATCTCACAGCTATAGACCACTGTTCTTTGCTAAGAGGAGAGTGATGTACTTCAGTGGAGTCCCAATTAGTCATTGCATTGATCTAAGTTCCAATGGTTTTCTTGGGTTCCTCACTTGACCTTTTTGTGGTTGTGATAGATAGGTGACTCAGTGGATAGAGTGCTAGATCTAGAGCTAGGAAGATGTAAATTCATATCCAGCCTCATACAGTCACAACTTCTGTTGGCCTCAATTCCCTCAACTGTAAAATGGGATTAATAACAGCACTTACCTCCCAGTATTTTTGTGAGGATTAAATGTCTCTAGCACAGTGGCTAGCACATAGTAGGTGCTTCATAAATGTTCATTCCCTTCCCCTTCCTGGTGTAAATTTTTCTCTTGGCTTTACTCACTTCATTCTGTATCATTTCATATAGGCCTTTCCAAGTTTCCCTTAATTTTTCACATTTATCATTTCTTACAATGTTATTTCTTAATATTTGATCTTTTTCGCCCATTAAGCCCCATCTTTACTCACTTACCCGGGATGAGGACCTTTAGAAATGTTCACAAAGGGATGTCATTTGTTTGTACATCTGATTCTTGTGGTTGGTAGTCAGGATAAACAGGATGCTACTGTTTGATCACAGTTGATAATGAGCTAGAATGAAAGTGTACAGCTGGTTAGTGAGGCTTCCTCTGCGGGTAGCAATGTACTCATGACCTACCCTACTGTTACTGATAGTCTTCCAGAACAGATGGTTCCAACAGAGCTTGAGGTAGGAAAGGAAAGTGACTTGAAATTATTCTCCCTCTTCCCTTGACTTCTCAGTGCTCACCAAGCCCTACTATGTTTCAGTCACTTCGCAATTTGAGAGGATGGAGGGAAATGGTGGGATGTAACCCACAGGCCCAAGAGAAGATAGAAAAGATGTTCTATGAAAGAGAAAGGTGATGGAGGGGGGAGGAGCTCAGTGGAACCACTTCTTTGTGGTAACAGCTTTCCAATCATAGACATAAAAATGAGGAAGAAAATATGGATCTGCCACCTTAGAATATAAGCCCCTGAGGGCAGGGATAGTTTCACTTTTGTCTTTGGACAAAAGTTAGTACAAAGGTGTTAGTACAACACCTGCCACATCCTAAGCATGCAATGAAGGTTTGTTGATGGGTTGACATGGGCACAGAAACCAGTAGTCTTAGTTATTACTTATATATTTTTTCTTTAGTAAGAAGGGAGAAGCTAGAATTGGATTGCTTCTACTTACTTAGCTGGTTGGGAACATTTCGAATGGTGGGTTTTTTGGGTTGGAGGGGTGTGTATATGGGAACTAAAGTTCCAATGAGTGACTGTTAAGTCATTTTGAGTGTTTATCATGTATGTATGATGTATCTGCAAAACAATTCCCCTATATAGGAAGATATCAAATAAAAAGAAATGTTTGTATTTCATAGTACATGTGAATACTTAACACATAGCAACATTTTTACTTGTTTTTCGTTTTCCTGTGTGACCCTACGTCAACTCTCTCTCATATTTTATAAAGTTTCATGTACGTACAAGGTAAAGCCATGTAAGTGTCTCCCCTGCCCCTCACCACCATTCACCCCACAGCATTACCTCCATATATACCATGAATGATAAACTTGCAAGGTTAATAACAAGCCAGGCAGGGCCTTTTGCCTCCTCAACCAATAAAAATATCTAAAATTCTCAGCACATATTTAGAAGTAGGGGTACTCTTAAAATAGCACCTTTTCTCATCACCAATTAAAATACTGGAGAGTCCAAAGCAGGGAGTGAAATGTGAGGGATACAGGATAGCACCACTAAGTGGAGTCTCTTAAAGAATAAAGGTATGAAGATGGGGGACATTATATATGTTATCTTTCTCCACAAATGCCTGCGGCTTTGTGTTGGTATAGGACTATGCAAGTCTAGAGAAGGCAGGCCTCATGGGGGAGAATTAGGAAAGCAAATGTATTGGAGGAAGAAGAGAAGGTTGGTAGCGAATTGGAACATTTCCAGTGAAGCTAGGCCCCTTACTAAAGGGGCTAAAGTGTAATCAGGGACTCTTAATTAGTTTCTTGGTCCCTATAAAAGGAAGGGAAGGAGAATCAAAGATGTTTATTGACTGAACCAGAAATAGCCAAGTTAACAAGTATGTATTAAATCCCTCTGTACAGTGCAAATGCTAAGCACCGGTGATATAAAGAAAGGAAAAACTGTCTCTGTCCTCAAGAAGCTTATTATCTAATGGGGGGAAACAACATTGCAAAAGCTATGTACAAACAAGATATATACAGATAATCTCAGAGGGAAGTCATTAAGATTATCGAGGATCAGGAAAAGCTTCTTGCAAGAGTAGAGATTTTTTCTGAGACTTGAAGGAAACCAGAAACACAGGGGTGAGGAAGGACAAATATGGGGGAGAGCCAGTGAAAAATGCACATGAACTGGAGAAATGAAGTGTTTTATGTGAAAATGAAGGCCAGTGTCACTGGATCGTATGGAGAGGAGTAACGGTAAGAAGACTGAAAAGGCAGAAAGGGGCCATTCACCCCGTAGTCTTTAAAAGGAGAAACCACCTCTCTTCTTCTTTCTAAAATGTCATTTGAGATTCTGCTGGACCTCCCTTAAATTTCTACTGCAGAATCTTTTCCCTCCCTAGCAGCAGCACTGGGGCTACATGCACCTGGCAACGAGAAGATGATTGCCTACGTGAGTTTGTGACTCGATGCTCAGATCTCAAGTCACCAGCTGCCTCTTCTGCTTTGTGTTTCTTTCCTTGATCACAAATGACTGAACAGCAATCCTGAGACAGGAAGAAAATCCTGCATTTTATGCACAAGCATATCAAAAACAATTTTTATTCCTTGAGATTTAACAAATTGAAAGTATTTCTACCTAGCGAAGTCTAAACACCAGTAGAACAAACCCATGCCTCTGAAAATCTCTCTCGTACAAACCATTTTCAAGTTATTCAGAGTATTCTCAAATAGATAAAATTTCACAGTGAGATAAAACAATTTACAGAACTCAAGTGAAAGTGCAGTTAACACATTGCTTGACAGAACATTAATCATTTAACTTTCAGCTCACCCTTAATGAACCATTTTCATAAAGATGTTCAATCCTTCTTTGACCACTGCCTTAAAGGATTCTTATACAATTTATGTGCAACCCTCCAAAGCTGATGTTTATTTTGCTTATCACTATTCCTTCCATGACCATTCTCTCTCTTACACAACCCTCTACCCTTTTACTATCCCTCTCTGTTTCCCTGTGGAGTTTCATATGATTCTCTTTATGTGTTTGTGCTCAATCCTCCTGTGGTTCGGATAATATTCTGGTTCATGGGATGCTCAATTCTCCCCACCTCTTCTGTGTTTGTATAATCTTTTTCTTCTGTATCCCTTTCATGAAAAACATTAAAATCCTTACCATTCTTACCCATTTCCTCCCTAGAATTCTTTAGTGGTATTTCAACCTCTAATAGCACATCTAGGACTATGATGTTAAGAATGGTTCCACTTACCTTGATGGTGAAAATAATTTTTAACAAAAATCTTTGCAAATCGTTTCCTTTTTTTTCATCTTTTTGTTGTCTAATTTCCTTCTCAAATGCTTTCAGGATGTTTTTGCTAATTGGATCTCTTCTCAAACTTTCTTTAAACTGATTTGACCTTTCACTGATTCTTGGTTCTATAAAGATACTACTGATTCTCTTCCATTGTCATTATTTCTGAGACTCTTCAGAAATTTTATATTTTATAATTATACATAGCTAATTATATATATAATTGTAATTATAGTTCATATTTTAAACTGTTATGGCCATTGACTTCTTGGTCTCTCTGTTTGCAAAAAAGTCAAGTCTTTGCAGAAGGAAACATTTTGTAGGTTCTTTTGGTCTTGTTAGAACAGTTAATTTACAATGGTAACTTCTCTATGAAATTAATGTAGTTGGTATCTATGTCCTTTCTTCCATCTAAAAGCCATTTTTCATTGCCAACCATTTGTTCAAGCAGGTTAGGTTGTACTTTTAATTAAATGCCATTTCTTTTCCTCCTTTTTACTCTTTCTTTTGGCTTTGTATTAATTTTGAATTTTACTTTCATAGGTTGGTAGTCTGTCTGCACACTCAAGAATAATTCCCTCATTAGTAATGAGTTATTTCTTACTTGCTAAAAATAATTAACTTTATTTTTTTGTGATGGTATTTGGTACTCAACATGTCTATCTACTCCTGATTCTTTTCTTGAAGATGGCAGAAAGTTTCGGTGTAGTCTCTAAGTCTTTAATCTTCTACCTTTCTTTCTGATAAATGTTTCCAACATATTTTTCACCATCTCCCCATTGCCTATGTTGGGATGAAATTACCAAATGTTACAGTATATGTTGATTTAATATGGAAGGTTTTCTGGAGTTATCTGAAGAATTTTCCTTTGTAACAGATACAGTACCTAGGTCATGATGATGTTCATAAGTACTTTGGGGAATATATTATGTTATTAGAAATATATCATATATTATACTTATCAGCAGCACTTGCAATACGAAATGTCCAAATATCTCACAAAATGAGGTTTCTTAGTGCCTTTGGATCCACCAGTGGTTTTCAACATTTTTGCTCCTCAGACCCCCCATTCCAATGTAATTGAATATACTACTTACAGTATTCTGCAATTATTTATGACTTCAAATGTCACCAAAAGCTTTTTCGAGCAAATCTATGGGCAAATATCACAAATCTCTAAGGAGTTTGCAAACCACTAAAAGGAATCACTGAGTTCATTGTCAACAATCTGTTCAGTTGTAGTTTTAGCTAAATGCCATATGTTTTCCCCATTTTTATTCTTTCTTCTGGTTTTGTATTAATTTTGAAGTTTGCTAAGATGCATGATAAAAGCCATTTTGCCAAATACTTTGTTGTAATAATTATGTGTGTAATAAAACATACACCAAAACTCATGTCGCATATGCTTGTGTATGTGTCCAAGTCCCATTTGTATTATATTTTCTACAAATCTGCATATCTCTTTCTTGTATATATTTTTTTAAAATGTTATATGTGGGACTGCTTAGGATTGTAATATGAAATGACAGTTATTCTTAAAAATTATTATTACCCCAGTACTTAGGAAAGATATGTTTATTTTACAATTATGATATAATTCATTGAACACATATTAAAATCTTCCTTTTGTCAAATATGGTTATGTTTTAAAACAAAAAAAAGCATAGGAAATACTTTATGTTACTACAAGTTTATTGTTCTAACTAAATTTTTAAATTTTCAAATATAGTACTGATTAGATATATTGTTTAATTTTTAAAACTTTATTATTAATAAATTTTGTTCGTATATATCATAGAAATCCCAATGTATTTTGAATGGAACTTGCTCTTTTACAGTCCCTGAATAAAGCTAAATGAAAAAACATAAAAGAGTTATTGTGACTGATATATTATAAACATTACATATACATACATATCTATATATATATATGAAATTTTACACTTTAGTAGTTTTCCATTTTTTAAAAGAAAGGATGCATGTATGCTTCTTTTTTTGTTGTTCAGTCATTTTTCAGTCATGTCCAATTCTTTGTGACCCCTTTAGGGATTTTCTCAGCAAAGATACTGGTGCCATTTCCATTTCAAAGGTCACAAGGTAGTACAAAACTTGCCTTCTGTACCTGTCCACAGTTTAGTACCTAAAGGTATATATCTTGAATTCTGTAATAGTTGATTCTTTAAGGTTGCTTAAGGTGCATTATTCTTGTTTCAGTGAAATTATATGCATCTTGAAAGCAAAGGTCCTGTCTTAAACTTCTTTTGCCTAGTCCCAGTTGTTTAGCACAATGCCCAGAAAGTAGTTGCTGAGTACCTGTTGATTTGTAAGTGACATATACCAGTAGATATAGTGGAGAGAGAATTAACTGTGGAGTCATTGGACTTGGGTTCAAATCCCACTTCTGATACTTATTACCTGTGTGTCTTTGGATAAGTCAGCTCACCTCCACCTGATCTGTAAAATGAATATTTTTTTCAATTTCTCTTTCCACATAATGCATGCCTAATCAGCTTCCATCATACTTTTTGGTTTTAATTCAAGATATCTTACAAGTACTTGGCAGCTCTCACGTCCTATTGGCAGTACCTCTACTGGAGGCAGTGACTAGGCAAACTGTCCTTCAAAGGAGTTGGCTTAAGCACAGATAAAAGTATTACTTAAAACCAGGCTTTACCTCCCTGGTAGTCCTGTCCCCCTCAAATTCCAAATGGACATTATTAGAGACACTAGCCATACTTGGCAGAACTGGAAAGTTACCTATCCAATTGCTATGTTGGCTGAAAACCAATGGGACAGAGTACAAAGACAACATTGCAGAAATAGTCAGTGATGGAGGGACTACAAGAAGACAAGCACATTATTACAATGCTCATACAGCTGTGAATTAGTCTCTCCATTCTGGAAAACAATCTGCAAATATCCTAGTAGAGTGACTAAAACATCCATACTATTTGACCCAAATATTTCACTGTTAGTTTTATATATCAAGGAGGAAGAAAGAAGGGATCAAAAAGAAACAGAAAGGTACGATATATGCAAAAATATTCATAATGACTCTTTGGTAGCAGAAAAGTCATAATCAAAGAAATTGTCTGTTGACTGGGAGATGACTAAATGACTTGGGGTCCATGAATGTACTGCATCATAAGGAATGATGAGTATGAAGAATCCAGGCAAGCATGGGAAGGTATATGAACTGTCGTAGGGTGAAGAAAGGAAAACCATATGCCTAGTGGCTGCAATAATGTAGAGGGAAAGATCAAGAAAACCAACTTAAATGCTGCCCAGTAATGCCCAACATTGGAGCTGGTAAAAAGATGAGAAAATGTACCTCCTCTTCATTGAAGAGCTGGAAGAATAGGGTTGTGGGAAGTTACATATGCTACATACCAACTGACTGGTTGGTTTTGCTGAATTCTTTTTTCTTTGTTAATCTTTGTCCTAAGGGAAGACTCCCTGGGAAGGAGAGAAGAGACATTTGGAAATGAGTATGATATTAAAACAAAAGGCACAGCTTTAAAGAAAAAAATTAACACTGTGTTATCCCATAGTAAACAAAAATAAAAATTGTATTGGCCCTAAATGACCATAGAATGAGGTTTTGATGTTGGCATCTGTTATTATAATCATCCCTGAATATACAGATACCTGGATAATGATTGATATTTTCCCTAATTTTGCACAGTTCATGTAACTTGAAAATTATTTTTAGCACAATTATTTTCAGGGTAGATATGTAATACATTTAAGAAAAAATGTGTTTTTAAAAATATGAGGAGGGAGCATGTTATATTGACTATAAAGCTGGCTTTAGGGTTGGGAAAACCTGAGATTATTGAATGGGAGAATGATATAACTAAGTGTTATAGCTCATAGAGCACTGGACTTGGAGTCAGGAAGACCAAATTTTGATTTTGCTTCAGATACTCACTAACTTTGTAACCTGGGCGACATATTTAACCTATTTGCCTCAGTTTCCTCATCTATAAAATGGAGATAATAATAGCACCTACCTCATAGGATTGTTGAGAGGATAAAATGAGATAATCTTTGTAAGGCATCTTGCCAAACTTAAAATGCTATATAAATGCTATAAAAAGCTCTTACTATCAAGTGTTAAGAACCTTTGAGTGTGGTTCTATAACTTCATTAGTATGAAGACCCTTTCACTCATTCGTATTTGCAATTTGGTATCACTTTAACTCATATCTTGCAGACTGCCTGAAAACTCCTGGTCAATCTAAAAGCTGTGGTGCTTTTATGCCTTTTTTGGCAGTACCTCTGTCCTGATGTGTGTTCATCCTTCATTCCTGAAGAAGACCATGCCATCAGAGAAATGATGACATGACTTGCGGTTGACTTTGTTTTGAGTGAGGGAGGGCTGTGCAGGTCACCAGCCTCACTTCTTCTCCAGAGCTCTCTGAATCCGGTGACCAGATATTCATCAGGATGACTGGAGATGATCCAGGATGAGGCAATTGGGGTTAAGTGACTTGCCCAAGGTCACACAGCTAGTGAGTGTCAAGTGTCTGAGGTGAGGTTTGAACTGAGGTCCTCCTGACTCCTGCACTGGTGCTCTATCCAATGTACCACCTAGCTGCCCTCCCTATCCTGATGAATAGCATTCTGAATCAATGATTATAGCTATCTGTGTCTTGCATGCTGCCAAACTGCTCTGTGTGGGCAGGGGTCATGTCTTGTCTCAACTCTTATTTTTCCCAGTATGTAACAAAGTGATCTGGATGTGATAGACCCTTAATAAATGTTTGTCTGTTGGATGAATCACTGGATTCTTGATCAACCTCTACTTTTTCAATTTTTCAGATAGGATTAAGAACCACAAAAGAACATTTGGATTAAATTCCTAATTTGGAATTAATTAAATTAAATAATTGGATTAAAATGAAATTAATTGGATTAATTATTGGATAATTAGATCAATTAATAATTGGATTAAAATTCTAATTTTTCAGCTAAGTAAATTGAGTCGCAGAGAAATTTTTGATAAATAAATTTGTATTGACATATTTTGTTTTTACATCAGTTACATATTCTACTGTATACCTTCCCCCAATCCTTCCCATAGAACCTACACTTATCATTGTTGTTCAGTCATTTCTGTCACATCCTATTGTGACCCCATTTGGGGTTTTCTTGGAAGAGATACTAAAATGATTTGTCATTTCTTTCTCCAGCTCATTTTTACAGATGAGGAAACTGAGGCAAACTGGGTTAAGTGACTTGCCCAGGATCACACAGATCAGGTGTGGAGAACCTGCAGCCTGGAGGCCACAGGTGGCCTTCTAGGCCCTCAAATGTGGTCCTTTGATTGAATCCAAACTTCATAGAACAAATCCCCTTAATAAAAGGCCACACTCAAGCACCTAGAAGGCTACATGGTTCTCCATTCCTGACATAGATAGTGTCTGAAGTCACATATGAACTCAGGTCTTCCTGAATGCAGGTCTGACACTCTCTCTGCTGAGCCACCTAACTGCTGTAATTTTGTAGCCTTCAAGTTATGATTTGTTGTTATTCTGTTCATTTTACATTGTTATAGTCATGTTGTATTATTTTCTTGGTTTTGCTTATTCCACTTTTTATTAATCCATATGTCTTCCAATGCTTTTCTGTATTCTTCACATTCATTTCTTCTCACAGAGTGCTGTCCCATTACATTCATAAATCAAAACTTATTTGGCCCTACCCTAATTGATGGATGTCTACTTTGCTTCTAGTTCTTTACTGCCACAAAAAATACTACTATGTATATTTTGGAATTTTGTCTTTTTGTCAGTGAGTTCCTTTAGGCATATATCTAGGAATGAAATCTCTGGGTCAAAGAGCACAGATTTTTAATCACTTTGTTTATAGAATTTCAAATTGCTTTCCAGAATGGTTGGACCAGTTTATAGCTTCACCAATAATCCACAAATCCTCCAACTTGACTAGGTCCATCTTTTATTCTCTTTGTTAATTTGCTAGGTATGAAGTGAAACCTCAGGATTGTTTTGATGTGCATTTCCTTATTGATTTAGAACATTCTTTATATGGTTGCCAATGGTTTGCAATTCTTTTGATAACTAATTGTTTATATGCTTTGACCATTTATCTGAGAGTTGCTTTTGATGGTAAATTTCTGTTTGCTATTTATATAGCTTGGTCCTAGAGAAATTAAGTTAAGTTGACTAAGGTTTATATTACTAGTCCTGGAATGAGTCTGTTATGATCCTTATGAGAGTGTATTAGACAGGTGGGGTGTGGTGGGAAAAGAGCCTGATTGACCATTAAAGAACTTGAATTTGAATTTGTAGAGTGAATCTATAAAAACATCTCTTCAGAAGATGAATTAGATGACCTAAGATTTCTTCCACTCTAAACCTATGACCCTACCATGATCTTATCAATCCTAACCATAGTTCTCCCTTTATGACTTTAGGAGGGTCTATCTTTGGAACACCTTTATTTCTGTCTAAGTTAGTAATTAATTTCAGTGCTTTTCCACTCGCATCATGCCACTAGTGGTCCAAGAATCATCCCTTCAGCCTGCCTCCCATCCCCACCCCTTCCCCCAGAAAGACTGAAATAGGCAAGAATAGAATTGGTCATCTTTGTTCTATTTCCCTCCTATTTATAAAGTCTCTGTCCTGCCAACATATATGTTATTCTAGAAGTAGTATGATACGTGGATCGGAAAACATGAAGGTAGGAAGACTTGCTAGATAGATATTGTACTAGGGATTCGTTGGGGATCATTTAATCACAGAGTTGGGAGAGACCTCAAAGGTCACCTAATCCCTTTAACAGGGATGCATTCTACAAAGTGGACTTTCATATAATCCTCTTGTTATTAAGGGAAAACTGCCATCTAACATGACTAATAGATAATGTAAGACTCTCTACTGAACTGTGAAGTAGACCTCTCTCTATGAGCAAGGGAAAAAGTGGTCATGATATGGCAAGTGGTCACCCAATCCCAGGTCGAATGCTTCTTTCTAGTAATGGAGAGCATATTAACAGTAGGTAACATTCAAATATGTTTTGAAAATATTATTTCCTTTGATCCTCATAGTAAACCTATTAAGTAGGTGCTATTATTAACCAAATTTTATAGATGAAGAAATCAATGCAGGCAGTGTTGAAGTGACTTGCCCAATGTTACATATACTAGTTTCTGGGGCAGGATTCAAACTCAAGTTTTCCTAATGACCAGTCCAGTACCCAATCTACCACACAACCTAACTGAGGCAGTATAACTCACTTCAAAGTAGCTCTAATTATTAGAGTATTTATTAAATTCTTACTGCATGCTAGACACTGTGCTAGGCACTTTACAATATTATCTCACTTGATCCTCATGACAACCCTGACATTTAGGTGCTAATGTTATTTTCATTTCACCATCGAGGCAACTGAGACAAAAAGTTAAGTGACTTATCCAGAGTTACACAGCTAGTAACAGGTAAGGTCTAATTTGAACTGATGTCTTCCTGACTACAGACCAGCACTTTAGCCACTGTACCTATATCTACCTCTTTCCTTCTTTCATCCATTGCTTTGTCCTCTGGGGCCAAGGAAGGTAAGGTTAATCCCTCTTCCCCTGACAGCCGTTTCAAGAGTTGAAGGCAGCTGAATTGTTGGCTGGCAGTTTCCAATTTTGTGTTATCTGCAAGTCTGAGAGTCACACCATTTATGCCTTCATTCACATCACTGATAAAAAATTTGGGACAGCAGAAGATCCCCAGACTATTAGAGTAGGAGCCTCCCCTTTGATTGGTATCGATTCTTTAATAACTCACTACTCTTTGGATCCAGTCATTTAACTAGGCCTGGATCTGCCTAATTGTATTATTGTTTAATCCATATCTGGCCATTTTGTTCACAAAGACAGAGTGAGAGACTTTGTCAAAAGCTTTGTTAAAATATGGATGAGCTCTATCTACAACAGTGGAGTCAAACTCAAATAGAAAGGGAGGGGAACTCATCCATATGCAAGGATCCCTCTGGGCCACATATTGATTTAGTTTGAAAATGTAATATTATCTGTTTTTATTACATTTGTATGCAATTTGTTAAATATTACCCATTTACATTTTAATCTGGTTCAAGTCTCACTCAGAAGTGAGCTGGGTGAGTTATATTTCTGGTGTAATCTGCGTCTGGCCATTTTGTTTACAAAGATAACTTGAGATACTTTACCAAGTGTTTTGTTAAAATATGGATAAGCTTTATCAATAGAATATTTCTGATCTCATAACTTGTTTAAAAGAGAGAGAGAGAGAGAAAGTTTAGTCTGGCTTGACTAAGCCAATCCAACTCTTAGTGACTGCTACTGAATTTTATAGATAGTTACTATTTCTTTAATAAACGGGGAGAGAGAATGGATTTGTGATTTTGTTGGCTTAGGGAACTCCTTGGATGAGGAAATTCCTTCAACCAGTGCAGATCAACACTTTCTCTACAATTCATAGGCTCAGAGAATTGTTTCAGACACTAAGAGGTTAAGTTACTTGCTCAGGATCCTATAGTCAGTATGTATCAGAAGGGAAACTTCAACCCAGGTCTTCCTTGTTCCAAGGATAGCTCTCTATTGACAACCTCATCTTGCCTCTAGCCCTAGACTTGGAGCTAGAACGGACCTTAGAGGTCATGAAATCCAACCTCCTCACTTTACAGATGTGGGAACTCAGTGAGAGGTGAAGTAGGTGACTGTCCAAGTTCACATAGAAAGTAAATGGCAAAGCTGGAATCTGAAGTCCAAACCAAGCATTGCTTGCATTACCCCACACTGGATACGTTCTAGAAGTTTGCAAGGAATCTAAATCAAAGCCACTAGTGTATGGAATGCCAACTCTGCCTATTGTCATTGTTTGCCAATCTCTAGTCCTGTGTCACATTTCCCATTTTCTACAGTTTTTCAAAGGTGTCTTTCAACAATTTTGAAGACTTTAGAACACTGACCAACACAGTAATAAAGCACAAATCAAAAAGGATGAAGATGAAGCATGCCAAGACAACGAGCTTGAAATGCAAAAAGAGACATACAACTTTGAACATGGCTAATGTGGAAATTTGTTTTGCCAGACTATAGATGTGTATTGAGGCATTTGCCTTTTGGTCTTGTTTTTTAGTTTGTTTTTTCAATTTGCCCGGTGGAGTGAAGGAGTTGTGGAGGCACAGATCAATTAAAAAATACTTTACAAAGAAGAAGCAAAAATTACTTTCAGTCACTGAACAATCACACCAGCCAATTTTTTTTCAATATGCTCATGTGATTGGGGGGTTGATTTGAACTCAAGAAATGCAGCTAAGTGCATGCCTACCAAATTTTTATTTATCTTCAATCTCTTGGTAACTATTTTCAAAAATTCTGTCCTGCTGAGCTTGAAGACCATTCTTTGCAGAGAAAATAAATGCACAAGAACCAGGCATTTTAGCCTCCTCTCTTTTGTCTGTCATCTCATTCCATTCACTCTGAGTACTGCTCCTGTCCTTTCCATGATTAGCCTCTTACCTCCCTCCCAACCCCTTAAAAAGCAAGAGCTCTTTCCCTATGGTCTACAGACCCCCAGTGGGTCCATGGATAGATTTCAGAAGAACTGTTTACTTGGAATGGGAAAAAAATTACACTTTTATTTTCACTAAGCTCTAACAAATTTAGCATTTTTCTTCAATTATAAATTTTAAAAAAATATTTTAAGGAGTTCATAGACTTCAGACTGCCAAAGGGGTCCACAAAAAAGGTTAAGAACCCCTGGGTTAAAACGGTTCTTTTATTGTACTTAGCCTATGGCATCAGTTTCAGCTCATTTTGACCTTTGGTGTTACAAGAACTGTACTCCTCTTTGATGTTCATTCTCTATCATCCACTCTTGCTTCTATTTCCACAAATGTCTTTTTAAAGTTTGAATTGGTCATTGAGTTCTCCATGCAGCCCTATCGACTTTTTTAGATAGTCTCCATTTTTCTTTCTTATATGAATGATTTATTTGTGTCATCACAATTTCACTCCCATCTTTCTTGGGTCAACTTCCCTTGCAGAATTTTAGGCCATGGAAGGAAAGAAGAAAGGGAAGAAAGAAAGGAGAAAAGACAGAAGGGAAGAAGGAAAATAGGTGTGAATATTTTCCAGTTAAAGAAACAGAGGCAGAGAGAGGTTTGCAACTAGTCAGTATCTGGGGCAAGGTTTGAACTTCAATCTTCTTGACTCCAGTCCTAGCACACTATGAATGATCACAGTGCTAGATTCTTCCTTAGTGAGTGTGCCAAGGTTCAGCTCATAATCATCAACATTTTCTACTTAGTCAAGAAAATAAAGAGACAGGGCATATACTCAATCCCTGAACCTGAAGCTTTATTTTGATTCTACCGCTAGTTAAGGTTGGACCTAAAACATTACCTTGTATATGGGACCCTGAAGGTTGAAAACACCAACCTCTCCTTGCCTCATGATCATTGCTCCACAAAGTGACATTCACACCATTTTCTGATTGTTCAACATTAAGCTTCTAGAGAAGGAGGATACATTCTGCAGAGTCACAGTGAGATTCAAGTTCAAGACTGGCATAACTATGTAATCTTAAATAAACAGCAATAGTCACTAGGCTGGTCTGGAGGGCAGCCATCTGAGATGAGGAGGCCTTTGAACAAAGACAATCAGCAATCCCACCAGGCAAACATGTAGAACCAACTTCCTTTATTCACGTCTCCCTTCCCTAATCTAAGTGCTGAGGGATGGGGAATGAATGACTCAGATCTTCCAAAAAGGACATATTGGTGCAAATGGAAAGAATAATAAAATGAAATTGAATTCTGTGTAATCATAGTGACCAAGCTTGTCCCCAGAGAAAACATAAGAAAATATATCTCCTTTCTTTCACTGGAGAAGTGGGGAATTATGAGTACAGAATGTTGCCTATGTGGCACAATTGTCCAGGTAAACTGCTTTCCAAATAACCCCAAAACTTTTTTTTTTTAAATAAGGGGGATTCAATGGATAGGTAAAGGGCAGGGGGCACATTTGAAAATGAATGGGATGTGAAAGCAAAAAAAGAAAATGATGTGTTGGGTACTAGGTGACTCAGTGGATAGACTGCTGAGCATAGTCGGGAAGACTCAGTATCTTCCTGAGTTCAAATCTGACCTCAGACACTTACTAGTTGTGTGACTGTAGGCAAAACACTTAACCCTGTTTGCCTCAGTTTCCTCATTTGCAAAATGAGCTAAAGAAGGAAATGGCAAACTACTCAAGTATCTTTTCCAAAAAAAAAAAAACAAATGGAGTCACAAAGAGTTGGACATGACTGAAAATGACTGAACAACAACAAAACATTCCTCTACTGCCTCTGGAAGAGAGGAGGGAACCTGTTCTGGTATAGCTGAGAGCTATCATGGCTTCATTTTAGGGAGAGATCACTGTTACCATATTTCTTTCTACCCTTTCCCTCACTGTTACCTTCATTCTTAAGATGTTCCAAAGTATTCTAGAACCTTCCTTCTGTGGCCAACTGCTGTTGCTATTGCATGGCATTACCTAATATCACGCTACCCCACCACATTCAATCAACAAGCATTTATTATATGACCGCTGTGTGCCAGCTACTGTACTAGGCACTGGAGATACAAAGACAAAAATGAAACAATCCCTGCCTTCAAGGAGTTTATATTCTTTAGGGGGAAACAATACATATATATATATTTATACATATTCATATAAATACACAACATAATACATTCCCCAGAGATTTGCATCTTATTCTAATGATCTCTTTTATCTAAATTGTGTAGATAGCAATTATAATGATGGTAATAATTATAACATAATTCCTTTTTCGTAATATACCACCTTCCCTCCCTCCCTCCCTCCTTCCCTCCCTCCCTCCCTCCCTCCCTCCCTCTCTCTCTCTCTCTCTCATTCACTGTTTACTCCTTTGTCTCAGCATTTGTCTGTGCTTCTACACCTGCTATATCACATGAAGTTCTACTTTTTTCCTCCAGTCAGGGACATCCTGGACTTCCAGGTGACCAGTATCCTATAGCCATGGCCTCTGTAAACAATAAGATGTGGAGACAAACCAAAGGATGTTGTTCATAGGTATGCAGGGTGGAAGGGACTGCTGACCTCATCTGTCCTTCTAAATTACAGGTGTGCATGTGAGTAGCATGGCCAGCAACATAAATATTTATCTTACACCGGGAGTTCTTACCCTGGAGGTCTTCAGATTTCAGAGGGTCTGTGAACTTAGATGTGAAAAAAATACATCTTTCTTTGTTCACTCATTTATAAACTGAAATTTAGCATTTTGTTCCATTATTATTTTTTAAACCACACTATTTCAAAAGGGTTCATGAACAAAAGGTTAAGAGCCCCAGCCTCAAACATGAAACTCCCGGGTAGCCCACCCCCCCCTTTTTGCAGTAGCTTTTCGTAAAGTGGTAAGCCTTTACACCCATGTAATACCTGCAGATTGCCAAAGCTGTTTTCATGTTCATTTCTCACATTTGGAAGATAAAGTCATTTAATCCTCATCCTACCAACAAGAGATAATAAGCAGGGTTGTGGGTGGTCCCCTTCTATGGGGTTATGCAAAGTTCAAATCAACTTACTTCCTGCACTACAAGGACCTTCAGAGGAGGCAAATAGAACCACCAGATAACCCTCGGGCCTTGGTGACGGGAGGAACTTTACTTTTCTCCCTTTCCCTAACCTTAGACTTTTCTTGCTACATTCATTTGGCTGAGGTTTCTCCGGTCCAGGGTCCTCTGCTCTGGGCAGAAGGCAGAGTGAGGCCCAGGAACAACGGTACCTGCCCATGGGAGAAGTCGCAGGGTTTCCATTCTAGCTTCTTCACCTTCAGGATTTCCAAGTTGGGAAGAAGAAATACAGCTCCCTGTCTTCCTCCCTCACCCTTCCTTCATCACGTTATCCCTTCAGTGAGAGACAGCCTTCTGACTGGCACATGCCTCCACCCGAGAGCTGGGAGTTACGTCCTAATCCGGCAGAGAAAAGGAGCCGGTATTTTCACCACTGGGCAACAGAAGCAATCCCGGGAACGCTTTGAAGAGATGCGAGAAGCATCCGAGGACAGGGCCCTGGGTGCCACTGATAGACATCTATGTCGTCAGCAGCCAGCTGGAGCAGGAGCGCAGTCAGCTCTTGGCTCCTCACTGACGTTACTGAGGTTTGCCTGGGAGAAGGAGGGAGGGAGGGAAGGAAAAGGGGAGGGGGCGCTGCTCGGTGACTCTCCTTTCCCAGCGCCTCACCGCTGGTACCGAAGTCTCACCAACTGCTTTCCAGGACTGCGCTGGTCACCCAAGGAGGGAGCAGCCACCCCTAGATGCCAACGTAAGGGGACGCACCACCCCTCCCCCCAACCTGAGACTGGATGCACACTCCCCCGCCTCCCTGCCTCCCTCCCCCAGCGCATCCTGATCTAGCCTGAAGCTGCAGCCCGGGCGGGTGTGCTGGTGATGGATAGGGGCTGGGCAGTTCTCCCCGCCTGCTGGCCCAGACTGGGAGCAGAGATGCAGGCGCCTCTATCCACCCCCGGCTTAGCTTTGCTGTTGGGGATGGAGGAGGTGGAGGGAGGGGAGGAGGAGGGAGAGAGAAAGGGGAAGGGGTTTGTCTCCTGATTGGTTGCAGAGCGCCCCAGAGCACAGGCTGGAGAGGTGACAAGAGAGGGAGGGGGGGTAAGGGGCTCTAAAGTAAGTGCGGCGCCTCTCTGCTGGGGGAGGGGGCGGAGGAGGGGGAGGGAGGAGGGAGAGAAAAGAAACCGTGGCGTCTAGGCTCTTGCCTGGGTAGCCTGAGCCGGGCACAGCCCCAGCTAGTGAGCGGAGCGGCCGCAGGCAGCCAAGATGAGCAGCCGAGTGACTTTTTTCGAGGTGGGTGCATGCATGATACTTCTCTTTTCCAAGTTTTGAGCAGGGCATCCAGGGGTTCTGACAGTGCTCTCAGCTGGGCTCTCTGGCGGGCAGTGAATCCCCATCCCGCTCACCCCGCGACATCCCTAGCCAGAGGCGTCAGAGCCCGAGGGAAGCACAGGGAGAGTCTCCCTGGGGGACAGGGGAGTAAAGTTGAGAACTGTCAGGGGAAGGACGGTGCTCGTGGACGTCATCCGGGAGGGGGATTCGGCCGGAACACAACAGGAGACAGTGCCACTGAGACCTGGGGTTTGACGCCAATCCTTCGCTCTCTGTCTTAGGGTCTCAGATGCCCTCTCCATCCCGATGTTCTGGCTGAGAGCATCAGCGGAGGTGACGGCAGCCCTCCTCGGCTCCTCTGCATTGGAGCGGGGGCCAGAGAGAGACTGGCGACTTCTCAACTACTCTCTCTCCCAAAGAACAGTACACTTGCACTTATTCTCATGGTCCCATATGGGAAAAGCCCCAAAGAGGATGGCGGGGGTGTAGGGAAACCCGACAGCAGCAAACGTCCTCTCCTTGAGGGGCACTCCTGTTGAGGTGATAGTGGCCCAGAAAGAGAAGGGTGAAGTTGAACTCAGCGGTGTTTCCCACCGCTGCCCCTCTGCCGAGTTGGCTGCTAACTAATGGGACCCTTTGAAGGGTCTGAAGTGTGTCTGCGTTCTGACGTGGTAGGTTTCACTTGGGGTCAAGTTTGGGGGAGCCACCTAGCACAGAGGAGAACATTGCCCTTCTCCCTGGCACTCCAAATGCAGAGCTGGCATTCGTGATATTCTGAACTCTTAACTCCCTTCTTGCCCTTTACCTGACTGTCAGAGATCAGACAAAGGGAAAGGAGGGGGGACATGGACGTCATCAGCAGTCGAGTGTATCACCAAAACAACTCTCAGAATTCTTGAAAGAGGGCATGGAATAAGGCTCACGCTAAGTGTAGCTTGCCTTGCCTTATATATAAAAAGAGATTTTAAAATGTCATCGCCAGGCACATACTGCACCCCTGAAGGGTTTACAATCCCTTCAAAGCTTAGGTAGTGTGCAACTCCAGAGCTATTTCTTCACGGTGATGACATCTCCCCTCCTCACTTTACCAGCTGCCAAAGATTTCTTTCATCTAGCGACAGAATTGTTTATATATAAATTGTCATGTATCATCTATCGCCGAAAAACACAGTTCTTTATAAACATCAGAGACTGAGAACCATTCCAAATGGGGAGGGGTGTGTGTGTGGAGGGGGGGTGGCAAGGAGAGGGAGTTACGTAGGAAGAAATATCCAAACATTCTGGAATGGAAGCCATCTGGAGTTTTTAATAGGGGCACACTTCTGGAGGAATCCAGAAGAAAACTGTGAGCTAGTTTTTCTGATATAGTCTAGTTTTTCAAACTCATGAGATCCTGCAAAGACTTTGGAAAGATACCAGTTTCATATTATGGAAGGAAAGTTCTCTCTTTGTACATGAAAATCACGAGAATTTCTCAATTCTCAGTAAATTTTTACTAAGTGTATGCTGAATACATGAAAGACAGTATAGGTTCCTGAACTGAAGGCAGGGCTTGAATTAAGGAAGACCTGGGTTCAAGTGTTTCTTCTGATAAATACTAGCTATATGACCAGGTGCCCTCAGGCAACTCTAAGACTATAAAATACAGACAAGATGCCGATCCATGTCAGCAAAGAGACTTTCCATAATTGGAGTTCCCTACACTGATGAAATATAGGTTGTTTCCCATCTTACCCCCTAAATTCTCTAGCATTATGCTGAGTGCTACATGGCACAAGAGACAAGAAGTGATCTTTGCCCACAAATTTTCTTATGATTTTCTTATCATAAAATAGGTCTTTGTGTTAATATTGACTAGTTATAGGAAGCAAGCAACAGCAATTCACTCCCTCTAGGGAGGCAGAATAATGCAGTGGGCTTAGTTGTAGCCTTGGCTCTGTAATTTAAATTCCATTAAAATTGTGCAAGTCACTTAATCTCTTTGAGACTCAGTTTCCTCATTTGTAAAGGGGTGATAATACCTCAAAGTTGTTATTATGAGGCTCAAATGAGATAATGGATATAGGTAAGCTCATTCTACTTTGCAAATGTCAGCTGTTCTTATTACAATGAGGTTACTTAATTTTTACTTGGTTCATTTCCTTTTGCATTTATTTCTCTTAAGGTTTAATTTAACTGTGATTTCAATTGGTGGGCTCATGGGGAAAGGTGGCGGGGGCCAGTGTTTCTGAATAACAGTAGAAAATAGAGCCAGTTTCCTTTCTAACTGCCTTAGAATTGACAGATTTTCTTACAAGTGAAAAAAAGAGAATGAAGGTAGAAAGAAGGGAAAACCTGTATAATAGCGGAGAAAATAAATGAGGGGAGATCAAATGAGGTGGGGCATCATTTAAGGAAATAACCCCTTTATATACCTGCCAAGACCTTTGGTTACCTCTTTGTATCTTTATAGATTCAGGGATGGGGTAGGAGGGACAGCATGGTGAGTAATGGCATCCCTCTGCTAATTGGAACTCTCCATAGCCCAGATGAACATTACACCTCAAAGCCAAAGAACTGGGCACTCAGCACTTCATTTTAAAGGACAATAATCTCAGACTGTTACATTTTTGTGGACAATTCACAATGTGTTAGTCTTGGCAAATGTACTAATTACCAGAGACATTGTGTTTCTTATGGGCTGTATTGTATTTGAATTGTACGTGTACTTGTCCTGGGGGTTGAACTGCAATTTTATGTCATTAAAAGCATATTTTAAGTCAATAATTCAGGAGACAAAAGCAACCATTCACTCCCTAGTCATCACAACCAATTCAGTGGATGTGACATTAGAGCAGCTGCGATTGCTAAAACTAGCAGTCACTAGTGGGCAGATCCAGCAGTCTAAATAGTGGTTAGGTTTGTTGGCCTCTAATAATATCCAGTTACTTTGTAAAATCAGCTTAGGTTGCTTTGGGTTTGAGAGCAAAAAGGAGACATAAGAAGGAAGAATCATAATTTAAGCTTGTGGAACATACATTCTAAGAAGCTTTTACTTATTGGACAGAAATCAACATGAGCTACAGAAATCACAGAAGAGACCTCAGGGGCCATCTGGTTCAACCCATACTCCTCGAGTGAGAATCCCCATTACAAGAGACTTGACTGTGCTGGAGGGACAACCTATTACCTCCAAAGGAAGCCCATTTGTACTTTCCCATAGCTTTAATGTCTAATTACCGAAATCAAACTTCAATTTGCTTCTTTGTTGCTTCTACTCACTGTTCTTGCTTCTCAGCGTGCCCCACATGGGACCAAACATTAAAAGGCCTTTTCCTCTTGCTTTTCCTCTTAGTAGCCCTTCAAATATTTAAACGTTGTTACCATATCTTCTGAATTTTCTCTAGGCTAACCATACCCAATTCCTTCATCTAGTCTTCACACGACAGGTTTCTTCACCCTTCTTGGTTGCCCTCAATTTCATTTCTATACTTCGGTATCCAGTACTAAACACAATACTCCCAGACTTTCTCTACAATGTCCCAGAAGACTTCCATCTCTTTTCTCCAACCCCTTTTCAGCTTTCTTTTTTCATGTTGTTTTTCCCAATTAAAATGTAAGCTTCTTAAAGGAAGGGACTATTTTTCTTTCTGCAAGTGTTCATATACCCAGAACATAGTAAGGGCTTAACAAATACTTTTTGAGGTGACTCCACCTGTGGTCTGACCAGGACAGAGTACGCAGGAACCTTCATATTCTTGGAAGCCATCCCTCTATTCATGCAGCCCAAAATGAGCTTTTTTGGCTGCCATGTCATAATGCTGACTCATATTGAGATTTCAGTCCATTAAAACATCCAGATCTTTTTCAGACAAACTGTAGTCTAACTGTGCCTTCCTCATCTTGTACTTGTGAAACTGACCTTTTGAGCCTGTGCAAGACTTTACATTTATCCCTGATGATTTCTATCTTATCAGTTTCAGCTCAGTGTTTTGGCTGTCAAAATCCTTTTAGATCTTGACTTTTTCATCCAGGGCATCAGCCATTCTTCCTAACATTGCATCATCTGCCAATTTGATGAACATAACATCTATCCAAGTCATTGATGAAATTATTAAGTAGTACAGGGCCAAGCACAGATCCTTAGGACATTCTAGTAGAGAGTTCCTGCCAAATAGACATTGAACCATTAATGACAACTCTTTGAAGTTGCCCATTCAACCTTTCCTGGATCCTCTCTAATTATATTACTACTGAGTCCATGTCTCTCCATATTTTCCACATTTTATAATGTGGATAAAATACTTTATCAAATGCTTTGCTAAACTCTAAGTCAGCTAGCTATGCCAGAGGTGTTAAACATGGCCCATCATAATACTTCCAAGTATAGCCTGATCTAGATTAAAATGTAATTGGGAAATATTGAACACAATAAATAAAAATATAATAAAATGTAGATAATGTTGATATAAATTTTCTAAGTCAAGGAGTTCAACTCATAGAGTTCTTTATGTATGTTTTAGTGGTCCCCTTTCTATTCCAGTTTGATATCATTGATTGGTACTATTCTTGATCTATCAGTTTAGTAACCTTGTCAATAAAGGAATTAAATTGGTTTGGTGTGATTTACTCTGGAAGCCATGTTGGCTCTTTGGGATCCCTACTTTCTTTTCTAAATATTCACTATGAGTCTTTTAAAAAGATCTGCTATAGAGTTTTCTTAGCATTTGAAGTAAAGCTCACTGACCTAGAACTTGTAGTGTCTTCTATTCTATTCTATCCTATTTGATTCTGTTCTATTGTATCCTTCCAAAATTGGGACATTTGCCCCTTTTTGATCTTTTACTACTTCTCCCATTCTCCATGGTCTTTCAGATATCACTGATCATGGCTTAGCAATTACATTTTCCACTTCTTTCAGTACCCAAGAAGTTGACATAATATATAGGGAAACAACACATACACATAAAAATAAATACCAAGTAAATAAATGTTAGGTTATTTTTTGGTGGGAGGGAGCATTAGCAGCTAGAGTTAGGGTTAGGAATCAGGAAAGGTCTCATATAGAAAGTGGTACCCAGATGAAGTTCTAAGGGAGCCAGGGAATACTAAGAGGCAGAAAGCAGGGCATTCCAGGTGTGGGAGATATCCTGTGCCAAGGTATCAGGAGAGGGGCTAGAAAAAATTTCATAATGTGGTACTTAGAATGAGAACCAAAGCCTTAACAGATATTCCTTCAAGCCAGCTCCACACCTACTTATTAAGCACCTACTGTGGGCAAACAGCTCAGTGCTTGGCACCCAGTAGATGTTTAATAAATGTTTTTTGACTCACTTACAGTACAGTAAAGCAGAGCACTAGGCACTGGAGACATAAAGACACTTCCCTGCCCATCAGAATATGACATCATCCTGGGGGCACAATGACAGAGACACAGTTAAATAAATGTGAGCTAATTTGAAGAGAGGGGAACTAGGAGGAGGTGGCAGCGATCAGGGGGAAGTATATGCTGGACCTATATGAAGTAGCGGGGTAGGATATGGCATGCTAGGTTTGAGGCACAACTAACTGGTAGATCAGTTTGCCTGGAGTGAAGAATTTGAGTAATCACAAAATAAGATTGTCATTCTCTATTACCAACTTGGTATAAAGTGCTTGTAGCATTAGCCCCAGGGGCATTGTCATTTGAAAGCTGGCCTCTTCTTTTCCCCTGACACTGCTGTTAAAGGGAGCTTCTTTGTATTATAAATGGCACTGATCTCTTGGCAGTGGCTGCCAAGGTGTTTATCCAGGTCCCTACTGCATAGATGGTACTATCTTAGGTGTGCCAAAGTCCTTTTCCTTGAGGGATGGATAGAAGCCACAGTGGGTTATTAGAATAAGCTAACGCTGTGGGGATCGGAGATGGTTATGGACCATTCAATCATTTACTACTGATTTCAGTGTATCAGAGATGGGATGAGATGGGAGTGTTACGGAGAATTCAAACTGACCACAAGTGTCTGTTCTAGCCTCAGGAATAAGCTCTCAGCATTGGCAATATACATTTACTTTAATCACTGTAGCTACATGACTCACATAGTATTTCTGCTTACCATGAATAGTCATTTCAGAGTGAAGGAAGAACACCTGTACTTTAAGTATGTGCACACATATGAGCACATGTAGACCTGTGCTATTTTATGTCATTAATAGGTTACATGAAAACACTGTTTTACACAGAACAAGAACCCCATCAGAACAAAATAGAGTTCTAGCCTACAGACCTTAGAGAACATCTAGTTTAGGCAGGGGAAACCTATGACCTCGATGCCACATGTGGTCCTCTAGGTCCTCAAGTGTGGCCCTTGGTCTGTATCCAAATCAAAGGGCTGCACTTGAGGACCTAGAGGGCCATGTGACCTTGAAGCCATAGGTTCCTTACCCCTGATAGTCTAACTTTTTCATTTTATAGATGGTCAAACTGAGGCTCAGAGAAAGGTGCTCACTAATCATAATGTTGGGTTTTTTTACATTTTCCTGGGACTATTTCTTTATGACTCAAAGCACTAGTCTTATCAATTGACAAACTTTATATAATCCTCTAAGGTTCACAAATTACTTTCCATAATCATCTCACTTGAGCTTCACACAAACCCGGGAAGGTAGACGCTATAGGTTATCATTATTCACATTTTATAAATGAGGAAACTGAGACTTCAAGAATAAATGTGACTTATCAGTGGTCACATGGTTAGTAGAACTGTAACTAGCTAAAATTGTTGCCTAGGGTGGGGATAACAGTTAAGGGTACACTCTTTTGAGGGGTACAGCCATGCTGGGGTGGGGGGAGGTTTGTCCCTCAAAGAGCTCAGGGCTTTGTTACTGTAATAGCTAGGGGAGAAAGTGGATCCTGATCAAGGGGAATCAAGACACCCAGCAAGGGGAAGTGTGGTGTCAAGGGGCACATCTTTGGAAGACACATCTCTGGAAAAGAGATGAAAGGAAAGTTATCACAATGAGAAAGTACATGTGTGCTCCCTCCTCAATCCACCATATTAGTACTCCAAGACAAAGCCCCATCCACCCTCTGCTCATTATATTTCTTCTGATAGTAATGTAGGAAGTAGGCTTTCATTCAGATTTCTCCTGATCTCTTTCCAATGCACCAGAATGCCTCACATCTGCCTACCTTTTAATTGTTGTTTGTTTCTAAAGATTATTACCTCGTGTAAACTAACAAAAGGTGCCCATGGTGATTTAGGCAATAGGAGTTATAGCTGAAATCCCAATTACATTTGAGTCAATAGTCGATAAAAATTTATTAAGTACCTACTGTGTGTCAGGCACTGTGCTTGAATGACATTGATTCATGCAATGCATTGAAATAAGAATAAGGAGACCTGGATTCCAGTTACAGTTCAGCCTTGGATAAACTTCTTCCCATCACCAGAGCCAAGTTTCCTTGCTTGTAAAATCTGATACTAAATGAACTAGATCAGGGCTTCTTAAACTTTTTCCACTTGTGTTTCAGCAGCATTCCTTGGTGTTGTGTGACTTGAGGGCTTGAGCAGTACAAAGTGGGAATGCTGTGTGTTCAGAACCAAGGCTTCAGGATACAACATGGCAAGTGCTACCAGCAACATCTCAGAATCATTATGTGTTTGATTTTAAATTAATTTTTGATCACTACATGTTCAGAAAACTTTTACTGTTGCTAAATTTTTTGACACCCCATATGGAGTTGTAACTCACAGTTTAAGAAATGCTGGACAAGGTGATTTATTTCTAAGGTTTCTTCTATCTCTAAGTTTCCATGATTTTATGCTGTGGGAGTTTGTATTGCACTTTCCTAAGTATTTGTATAGTACACCAGGATCCTCTAGCCTACATGTTGAAAGTTGTAGCAGGATTGTTTTGTTTGTCCTTCGTTCTCGAAGAGGACCATGACATCAAGATGATGATATGACTTGCAGTTGATTTTGATTTGAGGGAGGGAGGGCTGTGCAAGGTCACCAGCCTCACTTTCTCCTCCAGAGCCATCTGAGTCCAGTGTGAGTTATCTGCTAGGTTCAAGGGATCTGTGCCCTTATAAATCCTCAGTGGGTTTTTGTTGTCCTTGGCTCCTGCTACAGATGCCAGTGCTATGGGCCACTGCTGTTCTGGGAACAAGACACTGAAGTCAGTGAGAAATTAAAATCTTCTGACATTTTGAAGTTCATTAAGTCATCCCCTGGTCAAGGCAGGCAGAGAGGAGACAGATTACCCTCTTATCCCCCCAAGTGACCTCCTCTCAGGGCCTTGACTAGAGTTATTCTAACATTAGACTGGCCTGTTATGGGAATGCTAGATTCAGAACTGACTTACTGATTTATCTAAGCCCCACAAGGCATGAATTCTCCTTTTCAACCAACCACAAGGCATTTCTACGTAACCATTTGTTGTTGTTCAGTGGTTTCAGTTGTATCTGACTCTTCATGACCTTATTTGGAGTGTTCTTGACAAAGATACTAGAGTGGTTTGCCATTTCCTTCTCCAGATGATTTCATAGATGAGGAATTGAGGTAAATAGGGTTAAATGACTTGCCCAGGGTCACCCAGCTAGTAAGTCTGAGGCCACATTTGAATTCAGGAAGAGGAGTCTTCTTGACTCCAGGCCCAACAACTCTGTCTACTGCTATGTGACCATTTACTTTCCTTTAATTTAGTTCACACCTTTGATTGACTGATTTGTTCAATAGAGATATCTAAGAACTGCTCACAGTTTCTATCTTTGATTAATGTTATAACTTAAAGTGGTTTTCTCACTTGGTAACAGTAATAGGTCATAGAATGTCTTGTCAATTGCATTAACTGGAGTTGAGGAATATGGGGCACCTCCTCTTACACCATTATAGCATTTTGTCTTTATTTTTTTAGAAATGAAGTAGGATTATCAAATATTGGTTGATGATCCTGATTCCACCACTTTCTATAGGGATATGTGGCCCTCATTGCTCAGAGTCTGATCGTAATTGTTTTGTAATAGGTCTCTTACTGGGTAGTAGAGGCCCTTGTGGGAAGGTGAGAACGAATTGGGGGTGGGGGCAAGTGTGAAACTTGATTCTTTCAGAGGAATCCCTTTGAAACTGAATAGAAGTTACTTTGGAAATGTCCCCAGCCTAAGCAAAAGCCCAAACTGTGCAGCTCGATTGGAGAAGACAAAACGCAATTGTTGAAGTTGCAAACCTTAGAATACTAGAGTGATGACAGGGTTTCCTACTTGGTGGAAATACAATGGTCATGGGTTCCCACCTAAGAGTAGAAAGTGTGCTGACACTATTAATTTGCTTTTGGAGCATCCCTCTCCTGATGGTTAGTATTTGGTAGCTCTTGAGTTGGAAGGGACCTCAGAGGCCATCTATTCCAAATCCCTCATTTTATAGAGGTTAGCTAAGTGGTAAAGTGGATAGAGCACTGAACATGGAGTCAGGAAGACTCTTCTTCCTGAGTTCAGATCTGGCCTCAGATACTTATTAACTGTATGACCCTGGGCAAATCACTTAACTCTGTCCACCTCAGTTCCTCATCTATACAATGAGCTAGAGAAGGAAAAGGCTCCAGTATCTTTGCCAAGAAACTCACATGGGGTCACAAAGAGTTGGATAAAACTGAAAACAACTCATCATTTTACAGTTGAGGAAACTGAGGCCCAGAAAAGGAAAATGACCTCTCTTTGTGTGACTTTTTCTGCTACATTCCTATCTATCTGCTACCTAAAAGTTCATTCATTCATTCATTCGATCAATAAACATTTATTAAGCACCTACTATGTTCCAGGCACTGGGCTAAAAGCTGGGAATACAGAAGGAGAGAAAAGACAGTGCTTAACCTCAAGGAACTCACAACCTACTGGAGGAGAAAATATGCAAACAAATATATACAAAGCAAACTAAATACAGGATCCATAGGAACTAATTGTCAGAGGGAAAGCACTAAAATTAAGAGGGATTGGGGAAGGCTTCCAGTAAAAGATGGGATTTTAGTTGGGACTCAGAGGAATCTAAGGGAGTCAATAGTCAATATGGAGGTTGAGAATACTCCAGGTAAGGGGGCTAGCCAGAGAGAATGCCTGGAGCTGAGAGATGGAGAATCTTGTTCATGGAACAGTCAGGAGGCTGTCATTGGATCAAAGTGTACAATCAGGACATCCCTCAAGGAACCCCCCCCCAAATCAATCAACAAGCATTTATTAAGCACCTACTATATACTTAGCTAGGTGCTGGTAATAACAAAGATGAAAAATGACAGAATCTATTCTTAAGGAGGGAGTATGATGTCTTTGCAAATAAATATAATACAAAGTTGGATGCAAAGGAGAGATTCAGAAATCTGAGTAGGGAGTGAGAACTTCAAACTGAGTAGAATCAGAGGTTCTATTGTTCATCTTTCCTTCTTGAAGAGGACCAATGACTTCAGGAGGGGGATGTCTTGATTTGTTAGTGAATGGGATTTAAGGGAGGCAGGGCTGTGCAAAGTCATCAGCCTCACCCTATTCTCCAGAGTATTTGGAGTCCAATGACAAGATATAAGTCAAGACAATTGTTGAGTTGATGGCCCAGCAGCTGGAATATAGAGCACATGAAAGGGAGTAATGTAAATGAGGAAGGATAACTAGAATCTTAGGATTTAGATCTGGAAGAGACCTGAGATGCCAACTGGTTGACTCCATTTTACAGATGAGAAACTGGTCTAGAGTGGTTAAATAACATCCAGAAGGCAGGGGTGTATGAGCATCAGCTCTTGCTGGTTCCAGAGAGCCCATTGTTAAATTTTCAGTGCTGAGTATTTACACTTTGGAAACTGGCAAATGCTGTATACAAATCAGGGCTTGATCTATTGTTTTGTTGGTAGTCTAGAGTAAAAAGAAAGTGATGGAGAAAATGTGAATAACGCAGGATTAAACCTAAAACTGTGTCATGATTCTTATGGCCAAAGTCACCCAAGTAGAATAAAGTTGCAAACTTGATCTTGGAGATCTTGGACGTCTAGTTCAACTTCTTCATTTTATGGATGAGGAAATTGAGGTCCAGAGAAATGATGTAACTTGCCCAAGGTGACAGTCACAGCCAGGATTCAAACTCAGACCCTCTGACCCCTGTCCAGTGCTCTTTCCATTGCCTCAAGCTTTATTTACCTGCCATCACCTGAAAAGAAGAGATAATTTCATTCTTGGCATTTGTATCCCTAGCACTCAGCACAGTGCCTGGCATACAGTACACATTTAATACATGCTTGTAGATTTATAGATTAGTTCTAGAAATCTGGTGCCCAGAAATGCTTGTCACTACTTATAAGTTTATTTTTTAAAATTACAAATCTACATATACTAGTTAAAGCTAGGATTTAGTCTCTTTTTTCTTTTTAAATAAACACACTTTAGAACATGTGTCAAATGCTCTAAAATTTAGCCAAACATTAACTTTAGTGGAGTCCATCCCACTGGTGCTGAATAAAGTATCACTGCTGAGGAAAAGGTACCATGATAGTCTTTTAACAGACCAAAGAAAGACAAGCATCTCTAACAATATTAACCACTTCTAGGTCCAAGGGGTGTAGCACCACTATTTTGGACCCATGGACATAATGTAGACTGAGTTTGATCCTGGAGGAAGCTGGCTTCCAATGAGAGAAGAGCTAAGCTTCTCTTTTAAAAATATCTAATTATTTTTAAATTCTGAATTTTAACAAAGATTTTCATGTACAAAGTAAAATGGAAAAAAAAGAATAATACGTGAAACTGAATCTCTGTAAATATGCAGCTTGATTTTTTTTAAAAAAGTATATCATAAATTCAAAATGTTATCTTCAAAAATGTTTTGCTCATCTATGGTTCCTTCTGAATGTCCTGTTCTCTTTTGTGTGTCTCATAAAATACTTCCCTGACTCTTTTTTCTTTCTTTCTCAAAATACTGTCAATAGCTCCTTTCTCCCTCTCCTCCTCCTTCCACTGAGGGGAGAGTCTTAATCCTTGTAACAAATAAAGGTAAGCCTGGCTCTTTCTGCACCTTGAATCGACCACCTCTTTGTTAGAAGTAGGTTGCAGCCTTCATCACTGGTCCTCTGGAGTTGTTCTTGGTCAGGGTGTCATCAAAGTTCTTCAGTATTTTAAAATTGTTTTTCTCTACAGTGGCGTTGTTATTGTATAAATTGTGGTCCTGGATCTGCTCACTTTACTCTTTATCAGTTCATGTAAGTCTCCCTGGGTCCTTCAGAAACAGGCAGTTTTTGTTTCACAAGACATTCATATTCCATTGCATTCATAATACCATAATTTGTAATCCATTCTCCATTTGAGAGGCATTCTCTTTGTTTCCAGTTCTTTGCTTCAATAAAAAGAGCGGCTGTAAATATTTTTGTACATAAGACTCCCAGAGCACACTGATAAGACTTAAGTGATCAGTAACTTATGACTACGGTTGGGAGATTGAGTCACAAATATCCAGGACATGAAGCAATTTGCAGGACTGCTAAATGGGTCACATCCCTTGGCCCTCCCCTTACACACACACACACGCACATACATACACACATGCACATACACACATACATGCACATACATACATGCACATACATGCACACACATACACATATGCCCACAAACACACACACTTGCACTTTGCCCAAACAATTCCTGTACATCTTTTTGCTAGCGACCATGGAATTCATAGGATTATAGAGCTGAAGGATCCCTGAAGACCTTCTAGTTTAAACTCTTAATTGTCACATGAGGAACTTGAGAGGTTACAAAGTCAGCCAGGTAGTATGTAGCTGAGCAAAGATTTAAACCTAGCACCTCTGAATTTTGTGCCTGCCTAGTATGTGGCAGCTGCTTGATGTTGTTTGGTGAGGCTGGCTGTCCTCTTCATGGGAGTTGCTTCCCTGGATGATAGTCATGAAGGCTGGACTTGAAGCAGGACTGGTGGGGTGGGAGTTGGGGGGATATGATGTCATGCCCAGAGTCTGTTGGTAGTAGGAAAGGCAGGTCATCCCCAGAGTGCCCAGTCCCCAAAGAACTGACACTCCCATGTAGTTGGTTGGAGGCAGGCAGGGAGGGTGGGCTTGTTCCATGCAGTTCCTGTTATACATCCTTTTCTCTAACTGCAAAGACTGCAGGGTCTTTGGGTATCACTGGGTTGAAGTTTCAGGGAAACACATTTCATCTCAGTGTAAATAGTGATTTCCTAACAACTAGAGCCATCTATGGTGTGGTTGGGGATGATCTACTTTGGGAGATTAGAACAAGTTAATAGGATGTAGGGTTGGAAGGGCCTATAGACATCATCTAGCTGAACCCATCATTTTATAGATGAGGGAACTGAAGCCCCAAGAGGTTATCACTTCCCCAAATTTGCGTGGTTAGTAACCGGCAGAACCTGGATGCCAACCCTAGTTTCTGACTTTCAGTTAACTGTTGTTCCTTATGACAACACACTGGGAGCTACAGCCCTTCACTGGGACACTTCAAAGGGAGGGTGGATGAATGGATGGATGGAGGATACTGTAGAATTAATTCATGGTCAGAGATGGGCTGGACTGGAAATGTTTTGCCATCCTTCCCAAAGTGCTCAGATGCCAAATCTAGACTCTCTCTAAATGAACATTCTTTCCCTTTAGGTTGAAGCCAGATTGCAGGGAGCCTTAAAAGCTGTCATGGTAGAGGGACCAAATGGGAACTAGGATAGAGCACTGGGCTTGAAATCAAGAAGACTCCTCTTTCTGAGTTCAAATCTAGCCTCACACACTTAGTAGCTATGTGACCCTGGACAAGCAATTGAACTTTGCCTCAGTTTCCTCATCTATAAAATGAGCTGGAGAAGGAAATGGCAAATCATAATAGTATCTTTGCCAAGAAAACCCCAAACAGGGTCACGAAGAGTTAGATATGACTGAAAATTGACTGTAACAACTGAACAACAGCACATAATTTAGAGTGTGGATCATATGAAAAAGTTTTACTATCATTATTAAAAGTCAAGGCAGTTGATTGACAGCATCCCACTTTCAGCCAAGTGAATTTAGAATGCAAATAATTTCCTACCAATATCTAGAGTACAGGAAGCAGAAAAAAAAAATGGAGGGCAGTCACTGTGGATCTCCAACTGACCTTGAAAGTGAGGCAGAGGCTTGCTTATCTGTTGTCCTTGAAAAAGAGCAAAGCAAGGCAATTCTGTTTTGTTCTGTGGCTAGTGTATCAAGGGAACAGTATAAGGACAATAGAGACACGGAGTAAGGTGGATATGACTGCTTATTCTGCACTGAAACGAAGACTAATCTGAACATGGAATCCCTCAGGTCAGAAGAAGAAAGATATAAGCCCCCTCTTTACCTCAACAATTCCAGATCAAGGCACATGTATTTCATCCTAGAGCAATAGGGAACCATTGAAAGTTTTTGAGCTAGAGAGTGAAAGGGCCTGATCAGTGCCTTGAGAAGGTTACTTTGACAGCTATATGAAATATAGATTAACAAATGGAAGCAACCCAAACAAGGAGTCCAATTAGGAGGCCATGATAATGGTCTAGGTATGAGAGGAGTGGCCATGGGAATAGAAAGAAGATGACTACAAAAGATTCTATAGAGGTAAAACTGACAGGTCTTTGGGACATACTGGACGTGTATATGTACAAGTGTGAATGCGTATATATGCACAGGTGTGTATTGTGCATAGTGTGCAAGATTGTATATATGTGCATTACAGGCACATGTGTGTACATGTATATATATGCATGTATATCATGCACAGTGCACTGCAAATGTGTATTGTGCATGGGTATATATGTCCATGTGTATGTGTGTGCATGTATATGCATGTGCATGTGTATTGTACACACTGTGTATACATATGTGTGCGTGTATTGCATTGTGCACACAATCATATATGTCTATGTATGTGCACATTGTATTGTGCATGTACATGTATGTGTATGTGAGTACCTCTAAGTGTAGGCTCAGAGATGACTGGGGATTTGAACCTTTGTGAAATGGAGGATGATGGTTCCCTCTGATTTGTCATAACAAGGGATGTATCTTTCTTCTCCTTTCTGTCTTCCTGATCACACTCCTTTTCTGTCCACTAGCTTCTCCAGCCAGAGTGGGGTCCCAGGCTTCTCTGTCATACAGGGTTGGTTTCAAGGTCTCTTTCTTCCCTACCCATTTTATTATCTCCCCTCACCAAGAGAGACCTTCTTTTTCTATCTTCATCCCCAGTGCCTATAAGTACCTTGTATAGAGTAAGCACCTAATAAATGTTTATTTTTAAATTGAAATTCGAAAACTCCCACCAACTTTTCAAATGTCCCCGTCTTGTCTTTAAGGTTAAGGATGAACTGGCGGTTTCCCCTTCTAGGACCCAAAGTAATTCTTATTTTAAGGTGACTTCTCTCTTCATTCTTGTAAATCCCTAATCTTCAATGCCCATATTAGAGAAGAATAGGAGGCAGCATGGTATGTACTGTGGAAAGAACAGTCACTCTAGAGTCAGAAGATCTGTGTTCAAATCCTACCACTGATACTTACTTATCTGTATTACTGGGGCTTTACCCTGTTTGAATTCTTTGATCCTATAAAGACGGATCTGGAGATAGCAAGGCCTTGCCAGGAGGTGGAGTAGTGGATAGAGAGATCATAAGACTTGGAATCAGGAAAACCCAAGTTCAAATCCAACCTCAGACACTTGCTAGCTATGTGGTACTGGGCAAGTCACTTAAGCTCTCTGAGCCTCAGTTTCCTTATCTGTAAAATGGGGGTCACAATAGCACCTCCCTCACATAGTTGCTGTGAGAATCCAATGACATATGCAAAGTGCTTTGCCAATTTTAAAACACTGTATAAAAGCGAGTTCTTATGATTATTACTTGTGTTCAGATCTTACTTTCAACACTTTTTGTACATGTGACTCTGGGCAAGGGTTCCCTAATCCTGTTTCATCTTTTGAACATGGGGATAACAAGAGCATATACTTTACAGTGTTGTGAGGATGAGCTGGGACAACGTAGATAGGTCCTTTGCAAACCTAAAGAGCTAGATGAATGTTAACCATTATTGATCCCCAATGGTGTCAGAGCTGGAGAGGGAAAAATAAAATGAAAATGCTCACTTGTTTTTAGATCTCTGGGGAAAGGGATAGTATGAGAATGGTGTTAGTAAACTGAAAAGAAACAAAATGAAACAAAAACTCCAGTGGCCAAAATAAGACTTTCATCCCAGCTTCTGTAATAAAATGCCAGCTAATTGCCAGTCCTGTGTGGAAAGCTTTTTGTAACGAGCGTTCCTTGTTTTGTGAAATGTGAGATCTAAAAATGCCTCACTGATGGGGTTAAGGGAAGTTAGGTGGCACAGTGGATAGAGATCTGGGCCTGAAGTCAGGAAGACTTAACCCTGTTTACCTCTGCTTCCTCATCTGTAAAATGAGCTGGAGAAGTAAATGCAAACCATTCCAGTATCTTTGGCAAGAAAACCCCAAATGGGGTCACAAAGAATCAGACATGACTGAAGTGACTGAACAATAACAGGGGAGCTAATTTTTTTTGGGGGGTGGAATAGAACCTAAAAACTAGGAAAGTGTCAGATGACCTGCCTTCTATTTCATCAAAGGTCATTCTGGGGTAGGTCAAGTTCACTGCCAATGAGCCCTTCCTTGCGGCAAATGTCCAGAGAAGTTTTGTTCCAATTTGCCCTCTAGTCTTTATGTGAATTGAATTAGAACTGACGAATTTGAAAGACTGCAGTCTTTGGCCACCCTGTCCAGCAGCTGTAAGCTATTCATATCCTAAGATGGGATGCTGAGACCAGAGTTTGGATGGACACCATTTCCCAAGCTTTTGCTGATGGTTTCTTCTTTCAGGACTATAGAGGGTTAGTGTAAGTTGTCAACAAGGACACTTACAGTTTGAGAGGGGAGAGAAGGCTGGAATTCCTATCTGTTACTGGACAGCTGCATGGGATCTTGGGCTCTTCTCCAAATAGAGGTTTTTTTAGGCTCCGAGCTGTACTGGGCTTTTAGGTCATCGTCTCAGTGTCCTTAGCTCTACCGTTCCCTCCTTGGTCAGGTTTCAGTGACTTTTGGCCAAAGAATCCAGATGACTGGACTCTGTTTCTCCCTTAGAAACCAATCTTTTGAGGTACAGTGGGAAGAGTCTAGAGAACCAGTGGATCAGGGCTCAAATTCTGTCTAAGTCATTCCCTGTGTTACCTTGGACAAACTACTTAACTTCTCTGGGCTTCCTCATTTGTAAAATGATGGAGTTGGAATTGATGTCAAAGTTCTCTTCCAGTTCCACCACTGCAAAGCAATCACTGGATCATCAGATCATAGACCTATCCTTTTATTCATCTCTGATTAACTCCTTCAGGGGACTTTACCAAATCTCCTCTCTCCTCAAGCACCCAACCTGTATCATCCCCTTCTTTCCCAGCAGATGACCTTGCCTCCTTTACTGTACTAAAAAAAGACCAAAGTGATCCATCATGAGCTTACTCATCTCCTGTCTTGCACATCTCTCTCTGTCTTCATCTATCCTCTCCTCCTTTGAATCAGTCTCAGAGATTTGTATGATTCTATGATCCTAAGGTGACATTATATCTCTGTCTGGTCTCTTTTTTGTCCTCTAGAAGAGAGGGGGGAAACCGTTCTAGGTGAACTTTCTTCATGAGATAACCTATTATTGTGACTTATGCCTTAGAAAAAGCTTATACTTGGGAAGTTTGGGGATTTTTGATTCGACTGCAATGGGCATGTGACCAACAAGTCAGATGGAGGAAGACGAGTTGAATGCCTCCATCCTTCCACCTCCTTGTTAACCATCTATTCCTCAACTCTTCACAATCTGGTTTCCTTCCCCCACTCCACTGAAACTGCCTTCTCCAAGCTCATCACAATGATCTCTTTGCTTGCCAAATCATTGGGCTTGTCTCCAACATAGCGGCTACCCATCACCCATTATAGTAAATTACTTCTCCACTTCACTACACATTCAAAACCATCCTCTTGTAAGCCAGGTATTGATAGCTCAAAGTAGTTACAACCTAATCCTGGCTACAGTATCTGTGTAGGTAGCACTGGGAACTCCCTTTCCTTTCATCATACCCTCTAGGGGGAAAAATTACTGGTAAAGGAGACTTAATGTAGTATGTCCCATAACTGATTAAGATTATCCCCTCTAAGTTGAGAGGGATGGTTATTTTAGGATAGAGGTGCTTGTTGGTAGGCAATGGGAAAGAAGCTGGTAGAAAGGGAGAATGAATGAATGAAAGAATATTATTGAGTGCTTTTTATGTGCCAAGCCCTATGTATGATAGCCACTGGGGATACAAATACAAAAATAAAACCTACCTTACTCACAAGGAATTTATGTTCTGATAATGGGGGACACTCTATATGGGAGAGGTGGTTAGGGAGGGGTATTTCAGTTTGGAAAATCACAGAGATGGTGAGTGGAGTCAGTAGATTCACATACCTCTTATAGAAGCAAAAGCAGTATTGATTTGATTATGATTCTAGAGATAGAAAGGGGTGGGGGTGGAGTACAAAAGAAGTAGGCCAGGGTGTAAGGTGAACCATGGTCTAAATATAGTGGACCATGTGAGACACTCAACACTCAGGACAGAGGGGTTTCAGGGCACATGTTCCAGAGCTGAAAGAAAAGGTAACCATAACCATGGCATGGAGAAGTTGAAGATGAGAGATTGGGGAATGATTGATGGAATGAGGTTCCAGAAGAGATGAGATCAAGGATTATCCTTGGCATGAGGGAAAGTCATCTTATTCTCTGAGACTAGTGCAAAGGAGGAGAAGACAGGTGAAGACAGAGAGAGATGTGCAAGACAAGCTCGTGATGGATCACTTCAGTTTTTTTGGTAAAATAAGGAGGCAAGGTCATCTGCTGGGAAAGACGGTGATAACAGAGGTTGAGTGCTTGAGGAGAGAGGAGATTTGGTAAAAAAAAGTCCCCTGAGAGAGTTAAACAGAGATTAATAAAAAGAAAGGTCTATGATCTGATGAGTCAATGATTGCTTTGCAGCAGTGAAAAAAGAGCTAGATATAGAATCTAAGGATCTGGGTTCAAATCTTGACTTCTCCTTTATCACATGTGTGACCTTGGGAAAAGTCTCTTAAATCTTTAAGGCCTCAGTTTCTCATTTGTAAAATGAGAGGTTTAGACTAGATGACTTTAAAGTCCTTTCCTGTTCTCAATCTTATGATATATAAGCTAGGACTACTTATGGTTTATCGAGGGCAAAATGGGTCTATGGTTTTAAATAAAGTATGATTTAAATGGGGCACCTGTAAGGAGGTGGTGATATTTTTGTGAAGCACAAATAAATCTTTCAGGGCATTGGAGTACTTCTCAGGTTTAGCCTGTAGTTAATTTCCCAAAATAAATGTTAAAAAGAGCAAAACCATCCTATTGAGTATTTCCCCCAGAAGATTTGTACTAATAACACAGATACAAATAGATGATACCAAATGAGCAGCTGCAAAATCTTTTCGATGAGATTACATGAAGTGAAGTGGATGTGAGAACCTTCTCTCTGAGTCTATGGTCCAGCACAGTAAAGGAGAGAAAAATTCTGGGAGATCATTCAGTGACATGTCTTAGGGAAAGGTATTTGCAAAGGAAAAGAATATCCTTTTTTTTCCCCTTATGTAAACAAGGCAGATACTGATCTTATATATTTTTTCTAACATGTGGAATATCAGTGTGTATATTTAACTGAATTCTGCCTCCCCTCCTTTACATAGTGATTAGTGGGTTATTAAACTTGGCAGAGAAATAATAATTTCACAAGTGACAGTGTTGCTGAGCCACAATGTTTCATATTGCTTTGAAAACAAATTATATCCTTCAATAGAGATCAAGACTGTTTTTTTAAAAAAACAACAACATGTAATTATGATACTCTCTTTAAAAAAAAAAAAGACTATGCTTCTGCTAACACAAGGCAATATGGTTTGAAAGACAAAGGGAAATGATTCATTTGGAAATGCAGTCGTGTGACCCAACCTGCACTTCAATATGGTTTAGGGAAAGGCTAACGATGCCCATGATGACCCTCCACAATATTGCTGTCATCTGTTCCCTTGTTCTCCTTCCCACTGCTCTTATTTCCATTGTCTTTGAATTCCCAGTGCCTAGTATGGTACTTTTCATAAAATTGTTGTTTAGTCATTTTAATCGTGTCTGACTCTTCATGAGCTCTTTCTTGGGGTTTTCTTGGCAGAGATACTGCAGTGGCTTGTTATTTTCTTTTCTGACTCATTTTACAGATGAGAAAAGTGAGGCAAACAGAGTTAAGTGATTTGTCCAGGGTCACACAGTAATGTCTGAAGTCAGATGTAAATTCATGTCCTCCCAACTGAAGGCCTATCCTTTGTACCACTTACCTGCCTACCCTTCATACAGGTGGTGTTTAATAAGTGCTTACTGAATTAATTGAATTTTCATAGACTTACATACAATAGCCTCTCTACTAACGAGCCTTCTGGTCTGCCCTCTCTATCCCTTCCAAATCATCATTCACATCCTGCGACATTTTGTTTTCTTGGGAGGCAACATGACACATTAGAAAGAGTTGGGAGATCTAGGTTTGAATTTGGGTTCTGAGACATACTAACCATGTGATGTTGGAAACTCACTTACCTTCCCTTTGTCTTGATTTCCCTATACATAAATGGAGGTAATAATACTTGCACTAACTGATAAGATTATAATGATAAAACATCTTGTAAACCCTTAAGTACTCTATGTGTTGAAATGATGATGATGAAGAAGAAGAAGAAGATGGTGGTGGTGAAAATAGTGATGATGATGATGGTGGTGGTGGTGGTGATGTTAATGGTGATGATGGTGATAATGATGGTGGTGATGATGACGATAGTGAAAATGGTGATGATGATGATGGTGATGGTGATAGTGGTGGTGGCGGTGATGGTAATGGTGATGATGATTCCTTGTGTGTAATGGGGACTAGTACCTACATGGGTCCTCTCTGACAACATCTGCCCACATAGAGAACCTGAGGAACGTATTTCTACTCTACAACATCCCAACTCTCCAGGAAGTAGGTTACTCTGGTGATTGATGAATGGAAGTGTCCTTCTGTCAGGTCCTCCATTTTCTAGGCTTGTCTCCATGTGGGAAGACATCTTCAGAGGGCTCTGTGTATGTACCAGTCCCCATTACACATAGAAATAGTCATATAACTCATTTCCTCAAAACATTTCAATGGCTTCCTGTCCCCTTTCCAGAAAACTTTATAGCCTGACATTCAAGGCCTTCAATCTGGTATCTTGCTTCTTTTTCGGGGGAGGGGGGAGTAGGGAGAACGGGAAGGGAATCAGTTTTATATAGTACCTACTATGTGCCAAGTACTGTGCTAAGTGCTTTAAATATATTATTCCATTTGATTCTCATAACAACCCTGAGAGGGAGGTACAATTATGGTTCCCATTTCATAGCTGAGGAAACTGAGGCAGACAAAGATTAAGTGACTTGCCCAAGGTCACACAGTTAGTAAGGATTTGAGGCCAGATTTTAACTCTTTTAACTTGTGTTTCAGCTGGGTTGGATGTCACTAGATGAAGTACATGAAGACAGTACAAGAAAGCATATTGACTATAAATACTTAAGATTCCTTTTCTTTATAGCAAAAAACTCACCTAAACCATAAAGCACTTTTAAATCATTCAACTTCCATTCTATGTAAACTAATAAAAGCTGGCTATTCTCTTGCTTTCATGAATCAACCCCATTGCTAAATCATTACTGAAAACAAAACCATTTCCTTCTCTCACAAGTCTTTTCTTTTGTGTGTTATCAGTGATGTTTTTGTTGTAAAGATGGGCCAATAAATGGTAAATATTGAGCAAGGTCTGATTTCTTAATAGCTCGTGTTAGACCTGGATCTGTTTGTTTGGTTGGTTGGAAAGAGAATGAAGTGAGGGCTACATGTGCACTTTCCTCCTTATTTCCCTCACATAGAATTGAAAAATCTCAAAGCTGGAAGAGACCTCAGAGGCCAACTGATATAACCTGAACCTGATAAAATACTCTTCTATGATGTCCTCAGTGGGGCAAATAGGTGGTGCAGTAGATAGAACACTGGACCTCAAGTCAGGAAGACCTGAGTTCCAATCTGGCCTCAGATACTTACTAGCTGGGCAAGTCACTTAACCCTGTTTGCCTCAATTTCCTCATCTGTATAACAAACTGGAGAAGGAAATGGCAAACCTCTCCAATATCTTTGCCAAGAAAACCCCAAATGGGGTCAGACAGAACTGAAACAGCTAAACAACAATAAGAACAATATCCTCAATAGTGACTTTATGGATTCCACTTCAAAACCCCAAATGAGATGGACTCCTTTTTCCCATTATACATTTAGACAGATCTAATTGTATGGAGGTTTTTCTTTGAACCTAACCTGGCCTCTCTACAACTTTCCATTGTTCGTAGAGCCAAGGAGCATATGACTATTACTATTCCACCTGACAATCCCTTAAATATCTGAAGATGGAAATCATGTCCTACCTCTTGCCCTGAACCTTCTCTTTTGCAGGTTAACTATTCTTCAAAATTAGGCCCTTTCCATAGCAAGATTTACTGATGACATGTAAAAGAGTTTATTTTACATTGCAAATATAATAGCTTTGCAATCAGAGGACCTGGGTTTGAATCCCAGCTCTGACACATACTCTGCCTCTTAGGAGACCCTGGGTGAGTTGCTTAAAAGGTCCAGGCTTTTAGTTTACTCATCCACAAAATGAGGGGGTTGAATCCTGATATCTATATCCTTCCATCTAATATCATAAAAATTTTTTTGAGCTTTTACATAGATAGAGCTTTAAAGTGTTCAAAGCACTTTATACATCTTAGTTAATTTGATTCCCACAATAATCCTGTGAGGGAGGATTGTCCTCATTTTGCAGATGAACAGAGGCTGAGGGAGTTTATGTGAGTTGCCAGGGATCCCAGAGCTAATAAGAGACAGTATGGGAATCAAGTTGCCCCTGACTCCAAGTCCTATGTTCTATCACCTGGCTGATATCACCTGGTATCACCTGGCTGCCTCAAAAGCCTATAAACTCTTTTTGGCGTTCCATTGGTGCAAAATTCTCGCACGGAGCCCTATCATATAGTATGCATAATTGAGGCATTTGTGACTTTCATGGATAATAGTTCACATTTCATAATCTTTGTGATTGAAGAGAACAGTAAAGACTAAGGGACAGGAGTTTCCTGGAAGTTAATTAATGTGAACCAAGAGCTTACATTCCCTCAGGCTGCTCAGAAGAGACTTTTCAAGTGTCCATTTTTGATGATTTTGAGAAAGGAAATTTATATTTACTCATGCACTGAGTTGGATCTCAGAAAGAATTCGCATGGGGGTCTTTTCCAAAGGCTGATTTCCAAGATGTAAATACACTGAAATTAAAAAAAAAATGTTTTTTAAAGCACTCTCTCTCTTCCTCCTCCCCCCTCTCCCCACCATGGAGAAAACAGTAAAAGCAGCTCATTACCAGCACATATAGTAAGTCAAAACAAATTTCCATGTTGGCTATGTCCAAAACAATTTTGTTTCATTCTGCATTCTGAGTCCTTTACCTTTGTAAAATGAAATGGGTAGCATGTCTCATTGTTAATTCTCTGGGATCATGGTTTACAATTATGCTGAAAGATCAGCACAATAATATTCCATCACATTTATAAACCATAACTTGTTCATCTATTGCCCAATTTGTGGGCATCCCCTCTGATTCCCATTTTTTGTCACCTCAAAGAGTTATGAATTTTTGTCCATCTTTAGAGTCTATATTACTTAGGATTAATCCCTCCCTTAAACTACCCTCTTTCTAAATTCTCCCTTCCCCCCTTCTCCCCTTTCCTCTTATTTCTCTATTTAATGAAATTTATTTCTATACCCAACTGTGTGTGTGTGTGTGTGTGTGTGTGTGTGTATTCTTCTTTCTTTTGACCAGTTCAGATGAGAGTGAGGTTCAAGTATTAGCTGCTCCACCTACTCATCTTTCTTGTTTGTATAGATGTCTACTTGCTCATCTTGATTACATGGGATAATTTTCCCTAGTTCTTCTTTCTCTTCCCTCTCCCTAGCTTATTCCTCTTCTTTTTTCCAATTTTTTCCCCTAAGATTATCAAGATATAACAGAACCACTCCCAGTGCTAATTGGACCACCTCCATGACCCCTGGTGATGAGAGGGTTCAGAGGAGACATATTTATTATCTTTCCATATTTGAATACAAATCATTCATTGTTTTTTAGTTCTTTATCATTGTTCATTCATGTTTGTCTTTTTATGTTTCTCTTCACCTGTGTGCTTGAACTTAAAAGTTTTTATACAACTTTAATCTTTTTATCAGGAATGTTGAAAGATCTTTATTTCATCAAAGGTCTATTTTTTTCTCTGTAGTATTATTATACTCATTTTTACTGAGTAAGTTATTCTTGATTGCAAGTCCATACCCTCTGCCTTCTGGGATATTTTATTCCAAGTTCTCTGCTCCTTTATAGTGGTGGCTCCTAAATCATGCATGATTCTGACTGTGGTTCTTCCGTGCTTGAGTTCTTTATTTCTGGCTTTTTGCAGTATTTTTTCTTTGACCTGGAAACTGAATTTTGGTTATGATGTTCCTGGGACTTTTCATTTTGAAGTTTTTTTTTTCCTTTTTTGGGAGGGGATTCTTTCTATTTCCACTTTGCCCTCTGGTTCTAATGGATCTGGGCAGTTTTGTTTTCAGGTTTCTTGAACTAGGATGTATAAGCTCAAGCTCTTGTTTTGGTCTTGAAATTCAGGTGGTCTAATAGTTCTTAATTTTTTTCTCCCTAGTCTGTTTCTGAGGTCAGTTGTATTTGCTATAAGATATCATCCACTTTCTTCTTTGTTTTCAGTTTTTTTTTTTTAAATTTAATGTTTCTTGTCTCATAGACTCATTGACTTCTGTTTGGTTTATTCTAATTTTTAGGAAGTTTGTGGCTTGAGCAAACTTTTATACCTTTTTTACTAAGCTATTTGTTCCCTTTTATAATTCTCAGTTCTCTTCCAATTTTTCCTTCAAATGCTCTCATTTCATTTCATTTATAAAAACATGTTAAACTCTTAAAAAACAACAACACAACTCTTTCTTCATCTCTTCCAGACATTCTTGTTAAGCTTGTGCCCAAGCTGTTTTTTGTTGTTGATATTTTGGAGTTCTTTTCTTCTTGTAGGTTTGGGTCTTGAGCTTCCAGGACACCCTATCTCTTTATAATAGTCTTTTTTTTGTTTGTTCGCCCATTCTTCCAGTCTGCTTCCTGACTTTAGACTTGATGGTAAGGTTGGGTTTTGCAGCACTTCTGGAGGGAAGGTATGGGTTGATCCTGTCTCTGCTTTCTTGGGCTGTTCTATGTCATGTAATTCCAGGATCTAGGGACATCTCATTCTCAGAACCTACTTTCAGTGTTCCCAAGGTAGTCTGATCCAAAGCAATGTTTGATTGCTGGTTCTCTGGTCTGAGCTCTGCAAGTTCCTGACCTGGGTTTGGGTTTGACCAAGAACAGATGCTGCTGCTGCTGGGTTCTGCCCTTATAAGCCAGCTAGAAAGCTCTGTTTTCAGAGTAGCAGGATTGTAGATTTCCCTTTGGTCTAGGATTTCTGCCTTAGTTATTCCTCTGCAGGCTGCACTAGATGCTAGAAATGAGACTAGGCTCTGCACCTGAGGTGTGAATGGCACTGCTGCTGCCTGCTGCCTCATTATATCCTGCTCTAGGGCCTCCCTACCTTCCAGTGCTACCCCCTTCTTAGTCTGCCCTGGGCCCTGTTACCTGAAACTAGGTATTGGAGATAGTTTGTGCCTCTCCCCCTTGCAGTGCCCCAGTGTGGGTCAGGGACCTCCACTTGTCCCAGTACACAGCCTCTCCCAGTGGCCCAGTGCTCCACCCTTCTGACTCTACCTCCAGTGTCCTCAGACTTCCCTTTTTGGCTTCTTATACTGAATTGGGCTGGTCAAATGACTTGTGACTTGCTGGATTTCCCCATCAGGATTTGTTTTGGTGCATTTTTTAGATTTGTTTAGAGGAGTTCATGGCGAGGAGCTCCTCCATGCTGGTTCCTATCTACTCCACCATTTTGACTCCACCCCACTCACATTAAAGGTTTAGAGCTCATTAGCTCTCGTTCCAGGACATCTCTCCTATCAACCCCAAAAAACATTCACATATGCAAGCAAGAATAAAAATAAGACTGTTCTGAAGCCATGACCTTATGTTATTTACAATGTCTTGAAAGTTTAGATTGGCTTTCACAAGATAGTTGATAAAAATGTCCTACTTGTTTCTGTGTACTCTTCCAAACATTTATTCTCCTGCATTTTTCCAAATTGTTTTATAATATTTATTATTATTATTATTACTGCTATTATGATGATTAGGATAAGGACCTGTGATTTCCTTGGAACAGACAATTCCCACATAAGGAAGCTCTCCTTAGCAGAGACGATCAGCATTTTCACTTCAGCTTATAGTGTGAGAGACGTTTGAGAACATGGGAAGTTTAAATGACATGTTGAGGGCCATACAGGACGTGTCTGAGGAGCTCTGTGTCTTTCTTACTCTGAGGTTGGCTCTTCATCCACACTGCTTCTCTTGGATACACTTCATCTCTCTGGGCCTTAATTTTTTCATCTGTAAAATGAGGAGATTGACTTTGATAACCTTTACAATTCCTTCATCTCTAAATCTTGTGGTTTCTCCTCCTCCTCTTTCTTTTTCTCCTCCTGTTTCTTCTTCTTCTTCTCCTTCTCCTTCTCCTTCTTCTTCTCCTCCTTCTCCTTCTCCTCCTTCTCCTTCTCCTCCTCCTCCTTCTTCTTCTTCTTCTTTTTCTTCTTCTTCTTCTTCTTCTTCTTCTTCTTCTTCTTCTTCTTCTTCTTCTTCTTCTTCTCCTTCTCCTCCTCCTCCTTCTCCTTCTCCTCCTCCTCCTCTTCCTTCTTCTCCTCCTCTTCTTCTTCCTCCTCCTCTTCCTCCTTGCCCTCTAGTTTTACTCAGTGGGAGTAAAGTCCTCTTAATAACAATCAAGATGCACAAGGATACATTGGAGTGAGGAATGTGACCCCAAATCTTGCCCTGTGTGTGGGTTGGCCTTGATAGAGAGGAGATGAACACTAGGAGATTCTGACAAATAATGAAATGATAAATCACTGCTCCCAAGACTAAGACTCTCTCAGGGAGTATTTTCTCTAACCTTGATTTGGAACTTCTGTTTATTGTTTCTACAAAAGAGCATGAGTATACCATTAACATTTTTTCTTGCTAGCTTTTGGCTTTTACATCCCCTTCATTTTTTGTTACAGCTACCCCTCCCCTACACTTAGAGCCATCCCTCGTAATAGAGAGTTTTGAAAAAGAGGGAAAAGGCAATTAAGCAAAACTAAGTTGCTCATTGACTAAATCTAATAGTATATGTAAGGATCCATAACCATAGTCACACACCTGTACAAAGAAGGGAATAAGAGCATACTGTGTTAATGCTATTGGTATAATTAAAGAAGAAGAATTTATTTAAAAAACTCTCTCTGTGACCTCATAGAATCCCAATTCCATGCTGTGTATACAGTGGATGATTCCAGAGATAGTGTGTTACAAATTTACTAATTATGAAACACTAATTATCTAATACTGATTATTGACTAATTAACTAATATTGATTTACTAAGGGATGGTGTTTTTTTCTCCTAAAAATCCCTCAACCATGGATGAAGAAAATAATCATTTTATTGGCTGATATTTTCCCCTGTTCCCTTTTGCTCTCCTTCCTATCTAAATGACTCATTATAAGATTGTAGCCTCCTTTATCTTATGGACAAGGTGCCCCAAACCTTGATATGATTGTTTGAGTGTTAATTTCCTAGTTCTCTGAAAGAAAATTCCAAACAGTCTTTGAGGGCAAGGCAAGGTGTAACAAGGGAAACCAGAACCAGAGGGCTTTTCCTAAACCCCCCAGATGTTTGCAGAAGCAGTAACTGTGAATTGTAAAGGCAGAGAATAAGAGAGGACAACTGATTCAGTTAACCCACTGACAATCTGATGTTTAATGTAAACAGACAGAATAAAGTTGCTGTTCTCTTTATGGTACAGAAGGAGATTGGACTGCTTAATATTTCATCACATAAAAGCAGAGGGGTCCACTCGAGAGATTACTAAAAAATAAGAGGGTTTGCTCTCCTCTTGTGTGACTCGACACAAGTTGCTAATTGTCCTTGGATCTCATTTGCCCACTCTGAAAAATGAGAATGATCATATTTCTGGTACCTATCAATGCTAGAGGGATGCTGGTGGAATAACCTGGAACCTGGACATGGGTAGCATTTGCTTTGGTTCCTAGGACATTCCTGTGTTCACAATCCCATGCCAGCTAGAAAATCTGCAAAATAGGGATAATAGCATTTGTACTCTGAGGTGACTTTTACTTTGGGACTTACTCATTGGAAGTGTTTGTTTGGCCAGACAAGACTCTGGGCAGCTGCTAAGGAGCCCCGTGGCTTTGAAAACCCAGATGTTGGTGCTTCTCTTTCTGGTGATTATGTATGTATGATCAGACATTTATCTGTCTGTTAATCTGTCAGGCATTTGGAAGCATGTGTGTTGGCTTTCATTTCTCTATATTTTCTCTGAAGTTTAAGGTGCTGACTTTTCCCCCTGAACTAAGTGAATGATACATGTTCTTGAATAAAGGAGGCTGTTGACCCCTCAAGTTGCTTTCCTCCTGTGTATGTCGGGGTGCTTGCTTTTACAAGGGCCCATTGATTAGACCACTCTCCATCTCCTCACTCCAGTCATTATCATGACAAAAGTGCTTTGTAAACCTTAAAGTGCTATAGAAATATGCTATTTAATCTATCAGTATTTATTAATCACCAACTCTGTGCCAGGCATTATGTTTGCTGCTGAGAATACAAGCACAAAAATGAAACAGTTCTTGCACTTTTCTTGCACTTCTTTCTTTGGGGCAACTGTATACATATAAATGTAGGGATAAAAGTGTGCAAGGAGGGTTATTCACTTATTCACCCTCTCCACTCCCCTACCCCAACTACTGAATTTGCCTAGATGGTTTTCCTGGTATACACACTGTCTTTTGGCTCTGCAAAATTGTAACAAAAATAATCTTTAATTGTAGCAACAAGATCCTAGCCAGAGACATCACTCTGGCAAATACTTCAGTTTTTAAATCTCTGTGTCTCCTCATCGTTCAGTATTTTCCCCTCAATCCCTTCTTCCCGAAAGCAAACCCATTAACTACACCCAGATGAACAAATCCTTATGGTCATAATTTTTCTTATTTAGATACAAAGTAAATATTAAAGATTAAGAAAGATAAATAGAGGACAGATTTGGGGGGCATTAGGCAGCTCACAGGGAGAGAAGAAATATAGAGTTACCTTATTGGAGTCTATATTCTGGGGAGAGGGCATGACATTTCAGCCATACATTATCTGTCTCAATACTCCTTGTACCCGTTTGACTCACACCTTGGCCTTTCTGGCAGTTTCCCTGCAGTGGTCCTCGTAGTGTTCTGGGATCTCCGCCTATGGGCATGCTGAGGTTCCCCTTGCCATATCTGAATTGATCTTTACAAGATGATTTGAAGGTGAGCTTCATTTCATTTGCTGTGGCTGCACTTATGTTGCTGGCCCAGGGAGTGAAAATTGCTAGTTATAGCTCTGCACATGCTGTCTTCATTATTGCCTCTGTAGCTATGTTTCTGCTTTCCTTGTCCAGAACACTGTCTCATCCAATGCTAGATGCTTCATCAGGATCAGCTTATGTTTTTTTTAATGAAATTTTTATTGATTTTTTTGTCCTAATATTACCTACATTTGCCCTTGTAGATCTCCCCTCACACCTCCCTGACAGCCATCTCTTATAATGAAGAATAAAAAGAAGATAAAATTCAGCAAAACTAATCAACTTCTTGAAAAAAAGACTGATTCTATATAAGGTGTTCCACACTCATGGTCCCCTACCTCTACAAAGAAGTTGAGGAAAGTGTCTTCTCAGGTCTCTTATTTAGGGTTAAGCTTGCACATTATAATTTTGCAACATTAAATTTTCATTATTTTATTATTGTTCTTTCAATTTACATAATTGTATATTGTCTATATAGTTTCCCTGCTTCTGCTTAGATTACTTTGTATCAGTTCATACAGATCTTCCCACACTTTTTGGTGTTTGCTATATTCACAATGGTTTTTTTTACAAAATAATAACATTTCTTTGCATTCATGCACCACAAAGCCATACTCTAATAGATTGATTTCTACTTTGTTTCCAGGCCTTTACTACCACAAAAAGTGATGCGATAATATTTTGGTGCATGTGAGGCCTTTCTTTTTGTCAATGGCATCCTTCAATGTATATTTGGGTCAAAAAGTACGAGTAATATTTTGGTTACTCTTGAGGCTGGACTTTTTTTTTTTTTGACATTTCTTACTCCATCTAGACTTAGCTCATCTCCCCTTTTTTTTATATGATAAACAATCTCCCCAGTTCAACGCAGTTTGTTGTTTTAGTAAAAGCAGGTTAGATCCACATGCTAGTCAGCAGAACATGAGTCCATTTCATTCAACCATGTGTTTTCTTCTTTGATCCTAAGCTATTTTCACACATTGCCTTAATTCTATAACCAACAGACAAATAAAACAATAGGTTCCAACCCTAGGAGTGCCTTTTTCTAGAACTAGTCAATCGTATTATAGTGGAAAGAATGCTGTATTTGGAATCAAAGAATATGGGTTCAAATTCCAGCTCTGCCATTTACTACCTGTTAGACCTTTGGCAAGTCCCTAGGACTTCCAGTATGGAAATTCCCTCCCCATTGCAGATTGGTGACAGCTCTATAATTTCAGCCTTAAAGAGCTGCCCTGGTCTACTGAGATGTTAAATTCGTTGCTCAGGGTGTCACAGCCAATATGTATCAGAGATAGGACTTGAGCCCAGGTCTTTCTAACTCCAAGACCAGCTCCATTCACTCTGTCACTCTGACTCTCAACAAATTCATGTTGTCTCATGATGACTTCTTCCTTCTCTAAAGGCTCACAAACATTCCATTTAAAATACCTTCAAGAAATTTCCCAGGAATTACTGACAAACTTCCTGATCCAGAGGAACGAATAGAATTCACCTTATTTTTGAAAATCAAGATTTTTTTTTGTCTCTAGTTTTGCCGCACTTTTCTCATTCTCCATAATTTTTCAGAGCTTGTTAACAATGGGCTCACCAATCACCAGGGAAATTCTTACATTATCCTAGAACTGAAGGTCATTGAGCCCTGTTGCATTGAACTCACTGAAGGCAATTAGTGTCGGGGCTTTTTTTTTTTTAACCTGTCTTGCCAGTATGGTTACTCCCTTATTTCTAATATAGAGTTATGGTATAGGAAATCTTGTTATCTCTAAAGTCTAGACAGGGAGAAAAATCAAGAAATTATAACTTTCCAAGCTATATTCCACTTGAAAATTGCTGAAAAATTAGCCTACTCATAGAAGTAACCTTTCTAATATTCTCTCTCCCTTTTCCCCCTTTGATATACCTTGATTTGACTTTGAAGACCTCCTGGTAGAAACTACTTGATGGAATTACCAGTGCTTGGGATTCTGAACTGTCTCCAGCCAAAGGAGGGCCTAAGAGAGGCAAGTGGGGGTAATTGCTAGAACACCGGAACTTGGGTTAGGGTAGACCTGAGTTCAAATCCAGTTTCAGATCCATTCTAGGGCAAGTATGATCCTGGAGAAATCACTTAACTTCTGTCTGCCTCAGTTTCCTCATCTGTAAGATGGGGATAACAATATCACTTGCCCCCAGGGCTGTAATGAGGCTAAAAAGTTAATATTTGTAAAGCACTTAACAAACTTTAAAGCGCTATATGAATGCTAGTTATCATCATCATTATAGTTATTTTATTTACTCCCTCAGGGCAAAGGTAGAAAGGGCTGAGTGAAAATTGCAATGCAGTGGAGTAGAAGTGGGTATTATTTCACCTCAGTGAAAACAATCAAGGTCATTCTTCCCTCTTCCCTCTTCTTCTGTCCTCATCATCTCACATCAATCAGATACCTTCCCCTACTATCTCCTCTACCCCAGTCTGCTGTGAAGAGTTAGACCTTCTCCTTGCTAAGGCTAACTCCTCTATGCGCAACCTTGATCTGATCTGCTCCCTACCTCAGAAAATTGCCCCTGCTCTCCTGCCTACTCTCTAATCTTCAATATCCACCTCAGTCCCTACCTCCTGGCTCCTTCTCTGATTCCTACAAACATATTTATGTCTCCCCCATCCTCGAAAGACTCTCTTGTCTGATGCATCCTAGCTATGTGATCATGGGCCAACCACTCAACTTTGTGGAGGCTCATTTTCTTTATCTGTAAATTGGAGGTAACAGTTGTACCTACCAGACAGGGTTGTGGCAATGAGCAGACAGCATGATGCTTGAAAAACCATCGTCAATGTTAAAATACTATATAAATGCTAGCTGTTATGATTAGTATAGGGATAAAACTTGTAGTTTCATTGTACAGGGAACTCCCACATAAGAAAGTACCTTCCACCAAAGCAGACAGTCCTCCTTTGCTTCATTGCTCTTTAGAAAGCTTCCTAGAACACTGGCAGATCAAGTGACTTGGTCCCACAGTCAGTAGGTGTGAGAGGCAATACTGAACCTCAGTCTTCCTGGCTCAGAGATCAGCTACCAGGCCATGCTTCTCCTATTATTATTCATATGATTTTTAGTATTAATAGTGATGGTAATCTGAGACTGAAGGTGGCTCGATCACCCGTCACATGCTTTGATACAAAAGGAAAAAACAAACAAGAGGCAGAAGGGGATTTAACTGATTTATTTTGATTTGGTAATAGTAAAGCTCCCAAGAATTAGAGAACTGCTTAAGTTCGTTAATTAAATTTATCAAGTCCATGATGACTTGGCAGTCTGGGCAGCAAAGTTCCATCAGGCATCGCTAATCGCACTGGAAAGTTCTTGTTGCTGACATCCTCTTCTCTTCACTTCCCCCCTTGGTTTTATGTCAGTGTGGGGACAATAGTCCCTGAAAACTTGGAAAGGTAAAGAGCTAGGAGCCAGCTGGAAAATCACTCAGCTCCCTTTGGGCGTAACCCCTGCTGGGGATGAAAAGAGCCGCTCAGGTCCGGATCACTGCCAAGGAAGCAAACAAAAGCAGACTTCTGAGAGATTAAAGATTCACTTGATGACGGATTTTCCTCCTGATTAAGCAAAAAGGCACCAGATACAACCACAACAGATGCAAGAGCAGCTGCCTTAATTTCTCTTCTCTCCCTCCCCTCCCGTCTCCTCCCCTCCCCTCCCCTTTCATTCCTTTCTGTTTTTCTTTTTTTGAGGAGTGGGGCTTTGGGGTTTAGGGAGACAATCTCTGAACTCTGAGGGGAGAATCACATGGCAGAATGAAAAGAGCACTGACTTTGGAGTCAGAGGACCTTGGCTCAAATCCTGCCTCTGATGCTTCCTAGCTATGAGACCTTGAACTAGTCATTGGGCCTCAGTTTCCTCATCTATAAAATGAGAGGGTGAGGCTAGATGGCACTTGATGTCCTTTTTAGCCCTGTCTCTTCTCATCCAATGAACTTTGGGGACTTGTGCCCTGCTCCTACTTTTACCAAGATGGATACACTGGGCCAAGCATTGTTGATGAATGACAAGGAGGGCAGGGCAGCCTGCAGAGGAGCTTCTAGAAGCTGAGTGAGGATATACTGGCTGCCTTTCACTGCTCAAGTCAATGTCCTTGAGTGGAGAGCTCTGGGCTGGTGTAGGTTCAGGATGAACCTTTGCTGCCCCCTTACCTTGAGAATAGCTCAACCTGTCGCAGCTGCCTGAGGTTTCCACAAAACAGGAGGGAACAATGGCTATTCCTAGGTATTTTTTTTCTTTTAGCTGAATGTATACATACACATACACAGATATACACATATACATATATATATACACATATGTGTATATACCCATAATGTACACATAATATCAGTTTTTATAAAATATGTAGCATGAGTTTTGGAAATACATATTTATATATGTGTATGTTACATGTACATTTATATACATAAATATATACATATGTTTACAAAACCAATCTTATATTAGCCTGTCCCCAACAGGGTCAATGTATGACAGAATCTAAGTGCTGGAAGAGACCTCAGAGATCATGTGGTTCACTCTATTCCCCCTACAATAGGGGTTCTTAACCTTTTTTGTGTCATGGACCCCTATAGTCTGATGAACTATGGACCCCTTCTCAGAAAGATGTTTTTAAATGCATGTAAGAGATATGTAAGTGTGTGTATGTCTATGTATCTGTGTCTTTTTATGTCTATCTGTGAATGCCCTTGTATTTATGTGGGTCTACATGAGTTGGTTTAAATGTTGTATATTGTTTAACTGCTAACTCTCTGGGGGGAAAAGTGTGTTAAGGATAGCTTATCAGTATTGGAAAGACAGCCTCTCAATCCCTAGAACCCTTAAGGAGACCTACTGCTCCAGAGATTCAACGGTGCAAGATGGAAGATCATGGCAAAATTTGCCTGCCCAGAATAAGTCCATCAGTATTATACTTCAGTTTCATGATGGCATGTTTACAGGGGTTCTGGATAATGTTCTCACACTTTCCTAGTTAATAAAATGATGAAGCAGGCTTGTGTGCTTGCTCCCATGGATGCTTTCAATGAGGACAAAAACAGCATCAGGGTCAGCTATTGCACTGATGGTAAACTATTTTACTTGGAAAAGTTACAAGCCAAGACTAAAGTGGAGGGAAAGTTGGTGTGTGATTTTTTGTTCACAGGTGATTGTACACTCAATGTAGCCTCTGAGGCTGAAAAGAAATGGAGTATGGATTGATTCACTGCCACTTGTGCTAATTTTGGCCTAACAATTAACTCCAAGAAAACAGAGGTTCTTTATCAGTCAGCACCATACCATCCATATGTGGAATCATCAATTACAGCAAATGGAGAAATTTTGAATATTCAAATACCTTGGTAGGGTATTTTCAAGGGTTGTACACATAGATAATGAGATTAATATACACATTGCCAGAGCTAGCTCAGTGTTTTGGAAGCTCTGAAGGAAAGTATGAGAGAAAACAGATATTAGGCTGCCTACCAAACTGAAGAACTACAGAGGGTTGTGATGATCTCATTGTTGTATGCCTGTGAAACCTGGACAGTACACCAGCATCATGCCAGGAAACAGAATTGCTTCCATTTGAATTGTCTTAGGAAGATTCTGGTGATCATCTATCAAGATAAGGTACCACACACTGAGGTCCTTTCGTGAGCTGAACTGCCAACTCTACTGTAAAAAGCATAACTCCAGTTGGCTGGACACATTGTTTGAGTGCCAAACATACATTTGCCTAAAAGTCTATTTTAAGGAAAAAATACACAAGTCAAGTGCTCACATGGAAGTCAGAAGAAGCCATACAAGGACACTCTGAAGAATTTTGGAATTTTTTGTGAGACATGGGAGATACTGGCACAGGATGACCCAACATGACACGCCTTCTTCAAAGAACATGCTGTGCTCTAGGAGCAAAGAATTGCAGTAACTCAAAGGAAAAATGAGATGTGCAAATTTAGAGACATCCCTACTCCAAATGTTCCTATGGATTATTTGTGCCTGATCTGTGATAGAGCTTTCCCAGCTGGTGCTGACCTGATCAGCCATAATCTGACACACTAGAAATTGACTTCAACACAGTGGTGCCATTTTGGTTTCCTTTGAGAGTGAAGGACAACAATTAACCAAATGCCCTCCCCTCTAAGGCTCCTTTCCATCTGCTTCTTATTTATTTTGCGGGTACTACTTTGCATGGTATCTCCATAAAAACACATACTACTTGAGGGTAAGGCTTGTTTTCACTTCATCTTTGTTTCTCCAGTGCTTAGTTTAATGCCTGGCATACTGTCATTCTAGATAAATGCTTGTTTGATTCCAACCAAGGCTGAAGTCAAAGAAAGATCAATTGAGTGGAACCCAACCTATAGAGTAGGTTTTCCCCTTCCATAGCTAATTTGTGTAGAATCATAGCTAATTTAATTTTGTAGATGAGCAAACTAAGACTCTACAGGAGTTAAGTGACTTACTCAAGGTCACATAGGTAGTGAGAATGAAAAGGGGGATTCAAACCCAGGACCTCTGATTCCATAGCCAGTATTTTTTTCCACTGTGTACCCCACTTGCCACATTGTTTGCTATCAAAATAATGGAGGAAGAGCATCCCTTATGATTCCCAATATGTCTAAGACAATGAAAACCTGGAGTCCTCGCAAGCCTGGTGCCAAAAGAAAAAAAAAAGGAATGATAGAAAAAAACACAAAAAAGTTGATTCTTTGATGCTCCAGCTCAGGGAAGATAATTTGCTATCAGAAACCTTTGCTGAAAATACAGATCATGGTGTTCTTGGCTGAGTGTGCTGCTAATGTCCTGTGTCCAGCTAAGGAATGACTCCCAAACCTTGTGTATACTTGGAGAGCATCCTGTTCCCGTCAGAGGAAGTTCAGGTTCTCTGGTCCTAGAGGGAATGACTTTGGATTTTGATCCACCATATAGGGGCAAAGGTTTTTAAAAGCAATGAGGGGAGGAGAATTTTGAAAATTGGATTTCTCAGTCTGGATTTCTCCCAGCTGTCTTGGTGCCCTTGGTGTTATACTTCTATGAGGGGCAGGTCAAGACTGAATTTTGAAGAGATTAAGGCCTAGTTAAACACAAGAAGAGTCAGCAGAAAGACCAAGCTTTATCTTTAAAATTTTTTAATTGATATTTTTTGGTTTTACCTTACCTTATCCTTCTCCTTTCTCTTGTCTGTTATAAGCCTTTGCTTATAACAAAGATTGAAAAAGAAAGGGGGGGGAATCAGCTCAATAAAACTAAGAAATACACTGACCAAGGAAAACTTCAGTTCATGTCCCTCTTCTGACACCTTTGATGTCAGTCACTACGCAGTCCTGCTACTTCTACAAAGACGTAGGGGAGGTGCGTTCTCATATCTCTTCTTCAGGGTCAAGGTTGGTCATTCGAAATGCACAGCAGTTTTTATTGTTTGTGGTGCTCTTTTCATTTAAGTTGTTGTAGGTATTATGTGTGTTGTTTGTCTGTCTCTGCTTACTTCACCGTGCATCCATTCCTATAAGCCTTTTCATGATTCTCTGAGTCCTTCAGTCACCATTCTTACAACACAGTAATATTCCGTTTCATTCATGTAATGGAATATGACATGCCATTCTCGTTATGGCCATCAACTTTGTTTCCAGTTCTTTGCTACCACAAAAAGTACACAAGCATCTTTTCTTAAACTACCCCACCTTACCCCCTTACTAGTTTCTGTGTGTGTGTGTGTGTGTGTGTGTATGTGTATGTGTATGTGTAGATAATCAGGGTTAACTGACTTGCCCAAGGTCACCCAACTAGTAAGTGTCCGAGGTTGGATTTGAACTCATGTCCTACTGACTCCAGGGCCAGTGCCCCAGTCACTGTGCCTCCTAGCTGCCCCACCCCTTTATCTTTCTTAAAGGATGCGTAGGGGTCTAGGGGGAGGGAAAGATTAGGAAAATTTTAATGACCATCTGATAAGAGGAGACTACTCCACTTGAGTCACATCAGATGAGAGGAGAATCACTATCTCATTCTGGCTTGAATTCAAGGGCCCAAGGTTAATGCAAAATAGAATAAGTGAAAAAAGGGACATTCAGGACACAGAAGGGAAGGAAGCACCACACTGTAAATAAATCGTCTCATTCTCCAAGTCTACTCTTCTCACAATATGTCGTCTGCTATTTTTAGTTAGTTGACACCATATTAGGAAGGATAAAACCAACATTAACTTAGAGTCAGGTTGTATGAACCACAATTAATATGACAGATGAAAATAATCCAGGGTAATGATGCAGTCACTGTCATGTAACCTAACAGATGAGTTGAGGACAAACATCCTATTAGTAATGCCAGAGGGGCACTCCATGTGACAGCCGGGCAGTGAGGACAAATGAGGAAGACCAAGAATGATCTCATTCCTCTTTTCCTCCCACCCATGGCAGCTGTGCTATCATCTGCCCCTCAAAACTAATAAACAATTCTTTATGTTGCCCAGAAGACACTGTCTTCTGAATTAAAAACTAAATCCCCACCCCATGATGTGCCTCACTTGGACCTTATTCCAAGATGGATCCTGGGATCATAGATTTAGAGCTGGAGAGCACCCTTAGCAGGCATCTACTCCAGCCCCATCATTTTAATGATGAAGACCAAAGAGGTTTAATGATTTGCCCAAGGTCACACAGGTAGTGAGTGCACCCTAGCTGCCTTTCTGCTGCAAGTAGTCTGTCTCACTTTGGTGTGATACCAGCAATTGAGTTACATGGCTAATGGGTAAGTGCTCATCTTCAGTGGGTCTTCTGGAAGTAAGATGGTAACTGATAGATGATACTGCTAGGCCTGAGCAAAGCTGTAAAAAGGAAGACACTTTCGTGTTCCCTAAAGTTCTTCTTTCTATGACCTTGGGGACAGCTTTGCCTAGGTATCATACAAATGAGATAACATATGTAAAGCACTTTGCAGACCTTAGAATGCTTTACAAATGTTAGCCATTAGATAGTGTGTTTACCCCCTTCATTCAGATTGCTTGAGTTTATAGGATCAAAATTCTATAATATCCTATAAATCTTTATAGCTATAAGGGATCTCAGAGGAAATATCTCATAATTTCTGCAATTAAAATCTATTTTCAAGTAATGATTAGAGACTGGTCCTCTGATTTCCCTGGGATAGGGCCCTCTTTGGTAAGGAAATGCCTGCTACTAGAGAGGTCAGCTCTTTCTCTACAACTTACAGTGTTGCTTACAGTAGTGAGAGGCTGAGAAACAGGCCCAGGGTCAAATAGCTAGTCTGTGTCAGAGACAGGCCTCCAACCTAAGTTTTCCTGGTTCTGAGGCTGGCTCTTGATCCCCCATCATAATGCCTCTCAACAGCTCTGAGAAAGAGATCTGATAACCCCATACAGAGTTAGAGCTACAAGTGACTTCTTCATTCTTCAAAAGGTCAAGGCTATCAAAAATTCATATAATCAATGTCAAACTGCAGGGAAGCCTCTAAGTTTAGTACCCCAGGGATCTGTCCCTGACTCTGTTCTGTTCAACATTGTTATAAATTAGTTCTGTGAAGGCTAAGTTGATCATATTTTCAGGTGCCACAAAGCTGAAAGGGAGAGCTAAAATATACCACAGTGGAAGAGAGAGCAAGGTCATCCATTTTGCACTGCCCTTCCTCATTCAAATCTGATTCATGTGCAAGTCAAGACATCACAATTGTGATGTCATTGGTTCTTTTGGAGAACAAGGGATGAAGCACGACAACAACAACCGTGGTCATTCCCAAAAACCTTGACAAGCTGGATTCATGGGCTGGACTCAATGATGTTGACTTTGATAGGCACAGGAGGATGCTGGTGAATGTTTAACAACAGAGGTTAAGCATTGAATGGGAGGTTCTGTGACTCCAGAGATGTTGCTCTGGGTCCTCGCACATTAGGGGTTATTAGGCAGAAGCCGGGCACTCACATCTATCCATATAGAAAGTATTCCTATTCAGGTATATATGATAGATTAGATCAGCTTTGGGGTCATTTTAAATACTGAGATTCAAAGGAATTTAAAGATACCATGCTAGATGGCATGGTGTAGACCCAAGTGAAATCCTACCTCACACCCTTATTAACTTTGTGACCGTGGGCAAGTTATTTAAGCTCTCTTAGCCTCAGTTTCCTTGTCTGCAAAATGGGGTTTGTAATAGCATTTATTTCATAGGGTTGTTGGAAGGATCAAATAATATAAGTAAAGTGCTTTGTAAACCTTAAAGTGCTTTATAGATGCTAACTATTATTAATATCATTAAAAGGTGATTAGCACTATCCACTCATTTTATAGATGAGGAAACTGAGGTGCAGAGAAGTTGAACAACCTGCCTGAGGTCATATAGGACAATAATTGCAGAGTGGGTAATCGAACCTGGACTTTCTTGAACCTCATTGCACCCTTGCTTCTCCAACATCACAGTGGAAAACAAATAACTAACCTCTCTTTGGCTTAAGCAAAAGGAATGAAATTTTAATTGTGGATTTCAGGCATAAAGATCTCCTCAGAAATCATACCATGAAGACCAGTACTGTCACATGCAAATAGAACCAGATCGCTGTGGATCATATATTGACATAAAACTACAAATTAACACGTCGTACAATGTGTTGTATTGTATCTCTATTTATTTGGTTAAACATTTCCCAATTACATTTTAATTAGGTTCCTGCATCCTGGGAGTTTTGTAGCCTAAGTTTGACACCTCTGAAATAGACAGCCACCCTTCTCCCACAACTTGTAACATCAGTCCCAGAACCTGGCACATTGGTTGCCCTCATTCTTGGGTTTTTCTTTAGGTTACCAATTAAAAGTCATACTGATGGTGGTGCTTTGTCAGGTCCCCTGAAAACAGGGAGTCCAGTTCTGTGCCTCCCAACAAGACTAGGCATTTTCCTCCTAGGGTTAGGTTAATGAACCTAAACACATGGCTGAGAAACTAACAAAGCCAGAGAAAGCAGAGGCAGCAACTGTGAGACAAGCTTGAAGTGTGCCAATGGTGAAAAGCTAATTGGGGTTATGGAATTCTCTTTGTAGTGCTCTTCAGGTGAGTGCATAGGTGAGCAGCTTCAGCTGCGGGCTATAAATAGATCTCTTGCAGTTTGGCTTTGCCAGGGTGACAGAGAATGTGCCTTATGTCACTGGATAGAATCCCAGAATCTGGAGGCATGTGAAAAGGGTGATCTAGGACTATTTGTTCTTAGCAGGGTTCATGTTGTCTCAGAATATACAATTGAATTCGGTTCAGTCCAACCCAATTCAATGAATTTCAATTCATTGAATGTCTATTAAATAGGATCTTATGTGTAAGGCACTGCATAGGGATTTCAGGACTTGAGACTCTGCCATATAAAAACGGAGGAGGCAGAGAAAAGAATGGTGACCTTAGAGTCATGGGACTTCAATTCAAATTCTGGCCCTTCTCCTTCATTCCCTGTGTGACCTAGGCAAGATGTATAACCTCTCCTGGCCTCAGTTTCCTCACCTGAAAAAAATGAAAGGATTAGATTTAATGGTCTCTGAGGTTTCTTTCCTCTCTAAATCAGTGACACTGAAATAACACAGTTTCCAATTTCAAAGAAGGGCGATGCAGGAGGAAGAGTCCTGGGCTCAGAATCAAGAGATCTGGGGTCCAATTCCAGTCCTGAAATCTAGAAGTCAGATGGTCCTACACAAGTCATTTAATTTCTCTAAACCTCATTTTTCTCATTTACAAAAATAGGGAGGATATTTGCTCTATCTACCTTCTAGGATTGTGATGAGAGAAAAGTGCTTTATAAATCTTAGTGCCTATAGAAATACATCCAGTCAATCCACAAGCATTTCTTAAGAGTGCCAGGCACTGAGGAAGGTCCATAGCAGGGCACCAGAGCACTGGTGACTGGAAGAATCAGAAAAGTTCTCATATAGAAGCAATGTTTGAGCTGAGTCTTGAAGGAGACTTGTAAGTCTAAGAAGTAGAAGTGGAGGAGGGAGTGAATTCCAGGCATGGGGGAGAGGCATTGCAAGGATATAGGAGATAGGGAACAGATTATCATATGTCTTACATGAGGAATAGAAAGGAGGTCTGTTTGACTACATTGAGTGTGGGTAAGGGAAGTCAAGTACAACAAGACAGGAAAGATAGATTGGGGCAAAATCTGTTTTACTTTTGTCTCTGCACAATCTTCAGCACCTAGGACAGTGCCTGGCACTTACCAAGCACTTAATGCAGGTTTTTTGAATTGTGAAGGACTTTCAATACCCAACAGAAGAGTAATTCACTTTTAAAAGGTCCTTCATTTCCAAGAGAAAGTAGAAGTTGAAAAATGAGTGAGATGTGGTTAAGTGGAAGACAGAAGGCATTCCAAGGGCTTTGAACTACAGGGATTTCTAAAAAGTAAATATGGCATGTAAACCTCACATTGGTAGTCTGTGGGTAGGGAGTGGATTGATATGCATGAGATTTGAATGTCTTCCTAGTGACTTATCAGACACTGTTAAAAACCAAACTGAGGTCCATAGGAGATATGGAAGACTATAAAGGAAGCATCAGAAAATTTTTGCTATGACATACAAGTTATGCAGAACCAGATGAGAATTTTCATCCTTCCAGGTGGCACTCCATATCACTTTACATGGTTTTTTATTTACGACTACTCTACCTGAAATCACACATGGAGAGTCCCTAGGACAAGTTTTTATATATTTGACAGGTTGAGAGGGTGAGATAATCAGTGAGGTACTGATAATAAGTGGGATTCTTTCTGTTTTCTTCCTCCCCCACAGGTGGAAATCCTTGACTACAAGACAAAGAAGCAACTATGCTTTTTGGATAAGGTAAATCCAATGAATCCATGAAAATGTCACTAAAATGTCACTTCATCAAAACTGTGACTGAGAATTCTGGGTCTCGAGAAAAATTCAGGTAGGGAGTAGGCATGCTTAGAGGTCAGCCCCCTAGGACAGACTACGGAAGGGGTGGGTAGTAAACTGGTGGACCCCAGAAGGATTGGAGTGGGATTCTCATGGCTCTAGGAAAACCCTGTAGGGAGAAGAGCATTTCTCCAGACTGTTGGAGTTCAGAGACAAAGCTCCATTCCTCACTCAGGTTATGGTTCTATATTTTATAGTTCTTTTAAAAGCCTTATTTCCTGTAAACACCACCTTTCTAAGGTTCAGAAGGGGTGGCATAGTACTAGTTTATCCATTCCTATTATAGAGAAGTCAATTGGAATAGATACGAAAAAAAAAAGTCTTTCAGCCTTCCTGGTCCACACCCTTGCCTCTAGATTAAATGGGGGTTGGGGCGCCACACTTGGGCCAACTTTATACCCTGGTGTATTTGAATCATTTGATTCATTTGAACTCTCCAGAGAGGAAAATCATCCTTATCCATTACCAATCTTGGGAAATATTCAACTCTCCAGATCTGAGTCATGTTGCAGGAAATTGAATAATCTTCTATGTATGTCCTAATTAAAATGCATCTCTTTGTTCATTTGTTAATTGCATATACTTCTGATACCTAGGTTGAACCACATGCCTCAATTAATGACATCAGATTGATGTTCCATAAATTTTGTAAGTAGTGTATATGTTTTCTAAAGTATGCCAAACATAGACATCTCATTCATTGCAATTATCATATATACTGATGAAAATTTTATTGATTTGTTTAGAGTAAATTTTTTTATTAATTTGTTAGGTAGGTCTTTACCTACCTAACTTAGCAATGAACTTTGCAAACAGGAAATTCTAAATAGCATGTCTCAGAATGATTTCCTTTTTTTTAAAAATGTCTAAAGGCAATTATTTTAAATCAACTATGATGATATCTTAATTTCACTTGAGTACAATATGAGTTTCAATTAGACTACTGGTCTAATTCTCATATTGAGTATACTCTTAATAGAACAGAAAGTCAACTTGTCCTTGCAATGTCTTTGTCTAGTTGTCCTGTAGCTGACCAAATTTGGATATCTTTTCAAACCCATCATTTTTGGAGTTTTTATTAAACATTTTGAACTGGCAGTTCCACAGGCATCTTTAAAATGTCCACAAGAGAACTCACTGATTTTCTGTCCAATGTACTCCTTCTGAATCTCGCAATTTCCATAGAGAATACCATTGTCCTTCTGGTCAATGTAACCTTGGTGCCATCTTCAATTCCTCATTGTCCTTCAGCCCACATATCTAATCAGTTGCTAAAGTCTTGTCAATTCTTCCTCCATAATGTCTCTCTCATTCATCCATTTCTCTCAACTCACAAAGCCACTGCCCTGATTCTGGTTTTCAAAATCTCATGCCTAACCTTTTACACCTTTCGATCACCTTTTGCAATAGCCTCCTAATTGGTTTCCTTGCCTCAAGTCTCTCCCCACTCCACCTGGGAGTGAGAGAACCACGAAAGTAATTTTCCAAAGGACAGGTCTGACCATATTGATTCCCTCCTTAATCAATTCTAGTGGCTCCCCATTACCTCCAGGATCAAATATAAACCCCTGCACAAACTGGCCCCATTCTTCTTTTTGGTCTTATGAACTTCCCTTTACACACTTCCCAGTCCAGTCAAGCTGTACTTTTTACTGATCCTAACATAAAATATTCCATCTCTGACCTCCCTGCCTTTGTCCTGACTGTTCCTCATGCCTGAAATATAGTCCTCCCTCACCTCCACATCTTAGAATTCTCTGTGTCCTTCAAAACTCAGATCAAATGCCTCTTTCCAAAGGCTTTCCTAGCCGTCAGGTTGTTAGTGCCTCTGTTCCTCCCCCTGCATTACTTTGACTTAGTTTTGCATATATTTGTTTACATACATATTGTTTTCTCTCAGTAGAATGCAACCATTTTGAGGGCAGGACCTATTTTTTTAGTCATCTTTGCCTCCCCAGTGCCTGACACATAGCAGGTCCTAAAGTGATATTTGTTGTTACTGGTTCTCTTCCAGATCCCCAATGGTATCCAGCAAGACAGTCCATGAGACTTGATCCCAGTAAGTACCAGTCAATCAAATGGATGATGCTTTCAGGGAGAGGGAGGACAAATACCAACAGCTTTAGAAGAGCTCTTCATGCGAACAAAGTGCTAGCTAGAGATGGTGGCAGCCACAGCTGAAGTTTGTGGTTGTTGGGGTGAGATGAGTCTCTAGTCTTAACTGTGACCAATTTTCCATGGATTTAGTGGCTTTATGAAATGAGGTTGGGCTTGAGAGGCAGGAGAGATGACGGTTTAAATCCTGCCTCAGTATTTACTCATCGTGTGACAGTAGACCACTCATAGATTCTTTGAGTTTTGGTTTATTCATTTCTAAAACCAATCAAGTCAACAAGAACGTATGAAGTACCTACTATGTCCCAGTACTGGGGGGAACAAAGAAAGGCAAAAACAATCTTTGCCTTCAAAGAACTTACAGTTCTAATGGGAGCTGATAAATCCAATAGAAAATATTGGTTTCATCTCCAATTCCATTGAAGGTCTGCCTCTCAGTCTGGTAATTGGAAAGATATAATCTCAAATAAGATAATAACTGTAAAGCAGTTATCATGGTACCTGGCACATAGTACGTGCCATATAAATGTTAGTTATAATAATTATTATTATTACATTCTGAATGGAAGGAATGGTCTCTATGGTATCTTCTAGGATCAACTTACAGTTGCATTGGAAGAGCAATTAGCTGAGAAAGCAAGCATCTGGGTGTAGAACTCAATTCAGTAGGCACTTACTAAATGTTTCTTATGTGCCAGCCCCTGTTCTAAGTGCTGAAGATGCAAAGGCACAAGTAAAACAGTCCCTGTCCTCAAGGAACTTAGAGTCTACTAGGCAGCTAGTCGGCATGGTGGCTAGCACACTGCTCTCAGAGGCAGCTAGATGGGGCAGTAGATAGAGATTTGGGCTTGAAGTCAGGAAATCTTGTGTTCAGAAGTGACCTTAGACATTAGCTGTGTGACCTTGGGCAGGTTGCTTAGTCTCTGCTTGCCTCAGTTTCCTAACCATAAAATGGGTATAATACTTTACAGGATTGTTGTGAGGATCAAATGAGATGATATTTGTAAAATAGTGTCTATAACACTGCCTGGCGTGTAATAGTTGTTTGTCGTTGTTGATTTTCTGTCATGTCCCACTCATCAAGACCCCATTTGAGGTTTCCTTGGCAGAGATATGAAAGTGTTTTGCCATTTCCTTCTCCAACTCATTTTACAGATGAGGAGACTGAGGCAAACTAAGCAACTTGCCCAGGGTCTCTTAGCTAGTAAATATCTGAGGCCAGCTTTTCTTCCTGATTCCAGACCCAGCACTCTATCCACTGTACCACCTAGCTGCTGAAAGGCATAACTAAGGCTTGTCAACTGGAACTTTGTCCCAACGTGTTGAAATTTAGAGAGTGATAGCAGCTCTTGTATTCATAGTCAGTAGAAACACCCAAGCTACCCCCATATGGTAGATGTTTCATAAATGCTTATTCCCTTCCTCCCCCTCCTTTGAAATCACAAGACTGGAGTTCAAATCCTGTCTCAGACATCAATTTGCTGTGTGACTCTGAACCTCTCTCAGTCTGTTTCCCCATCTGAAGAATATAAATGGACATAATAGCAACTACTTTTCAGAGTTGTGAGGATAAAATGAGACAATTTATGTAAAACACTTAGCAAACTTTAAGTTGTTATACAAATATTAGCTATTATTATTATTGGAGAAAACAACATATACAGTTAAGTTAATGCAAATGACATGGAAAATAAATACAAAATAATTTTAAGGAGCGGAGGAAAGCACTAGCAACTAGGCTACTCAGCAAAGACACCTTAATGGTGGCATCACTCCAGCTATTTCTTGAGTGGATCCAAGTGGCAGAGTGGTGGAACGAGAGTATTCTAGGCTTGGGGGACGGCACATGGAAAGGCAGGGAGATGAAAGATCCAGTGACAGCTTCATTAAGGGCCAGTTACTGAAAGGACACATTCTCACAAAGGAAATATGACTAGAAAACAATTGAGTTGAAAAGATCTGGGGCATCCAGTGTTCTTTGAACCCAATATATGTCCGTATAGAATAGGCATCCAAAGAAAGCCAGTACAATCTCTGGGCTCATTAAGACAGACAGTGTCTAGGACTAGGGTGGTCATATATCATCCCACTGCCCTCATTAGGCCACACCTTATTCTGGGCATTGCACTTTAGGAGGACGTTGATAAGCTAAAAAATGCCTAGAGGAAGGGCAGCTAGGATGGTAAAAAGCCTAAAGCTCATTCCATAGAGAAAGAGTTAAAGGAACTGGGAGCAGTTAACCTGGAGGAGGCATAGGAAGGATGTGATTGTCATCTTCAAGGATATGAAGGCTGCCACGCAAAAGACAGATTAGCTTTGTTATGCTTGGCCCCAGAGAACAGGAGGATGATGGGGAACAGATTTCAGCTCAGTGTTGGGAAAAACCTCCTAACAGTTAGAGTGACCCTAAAGTGGAAAGGACTGCCTTAGGAGGGAGGGAGTTCTTCACCGAAGTCTTTCACCTGGGCCAGAAACGATGGCTCATGCCCGAGACTAGTGGATTGCTTGAACTCAGGCATTCTAATTGTAGACGGGCAAACACTGATAGGGTGTCCTCACCAAGTCTAGCATCAGTAGGATGAGCCCCTAGGAGTAGGGGGTCAACAGCCTACCTAAGAAGGGGCATACCAGCCCAGGTCAAATGATTCTGGCCAAAATGGACCAGGCCAAAGCTCCTGGGCCTGTCAAAAGTGGGAACAAGCCCATGAGTGGCCCGTGGACTTCTAGCTTGGGCAAGATAGAGAAATGAAGTCCCCCAAAATAAGAAAAAAAAGCCTAGATGGGGACTCTTGTTGAAGTTCAAGCTGGTATAGATGACCTCTAAAGGCTCTTGCTTCCAGGGATTCTATGGTTTTGTAGTTTTGAATGAAAATGAAACTATTCTCTTTTTTCTTCCACTTCTGCTCCTCCTCCATAGTAATAATGATGACAGCTAGCATTTTTATAGTGATAGAAGGTTTGCAAAATGTTTCACAAATGGTATCTCAGTTTACCCTCACAGCAACTCAGGGAGGCTGGTACAATTATTTTACAGATGATAAAACTGAGGCAGACAGGTTAAGGGACTTAGGAGGCACAGTGGATAGAATGCCTGGTCTGAAGTCAGGAATCTCTGAGTTCAAATCCAGCCTCAGACATTTTCTAGTTGTGTGACCATGGCAAGTCATTAAAAAAACAAACAAACCTCTGTTTGCCTCAGTTTCCTCATCTGTAAAATGCAGATAATAATAGCACTTACCTCTCAGCACTGTGAGGATCTAACAAAATAATAATTGTAAAGTACTTAGCACTGCTAAGCAATTGTTCCCCTCCTCCTCATTCTTATCCTCATCCTCCGCCTCTTGTGTAAAGTGCTAAACTTTATAATTATTATCTCATTAGATGTTCCTAACCCTGAGAGCTAGGTACATAGTATGTAATATATAAATGTTAGCTATTATCATTATTACTGCCATCATATGGCCAGTAAGTGTCTGAAACTAGATTTGAACTCAGGTCTACCTGACTCCAGGTCCAGGGCTCCATCTAACTCCCTCTGGGTAGGATTTCTAGTAGTTTTGCAAATGCTCTACAAATATTTAAAATGCTTTCCTCCAAACAGGAGCTCAAGTGACTCACTATAACTTCACAATTTGAAGGGTTCCCAGTGAATAAAATGTTCACCAAATGCATTTCCAGAGTCCATTATGAGACTTGGGATATAGCTCTTTCTCTGGTACTGTTTCCTTTCTCTTGCGCTCACCCACATGAGCATTTTTCCTTCTCAGAGGGAAAAGCCTTGAGGAATGAGGAGATCCTGCAAAAACTTCCAGTTGGCACAACAGCGACCCTCTATTTTAAAGACTTGGGGCCACAAATCGGATGGACAATGGTAAGCGATGAAGGGAGGGACAGATGCTCATCTAAGACTTGAGTTTCACTCATTTTCTCACTGCAGCGCTGGGGAGGGGGAGGGAAGGGCTGGGTTTTAATTTGACTTGTTCCAGTAGGAAGAGATTTGACTCATGTTGGAGGATCTGGGTTCAAGTCCTCGTCTCTGAGGAGCCTCTCCTTACTGCCCCTAAGTGATTTAAACAGGGGTGTAGTTATGTACCCTCAAACCTGTAGTTATGTACCCTCAAACCTCCTGGTTCATAGCATCATAGAAGAGTTGCAGTTGTATGCCTGCACCCCAGCTCCTGGGGATTTGAGCAGAGGGAGGGCTGGAAACAATCGTGCCTCCTGACTCTCCTCACAGTCCCTCCAGTCTTGTCCCTGCTTCAACTAGTGTGAGGACAATCGTGTCTCTGAGCCTTACTCCCTTCACTGTCAGGCAAGGAGAGTGGATGACTCCTTTAGAATTTCTTCTAGCTCCTCTTCTCTCCAAGTGATACTTGGATCACCTTCTTTCCCCCCTCCCTCCCTCCCTTCCTTCCTTCCTTCCTTCCTTCCTTCCTTCCTTCCTTCCTTCCTTCCTTCCTTCCTTCCTTCCTTCCTTCCTTCCTTCCTTCCTTTCTCCCCCTTCTCTCCCTTCCTTCCTTCCTGAAACTTCAAGGGACTGGCAGTGGCTGATAAGGATGGCAGGAGGTTGGGCAAACACCATCTTCCAGCTACTCTTGTAGCAGCTGACAGGCCTGAAGGATGAGATCTGTTATAATGAAGGCTCTCACACACAACTGTCACCTTTTAACATAGGGCAAAGCTAATGGAATTTTTAACCTTGTTGTTGTTCAGTTCTTTCCAGTCGTGTCCAACTCTTTGTGACCCTGTCTCTCCCCTCTTGGCCATCGAAGCATGTATCGGGTCCCACTAAGCAGCTGCAGGTGTGTTATCAGCCAACAAGAAAGGCCTCAAGTTACAAAACTCTTTTTTTTGCAGGTGTTTTTGATTGAATATGCAGGTTCACTCTTCATCTACCTCCTGTTTTACCTCCGAATGCCTTTTGTCTATGGTCTGGAAAAGAAACTCATGTCAAAGAGGCTTCCTGTGGTCAAGTGAGTCTTAGCGGGCATGCCAATCAGTCAGTCAACCATAGATTGGGGGATTATAGATTTAGAGCTGGATTGTTTCCAGATCTCTCATTTTCCAGATGAGGAAACAGAGGCACACATAGGTTTAAGGGACTTGCTCAAAGTCACACAACTAATAAGCATCTGAAGCGAGATTTGAACTCAGGTCTTCCTGACTCCAGATACAACACCTCATCCACTAAACCGATCAATAAGCAATTCATCTCACTCCTGAATCTTCTAGTCCAGGGGTACTCAAAGTGTGTTCTGAGGAACCTGGAGGTTCCCAAGACCCCTTTTAGGGTGTGGTCAAAACTATTGTCATAATGATACTAAGATATTTTCATTTTTAATATGGTAAATATCAATAGATATAACCCCTATAAACAAAAGTTCTTTGGGAACTTTGGGGGAACCAAGGAAGATTCAGTAGAAATTATGGTAACTTCATGACTTTGACTCCAGATATTCTACAATGACTGTGTCTTGAGGCAGCATGAATGAATGAAGATACACTTATTAAGCCCTTTCTATGGGCCAGGCACTGTACTAAGTTCTAAGGATTCAAATACAAAAACAAGACAGTCTCTGCCTCTGTGGAATTAACATTCTACAAGGGGGCAATATTAGCATAGCCTTGTGAATGGGGTGCTGGATTTAGAATCAGGAAAACTTGGGTTCAAATTCCACCTTGGACACTTAACTAGCTGTGTGACCCTGGGCAAGTCACTTAACCTCTTGTCTACCTCAGTTTCCTTGCTTGTGAAAGGACAGTAGCATCTACCTCACATAGGGTTTATGGGGCTCCAATGAGATGTCTGTGGAAAGTGCTTTGTGAATCTTAAAGCGTTTTACGAATGTAAAATATTGCTGTGGATTATTATGGAGAGGCATCTGGAAATAGTTTGGAAAATGTGGATAATGATCCTTGTCTCTATATGTCACAGGCTTGTTTGGGAAGTAACAACACCAACAATATAACTAATATAGCCCTTTAAAGTTCTCGAAGCACTTTACCTACATTATTTCATTTGTGCCTCATAATAGCTCTATGTGGTAGATGTTATTATTATCCTCATTTTACAGATGGGGAAACTGAGTCTGAGAACTGTGAAGTGACTTGCCCATTGTCATACAACTAGTAAGTAACTCAGGTATTCTTGCCTCTAAGTTTAACATTTGATTATCCACAGCATTTCTATAGAACACTTTAATAAACTTTAAGCACTCTATAAATTTGGGCCATCTTTATTTATCATTAAAAAACCCCTTTTATCTTGCCTTGTCTAGCCTGGCATGCATCTGCCATACTTCCCACTACATCAAACGATTGATTGAAACCATCTTTGTCCATCGGTTCTCTCATGGGACCATGCCTCTGAAGAGTATCTTTAAGGTAAATTCTCACCGGCTGGCATGCCAGCCCCTGGTCCCCCTGCTCTGCTTCACAAACACTCTTCCTGGCTGTGGCTTTGTGGTAATGTATGGTACCTATGTCTCGTGTCCAGGGCCACTGATCCCTTGACAAGATTTCTTACCCACCACATTATTTCAGCCTCCATAACCTCTCCTCCCTACCCAACCCCTCACCTTACCCCCTTGGAATCCCAAGTACAGTTTCCTATTGATGTTTTAAGCATTGCAAAGTATCATATCCTTCAGTTTTCCTTCCCTTCCCTTCTTGGCTCTTTGGATGTGATTTCAAAATGACTGCTGTATTTTTAAAGACCTCTTCCTACCAAGTAGATCCTTGTAGATTTTGCCTTTTTTTTGTTTCTTTTGGTCTCCCTCCCTGCTGTTCTTTATAATTAGAGGGGAGGTGTGGTCCGATGGTCGGAAGACAGGACTTGAGCCAGCCGCACTTGAGTTCTGATTGTGGCTTTGATCTTTGGCCCTTCCCCTAGCTTTGGGCAAATCCCTCCAAACTTTTGTTTCATCCTGGGTATAGCAAATAGACTAGGAGAGGTGAGGGTGGAATGAAGGCAATCGTAGATTGAGAGGTAGAAAAGACCACAGAACTCATCTGGTCCAGATCCTTTGCTTTATAGATGAAGAACCTAAGGCCTAGGAGAGTAAAATAATTCTCCCCATGTTACACACATAATAAGGGTCAGAGATGGGGAGAATATAATTTCCAAAATGCTAAATGTTAAATTCTTGGAGAAACATCCTTGTGTAAAAGCTGAAGCCAGAAAATAGAGAGTAGTCTCCTTTCCGACCAGATGCTTTGTTGTGATGGGAGTGAACAGAACTGGTAGAGATGGGTTTCCTGGTGGCCGAACCCAGCTCCCCCTGAGCATACTTTGTTAGCTGACTTATTGGTACACAATGTGGTACAGTGAGGAGTATGGCACATCTGGCAGTAGAAGATACAGGACCGAAGCTTACCTTTGACAATTACAATGGTAGGGTAGCCCGAATGAATGAAATGAATAAAAATGCACTTATTAAGCACTTTCTATATATCAGGCACTGTCCTAATTGCTGAGGATACAAAGAGAAAAGGCAAGACAGGCCCTGTTCTCAAGAAGCTCCATTCAAATTGGGGAGACAACACATGAAAGGGTGGACAGCAAGGCTTATGATTCTGAAGGGCGTTGTGGAGGGGTGGATGATGGTGAAATCAGAATATCCTTTGTTTTGGAGTCAGAGGACCTGGGTTTGAATTCTGCCTCAATCTCTGCATCTATAAAACAAGGGGGTTGGAACAAGGGATGGCTGCTGAGGTCCCTTCCACTTCTAAATCGCTGATCCCTATGACTTACGTTTTACTGAAGTAGAGGAAAATATTAAATGAACCTGCATTAACCATACTTGTTTAAAACAACAACAACCCTTAAACTGGGGATGATGACTTATGCCTTTGATGCTACCGGGGGGCTGAAGCTGATGGATGATTGAAGGGAGGAAATTCTGAGCTTTAATGAGCTAAGATGATTGGCTGTCCCCATTAAGTCTGGTGCCATTATGATAAACTCCCAGGAGTGGGAGTCTACGAGGCAGCCTAAGGAAGGGCAAACCAGACGGCTCAGAAAAAGCAAAGCAGATTAAATTTCCCATTCTGATCAACAATGGATGGGGTGAATGGCCACTGAGTTTCTAACCTAGGGCAGATGGGGAGACGTAGTCTCCTCCTACCCCTCCCCTCTGAAAAACTACTCAAAGCCAATCCCAGTGGAACATGGGGTTGAAAGCCAGGGATTGCAGTGCTGAGAAATGGTGTGTATGTGTGAGTGTGTGAGTGTGTGTGTGTGTGTGTGTGTGTGTGTAGCTATGTAAGAAATCACCTGACCCTTGATCTCCAAAAGATTTTGGTCAACCCCAAAGTGACCTTGATGCCTCTAGAGTTGTTGGTGGGGGATTAAGTGGCCCCATATGAACTTTCAATCCTGCTTTGTAAACATTTCAATCCTTGTAAAGTGTCCCTTTCCTATTGATCATCTGACACAGCCCAGAGTTGATTATCAAGTCCATTAATCTCACTTAATGTTCCTGGAATAGAAAATGTTGCCAAAAAAGTAAGACTGAGCCAGCTGCAGCCCTTTCCTCAGGGTGCCCCAGTCTCAGCTTTGTGTCAGGGGAAGAGTCAGAACTCCACGGCCACAGGGAGGACAACCCTGCCCCTTGACTTGGAGGGATCTTTCTTCCAGTCTTCTCCTCTGGAGGGTCTTCTGGAATCCTAGGTGAGAGATCTTTGTTCTGTCCCCCAGGAGCTGGGCAAGTTTCACATGTGGACATGGGAGCTGAATTTGCCATTGTGGTTTAGGGATGTAGCAACTGGGTGCTTTCAACAGACTGTTGAAAGTGGGAATCACCCATGCAAGTAATACCAGCCTCTTGCCTCTACCTTGAAGCAAATACAGAAATTTGGCTTTGTTCTTGTTCAGTTGGTTTTCATTTGTGTCTGACTCTTTGTGAATGCATTTGGGATTTGTTTATCATTTCCTTCTCCAACTCATTTTACAGATGAGGAACTGAGGAAAACAGGGTTAAGTGACTTGCCCAGGGCGACACTGCTAGTAAGTGTCTGAGGTTGGATTTGAACTCAGGAAGAAGAGTGTTTCTGACTCAGGCCCAGCACTCTATCCATTGCCTTTGTTAATAACATTGCTTTGACACATTCCTCTTCTGGTAGGTAGCATGTACAGTGGAAATGGAAGAAAATGGGAGCTTGGGTTCAAATCCATCTGTCACATTAATAATTAATAATAATAAGTTTTTTATATGTTGCTTTAAGGTTTGTGAAGTGCTTTACAAATATTATCTCATTTTATCCCCACAAAAACCCTGGAAGGTAGTTGCTATTATTATCTTTATTTTACACATGATGAAACTGAGGAAGACAGAGGTTAAGTGACTTGTCCAGGGTCACATGTCTTGTAAGTGTCTGAGGCTAGGTTTGAACTCAGATTTTCCTGCCTTTAGGTTCAGCACTCTATCCACCATATCACTTCCTAACCTAACCTATGACCTTCAGCAAGTCAATGAATTTCTCTGCATCTCAGTTTCCTTAGTTGTAAAATGAAAAGTTGGGCCAGATGGCAACACTTTCCAGGGCCTGGGTTTTGCTAGGTAATCTTCTGCATTACCTTGTCCAGAATCCAGGTCACTACCTACTTCTGGCCATTTCTAAACCAGGCCACAATGTTGATCCCCCTTTACCCAAGCTTCCCCTTCTCTTGATTTCCAACTTTGTGTGTTATCCTGCCCTATTAGGATCTAAGCTTCTCCAGGGCAAGGACTTGCTTGTATTTATATCCCCAACAGTTAGCACATAGTAACTGCTTAATAAATACTTTTAAATGCATTCATTCATCCCAAACACCTTCCATTCTGAAGTTCTATGATCATAGCTATAACTTGTCTGAATCCAGTAATTGTTTTCAAGACATGAGTGAACTTAATAGATCAAATTTGTCCTTCCTTTTGAGACACCCAAAATTTAGTCTGCTACAGGAGAACCAGGTGAAATATCTGCTCTGCTCTGCTATCTATTGGGAGTATATTCTGATAATGTCTGATAATGACACTGGCAGTGCTAAGACTCACACTGGACCAGCGGGAAATTAAGATAGCCTCATAGGGGACTTTCAGCCGGTGCATGTACTTCAAGTTTAGGAAATTAGGAGGAGGAGGAAGAGGAGAAAGAGGTGGAGAAGAAGAGGAGCTGATGGTGATGATAATGGTCATGACAGTCACATTACAGAGTTCAAAATCCCCTCTAATATTAGGTGTAACTATTCTCCTGGGTGGCTCACAAAAAGGGAGATGATATCCACTCCAATGGAGAGACTAAAGAGAGAGAACCTTTTCTTTTGGATGGTTTTGCACAGGGTGCTCAGAATGTAAATGTCTCTACCAGTTGATCACTCCAGTCAGTTTTCACAGCCCCTTCCAGTCTCACCTGAGTCAGTCATGGAGCGGATTACGTAGGCGTAGGGGACCAAGATAAGGGAAACTGCAGGAATGGACTGGAAATGTATCTAAGTGTCCTTGGCATAGGCCACTTTAGGTTTTACTGTTCATTGCTCTGAAGCACAGCATTGCTGTGAGGTTGGGGAGGGTGAGAGAGGCTGGTGGAAATCCAATCTAATTTGAATTTATCAGCCGGACATTTCAGAGCAGTGGTTATGCAGGGTTAATACCAAGAAGGACCAGCAGGTACGATCTCAAATCTGAATCAGTCAAGAATGGAAAACCCCAAATATAGACTATCTCCAACCTTTTCCTGATCTATCAGACTAGTCTCCCTGTCGTAGACAGAACCTTGGTTAGTTTGGCCCGGTCTGTTCTCGTTGAAGCCACACTGGGTTTCTGTGATCTCTGCTTCCTTGTCTAAATGTTCTCTTACTATGACTCTGATGACTGGAGTCTCCTGGGACTTGAAAGGGCTAACTCATTTGCGTCAGTGTTTTCAGAATCTCTTTGCAGTCACTTGATGATAAGTTGTTTTTCTCTCACATTGTTTTGCCAGGGGCAGTTGGACTGGCATCTCACTCTGCCATGCTCTCAGAGCTTCCCAAACTTTTTGCAGAGGCAAAGTAGTACCTATAAGGAGGACCTTTATTAACCATCTTTTGGTTACTATAGCAACAAAAGAAGGTATACAATCTCTGCCTACTGGCTCCCTCTCAAGTCTTCCTTCACTAGAGGGTGAAGCTTCCAGAGTCAAAGCTGAGCTGTCAAATGTAGGGCACAAGGAAATGAGATGGGGGTACTTATAGTCGATGCTTAATAAATATTTGTAGGTTGGCCAACTGACTCTGCTTTGCATTTTCTGACCCCTCCACCCAGTGTAACCTTGTCATCTCAGTTTCAAGCCTGGCATAAGACTGCCCTAACTGGTGGAGAGAATGATAACTGAGCGAGGAGCAGTCGATTAAGGAGTTCTGGAGAAGAGACATTTTTCTTCATTCTGTGTGTGTGTGTGTGTGTGTGTGTGTGTGTGTGTGTGTGTGTGTGAGACAGAGAATGAAAGAGAAAAACAGAGATAGAGGAGAGCCAGAGATGGAGAAACAGAGACAGAGAGATGGAGAGACAGACAGAGAAAGAAAAGAAAGACAGAGAGAGAGACATGGTTCCAGGGACCATGGAGAGGGACCTGTGGAGAGAGAAAAAAGACTTTGAGAAGTAGTAGATATAGAGAGGACCTGGCAACTCAACGATTCCCTGATGTCTGGTTTGCTTCCACAGAGACTTTCTCTATGGAATTTCTCTTGCCCTTAAGCTCTGTCAAGCTTTTCCCTGGTTCCAACCTCTCCCCACACGGTGGGAGGGCTCCAAGACTCCCTTTCTCTCCATAGAAGATAAGCTGACATTGTGCCTTGTTCTTCAGTGTGAGACAGCGAACTGGTTGAAGGTTGTCTTGTACTGTTTGCAATCCAGCTGCTATAGAAGGGAAACAAAAAACAAAGGCAAGATCTTTCCAGTTGTTGGGAATAGTCTCAAGGGGCAGGTGTAAGAATCTACACAAGCACATAGAACACTGAGTGCAGCAAATTGGAATCTTCTTTGTCCATCTGACTTTTTATCTGGTACTTACTCATAGGTTAATGGACTCTGGGTCCTGCCTTCTTCCAGATCTCTTGGACTGAGAGTGAGCCTATGATTCTGGTTTTGACTGTACTACTATGGCCCCAGTCATCCCAGATCCAAAGGTTATAATTTATATCCACTGATTTCTACTTATTCATACCTAGAGTAGGGCCTTACTCTTGCCCCACTGCTTGTGTAGGAACATCTAGATCAGGGGTGGGGAACCCGTGACCTCAAGGCCACATGCAGCCTTCTAGGTCCTTAGGTGTGCCCTTTTGACTGAGTCCAAGTTTTATAGAACAAATCCTTTATTAAGGAGATTTGTTCTGTGAAGTTTGGATTCAGTCAAAGGGCCATATTTCAGGACCTAGAGAGCCACATGTGGCTTTGAGGCTGCTGTAGCTTCCCCACCTCTGATCTAGGATGAAACCTATTTCCAACTTGACATTGTGGGAAAGCTCTGACCAGTACTAGGGAGCCCATTAAACTGTATCTTCTTTCAGTACTCAAGCTACTTGTAGGATCATAGAAATAGAGCTGAGATGGATCTATGGGGGTTATTTAGCCCAACCCTATCATCTTACAGAGGAAGAAACCAACTCAGAGAGGTTAAGAAACTTGCCCAGGATTATATGGGTAGTAACAGCCAGAGTCAGAATTTGGACCCAGAACCCCTGACTCATCCAAGAATCTTTCTGCTGTGCCATGCTGTCTCCTGGAGACAATGATCTTGGTAGTTGAACATGGTATTCATTTCTACAGCACATGGCAATGGATTGAGGGGTGTGAACAAAACAGAAAACAATCTTTGTCGGTTTTTCCTGGTGTATTCCTTATTGGGTATACAACAGGAGATGGGGGGGGGCTTTTCCTTCATTCTGATCATTTGGTAAAATGAGCCTTTGGGCTAATAGTTCAGGCAGAGTCTCATCTGGCTAGTAGTGATTTATTGCATCTGCCAAGAAATCTTCAGGCTGTCTGCTACTTCTGTCCTTGTGACAGAGAAATAAAGCATTTATGAAGCACTAGTATGCATTGGGCATTGTGCTAAGTGCTAGGGATACAAATACAAGAAAGCAAGATGACCCCTGCTCTCCAGAAGCTTCCATTCTAATGGGAGAATACACCACACAAAGGGGGCTGGGCAAGCATGCACATTTACACATGGTACAGAGCAAACCAGCAAGTGGAAGGGAGGGCTGGGGTCTCTCAAGAAGGGGCAAAAGGCAATCCATCAGAGCCAAGGGACTCAGCCCAACTCAGGCCACTGGTGCGGGGGAGGTGGAGGTGATGGACCATTCCAGTAGAGGAGACTTGGTGTCGAGTGGTCTTGGTGAAAGTGGTCACTGTAGACCAAGAAAGCTATAAATGAGTAGACAGAGGAGTTACAAGCTCTCATTTCCCACTAGTCCATTTGTGCCTTTTTTTTTTCTCAGCTGGCTTTCTCAGCTGGAGAGTTGTGTTGTAGGGATAAAATATGGGAGAAGACCTAAAAGGACTTAAAATTGTTCCATTTCCTTCCTTCCTCTTTCCCTTCTGCTCTGTTTCTTTCTTTCCTTCCCTCCCTCTCTCCTTCCTTCCTCCCTTCCTTTCTTCCCCTTTTCTCCTTTTCTTTTTCCTCTCTTTATCCTTTCCTCCCTCCCTCCTTTCTTTTCTGCCTCTCTCTCTCCCTTCCTTTTCTCATTCTTTCTCTGTCATAAATTTCTCACACTCTCAGTGGATTTACTGCCAGTACAACTTTTCTTTAAGGAAATTGTGTTCCAAGAACCCAAAGCTGAAAATTCACTATTTCTGGGACCTAAATTTCTAGAATGAGCTATTCCTGAGCATTGCCCACAAGCCCATCCCCTAGTGATCTCGGACTCCTTTCCCCATAAATCTACAAATTAGTATTAACAGCACATTGATTTGAAGGAAAAAAACCAAACCTTTTTTTCTCAGGGAGGGAAGAAGGGGTTTGTTTATAGTTTTGTTTTGTTTTTTACTTACCACCCATCTCTATGCCTAGTCGAGTATGGTGAACAGAGTTCCTGAGGTGTGCTTACTATTTTAAATCTAGCCCTTGCTAAGATCCAAATTCCTGAGTATTGACGGCTTATGATCTGGAACAATGAGAAGAGCCTGAGGATAGGGAAACTGGAAAATGTAGTCATGTGGCATGCCCATAGAGAGTGCTGGAATGGACACAAACCTATGGTATGGGCAGTGAGATGTAGAGCCATTTACTGTCCAGAATCTTCCCTGTCACTTTCCTTCTTGGTTGGTTTCTACAGAGATGCTGGTCTCTTAGGAAATCAAATGCTTTTGCTGTAGATAAGTGTGTGTTCTCCTAAACCTTGTGATGTCAGCAAGTCAGTGAGTAGGTGAGAATGGGAAGGAAATGGATGAGGAAGATCTTAATTCATAGGCCAAATAGAATTTTTGTGGGTAAGATGTTTGGAGAAATTCTTTGCAAGGCTATTCTTCAGTTGTTTTTCAGTCTTGTCTGAGTATTCGTGATCTCATTTGGGGTTTTCTTGCCAAAGATACTGGGATGGCTTGCCATTTTCTTCTCCAGTTCATTTTACAGGTGAGGAAACTGAGGCAAACAGGGTTAAATGACTTGCCCAGGGTCAAGAAAGCATCTGAAATTGGATTTGAACTCAGGAAGATAAGTCTTCCTGACTCCAGGTTGGGTACTCTACCCACTGTGCCATGTAACTGCCATGCAAGGCAGAGTAGATGATAAATGATGTTCAGCAGGAAGGGGAAGTAAGATGGGATACTGAAGTGCTTTAATCAGATTCTGCTAGAAATTCAAACTTCCTTGGTTGGGATACACAGATGTATGCAATTTACTATCAGTGAGCAGTACCCTGGCATTCAGTTCAATTCAAGAGGGGTTTATTGATTTTTAGCTCTGCACTTGGCACTGCGCTAGGCACTAGAGATGCAAAGACAAAAAAAAAAAGAAAAGAAAAAGAAATAGTTCATACCTTCAAGGACCTTATACTTTACTGTAAATGAGGAATGGAGATAGTATTCACAGAAAGATGTAAATATTATACACATACAGAACATAATATAATGATATATTTATATATGATATAGAGTTTAGATACCATAATATAGACAACTATATAATATACAATTTAATAATGTAATTTTTATTTATATGATATGTAAATAATAGGATGCATAATATAGAATATAATTATATATCTCATGTTATATTATGTATATTATTACATATAATATTATATAATAATATTTTGTGATATATATTTAGTGAACAGAAAGAATTCCCATGCATTCTGCATCTGGAGAACATTTCTTAGGTAAGTTCACACAGTCCACTTCTGGCATGTCCTTGCTCTTTCAAAGAGGTAGCGAACGAAATGTGACCCTGTTTGACTCCATCTGTGCTCCAGGGCTCTGTGCCATGGGGACATTTTGGAAGGATCCTGGGCCAGGTTTCCTAGAGCCAGCTCCAGCACTACAGAAGAGTTCTTCATTGTGCCTAATGGGGTTTGATAAGAAGGGTCACTGGGATATTTGAACTGTTTAAAGCCCAATTCTCACAGGTCAGCTGAGGCCCCAGTGACTGATGACTGGCACCTTTGCCACGATTTACAACCAAAGTCATCATAAGTGGACAAATAGTAGGAAAGTGGGAAAATCTGTGAGTCCAGCTCCTAAAAGTCATGTTGACTAAAAACTCAAGAGATTTCAAAAACCTTGTCTTTTGTTGACTTAAGAGCCACGTGGTATTGTTAAAGAGTGATGAATGAGAAGTCAGAGAGTCTGGGATGGAATCCCAGCTCCGACGCTGGCTCTGTGGTCATGGGCAAGTCATTTCATCATTCTAGGCCTCAGTGGTCTCATGTGTAAAATAAGGGAGTTGGACTATCAACAACAAGAATTGGTCAGTTTCCACGTCTAGAGAGTACCTACCTCCCAGGGTCGTTGTGAGGATCAAATGAAATAAGAATTGCAAAGCATTCAGCACATTTATAAATAATATAAAAATATTAGCTATTATTGCTAAGTGCCTACTATGTTCCAGACACTGCGCTAGGTGCCGGGGATCCAAATGCAGTGAACAAAATAATTTCTAGTTCAAGGACTTTACATTCTAATGAAAAGAGAGATAGATTTGGACACGGTGCCTGGGTTACAGTCCCAGTTCTGTCAAGAGGCTCATATGATCTTAGAAAAGTCAGTTAACATCTCTAAGCTTCAGTTTCCCCATCTGTAAAATGACAGAGTTGTACCAGTCTTTCTCTAAAACAGCTTTAGATCTGTGGGGAGGGGACATGGTACAATGAAAAGAACACTGGTTTTGGAAGGGCTTAAATCCACTCTTTGCCGCTTAATACTTCTGTGACCCTGAGAGAAGCCACTTAGCTTTCCTGGGCCTTAGTTTCTCATCTGTAGAATGGGGGAACTAGATGGAAGCCCTTTCTATCTCTAGATCTATGATCTATAGATAATATATGTCAAAGACTTTGTTAACTATAACATGATGCACAAATATAATTTATTCTTATTATCACCATTAGTTGAATCATTTTTCTGCTCTTTTTTTTCTTTTTTTGACAATAGGGCATTCCCTAAAGAGCACAAAGGATCTGCTGGTTGGAGCCTAAACTCAAATCTTGCCCCCTATTCCTGTTTTGGTCTTTTCCTTCAGGGTGGGCTAACTTAGAGTTCTATCCTGGGGCTCCCCACCACACCAAACCCCTTTTATCCCTAAGAAACATGCCATTTATATAGTTGATGGGTCACATGCTTTTCATCTTTAAAAGAAGTAATAGCTCTCAAAACAGCAATAAAAGAACCTCTGCTTGCAAGTTACTCAGGAATATGAGGTTATTAAGCCAATTATTAACAGAATAGAATATTTGATTATTACCAGAATCCTCAAATTTCAAACCAGCTGTTTTCCCAGCTCATGCAGCGGGGTACTTATTTGCTCATGAGATCTAGCTGGTAAAATTTCAGTGTGAGCATTTATTCCTTAGAAATCAGACAAATGCTGGAAATCAGGGCTTGACTGATTGCTTTGTTGACTGTCTAGACTTAAGAAAGTGAGAGAGGAAATGTGAGTAGTACAGATTAAGCCCAAAAGTACATTTTTAAACATTTTTTTGACACCTGGTTGTTAAACACTTACCAACACACCCTTGCATCTAATTTATATTTGAAAATAATCAAGTGGTCATCCACTCTTGAAGACTTTCAATGAGGAGAAACCCATTTCACAGCAATTCTAAAGATGGTTCTTGATAACTTCATAGTATGACAGATTTATAGCTGGAAAAGACCTTAGAGATCATTAAGTTCAACCCCTTGATTTTCTATGTGAGCAAATGTTGCCCTAAAAGGAAGGTTAAGTGACTTTCCAGAGCTTACTCAGGTAGTGTAGCAGAGCCAAGGTTCAACCCCAAATCCAGTATTCTCTCCACTGTACCATGTCCTGTAGTCTAGGGAGAAACAGAACATGTCTAGGCCTTCTTCCAATGACAGCCCTTTGAAGATCTGAAGGTACTTATCATGTCCCCCTGGATTTTCTCTTCTTTAGGCTAAACATCCCCCAGTTCCTTCAACTGCTCCTCATACGGCCTTTCCCTAGGCACACTTCCTTAAAAAGGGTACCCTATAAAAGACACAAGATGGTGGCTCTTTCCAGAGGCCTGCTTAGTAACCCCAGCTAACTCTGCCTGGTCTTTCCTGTCTGCCTTGGGCTGCCAAACTGCCTCACGTTTCCCAGCCCATTAGCTACTTGGGCTCATTTCCTGAAGGGCTCTCTCACTGCCAACACTCCATGGGTGTTTTCTTCCAGTCCCAGCAAGTTTATTTTTTTTGGAAATTCTTGAAGTGGTAATGGCCACCGCAAACATTAAAAAAAAAACCAAACCAAACCAGAGTCACTGTTTGCTTGGGAAATGCCGTTGGCTACCTCAAATTGAGTTCTGGAAAGGAAAGAAGTCTATAAACATTCCGAGTTGACATCACCTCCAGTTACCCATATCTGGGCTGTTACCAGGGTTTCAGAGGGTTTGTAAGACACTTAAGATAAGAGAAAGGAGAGGTCTTAGATCACAGCTATATGTTTTTATGCAAAACTGACCACCACCTTTCTGAGGGTTTTCTCCATTCCTAAAACTCTTCAGCCTTCTCGCTTTCAATCTAGAATGGATAAAGTTCAACTATTTTCCTCTTTCCCTGTCTCTCTGTGAAAATCTTGAAATACCAGATAAGTATAGAAGGGAAAACATACCAAGCATCCTTCAGTGAGCTCAAGCCACCAGGTCTAGAAATCTCAGAGAAGAGGCAGTAACACTAATGATAGCTAACATTTACACAACATCCATGATGGACCAGGAACTGTGTTAAGCATTTTTCACAAACATTAACTCATTAAGTTCTCACAACAGCCCTGGGAGGTAGTGGCCATTTTTAATCTTCATTTTTATAGATGAGTATACCAAGGCAGAGATCACAGAGTCCGTAAAGTATCTGAGGTCAAATTGGAACTCAGTTGTTCCAGACTCCAGGCTCGGCATCCTATCACTGTACCATCTCACTGCTAACGTAGTGGACAGAGCTGGGCTCGGAGTCAGGAACAGCTGAGTGATCTTGGGGAAGTAATTTCAGTTCTCTGGCCCTCAGTTGTAAAATCTGTAAAATAAAGGGGGGTTGAGCTCAGATGTAATGAACTCTATAAAAGAGACGGCATTATTATAATGCTTTAAAGTTTGCAAAGCACTCTATGTGTAATCTCATTTAATCCTGTGACAATAGACTTTATAACCGAAAGGGTAAGTCAAAGCAGGATTCTCCAAGCAAAGTTTTGTTTTATTAATGGGGACGCTACCCACCACAAAAGCAGATCTCTTGGCCCCTCGAGTAGCCAAAAGACCCCAAACTGAGGGTGCAACACACTTATAAGCGCAGAACAAAGAACAGAAGAGAAAACCACATCACTGGTTATGAGACTGGTAACATCATGGATTTAGGAAATTATGGGTTACATTAAGGAAGGTGGGCATAGGCATACAAGGCATCAGGCCCACCCCTCTCTGTCTCCAAGGAATGCCTCTGTGAATTTATGGGATCCAACTACTTTGTGAGATCACAGTCCCTGGACAGGGGTACCAGATTTAGAGGCAGCTGGTCTCCTGAAATGTACAAGGATGGTGGCATAGGATAGAACAAGGTCAAGTTGGTCTGGTTCTCAGGATGGCACAGATACTGTTCAGCTTCTCAGAGACTGAAGTTATACGAGTTATACGACATGACAAACCTCCCTTAGCAGGCCTGATTTACAGGTGGTACTGAGATAATTATTGGCATAATCAGAGTTTCTCTTTAATTAGCAGGGTTTGTGGGAGAACTGTAGCCTATACATGCAGTCACAAAGAGGGAAACTGAATGATTGAACTTATTAGCGACTTTGTTAGAGACAAAGAAAGAAATAGGTCCTGTTACAATAGCACAATTTCTATACTAGAATAACAAGTTATTATGAGGATTGAGAAGATTAAAACTGATCTCTACCATTTTCTAATCTATCCTATTCTCAAATAATTGATTTTGTCCTGTAACTGCTCAAGTCATGGCCTTAAGTCTCTGAACTTAGACACCATAAGGTAGGTGCTGTTATTACGTCCATTTTACAGATGAGGACACTGAAGGAAAGAGAAATTGTGACTTACCTAGGATCACACAACTGGTTGTCATCTGAGGCAGGTTTTGAATGAAGGTCTTTCTGACTCTCTCCAAACACTAAGGTCCTTTGCAGCTCGAAAGCTATGATTCTGTGATCCTATATGATTGCAAAGTTGGTGAACTTAGAATAGTTATGCACATGGGAAGGGTGCCTCAGGACCAGAGACAGGCAAACCTCAAAGTTGGCACTACCCAGGGACTCCCCTTCTTTTAGAGGTTTAGATGCCATGACTTGGGGTTTGGGAAGTAGCTCCCAAGTATGTTTGTCCCAGAACAGTCACTTGGTGGCACCCAGAAAGGGGAGAAATCCTGCACTTTCCCTACTCCTACTGGAGACCCAGACCTACTGGTTCACTGAGCTCAGGTTCCCTTCAAAAAAGTGGTAAAAAGGAACAAAAAGGGTTGGGGGAGCAGCCTAACTCTACAACTGACCCCTTTCATAGGCCAATCCCAAATGGTGGGGTGACTGAATCACAATAGTTTTTTTGATCCCAGAAGCCCTTTACATTCCTAAAAATCATTGCAGACCCCCAAAAGCTTTCATTTATGGAAGTTGAAATTAAAGCATCTTAGCATTATTATGAAAATAGTTTTGATCTTGTAGACCCTTCTGAAAGGATGTAGGGGACCCTCTAGGCAGGGGAAAGTTGGAGAAGCCTGTTCAGATAGGCACCTGAGGCAAGGATGGGGGTGGTGTTCTTCGACCTCTTTAGCCTCTTGGGGAGAAGTTTGCACCAGAGGAACAGCTAGGGCTTAAGCCATACCACAGGGGATGAAAAAGCCTGGGCCTTTGCCCTCTTCCTGGGCCATGAATGAGTCATCTGGAGGGCATTCAAGTACAACGGCTCATAGATTTGTCTCCTCAGCAATTCCACATGAATTCCCCTTCTGGAAAGAGTCTGAACCCTTAAGGTAGTGCCATAAGGATGCAGGCCTGAACAGAGGCATTGGCTGAAAGTGGATCCCTCAGTCAGTAGGTTGCACTGACACTCAGGCCTCCAATTGGCTTTCCTTTGGTAAGGGAGTTCAGATCAAAGGGTGGCACAATACTAAAAACCAGGGGAGTGTATAGAACCCTGGGAAAGAGGAGAAGAGAGGTAAGAGAAGAGAAGGAAGTGAGGAGAAGGGAGAAGAGGGAAGGAAAAGAGAAAGGAAGGGAGGGGACAGGAGTGGGGAGGAGAGGAGAGCAAAGAAAAGGGGAGGAGAAAGGAGGGAAGAGGAGGGGAAAGGGGGGAGGGAGAAGAAGAGAGGGGGAGGGGAGAAGTGAGGAAGAGAAAGGGGGGAATGAAAGGGAAGAAAGGGGGGAGGGGAAGGGAGGAGAAGCCTTACTGGAGAGGGAAAATTCTATCAGCAGATAATGAGTTATTGGGTTCATTATGTATTTTTGTTCATTATATATATTTGTTTGGGGTGAAATAGAGGCTGTCCCGTACTTAATATATGCATTGTTACTTGGAGCGCTTGCATCAGAGCTAGAAATCTTTTAAAACACATCTGTGGAGACCTGCACATAGGTTATATTTAACCTAGATCTAGGATTTCCTACAGGGGAAAAAGGACAAATACCTGGTATAGAGTAGGTGCTTACTAAATGCTTATTGCTTTCCTTTACTTTGTTTATCTCCCAGGCCCAAGTACTGTATTTTGCACACATTAAGTAGGCACCTAACATGTAGTAAATTAATTTATCAATATTTACTTAACCACTTCTCTTCACTTGTTGACTCAATTTGAAGTTCAGGAAATTACTAAGAAAGCAAGAACTAGTGGAAGGGCTGGGAGAAGTGTGAATTATGTCCATTATGATACATAATTTGTCCCCAAGGACCTAAAGTACTTCCTCCCACCAACTTCATTCTCATTTTCTATCTGCCCCCCATACACTGGAAGCTGTTGATTTTAGGAATGCTTTCTGAGTACCTGTTAGGCAAGGAGTGACTTACTTTGTAATTCTCCTTCTAAAATTCGTTGCACATCTTTTTTGTTTAGCCATCTGGAAGTTCATAATAAAAATGACTTTTTTTGTTAAAAAATCATGCCCCTTGACCCAAATAAGTCTTCTTGGAAACCGTTATCAAAGTCTATACAAAGATTTTCATTGAAGCATATGTGTAGTTACAAAAAAAAAAAAAAAGGAAAAGGAGTGGGGGGAACACTCCAAGTGCCCAACAACATGAGAATGGCTAAGTAAATTGTGGCACGTTAATGTACTCAAACACCATAATACAATTAAGGTTAGCAAGTATCTGGTTAAGAAATAGAAGAGATATAAGAAGTAAAAGAAAGATAGAAATCTGGAAAGATCTCTACAAAAGAAAGCAGAGTATAAGAAACAGAACCAGAAGAATGGACATCTCAACTTGATGTCCTCTAGACATTTTAAAATCATGTATAGAATGGAGCTCATCTCCAAACTCTCCCCCTTTCCTAACTTCCCTATTACTATAGAACAGTGATGTCATACTCAAATAGAAATAGATCCCCATGGTCTGTATATTAACTGACAAAGTCACAAATGAACATTACTCAGACTGTACTGTATTTTTATTTATTTTGCTAAACATTTCCCAATAACATTTTAATCTGGGAGTTTTGCTAGTGGCCAGCAGACCCAAGTGTGAGACTTTTGCTGTGTAGGGTACCGCCATATTCCCAGTCATCCAGGCTCCCCACCTACCGGTCATTTTGAACTTTTCACTCAACCCTTCATATCCAATCTGTTGCCATGCCCTCTTGATTTTTATTTTTGTAACATCTTTCAAATATGCCCCTTTCTCTCTTCTGCCACTGTCCCCACTGTGGTGCAGATCCTCAATCACCTCACACTGGCTAGTTGGTGTCTCTGCCTCAGGTCTCTCCCCACTCCAGTCCGTTCTCCACTCAGCTTTCAAAATAACCTGAAAATGCAGGTCTGACCAGGTCACCCCCTCACTTAATTAACACCAATGGCTCACTATCACTTCCAGGGTCAAATTTAAAATCTCTTGTTTAGCATTCAAAGCTCTTCATAACTTTCTCCCTCCACTCCACCTTTCCAGTCTTTTTACACCTTCCTACCCTTCCCTACCTCCTCCATTTCATTCTCTCAGCCAGTGATGCAGGCCTTTATGCTGCTGTTTCTTGAACAAGACACTCCATCTCCTGACTCTGGGGACTTTCACTGGCCATCCCCCATGTCCAGAATTCTCCTCCTCCTCCTTTTCCTCCTCTTTCTCCTCTTCCTCTGCACCTCTCTATCCTAGCTTCCTCCAATTCCCAGATTAAATCCCACCTTCTAAAAAATCCTTCCTTGGTCCCCCTTCATGCTAGTAGCGCCTTCCTCTGTTGACTGCCTCCCATCGATCCTGTCTATAGCTTGTTTGTACATAATTGGTTGCATGCTGCCTCCTCCATTGGACCATGAGCACCAGGAGAGCAAGGACAGTTTTTTCTCTTTTTTTGTATCTCCAGTACTTAGCACATACAGTAGGTACCTGGTACACGCTTGTTGATTAATCATGACTATATAAAAGGAAGAGTGAATGAGAATAAATGGATGAACAAGTCCTACTGAGGACTTAGAGGAAGACCTGAAAAATTTCTACAATACTTCATAAAATGAAATGAATTCATTTAAACGTAAATTGCTATGTAAGTGGAGTAGGATGCACTGATATCCAAAGTTAATCTTTTAATAAAACATTTACAAATAATAAATCAAATAAAATCTGTTGCAGATCTAGGGTTAGATGACTTGCACAAAATATGGTGGACACCATCCCTGGTAGGAGGCCTTGTAAACCTTCCTTCTCAAAATACAAAAGGTACAAGTTACACAATAGACCCACAGACCTGTTGGTTCCTGTGCTAGTGTAATCATACCCTCAGTTCTGCCATGTACCTGAGCTACCTCAGCTTAAATAGTTAAAAAGAAGGGCTGCAGAAGGGAAAGAATCTTTTCTGTGTACAGTAGTGACTAACCATGAGCCAGCTCAAGACTAAAGAATGGTTGGGCTGATTTAAAAATATATATATATATATATAAATTTTAAATCTCTATAGTCTAAGAAAATAATTAACAATGGTTTTATTAGTATCACAGATTCACACATTTAATCTAGCCTGTAAATGAACAAGCATGACTTCTTACCTGGGTAGTAAGCAAATCACTTGACCTCAGTTTCCTCACTTGCAAGATCTATGATGATCCAGCTATGCCTCAGAAGATGGGTTCCCATAGGTAAAGATGATGGGGAGGGCATTCCAGGTCTGCATAACAGAACTTAGGACTTGTACAAGGAATGTGGAATCGTTTGACTTGACTGTAGTCTAAAGTACATGAAAGAGAGGAGAATGGGACACTTCTATTATACATTCATATCTTGAGTCTAAGAGGAAGTAGAAAAAGGAGGTGACCTCAGATTGTGTGGGCAACTGGGTGGCAAGGTGGATAGATAAAGTGCTAGACCTGAAGTCAGAAAGACTCATCTTCATGAGTTCAAATCTGGCCTCAGACACTTACTAGCTGTGTGATCCTGGGCAAGTCACTTAACCCTATTTGCCTCAGTTTCCTCATCTGTAAAATGAGCTAGAGAAGGAAATGGCAAAGCACTTCAGGATCTTTGCCAAGAGAACCCCCAGATGGGGGTCATGAAGAGTTGGATGTAACTGAAATGACAAACCAGATTATGTAAGATCCTAAAGCTCAATTCAATTCAACAGACACCTACTCAACCCCTGCCATGTGTAAGGTACTGTGCTAGGCACTAGGGATCCAGAGAGAGAGACTGAGAGAGACAGAGACACAGAGACAGAGAGAGAGAGAGACACACACACACACACACACACACACACAGACAGGGAGACAGAGACACAGAGACAGAGAGAGAGAGAGAGAGAGAGAGACACACACACACACACACACACAGACAGGGAGACAGAGACACAGAGACAGAGAGAGAGAGACACACACACACACACACACACACACACACACACACACACACAGACAGGGAGACAGAGAGACAGAGACAGAGACAGAGAGACAGAGTCCCTGCCATAAATAAATAAGTAAATTCAGTACAATTTGAAGAGGGAGAGAGCAATGGCAATTGCGGGATTTGGAAGGTTTCCCATGGGAGTTGGCACCTGAATGAACTAAGGATTCTGAGAGAAGACGAGGAGGAAGAGTATTTCACATATGTCTTCACATGTCTTCATGAAAGTGACCATAGAAGATCAAATTCAGGCACTACAGTAACTAGACCAGTTTGACTAAAACACAGAGTATATGAAAGGAAATCATGAATTCCACTGGGAAAGGCAAGGCTGAACCAAATGCTAAAGGGTTTTTAATATCCAGTTGAGGCATCAGATGTAATAAACTTCCTGAGGACAGTTCACATTTTATCCTCAAGATAACAGGGAGTTACTGAAGTTTCTTGAGCAGGAGAGATTTATATGTGTATCCATAACACATATATGTGAGTATATATATATATATATGTACATACAAATTTGTGCTTTGGGAAGACAAGACTTCTTGACTATGTACATAAATATATATGTATGTAAATATATACATAGATTTGTGCTTTGGGAAGATTATTTGGGCACTTGTGTAGAGAGTAGATTAGAGCAGAGGACAGACTGAAAACAGGAGGCCGCTGGAATAACTCAGACAAGAGGTGATGAGGACTTTAATAAAAGTTTTAGACAGGAGAGGAGGTGATAGATGAGAGAGATGTGGTGGTGGTAGAATCAATCAATAAGTCTTGACAACTGATTGGACATGGGCTAGGGTGGGGGGCGGGGAGAGGGAGAGAGAAGGAAGAGTTAAGATTGACTACCACGCTGGAGCTTTATTGGGCCTGCACACTGGCTTCACTAAGTCTTCTCTCTGATTCCATAACCTCTCACTCACCTGCCTATTGGACCCACCTCAGTGCCATTAGCTACCCATCTCCCTCTTGGGCACCTCTAGCCCCATGATGTTCAATCTTGAGTTAACAAACCCAACAGGATATGAATGTGATAGTAGAAGCAACACTTTGTTAAAGGAGAAGTCTGCCAATATCTCCCAACCTCCCCACTCCTATTGCAGACCAGGTTGATGAAATATTTAAGTGGTGGACTGGCCAAGTTGTAGAAATGATTAACAAGATGGAATGAAACCCTGGAATAGACTTTTAAAGAAAGCTGTGTTTTTTCATTTATTCATTCATTCAATAAATATTGACTGTCTTACAGGTCTGGGAAACCTCTGACCTCAAGGGCACATGTGACTCTCTAGGTCCTCAAGTGAGGCCCTTTTACTAAATTGAAACTTCACAGAACAAATTCCCTTAATAACAGGATTTGTTCTGTAAAACTTGGACTCAGTCAAAAGGCCACACCCAAGGACCCAGATGGCCACATGTGGCCTCGAGACTGCAGGTTCCTCACCCCTACGTAGCATGTACATTGCTAGGCACTGTGGGCAATAATAATATCGTTGTAATAATAGCTAGCTAATTTTTATAGAGTCCTTTAAAGTTTGCAAAGTGCTCTACAAATATCATTTTATTTTATGCTTACAACAACCGTGGGAGGCAGGTAATATTGTTACATAGCATAGATATATAATAGATAATATGGATATATAACAAATAATCTATTGTGTATTGTATATATCTGATAACTCTGGAAGAGAGTGAGGTTGCTAACTTTGTACAATTCTGCTTCCCTTAAATCTAATTCACTAGAGAGTCAATACATCACCCTGTGTGATGATTTCAAAGGTCCTCTGAAAACAAAGGATGCACAACACATACATGCATACATACACACATGTATGTAACACATATGCATATATGATATCTGTCTATCTATCTATCTATCTATCTATCTATCTATCTATCTATCTATCTATCTATCTATCCGGCAACTAGCTGGTGCAGTGAATAGAATGCTGAGCCTAGAGTCAGGAAGACCTGAGTTCAAATCCAACTTTAGACACTTACTAGCTACATAACTCTGGACAAGTCATTTAACCTCTGTTTGCTGCTGTTTTCTCAATGGTAAAATGGGGATAATATTAGCACCTACCTCCCAGGTTTGTTGTGAGGATCAAATAAGATAAAATTTGTAAGGAGTTTAGTACAGTGCCTAGCATGTAATAGGTGCTATATAAATGCTTACTCCCTTTCCTCCTTTATTATGCCCATTTTATAGATGAGGAAACTAAGGCAGACAGAGGTCAAATGACTTACTCAGAGTCATGCAACTAATAAGTGTTTGATGCTGAATTTGAACTGAGTTCTTGACTCCAGAATGCTCTCTAGATGCTCTCTCTCTCTCTCTTTTTTGCACCTTCTAGGTGTTTCATGTTAATAGCAATGTGTATTATATTAATAATCACAACAATGATACATAGCCCCTGTTCTCCAGGAGGTCATAATAGATCTCTGAAATTATTTTATAGCACTACAGATAATTATGTGCCACTACTGGAGCAAAGACACAGTGTGGTCTTAGTGGAGAGGAGGTTGACTCTGGTACCTGAAGTCCTGAGTTCAAGTTCCACCTTTGTTATTATGATAAATCACTTTGCAATTTCCTTTACATAGGACTTTAACAGTCACGAGATCTGTTTTCCTCATAATATTTCTGTGAGGTAGGTAGTACAGATGTCATTATTGCCACTTCATAGATGGAGCTTTGAGAGGTTTAGTCATTTGCTTGTGATCATTCCCATCCTAAGTGTCAGAGGCAGGATTCACACTCAGGTCTCCTGACTGCAATGGTCCACCCACTCTCTAGGTCTCAGTTTCCTCCTCTGTAAAATTAGGAGTCTGGACTAGATGACTCTAAGTGAGTGAGACTCCATAAGCACAGGACTGGCCTCCAGACAGAACAGGGTGCTTTTGTGTCCTGGAGGCCTGCTTCTGCCCAGTCAGCCTTCATGTTGTCCCCCAGAATGGCCACATTGACCTTGTCTGATTGGTGTGGAAGGGACCCAAGGCCTTGGATCTGAAGGTGCTCCCTGCCTTGTAGTGTGAAGCAACCACCTGAGATGGGGCTCCCAGGGAGAAGGTGACTAACCGTGACCAGCCTCCTTGCTTAGAGGAGGTGGCTGGGCTCTGACACTTGAAAACTAAAATTGAAATAAGAACACTGACTTATTTTCCAGAATTGCTTCTTTTACTGGGGATTTGCTGCTTGGTTTGCTTATTACATCAATCATCCTCTTTACACGCCTCCTTGTAAGTAACAAAACGGCCCTCAGTTCATATCATTTCTGCATTTCTCTCGGGTGGCCTTGTCATTAACTCTCCTGTTTTTTTTCCCCTTTTTCTCGTTGTTTTGTTTTGTCTGTTCTATTGGTGTGTAGCCTACGGACAAAAGCAGATCAATTTTTCTCTGATCACCTTTCTGGTAGGTCTTTTATGTTGAACTTTTCCCTGACTCATAAACGTTCAAATAACTCACATTTATATAGTGTGTGATTTTTCCTATGAGCTACTTAGCACAAGTGTTCACCTCCCCATTTTGCAGATGAGAAAATGGAGACATCAAGAGGTAAACAACCTGGTGCATAATCACAGAGCTAGTGTCTGAGGTGGGACTAGAAGCCAGGTCTTCCCAATTCCAAGTCCATTGCTACATCCATGATAGCACACTGCCTCTCTTCCCTTTTGGGAAGACTCTTTGGGGACAAATAATGATGGTTGGGTGGCAGAGTGGATAGAGTGCTGACCCTGGAGTCAGGAAGACTCATCTTCCTGAGTTCAAATACAGCTTTAGACGCTTAAAAGCCGTATGACCCTGGGCAAGTTACTTAACCCTGCTTACCTCAACGTCCTCATCTATAAATAAGCTGGAGAAGGAAATGGCCAGTATCTTTGCCAAGAAAACCCCAAAGGGGTTCACTGAAATGACTAAACAACAACAAACTTCTGAAAAAATCAGTCAGCTGGTCATTAAACATTTCTTATGGACCTACTATGTGTCAGGCACTGTGCTAAGGGGTAGGGATGCAAAGAAAGGCAAAAGACAATCCTTGAATTGGACTTTAATTAGAAAATAAGGTCAGACTATATGCTATCCAACTATCTGGATTTAGAGTCACAGGATCTAGATTCAAATCCTGAATTCAAATTCATATCCTGGGGCTCTGCCTCACTTAATGTCCCTAGCCTTAGCCTCTCACATGTAGAATGAAGGTATTGGACCAGCTGTCTTCTGAGGTCCCTTCTATGATCCTATAACACAGATTCCAATCTGTAGCTCTTGCTAATTCCTAACTGTATGTCCTCTGGGGATGGAGGTGAGAGAGAAACACTATTCAGGGACCTGCAAATAGACCAACTGAGGTTGGAATTTAAACTTTATCAAGGAGAATAATGTAAAATGAAGAGAGACCCTGATGATTTTTAAATCCTATGATCCTGAAAGCCTGTAGGTGAGAAATTATTAATTTGATCACCTTGGACATCTTAATAATTGATGAGAATTGATGTCACCTGGATGTGACCTAGCACTGGCTACCTTTTTTGAAATGTCTTAGAGCAAAAGGCATAGATGAAGAGTGTGGCTTTACTTTTCTTATTTCTCAGGGGGAAGCAGATGGGGAAAGAGGAGGGAGGACAGAGGGAATTCAGACCTGAACATAAATTCGAATTTTTAAAAACGTGAAATCAATACTCTAGTTCCTTAATAATAAAAGAAATGCGAATTAAAATAATTTTGCAGTTCCACCTGACATCTATCAGATTGGCAAAGATAAATTGATAGTAAAAGAGGAAAACATTGAATGTTGGAAGGGTTGCCGGCAAAGATACAATAGTGTTCTATTGTTAGAGCCATGAATTGGTCAAGACATTCTGGAAAGCAATTTAGATTCTGCCCAGAAAGTTACCAAACTATGCATACCCTTTAACTACTACTGGGGTTACACCTGAAAGAAAGAGGAAAAGGACCCATATGTACAAAGATATTCCTGGAGTGCTTTTGTAGTAATCAAAGATTTAAAACTGAGGGGACGTTCTACTGGGGAATGGCTAAATAAACTGTGAATGTTATATAATATCTTGGAATATTTTGGGGTCATAATAAATAATAAAATGGATAGTTAAAGAAAAAAGGTGTGATTACCAGTTGGCCAAGTGTCAGGAGCTGGCTAAGAGTATTCCTAATTCTTGACTTCTCTCTACCAGAAAAGATGTTAGCTCCATGGCTCATAAATGGCTGCCTTCAGTGGTGAGAAGCCAAGGCAATCCAAAGAACTCTCCAGGGAATTGAATGAAAAGTCCATGAGTTCTCAGTCCCCACTGATGAGGGCTTTCCTCTATTTCTCTGCCTGACATCCGCAGACGAAGCAATCATTAGAAAACAAGATCTTGCCTTTGGACTTCCACGCTTGTCTTGGAGCTTGATGATGGGATCAGAGACAGAGCTGGAAGGGGCCATAGACAATATCTGGTATTAACCCTTTATTTCACAGAGGTAGAAACTGTGGCTCAGTGTAGTAATTTGTATGAGATCACCCAGGAAATAGGCACTGGGCTGGCATTCAAAGTCCATTCTCTGACTCCAAATTTTATCCTCCTTCTGCTGTACCACACTCTCCCTCACTTACATTTATTTTATTGTGTTAGGAGTACAGTGGACTTGGCTATCCATTTTCCCTTTGAGAATCTTTCCTGGGCTGGGGGCGGGGGGGGGGGGGGGGAGGGGTGGACATCAAGTGCTATTAGCCACTTAGTCATGAAAGATAGCACTTGAAGACCAGAAATTCTTAACCTTTGAGGGTTACATATCCCTTTGAGGGGCCTATGGAACCCCTCACAGGTCAGGATACTGTTTTTTAATGCATAAAATCAAATATATAGAACTATAAAGAAAACCAGTGATATCAAAATTCAATTGTTAATATGTATATTTTTAAAATGGGTTCACCAGCCTCAAGTTAAGAACCTCTGCAAGATTCACCCCCATGTTCTTGGGGCACTTAGGTAGTACAGTGAATACAATACCTAGCCTGGAGTCAGGATAAAACTGAGTTCAAATCTATTCTAAGATACTTACTAGCTATGGGAGCCTGGGCAAGTCATTTAACCTGTGTTTCCCTCAGTGTCCTTATCTGCAAAATGGGGATAATAATAGCACCTTCCTCCTAGGACATTGTTATCAATTATTATTGGATAATAATTGTAAAGTGCTTAGCATAGTGCCTGGCACATAGTAAGTGTGAGATAAATGTTAGCTATTGTTATGATGATGATGATGATGCCCTACTTTCATATTCTTTGATCTCTCTGTTACCAGAATGGAAGATTGTTGGTGTTTTTAATCTCCATGAACCTGGCTTTTGAAAACACTCATTTAAGCTAGCCAAGGCTCCAGGAGAGAGGGCTTTTTAATAATTCTCTTACCCTTTTTCCTCACCTGAGAAATCAGATGAAGGTTCCTGCTGTTGAAGGGGATGGAGGGGGAAGCTGACCTTATGTGTTTCCTGGATTGTCTTTAGAAGTAGACTAAAGAACTCCTTCGTTCTCTGGAGCAGTTCTGAAAATGTGTCTAAGTTATAGGAGCAGAAGAGACAGCTTGGTGTCAAGGGGTGAGAGAGACGGCCTCAGAGTCAGATAACTCTGGATTCTGGCATCACCTCAGACACATTCCAGCATGGGGCCCTGGACAAGTCGCTTCTCAGGGCTCCAGACAACTCTAAAAGACTAAACAGCATGTTTGCTGTTTGTATGCTGAATCACTTTGCTACAAAAGTCTCCAAGGACAATGAAATCGTAGGTTCAATAAGGAGAAAAATATACATAATGGGGTTAAAAATTATAACAAAAATATGTGTCACTATCTTTTTTTATGTCTTTTATGCAGTTATGTGAAGCTGGAAACTTTTCAATCCATGTGGAACTCAATAACCTGATAGGGAATGGTGAGAGCTAGTTTATTTTCCTTATTTTTACTGTCATTGTTAAATATTTATGTAATTAAGAGATCAACAACCATAAAGTCAACCAGACTCTTATTTCTTTATGAGATTTGATGACAAAACCCGTGGTAATTATAAAATCTGACCTCTAACACATGGATGTCTGTGCTACTCAAGCCAATGGCTAAGAGTGAGGGCTGGGGGAGGGGTCCCTACAGTAGCTTCTGGACCCTGAAGATCTCTAAAGACATTGCTGTGCTCTGTGGTCATTACTGATTGCATCTCCTAGCTCTTCACCCAGGGGCAAATATATTGAGAACCCCAACCCCCAAAGTTGGCTGTGTCCTGGTACCATTGCCCCAGTGGTCCTGGCCTAGTCTGTGCACATAGCCTGGAGATGTTTGGAAAATGGCTAATAAGGGGCCTGCTTTGGACAGAGCCCAGAAAGCACAGACAGGCCAGCACTGTCTACTAACTCACCATTAGCCATTCTGCTCACATTAGCTACTGAATCACTATTAGCCACTTAGCACATAGTAGGTGCTTAATATATACTAGCTGACTGACTGAGATACCCTGGATTTGAGACCAGAACAGAAAGACAGGAGGTAAGGCTTTTCCACCTTTACTGTTTATATTCTCCAACTCTTCTAGGTCTGAATGTGTTCCTCTGTCAGACAAGGAATTGAATGGCACTTTGGGAGGGAACTTGGTAGAGTGTATAAAGTGATGGACTTAGAATCAGGAAGACCTAGGTTCAAATCGCACCTCAGGCACATTCTAGCTGTGTGCCCCTGGGCAAGTCACTTGTTCTCATCTTTGAATGAATTTGATGACCTTGAAAAAGATCCCTTCCAAGCTCTAACTCTCTGATGCAACGATTGAGCCAACAAGCATTTGTACTAGACGGGGTGAAGCACCAGGGGTTGTCCCACTCACCGTCCCAAAGCTGACCATCCCCAAGCAGCTCCCTGTGGGTCCCACCTTCCCTGGGGCTCTGGTGACTACTGGTGTTTTAGATCCATGTGACCAAAAGCTTCACAGGGGTCTCCTTGGCCCCTTTTGGAGACAATCTCTAGAAAAACAAAAACAAACCTCTTGGTGTGTTTCCCTCTTCAGGCTGTGCTGGAACCGGCTCCTCAGAGTCCACTGGTAAATTTTCAGTGTGAGCTTTTACACCTCAGAGATCAGTAAACACTACTGAGCAGGGCTGGCTGTGTTGGTGGTGATGAAGGAAATGCTAGTAATGTAGGCCTGTTCTAAAGGACTGACACGACCATTCTGTTACGTCCCCAGGACCAAAGACCCGGCGCATCCCCTACCCAACCAAGAACCCATTCACCTGGCTATTTTTTTTTGTCTCCTGCCCTAACTACACCTATGAGGTACGTACGCCCATGGGCAGGGAGAGCTAAGGGAAGGAAGGGGTGGCCTTTCTGCATGCCCATGATGCCTCAGAGAAGATTTATTATCCTTTGAGGATTTACCAGTAAGAAGCAGACCCAGCAAGGTGGGGTGGGGAGCAGGATCCAGGCTAGTTCATAGGTTCTCTCCAGTCCCTCACCACCCCCTCATTCCTGATCTTGCCAGGATTAGCAGAGATATGATGCTAAAAGCAGGGGTGTGTGAAGCCAGCAAGTTGTAGTGTTTGAAACCACACAGACTCATTCCTCATCAAGAAAATCAATAAATACAGACATCTTATTTGTGGTGGATACGTACACTTTTTATTCTCTCTCAGTAAACAAACAGAGTCACATAGATAACTTGAAAAGCAAACAGGTCCTATGCTAATGTCAGCTGGAATGTCTGCTAGTAGTGTAAATCTGGACCTCTGGACTAGATGAGGAGCATTCCTGTGTCTGTTTGGCTGCAGGTGGGGGCCTGGATCAGTTTCACTGTCATGACTCAGTGTGTCCCAGGTAAGTCTGTTTGGTTTCTTCTCCCACAGGGGTCCTATTGTGGCCCTTTGCACTCCTCCAGGGAGCCTCACAACAGATTAAATAGATTTTGTTTTCTTTTTCTTTTCTTTTTTTTTTCCTTTCTTTTCCTTTTCTTTTTTCTCTTGCTTTTTCTTATTTTCTTCCTTCCCTCCTTCGTTCCTTCCTTTCTTTGTTGTTGCTGCAGTGGGATTATTCACGCTGGTTGGCTTCATTCAGATGACAATCTGGGCAAAGGACAAACACTGCACTTATGTAAGGGAGTTCAAGGATTACCCCAGTCTCCGGATGCCAATCATTCCTTTCTTGCTGTAGGAAGCCAGCAGTGATACGTGGGCACTTCAGCAGGCCTAAAGGCAGAAAAGACAACATTTGAGCCCTGGTCTTCTGAGTTTTCTTAAAAAAAGTGGTGACTTATCAATTTTTAAAGTTAATCAATTGGCAATAATTCTCTCAAAGACAGCTAAACTGAGGCACTGGGTGGGGCTGTCAGCACTGTTAAGTCATAGAATATTCTTGTTTCCTCACCTGGCAAGGAAGGAGGCCTGGATTATGTTTGTTCTAAGGTCCCTTTCAGCTTCCAAGTCCTATAATTCTATATGTGTGTGTGTGTATTCATAAATATGCACACATTCCTTTATGCATATATATGTGCATATTAAAAGGTAACACGTCCCTATGATATTTTGAGTTTGCAAGGGTTTTTTTGGGTGTATTTCGGGAGTAGGGATAGGTGGTTGTTTCCTTTTTGTTTGTTTGTAAGCCCAGGGAAGTTGACATAGTCTTCCCGTCTGTGGAAACTCCCATAATTTAGGAGGTCTTCAGGGGAGGATGTTTGATCATTTCTTGTTTCAGAAGAGCAGTACAGAAGCTTAGCCATGAGGGAGAGTCCATCTTATAAATGGGATGGGCCCCCTAGCCCTCTGGTGCTCAGGTCTGGGAGGTAATATGCAGTGCCACATTCTCTAAGTCTTACTCATGCAGAGGTGGCAGATAATGATATTTTTCCAGCCGATGAAGAAATGCTATGGCCTCTGCCACTAGGGCATGGGGTGTGAGTGGAAGGGGCAAAGAAAAACTGAGAGGTAGGGAGGTTTAATTGTTAAATCAGGGCCTAGCCATCTGAGCTGGAAGGACAGTGCAAAGCCTGGACTCATCTAGATGGAACATATTTATCCCATAGATCATATAGTCTAGTCACATGTTACCTCAAGAAGAAACCTTTCCATGTACCGTACTTGGGGGTGAGAACACAATGGCACGAGCCCAGGACATGGGGGAATGTCACATGGATTAACCAATGCTGTAGCCATCTTGAAAGCAATTTAAAAGGATTCTGCTATTGGGGAAAGTGGATAATACGACCTAATGGGTCTCAGGCACTGATTGGAGCAGCTCATGGTTCTGGAGGGTCCAGGTCATAAACATGCAATTATAATCCATTTAAAACATTGCTGGTTGACTCGATCATCTACGTGACCCTCAACCTGTTTTCATAAAACAAGCTGTGAGGAAACCAAAGGATCGTCATCCTTCTGGATATTTTCCAGGGTCGTGTCTCAACAAGGTTTTCAAATGTACTTGAACCAATACACTGATCTCTCATTCCTGAATGGACAGTTCAGCTCAGCTCTTGTGGAGGGAAGTCAGCCAGCTTTAGGACCTCCTGGGGAGCTGACCTTCTGCCATCTGTTCAGGGGAAAGTTTTGAAGGATTTTTATAAACCTGTGCAAGAAATGATCCCATCCTAGTTTGTGGGACATTTTAAAGGGGAAAAAATATTTTAGGATGTCATAACACAAACCGGAAAATGTAATTGCTATTTATTCTGCAACAGATTTATTTCCCTATAAGTGCTCTACAGCAAGATTTTTGCAACTCTTTGTAAAGATGATCTACATAATAAAGTCAAAGCTATGTTTTGAATTCTGAAGTCAATATGAAAACACCAGGTAACAGTCATTGGGCTGAAAATCAATCAAATCTTATGAATCTTTGCATAGTATAAAATACAAAACAAGGCTTTTAGTTCTTCAGTTTTTGCATACAAAAGCTGCATTTGGTTTCCCCAAAAGTCTACAGTTTTTGCTGTGTACGAAGAGTCACTCTCATAAAACAGAGGAAAGATTTGCACCACTTACCTCCTAAGGTTGTTGTTAAAAGGGTTAAAGAGCTGTACAAATGTAAGTTATTATCATCATCATCATCATCAATTAAGTCAGAGTGATGTGTCAGAACCCATGGCTGGCAAGACTTTCCCTGAAGCTTGGCATTCCAGGGTTGAGGCATTTCTCTGCCCTTGGGCAGCGTCTGGACAGAGTCAGCTCTCCCAAATAACCATTATTTCCTGAAGGCAGACACTATTTCCCTTTTTGTTTTTGTAGTCCTAGCATCCAGCATGGGGCCTTATATATACAGTCAGCACTTAATAAATGCTCCTTGGGTTGGACTGGATTTATCAAGAGAAGGGTAAAAACTATTATGAGCAAAGTATCTGAGGGTAATACTTTAGTGAATGAAAAAGCATTCATTAAGTGCTTACTATATGCTAGGTACTATGCTAAACATGAAATATACGCCTGTGTGACCTTGGGCAACCTGCCAGGACCTCAGTTTCCTCATCTGTAAAATGAGGGTGTCAGTTTAGATGTCATTATCCCTTCCAGGTCTAAATCTATGGTCCTCACATCTCACACAGAAGAGAGCTTAGACAAGGAAAGGACCTATGTGCATCCGTTTCTGTCCTTCTTTGTAGGGGGTCTTAACCTGGGTCTGTGGATAGATTTCAGAGTGTCTGCGAACTTGGATGGAGAAAAAATGACATCTTTATTTTCACTAACATCTAACTGAAATTCATTCAATTATGAATGTAGGCAACCACCTGCAGGGGTGCACAGACTTCATTCATTAAACTGCAAAAAATTTCCATGATTTTAAAAAAGGAAGAAATTTAAGAACCCCTGACCTAATGGGTGAATTCCAGCTAAAGGAAGTGAGTACCCAGAGACAAATTCGTTACTCTCTGTATTTTCATTTCAGACGTATTGCATATTCAGACATATTGTGTCTTGACATACATATGAAATATCTCATTGCCCAGAAGTATTTCAAGCTGCTTTGTTAGGGTGACTGTATCCCTCTCACCACTGGATCTGTCTATGTATGGAAGAGCCCTTCGGAGAGGCTGACCTGGACTGTGCATTGGGCCTGCGCTGGCCTGTCTGAGCAGAGGGCTTGCTCTATACACCATCCTGGGAGGGAGGAGCTGGGGCTACCTTGACATCTGGGATGGCTCCAGCTGCACGGGGGTGTAAGAGAAGATCATCCTCTTCTGTCTGCTGTTTAGCAAAGTTCACAAATACCTGGGGGGTGCACAGGAGGAAGAAAGAGAGCAACATATAAGCATTCCAAGAAACAGTCACCTAGTGGGCTTGTACACCCCCTACAGGGTCTTCAGTTTAAAAGGTTTAGCTCTGCCTACATAGGGGTGTACCTGCCTGGATCAGAACTTGGTACTAGATCATAGTACCATAGATCTAGGGTATATACCTCAGAAGCCATAGAGTAAGCACTCCCCATATTCACCCCTACATTTACAAATGAAACTGAGACCCACGGAGGCCACATGGTGTAAGATAATGGATAGGGCACTGGATTTGGGGTCAGAAAAAACTGTGTTCAAATCTTGCCTCCAACACTTAGTGGGAGTGTGACCTTCCTCATCTGTAAAATGAGGGTGTTGAACCCAATGACTGGTAAGCTCCCTACCAGCTCTAAATCTACGATCCTATGTAACAATAACAGCTAACACTGATCTAGTACTTACTACGTACCAGGCACTGAGCTAAGTATTGTAAAATGATCATCTCATTTAATCTTCACAACAACCCTAGGAGATAGGTGCTATTACTGTCATCCTCATTTTACAGAAAAGAAAACTGAGGCAAACAGAGGTTAAGTGACTTGCCCAGGATCACACAGTTAGGAAATGTCCAAGACTGGATTTGAACTCAGGTCTTCCTAACTCCAGGCCTGGCACTCTATCCATTGTACCACTTAACTGCCTCAGAACAACCCTGGGAGGTAAGTGCTACTATTATCCCCATTTTATAGGTGGAAAAAACTGAGGCAAATTGGTTCAGTGACTTGCCCAAGGTCACCAGGTGCTAGGGACTGGATTGGTTCTCATGAGGGTGGTTTGTGTAATTGGCTTGCAAAATCCCCAGACACTTGTGTCCCACTGCTTCTCATATTCCTCAGCTGAAGCTGGGATGGTTTTAGCAAAAGGACTTGGGGAGACTGAAGATGTGGTCAGCTCTAGTTTGGTCTAGTGGGAAGGGGACTGATCATGGACCTGGGTTCAAATCCTACCCTGATGCTACCTGTGTGACCTTGGATAATTCACTTATCTTTCCTGGTCCTCTTTTCCTCCTCTCTAAAATTAGGCAATTAGACTAGACACCCTTTGGGGTCCATTTCAGCCCTACGTCTGGTACTATGAACTCTGAGTAACAACTTAACGGAAACAAGGCCAGTTTGAGGCATTCATCTCGTTCTACTGTAAATAAATTGGGGACAAAACAAAATCCCCATCTTCCCCCCTGCTCCCCCGATATGACCATGAGTTTGGCACTGTGCATTTGTCTCTGGATCCCTGAGATTTACAGAAAAATACAGGTATGAACCTGGGCACAAACTGTCTGAGTGAGGTAAATGAAGAGGAACCCTTGTTTTTACTTTCTTAAAGGGTTTCTTTGAGGATATTAACAGAAACAAACACAACTATCTGTCGATTATTTCCCAATTACATTTTAACTTGTTCGGGCTGCCCTGAGCTGTGTCTGACACCTAGACTGCAGGATCATTGAGTCCCCTCGAATTCTGAGGTCCTATATGACTCTGCATAAATTCTCAGTTTGTTGCGCTTTCCATTTCTGTCTGATGGAGACTTGTCTTTGGGCTCCTGGCCCTGACTTACTTGGTCCAGTGTGGTCTGTGTGACCGAATATTCCTCGATATACAGGCTATCCTTGTTAGAAATGAGCAGCTGGAAGATCCTGGCCAGCGAAGAGGATGAGATGCGGTACTGGAGCATGTTGTAGTGTCTCTCCCTCTGTATGCTGTCTGGGAAGTTTGCCTGTAAGAACTGCTCGGCTGGGTTCAGGTCTGGAAGCAAGCCCACCTTGGGGGGCTTGATCTTCATTGTGACAATGTAGCCATCCCCAAACCTAGGATTCAGATGCAGGAGCGAAGGGTACAAGGTGAAGCCAGAAAAATGAAGAAGAGGGGTTTTCCTTTTTCAGCTCAGGAAAAATCCTCCATCTATCCTCACCCAGGAAGTCTAACAGGGTAGGAGGAAGGAGTGCTGAATAGTTGGCAGCTAGATGGTGTGGTGGGGAGAACATGGGACTGAGCACCAGAAAGACCTGAGTTCAGATCCAGCTGAGATATTTAGTCACTGAGCTATCCACAGCGTATATCAAAGCTACCTATTATTATCATTTGGAGCACTTACTACCTGTGGGACCCTGGTCAAGTCCCTCTACCTCAACTCGGCTGCGACTGAGTCTCCTCAGTGGTAAAATGAAAGGGTTGAATTGGATGGCCCCTGAGGTCTCTTCTAATTGGAGATCCTTGAACCTATGACCTGGGCTTTAATCTTGGCTCTGCCATTTACTGTGTGTGTAGCAATGGAAAGGTCATTTAACCTCTTTGGGCCTCAGTTTCTTTTTCTGTAAAATGAGTGGGAAGGACTAGAGGATCTTGGATCTCCAAAGCTTTAGGCCTATGTATGCTCTTACCTATTCTATCATTGGTGAACTGATTTGTTGGGTGTCAAGAGGAAAGGGTCAGAGACCATTTGCCTGGCATAAGGGGACATCCCAGACTGTTGATGGGTGTGTAGACTAGATTATTCATCATCAGAACATAGATTTTGAGCTAGATGGGCCACTGAGGTCATTGAGTCCAACCCTCTCACTTTACAGAGGAGAAAATCAAGGTACACATGGTTACATAATTTGCCCAGGGTCACTCAGCTAATAAGTAGCAGATCTGGGATCTGACCCCTGGTTCTATTACCTCAAATCCAGCACCCTTTCCATTCCCCCAAGCAGATTCTCTGAGCTCTTTGAGGACAGGGGTTGTAGTCATTTACATCTGTACCTACCTTGTAATACATAATATAGCACCCTGTATGTAGAAGGTGTTTAACAGATGTTGAATTACACCAAGGTCATAAGAAGTGACCAGCACTTTCTGGTTCTCTCCAGCAGTACTTAACTACAGGTCAAGCACTAATCTTCCATACATAGTTTCCCTGTCTTCTTACTACCCTCTGTTCGGAGGGACTGGGAAAGTCTTCCTATAGAAGATGGGATTTTGGTTGGGACTTAAAAGAAGCCAGCAAGCCAATAAGCAGAGATGCTCTCCCCAAGTAGGAAGTAGGATGCAATAAGAAAAACATCTCTCCTCTCCCAAATTCTTCTGCTAACTTTCAAGCTCAAACACAGGATTACAAATTAATTTCAAGTCTACAGGCATTTATATTAAGGTCCTACTATATCAGTCAGTCAATTGACAAGCACTTACTAAATTCCTGCTGTGTGCCAGGCACTGTGCTTGGTGCTGGGAATACAGATAGAAAGAAAATACTCCATGACTTCCAAGAATTTACTTTCAACTGGGGAGATTTAATATGTTCATAGACGAAAAAAAATACAAGTCATACACAAAATGATTTGGTTGGCTGATTGTGTGTTGAAAGCAAAGATTTTGCCCATCCCTAATCCCTGACTGCAGGTAGAATAGGGCTTTCCATACACCATAGCCAGACCTGCCCTCACCTAGATAAACAGGCTAGACTCTTACATACTTTTGATCACTGAATGAAGCCCTTCCTCGTAGCTACACTGCATTGTCTATCTCACATCTTGGCGGGAGGCAGTGCAGTCTCTGCTATCCTCCACCTGTCTCCACCTTGGGATGAGAATGGAGAGGACAAGACCCTGACACTTCAGAGCAAGGTTGCCCTGCCCACCTGCAGAGTGACATTTTCCTTACTTGTATTTGAGGTGCTGTATGGTGCCTAGGCACTGGAAGGTTCCTCTCACCATGATGGCCAGTCGAGTACACAAGGCTTCACATTCTTCCATGCTGATGGGAAGAAAGGGGAAGAGGAAGAGAGTGGGGGGTAAGAAGCAGTGTTGATACTCCTTTCCCCAATCCCTGAACCTCCCTGCATCCCAGGTACAAAATTCTCACCTGTGTGATGTCAGGACAACTGCTCTCCCTCCCCTGATGATGCCGACGATGGTGTTCCATAGCAGTCGCCTGGACTGCGGGTCCATCCCTGTTGTGGGCTCATCCTGGAGGCACAGGAGGAAGGGAGGGAGGGAGAGGAAAAAGTTGTGCTGAATAGTCTTCTCCTGGTCATATCATCAACCCTGCCTTTCCAGTCCCAAAGTGTCCCCTGATTAGAGTCTAGTATAGCTACAAGGCAGTTTTAACCTATAGAGAGCTAAGGCCTCTTGAAAAGAATGAACTAAACTGACATGAAGGCTCTAATTTAGAAACATAGAGGAAGAGAGAAGGAAGAGCACCGGAGAAATTTCTCATACAGCAACACAGAGCCGCAGGGGAGGGCTGAGGCCACCTAGGCCAAGCCCCTCGTTTTTATAGATAAGGAAACTGTAATAATAATGATGAGGTTGATAGCTAGCATTTATATTAAGGTTTGCAAAACTCTCTATAAACATTATCTAACAACAGCCCTGGGAGGAGGGGCTATTATTATTATCCCCATTTTACAGATGAGGAAACTGAAGCAGGCAGAGGTCAAGTGACTTGTCCAGGGCCACACAGCTAGTAAATATCTGAGACTGGCTTTAAACTCAGGTCTTCTGGTTAGGTCCAGCACTCTACCCACTTTGCCACCTAGCTGTCAATATAATTATTAATATAATAATATTAACTGTATAATAGATATGTAGTGTGATTTGGTGGATACAAAGCTACCTTGAAGCTAGGAAAACCTGAGTTCAAATTCAACTTCTGAAATAGACTGGCTATGTGGCCCCGGGCAAGTCACATAACCTATTTATTAACAATAAATTAGGTAATATTTTGGAATATAACTTACAGAAAGAATGCTAAAACACATTGGTAGGTGGAATTCCTTGTATCACTGAAATCACAAGTTTAGTCCTGGCTCTGTTCTTAATCACGTGATTTCACCTATGAGGCCAGGCACTGTGCTAAGTGCTGGAGATACAAAAAGGCAAAATGAAGCCGTCCCTGTCTCAAGGAGGTCCTGCTCTATCAGGGAAACAAATACGCACCCACAGAAGTGCATGCAAAAGCTATAAAAAATAATGGAAAGTATGGTGGGGAAGCTCTCGTATTTGAAGATAGGAGTGAGGCTTAGGGCACTGCCTTTAAAAGCCAGAGTGAGTTATATTTACCCGGAGTAGAGGGACAGTCTAAGAGACTTCTCTGGTCTCTTGGGTCCCGTGATTCAATACTACAAGGAACTCCGGTTTGCCTGGTTTTAATAAGAGTCATGCATTATCCTTTCTTGCAGTCACAGATAAGGATCAGTAGCCAGGAGTGGTTCCAGGGCTGCTGGCACCCTTGGATCATAGTGAAAGTAGGCCTTACCCCCCTCCTATAGGGTAGTCTGTGAGCTCAGAACAGTATTGTGTGTCTGACCAACTTGGGGTGGGGGGGCGCGGGGTTGGCCTTTTCACAAAAATAATCCCTCTCCCTACTGGGAAATTCTCTCAAACGGCCAAAGAGATGTACCCAGTTGAATCCCAGGTAAGGAGGGTTATATTTTCATACAAAGATCTGAACCAAACTGAAAGAAACTGGGTTATTTTGTTGAATTTTAAAATGTAATTAATCCAAATATGTCATATAAAAATATGTGTACCTATGCATGCATACATAGATATAATACATCATACATACTATATCTTATATATATGAACAAATACAAATAAACCCAAATATCTATTTGTTTATTTAGGGTTAGCCCAGGGGTGGGGAACCTGTAGCCTCAAGGCCACATGAGGCCCTGGATAGGGCTGTACTTGAGGACTAGAGGACTACATGTGACCTTGAGGCTATGGGTTCCCCATCCCCGGGTTAGACCAATGATTTCATTGGTCCAGAGAATTAATTCCCAGTGAGGTGACTCTATCTATCAATGAAGGTTGATACCTTCTCTGCAACTTCTAGTCTTAGAGATCTGTCTTTTTAACTGAGAAGTTAAGTGACTTGCCCAGGTCACACAGACAGCAGGTGTCAGAGGCAGGATTTGAATCCAGGTCTTACGGACTCTAAAGCCAGTGCTCTGCCTACTCCATCATAGTGCCTCTTGTGTGTATGTATGCACATGTGTACATGCTGGACCCATGATTTCAGAGGTTTAGGGAATTCCCTGGTGAGAGAGCTTCTTCTACCAATGCTGGTAGACACCTGCTCTGCAATTTATCAATTAAAAAGTTGTTTAAAGTATGAGAGGCTAATGACTTGCCCAGGATCATACAGCCAGGGTGTGTTAGAGATGGGACTTGAATCTGCATCTTCTTGGTTCCAAGGCCAGCTCTCTCTCTGTTCCCTAAGCCACATTCTCTTCATATACATATATTCAGGTAGGTATATACATAAAATATATATTTATACAAAATGTATTTCATGTTTAATATTGCTGGACTCTTAACATTCATATCCATATTCCTGTACCATTAACTTAAATGGAAGTGTTTTTCTTTTAAATAAACTATTGAAGATGAGTTGAGTCACTGTTTTCTAGAACTACTGGCCTAAGTCATTGACATCTTCTTTGAACTGAATGATGTTTTGATGGGAGTAGAGCCTTTGAGTCTCCATGCTGCAGGGACCTTCCTTCTCCCTGATTCACTGGCACCTCTTACCAGCAGCACCAGTGGTGGGCAGCCAATCAGAGCAATGGCCGTGGACAGTTTCCGCTTATTCCCGCCGCTGTAGCTGCCTACCATGTGATCTGCATAGGGAGATAGACCCAGGCTCTGGATGCACCAGTCTGCTACCTGGGGAAGAAAGGCAAATCAATAAGTCAACAAGCATTTATTAAACATTTACTGTATGCTAGGCAACGTATTAAGTTCTGGGGATAAAAAGAAAGATAAAAACATCGTCCCTTGCACTCCAGGAGCTCACAGTCTTGTGCAGGAGACAATGTGCAAACAACATAAAAAATACAGAGTAAAGAAGGTTTTTCAGAGGGAAAGCACAAGCATTAAAGGGGACCAGGACAGAAATCCTTTTTGTTAAAATTCAATTCAATCAGCATTTACACAGTGTTGACTATATGCTGTATTAGATTCCAGGGATACAAATACAAAAAAACCCAACCACTCTCCCCAACCTCTTCACTCACTCTACTAGTGGGATACAATGTATAGATGGAGAAGTAAATACAAAGTATACCATGTGTCCCAAAAGTCTTAGTGCGGTTTTAGGCTTCAATGGGGTACGAGTGCACTAAGACTTTTGGGACACCTTGTATACCAGGTTAGTACAAAGTACTGAGGTTGGGATAAGGATGGAGAAGGAACTATTGGGGAGAGCAAGTAAACAAAATCAAATAACACAAAGTAGCCAAACACGATCCTAACCCAAAATAAAAGGCATTTAGCTTTTTCCCCACCTTGCCAAGATATTTGAAATACTTTGTGTTACTCTTTCTTCTTTGCCCTCATGTTCCCAGGAGAGACAAGGGAAACCTAGAGACCACAAACTTACATCATGAACCCATGTTGGTTTCCTTCTTCCACTTTGTTCTACCTTTACACCATTTACTCATCAACAAGAGTTTATTAAGTTAACTAGCTTTTAGTAAGTGCCTGCTATGGGTCAGGTGCTGTGCTAAGCATTAGGGATAACAAAGAAAGGCAAAAAGGCAGGCCCTGCCCTCAAGGAGCTCACCATCTAAAAGGAGGGACAACAAACACACCACTACGTACAAACAAACTAAATGCAGACGACACTAGAGGGAAATAAAGAAGGTTTCTTGGAGAAGGTGGGCTTTTAGTTGGGATCTGAAGGAAATCAGGATATTTAGATGAGGAGAGAGAGCATTTGGGGCATGGGGGACAGTCAGAGAAAATGCCTGGTCAGGACATGGAGTCTATTGGTTAAGGATTGCAGATCACTTGGGGCGGGAGGAGGGAAGGGGGAAGGGAAGTTGCTAGGTACTATATCAGGGAAAGGGTCTCCAATTTTATAAAGGCAAGAAATCATTCTAGACTCAAGACTTCAATCTGGTCTGATGACAGAAATAAAAGGCCTCAATCCTGTTTCGCTTAAGCCCTGAAAATAACCAAATCTAACCTCTGGTCCCATTGGTGACTACTTGGTGACCAGAGCCTGTGAGCATGAACTGGCAGCTTCTGGACTTGAGGAGGTAAGATGTGAATGAGTAACTAGCATTTATAAATGCTTTTAAGGTTTTCAAAGGATTTTACCTATGTTAACTCAGTTGACGAATAAAGAAGCCTGTCAGAGCCCAATCCCCATCTTGCCCTGTCCTGCCCTGCCCTGGATGAAAGACCATAGTCATGGATTTGGGTTATATTTCCCCCCAGAGCATTGATAATGAGCCAAACTTTACCCTCTTGATATCATCTGTTGGAACGCCTCGGAGACGGGCATAGAGATACAGATGTTCTCGGCCTGTGAGCAGGTCGTCGATAGCATCAAACTGAGGGCAATAGCCCATATTTTGGTGGACTTCAGAAATTTGGGTTAAAATGCTGTAAGAAAAAGGAGGAATCTTTAGCTGCAGAAACACTAAGTGGATTAGAGGGCTACGGCAGGGGAGGGGGGAGGGGAGAGAGGAGCCCTTCTTAAGCATCTCAAGAGGACACCTGAGCAAAGACAAAATGCTTCCTTCCTTTGCCCAAGTGCTAGGGGTGTATGCCCAGTTTTAGAAATCAAGGACAAGGGAGCCCTGGTTAGAAATGAAATTAACTCCAGAAATTCAGAACTTTGAACTTGACACATACATCACAGAATGCAAGAGTTGGAAGGTCCTTCAGTGTGGTCATCTAGTCCAGCCCATGCTCCAAAGCAATCCCTATTGAAACACAGCCCAGAAGCCAACATCCCTGGCTTGAAGGCCTCCATGTACAAGGAACCCATTTCCTGTTGAGGCAGTCTGTTCCACTTTGGCACAGCTCTGATTGTTAGCACATCTTGCCTGAAACCACACCTAAATCTGCCTCTTTATACCTCCTACCCATCACTCCTAGTTCTACACTCAAGGGTCAAACAGAGTAAGTCTAGGTAGTGAGGTAGCTAGGTAGTGCAATGGATAGAACACAGGTTCTGGAGTCATGAAGACCTGAGTTCAAATCTGACCTCAGACACTACTAGTTGTGTGACTCCAGGCAAGTCATTTGACCTCTGTTTGCCTCAGTTTCCTCATAAACAAAATGGACATACTGATAGCATCTACTTCCCCAGAGTGTCATGAGGATGAAATGAGATGTTTGTAAAACAGTCTGCAAACCTTAAAGAGTTATATCAGTGGGAGCTATTCTTAATTATTATCAAACCCTGAAATGCTTCTAAGTCCTTCAAATACTTGAAGGCAGCTCTCATTATCACCATCACACCTGCCCCCCAATTTTCTCTTCTCCTGGCTGAATACTCTCAGTTCTTTCCAACAGTCCTCATGTGACACAGACTTAGGGCCCTTCACCATCCTGGATAGTGTCCTCTGGATATTCTCCGACTTCTCGATGCCCCTCCTGAAAGGTGATGCCCAGAAGAGTAGAGGAGGCTCTAGATATGATCTTACTGACCAGGACAGAGGACAGGGGATCCCATCTCCTTATCTAGGGAGAGGACTGTGCTAGTACTAGGTTCTTTTGTGGGGTGGTGCCCAGCCCAGACTGGGGAGAAGGTATCAAGGAAGTGAGCCCCCTCATATCAGCACTCCAGGGGGAGAGAGTACAACAACCCTCCTCTTGAGGCTCCCACTGTTAAAAGAGTCACCCGAGGTTTCAAGGCTCTGACTAAAAACATAAATGAATTTAAGTTACAAAAGGAAGAAAATCCTTTAGAGAATGAACTAGGAGCTTTCATACTTTCTAGACATTCAAGAACTAGGCAGAGAAGCCAGATGACTGAAGATGGAAACGAATTTTCTTACCCTTAATCATTAATAGAGAGTATAGGAGAGGTAGGTATAGCCTAGTGCGTAGCACATGGACTCTAGAGTCAGAGGAGATGAGTTCAAATCTTGGGTCTACTACCTTAGTCCCTGTAGGATCTTGTTCACTTACTCTCTCTGGGCCTGATAATGGTGGATATGGAGTTTGTCTGGTAGAGGACACTCATAATGGCTTCCCTAAGCTGGCCTACTTTGGTGCGGCCAAGGACCAGTGCTTCAACACACATGGGTCCCGGCCCTTGCACACAAATTGAGGCACTTACCTCTTCCCCATCACGGTGGCATCTCCTGAGGTCACTGTGATGTCTCCAGTGAGCATCTTGAATGTGGTTGTCTTACCAGCACCGTTCACTCCCAGGAGACCAAAACACTGAAACACAAGAAGGGAAACAGTGGACTAGAAGGAAGGTTTCCTTAATTCTCTTTCTTCGGCCAGCTGCAGGTCTGCCCTGATGATGCAATACAAATATCCACAATCTCCTTGATCACAGCTGGCCTCAGACCACACTGTGAAACAGGACTTTGGCGTCCAGTATTCTCCATCTTCTTGGGGTTGGGTAGGTTCTTTTCCTCCCTTCTTACTGCCCATCTCAGGATCCCAGAGTCCCCAGTATGCCCCTTTTCTACCATTATCCTTTTACTGGGGCTCCCCACTTGAGCCCCAAAGGGCCGCTTTCAATGTTCAGAACCATACCCTTCCCCTGTTCTATGTCCCATCCACACAGAGTCTTGTTGTCTGATAGCTTAACTGATAACCTAATTCTGGCTAAAATGTTAATAACTGATAAAGGCTTGCAGATTTCCATTTTTTTGGGCTGGAGTTTTCAATCTCTTGACTCAAATGACTAAAAGCAAAGTGCCTGAATATAATAATATGCACTTAATAATGGCTTGTTGAATGAATCAATGAAATAAATGATTCAAACAGTCTGATAGCCCTGTGCTATAGATGATATATGGGCTAGAGGGATTTTTCTTTGCTGCCCAAACCATTCATGGTTGCAGCACATATGCTGCCCAAACCATAAATGTCTGCCTCTTCTAATAAAGCTTAAAAAATGCTTTGCAAGCTTTGCTATGTATCTATGTATCTATCTATCTATATATGTATGTATGTATGTGTATATATATATATGTCAGTTACTGTGATTATTATGATCTACCAAAGGTATTCAATCAACAGGCATTTAAGTCCTTACTACGTGCCAGGCTTTGTGCTAGGCCAGGGATACAAAGAAAGGAAAACCAGGACTGACTTTGTCCCCAGTGCCTCCCTAATCAGAGGGTGGTGTCAGAGTGACCTGTATGCCAGGCTTCTATGCCTTGTAGGTCCCTTGAAATTAGGCCAGATTTGTTTCTGGTATGGAAGCATCTACAACCTACTTTGGGCCCAGCAGCTTGGAAAACAAGCAACAATAACAAAAATAAAATAAAAAACTGAATCCAGAGACATTTTCCCTGCTTACTTCAATTGCTACAAGTCAGTTTCTAGCCAATTCCTTTTCCTTTCCCTCCATCTTCCTTTCCTCCTACCCATAACAGATTTTTTCAGTCAGTACTTGCTAACTGAAAGCTCCAAATCCAAGTTAATAAAATGTCAGGGCTCCCTATGGCCTCTAGGATAAAATGGGAATTCCTCCACTTGGATTTTAAGGCCCTTCAGCACCTAGCCCTAACCTGTCTTTCCTGCTTCATTATACAATACTTCCTTCGCACGTTATGGCCCACTGGACTTTCTGTTCCTCATAGGCAGTACTCCATTTCCTATCTCGGTGTCTTTGGATTGGTCATTCCCTTGCCCAGCATGCACCACTCCTCATCTCTGCTTTTAGAATTCCTTCTTTCTTCAAGATACAGCTCAGAGAGACCTTCACCAACACAGAGGTCTCAGGGAGGTGACATGTGAGTTTATAGTATTTCAAGGTCTCAGCCTGGCATTTTTTATGGGTCTGGCTTCCTAGGATTGAACTAATTTTCACTCTTATTCTCTACACAAAGCCCGATATATGCAGACCTCTCCAGGGCGGACACCAACACACAGCCTATCCACTGCTGGGCTTGTGGTGCCTGAATAAATCTGGAAAAAAGCAAACAAACATGAGAAGTTACTTTTATTATTGTGGTAGATAACCTAGTGCTCCAGCACCCCAGGGTAGGAGACTGGACAAAATATTCAACATCTTAATGTTTAGCCAAATCTATGACATTAGGAGGACAAAATGGGTGTTTAGGGAGTGCTTCTAATCACCAAGAAATGCAGAAGGATCTAATATCATGGTGGAGTGGAAAGAGCACTGGATTTGGAACCAGAAGACTTGGTTCGAATTACCTGTTCAGTCTTGAGCAAATCACTTAATCTCTCTAGGCCTCACTTTACTCATTTGTAAAATGGATGGGGTAGGATGGATTAGATGCTATCCAAGGTTCTGCCCAGCTGCCTAAACCTATAGTCCAAATCTGTAGACTAAATCTATAGTCTTAATCCTGAATTATTACCAAAAATCTAGCCATACCACTTTCCCTAAGAAAAACAAAACAATCTTTACCCTCAAGATGCTTATAATGTATTGGAAATAAACTATATATGTATATGTATATGTATATACATATACATATATATATATGTATATATTGGTTCATTGGTAGATAAACCCAGCAGGATGGAAAGGTCCGTTAGTAATATGGTACTCAGAAAAAAATGAAGACAATTAGGGATGAGAGTTCTCTTTTCTTCTTGCTCTACACTTTCTCCCTTGATGAGCTCATCTGCTCCCACATATTCAATTCCCTGAAATATCATTTCCCTGTAAATAACTCCCAAATCTCTATTCTTAGCTAAATCCCAATCTCACTTCTTTAACTAATTGCTGGACAGCTCCACCTGGATGTCTCTGTTGGCATGAGACTCTCAAATATGTCAAAATTGAAGCATTTCTTGAGCCAATGGGCCAAGGACTGTATCTGTGCTACAGATACAGGGTAGGGGGGGAAACCCTAAAACTGTCCTTACCCTCAAGGTGCTTATACTCTTTGGGAAGAAACAACATAGGTATAACCTTTCCTTATCCCTCTGTTAAGCTTTCTTTCATCTGTTTGGTACCACTATGCTTTTAGGCCCTGGGCTCTCAACCTTGGAATCATTTATTTTTCCCTTTTCCACAGTCAATCATTTGCTAAGCATATCATTTATCCCTTGGCATCCATCTCTTTCTTTCCACTCACTCTGCCAACACTTGAGTTCAGTCCTCATCACCTCTCACTTGGACTAGTACGATAGCCTCCTAACTGGTCTCTCTTCTTCCAGGTTCACCTTGGTCCAATCCATTCTCCACAAAGCAAATAGATGGCCTCAGGCACAGGTTTGACAAGGGAAAACCCTTGGTGACTAGTGCTTTTAGGGGGAAAAACTCCTTAGCCGGCATTCAAGGCCCTTCAGAATCTGACTCTAACCAACTTTCCCAGCCTTATTTCATATTATCTTCCTGCATTTTCTTGAAATAAGTTGGTCCACCAGCAATTAGTCCCCAAACTCAGGATTCCATCTTCTATCTCCTGTATTTATTTATACAGGCCATTCTCCAGGCTTTTAATGATTTCTGCCTCTCAGATTCCTCATCTTCCTTCAAGGTTCAGGTGTCTTGGGGTCATCAGCTTCACCAAAATGCCTCCATGCCACAAAAAAGATTAAGAACCAATTTCCTGAAACATTCCCAGATCCCCTAATCTGTTGATGTTCTTTCCCTCCGCATATTATTTTACATTGACTTATCTGTATATGTGCTGACTCTGCTCTGTAGAATATAAGCTCCTTGAGGGAAGGAATTCTTTTTTGTCTTTGGAATCATAGTATCCAGCACAGACTTTGCACATAGTAAATGCACAAAAGTATTTTAATTGAATCAACAAATTGAATACAGGCAGAAGTCACAGCAGTAGTAGGTGCCTGCTCATCTGCGACCTTTGGGTCAGTAATTTCTTCCAGGTTTCTCTCTCTCTCTCTCTCTCTCTCTCTCTCTCTCTCTCTCTCTCTCTCTCTCTCTTTCTCTCATTCTCTCTCTCTCCTCTCTCTCTCTGTCTCTCTCTGTTTTTTGCTTTGTACTAACCACTATCTCTCACAAGTCTTCTCTTCAAGAATGTCACTATATCATAGATTTCAAGCTAGAAGGGACTTAGAGGTTGGATTTAGCCAGTCCAACACTCTTACTTTGCTGATTAGGAACCAGTCCAAGAGATGCTAAATAAATGTCGGTGGTAGAATTTGAACTCAGGCACTATACCATCCTGCCTTTCTGATCTGGATTATTCTGGTCCCGCCTGCTACTTCTATTTTATTTACCAAACTCATAAGCCAAGACAGCTATTTTAGTCTCTTTGGTTTCAATATGGAAACCAGAAAGACATGGAGCATACCTGCCTCTAAGAACTCAAAGACCTTCTTTGACAGGTGATCTCACTATGTCAAGATAAGCAATGGGTAGTATCATCCTTAGGTCATTTCAACAAATTCCTTTACAATAGAAAGGACTGCAACTACACTTACTTCCAGCAGTATTTTCAAGCACAAAATCTAAAACCAGTTAAAGAAAGGGGAAAACCTTTTGATGGCTGTCAACTATATGACAGGCAGCAATCATCACTAAAACACAGAGCAGCATTTGGGTTTCAAGAGGCTGGTGAGCATTAAAAGGCAAAATCTACTCTGGAAAGAAAATACGTCCATCTAGGAGCTCCTGAAAAATTACAGAAGAACTTGCAGGATGGGAGGATGGAGTCCTTGATCCCAGGACAAGCTTAAATTATGTTCCTGGGACCCCTGAGGCCTGGTATTTGATTAGACCAGAAGACTAGGGCTCTATTGTGTTGAATGAGGAATGGAAAGAATGAGAACTGAAAGTGGATGCCCATGAACAATTAGTAAAATAGAAGTCACCTGTTAATTTAAAAAGAGTTATTCATTTGTTCAATGAGACTTTTTTATAAAAAAATTGTGCGTGTATGTATATGCATATACCATATATGTGTATATACATATTTATATATAAATTATATATATATTTATATAGACATATTTATCAGTTTCATATACAATGCTATCCTGTTCTATAATCTATATGGAAATGTTTATTTTATTTGATGTTTGTTAAGTTCAGAATAAAAAAAACCACACATGCAAACACAGACATACATGTACACATATATGTATATATGTGTTCATATACACATATGCAAACACAGAAATAAAACCAAGGTGGAATCATCAGGACATTTCATCAGGGACCACAGTGGGAGCACACCATATGCTTTCTCCCTGGCCTGGCCCCATTCTTGGGTGTGGTAGCCTCCCAAGAGAATGTCTTCCTGCCTTTTCAGACTTGTCTGCGTTCCCCAAGGCCATGCTTTCTCCTTCCACAGTCCCCTCCCCAGCTGAACCAACCCTTGCCCTGGTTTTCTCTGATTCCCCTTGCCCCAGGTGCAAAAATTGCTAGTTAGGACTTTGAATATATGGTTGCTCTATAAAAAGAGAGTAAATTAGAGTCTTGTGCCCACTGCACATAACAAACATGTAAAAACTCATTTGGTATGAAGCTTTCTCACCTTGGTGAGCTCATGTAGCCTCAAGATGTCGGTTTTATTGCCTCCACTAAGAATTCTTTTTCTTTCTTCAGCCACATCATCATCTTCATCGGTGATAGGTTGTTTAGCAGGCTCAGCAACCCTAGAGGAACCAGACAGTTAATTAATCCCCAAGAAACAGGACAGATTATTGTAGGAACACAGAGTAAGAGCCAGAAAGGGCCAGAGATCTTCTCCTAACCCCCTCATTTTAGACAGGGGGGCGAGAAGGACCATCCTCCCTTGCATGAGGAACCAGGTTAAAATGTAATTGGGAAATATTTAACACAATAAATTAAAATACAACAGAACATAAATCATATTGGTCTCTGGTTTCCTAGATTGATATGCCGCCCTAGAGATCCTTCTGTGTAGTTTAGTGGCCTTGTTTCTTTTGACTAAGACACTCAGCCTGGAATCGTTTGTAACATTCCTTCACGTTTGTGCCTTAGCATCCCTCACTCCAGCCCAGGCCCTCATCGCCACAAGCAGTATGGTGCAGTGGAAAGAGAGCTGGATTTCATGTCAAAAGACCCAAATTTGAATCCTGATCCTGTCATTCTGTGTGACCTTGGACAACTTCTTTGGTTTCTCTGAGCCTCAGTTTCTTCATCTGCAAAATAAGTAAGCTGAACTAGCTCAGAGGCTCTTAGCTCAGGGGCTGTCTTCTAAAAAGGCATTTGCTAATTGCATTTTAATTTAATTGGTTTCCTTTGAAATCCTATACATTTTATTTTATACATTTAAAAACATAATTCTGAAAAGAGGTCCAAAGGTTTCACCACACTGCCAAAGAGGTTCCTAACACAGAAAGGTTAAGAATTCCTAGATAATCTAGACAATCTCTAACGTTCCTTTAATATCTATAATCCTAAAACATGCCTGAATTATTGAACCAATCTCCTAACTGTTTCTGCTTCTAGGTTCTGTCTTCCTAATCTATCATTCATATCTCTGCCAGACTAATCTTCCTAAAATGCTACTTTCCTCATATTTCTCTCCTGATTATTCATTTGATTGTATATATATATTTTTATTTATCTGTGCACATGTTGCATTCTTCTTCTTATTCCTAATAGAGTATAAGCACTTTGGTGGAAAGGATATCTTTGTATAATGAGTGACCAGTACTTAAGAAATGCTTTTGGAATATATGAATGAAAATTATTAAATTTCTATCATGTTCAGATGCAAGGTGTTGCTTCAGAATCTTCAATGTCTGCTTAATTTTCTACAGAATTGAGCCTAAAATTCAGTCTAAAAATAAAGGGTTTCCATAATCTGGCACCAGTTGGTTTTTCTTAACCTACATTAGGAAAGAAAGAAAAAAACATTTATCATGTAGCCTCAAATGCTAGGCACTGTAGCTAAGCCCTTTTACAAATATTTCTCATTTAATCCTGACAACAACCCTAGGAAGTAGGTCTATTTGTTATTGCTGAACTGTTTCAATTGTGTCCAACTCTCTGTGACCCCATTTTAGGGTATTAAGACGCTGGTATTTCCTTCCCCAGCTCATTGTACAGATGAGGAAACTGAGGCAAAGAGGGTTAAGTGATTTCCCAAGGCCACACAGCTAGTAAGTGTCTGAGGCTAGATTTGAATTTAGGAAGATGAGCCTTCCAGATTCCAAGTCCAGTGCTCTGTCCACTCTGCCACATCATTGCCAGTTGCTGTTAGCATCCTCCATTTTTCAGTTGAGAAAACAGAGGCAAATAGATGCTAAGTGACTTGACTAGGGTCAGACACTAAGTGTCTGAAGCTGGATCTGAACTCAGGCCTTCCTGATTCTACTACTCTCATGCATGAACTCTTCACTCCAGCCAGATTGCAAGCTATGATAGAAAGAAAACTAGACTTGTTATTAGAGAACCAGGGTTTGAATCTCAGATGTGCAACCTTAAACAAGTCACATGATCTCTGGGGGTCCCATTTTCCTCATCTGTAAAATGGAGCTAGACTAGAAGAACCCTAAATTCTCTTCCAACTCTAAATTGCAGTCTATTTGTTGGCCAATGAACATCCCTTGTACACTCCTGTCTCCACTTTTTTGTCCATGTTTTTTTGTTTACACCCCTTTCTCTTCAACCCAAATAATAGCACTACACTCCATCAGTACAGTAATTTTCCAAGGAATTTTGCATCCATTACTTTATTTGAACCACAAGAGCATTTCGGGAGGGAGGAGGCTACAGTAACTAGTGAATTGGTCATAGATGAAAAAACCCCCAAACCAGGTCCAAGTCGTGTTGCTTCACTTTAAAGGACGAAATACATGAGAAAGCAGTGCAGTAAAATTTCACTTCAGATACACATATATAACAATGTGGTTGAATGGATGGAGAAAGGGCTTTGGAGTCAGGAAGACAGGGATTCAAGTCTACCTTCTAACCAACTGTGTGACCCTGGGCAAAATGCTTCTCCATCCTCCCAGGCAACTCTAAGACTATACATTTCAGAACTGCTGCCAATCTGCATTGGTAGAGAGAATTTCCTTCCTGGGAATTTCTTATGCCTATCTTAGCATTTAATAAGTAGAAACCTGATTAAGCATGAATATTACTCTGCTGGACCCCAAAAGACTAATATTACAATGAGATATATCCCAGGGAGGACTCGGGAGCTGGACCATATGTCTTAGATCAGGGACCTCTGGCTGCTTAAGAAACCTGAACTAGCAGGTGCTAAGGAGAAGGTTAGAAGTTATCATCCTGTGTCCTTCCTTTCCCTGGGCTCACAAGCAGTTACACCCTCCACTCCAACCCCTCTATCTCCTCCCCATTGCTTGCTCAGGGATTTTACTGTCAGCAAGACACAGAAATTCTCCGAGGTAGACAGAGGCAGCAGAGTGGAATCGTGGAAACTCAACAAGCCTGCTTGTAGAATAGAACTGAATATTGGGAAAAGGGCTGGACATAGAGTCAATCAATCCACTAATCCCTCTGTTTCCCACCCCATCCCCTGCAATCCTGTTTGTCAGAAGGAGGAAGGCTTTACTTTAATCACAACTGATGGGGATAGAAATGGAAGCTCAGAAGAAAGAGACCAGTCAGTGGGAGACGGAGCTGAAGGAGACAACCTCCCCGCCCCTTCCCTTTCTCCATCAAGTACCATCTGGTGAGGAAGAAGTGATGTTGGAGGAGCAGGTTCAGAATGAAGTAGACTCCCCCTTCTATTGCCATGGCAACCAGGTTCTTCCCAATCATGTTCCACTGGAAAGGATCTGAAAAATGCTCTTCACCTATGAAAAGAACCAGGGATGGGAAGAAAGCAATGTGAGTTACGGCTTCAATTCAGCTCAGTGGGCATTTCTTCAGTATCTACAATGTGCCCATTCATGTTTTCAGGCGATGGGAATATGAAGGCCAAAATGAAACACGTTCTGCCCACGGAAAGCTTGTGTTCTTCTGGGGGAAACAGCTGGCACACAAACACGTCTGTGAAAACTACATTACAAAGAAATGCAAAGTCGTTGGGAACGGATGGGAGGGAGCAGCTTCCTCTCAGGGAAACAGGAAGGGCCTCCAGGCTGAGGCTTCAAGGGAGCTAGGGGTGTCACGTCACCAAGGTCTCCAGGCATGAAGGCACCAAGACAGCTAGGAAGTGTTTGTACAGGAAATAACAGCGAGACACAAGCAGGGAGTGATGTCTAATCAATCTGGAAGGGCACAGTTAGATTGTGAAAGGCTTTAAATACCAAAAGGGACTCTACTCGATCCTACAGGCAATGGAAACCACCAAAGCTACTTGACCAGAGGAGTGGCATGGTCAGATCAGTGTTTTAGGATTATTAATTTCAGCAGAAGAGAAGTTCTTGGAGGCCGAGGACTGTTTTTCATTTTATTTTTGTATCTCCAGTGAACCTTGTACATTTTTTTTTTTTTTTTGGTGAGGATTGAGGTTGGGGAGAAGGGGTTGGGGATGGTCTTGATCTGTAAATTTTAAAAACTTCATTTAATTTTGTTACATTTTAAGTTCCTGTCCCCTTCCTTCCCTCCCTACCACCTCCACTAGAGAAGGCCACAATTCTCTCTCTTTCTCTCTCTCTCTTTCCCTCTCCCCCTCCACCCCCCCCTTTCTCTCTCCTCTCTCTCTCTCCTACTCTCTCTCTCTCTCTCACTCTCTCTGTCTGTCTCTTTCTCTCCCTCCCTCCCTCCCTCTCTCTCCCTGTCTCTCTCCCTGTCTCTCTCTTTCTCTCTCTCTGTCTCTCTCTCCCTCCCTGCTCCCTCTCTCTCTCCTTCCCCCCTCTCACTCTCTCTGTCTGTCTCTTTCTCTCCCTCCTTCTCTCTCTCTCTCCCTCTCCCTCTCTCTCCCTCTCCTTCTTCCTCTCTCTCCCTGTCTCTCTCTCTCTTCCTCCCTCTCTTCCTTCCCCTCCCTCCCTCCCTCCCTCCCTCCCTCTCTCTCTCTCTCTCTCTTTCTCTCTCCACACGCGCACACACACACACACACGTAAAACCATACTAGGCATATTTCTATCTATCAGTTCTTCCTTGGGAGGTCCTTTGTTGCTGATTTGAATGTTGGTCATTCACAGTGATTCTTGAACAATGCTGCTGTTACTGTATACAGTGTTTTCTTGGTTCTGCTCTGTTCACTCTTCATTATCTCATGCAAATCTTTTCACATTTTTCAAAGCTCAACTTACTCATCCTTTCTTACAACAAATGTGGTCGAACACAATGACCTGTGATTCTGTCAGTGTTAGGAACTCTCAGTGGGGAAGCAAACTGGCAATTTCCTTGCAGATTGTGGTCTTGTAATACCGCTGCCCGGTTCCTGAGAAGTTAAACATCATGCAGCCAATATATGTCAGCGGCAGGTCTTGAACCCATGCGTTTCTGACTCCAAGGTCCTTGATCACAACACATTCACCCCCAACATTGCACACAGTAAGTGCTTAATAAATACTTATTGGATTGAACTAAAATTTAACTTTTCCAACTAAAACCCATGGGGTCCTCCAGAGGTGGGTTAGACAAAAAGAGCTCAGGATCTCTTCCATTTCTGAGGCTCTGTGCAAAGCTTATGGTCCAAAGATTGGAGACGTCAAACTCTGGCGGACAACACACCCTCAATACCTCAGCAAACTCTACTGAGGGTCATTTTTATTGCACTCGACAGACCAGCCCTAACTCAAGAGATTGTTAGTGCCTAGCACACAGTAGGAGCTTAATAAATGCTGATTGATTGTCAGGCTCTCAGTGACAGAAGATGGTAAAAAAAATGGATGTTTTGGGTGTTCATTGTTAAATCACACAGAGAAGGCCAGTGGCCTTTCATCCCCATTCCCTCCTGTGACTGTTCATTTCTTTTGGTTCCCATTATTCCCTCTTGCTTGGCACATCAGCCAGACCCTAAAGGCACTCCCTTTACATGTACATTTATTGACATCCTTCTCTGCTCATCCTTTAAGGTTTAGCTGGGAGATACTTGTAGGATGTTCCTCCAAATCCCTAGCTATGAGTGCTTTCTCCTGATTCATATTAGTCTGGATTTCTTCTTTTCCCCTATCACATTCTACCTTGTATCACATTTATTTGTTGTGAGGATCCAATGAGGTAGCCATTGTTAAGGGTTTAGCACAGTGTCTGGCCATAGTAAGCATTACATGAATGTTAGCTTTATCAGTATTTCTCCTTTGCCCTTAACACATTCTACTTTGTATCACGCTTATTTGTGTACCCAGACAGCTAGGTGGCTGCATGGACAGAGCCCTGAAGTCAGGAAGACCTGAGTTTCAATTTGTCCTCAGATAATCCCTAGCTCTGCGATCTAGGCAAGTCCTTTAATGCCTGCCTGCCTCAGCTTCCTTATCTGCAAAGTAGAAATATAATAACCTTATCTCCCAGGTTGTGATGAAGGTAAAATGAGATAATATTTGTAAAGTCCTCTGCAAACTCTAAAGCATCATGTAAACGTGATTACTTGTTGGAGACTTGTTTTGAGACTTGCCCTGATATCTCAGTGACAGAAAGCCCTCTCTACCAAGGCAGACTGACACCTGTGCTGTCATATTTAGTCTTAGGGAGTTGCCTGGGGGACTGAGATGTGAACTGACTTGCTCAAGGTCACATAGTGCCGTATGGGATAGAAACCACAACAATAACGTTTCTATAGTCCCTGCCACGCACTGGGTGCTGTGTGCAATTTTTCTCTCATTTGATCCTCACAACAGCCCTGGGAGGCAGGGGCTATTATTACCTCCACTTTACAGGTGAGGAAACTGAGGCAAACACGATTAAGTGATGTGCCCAAGAGCACACAGTTACATCATGGGTCAGAGGTGGGCCTTCCTGATTCTGAGGCAGTCTCTCCATTGGAGGTGACAAATTGCCTCTCATTCTTACTCAGGGCTGATTATCTTAGCTTCATTAGGTTGTGAACTCCTAGAGGTGAGAGGCAGTCTCTTAAAACTTATGTATGCACAATCCCTAGCAACAGTGACTTGAAACAGCAGTTGCTTATTAAATGTTTGTGAATTGGGCCCAGTTCCTGGCAGACAAGAGGCCCACACCCCTGGGTCTACACTTCCCACACCTAAGCTCCACATACAACTATCTACCCTCTACTGGCCTGAGGCCAGTCACTTACCAAAGGCGGCGTAGACATCTGTCACGGCTTGGTTCAGAGCTAAGTCAATGAGACCCCGGCCCAGACAGAAGTGAGGAAAAATGAGTAGTGCCTTCCTCAGCATGGCACTGAACCTGAGCAGTGTCTGAAACAGAGAAGCAGCAGCATCCTGAATGAGGGCACAGGATGCAGACAAGAGCACAGTGTCTCTGAAACTTGGTTATCTCCATGTCAAGAAAAATAGAATAAGTCAATAGAATAACCTCAACTTGGGGCACCAAACATTTTTAAAAATTTTAAACTATATTTCAATATAACTGGTTTCCTTTGTAATCCTACGTATTTTATTTTGTGCATTTAAAAACATTATTGTGAATGGGACACTAATGCATTGTTCGTGGAGTTGTGAACTGAGCAACCATTCTGGAGAGCATTTTGGAACTATGTCCAAACGGCTATAAAACTGTGTATAACCTTTGGTCTAGCAATACAATTACTAGATCTATATCCCAAAGAGATCACAAAAATGGGAAAAGGACTCATATGTACAAAAATATTTATAGCAGCTCTTTTTGTGGCGGAAAAGAATTGGAAATTGAGGGGATACCTATCAACTGGGGAATGGCTGAACAAATTATGATATATGAATGTAATGGAATATTATTGTTCAATAAGAAATCATGAGCGGGCAGACTTCAGAAAAACCTGGAAAGACTTCTATGAACTGATGCTGAGTGAAGTGAGCAGAACCAGGAGAACACCGTACACAGTAACAGCCATAGCATGAGAGGATTGCCTCTGATAGACTTAGGTCTTTTCAGCAATGCAAGGATCTAAGCCAAATCCAAGACTTGTGATGGAAAATGCTGGAGTCTGAATGCAGATGGAAGCAGACTATTTTCACTTTGTTTTTTTCTTTCTCATGATTTTTCTTTTGTTCTGATTCTTCTTTCACAACACGACTAATGTGGAAATATGCTTAACATGACTGGATAGGTATAGCCTACATCAACTTGCCTGCTGTTGTGGGGAGGGGGGAGGAAGGGAGAAAAATGAGGAACTCAAAATCTTACAAAAAACAAATGTTGAAAACTATCTTTACATGTAATTGGAAAAAAGATACTATTAAGTAAAAATAAAAATTTTAAACCATTATTCTGAGCGGGGGTCCACAGGCTTCACCAGGCTGCCCGAGAGCTCCAGGACAGAAAAGAGGTGTGGAACCCCTGCCTCATCAGGTGCTGTTTGGTTGGGTGAGAGGTAGGGTGGCTACTGGCCATTATAGTCAGGGGGGGCCACAAGGAAGGATTTGCAGAACATAGGAAATCAGATCTTTCAAGACTCGCAGAGGAGGACAGGGAACACTTGGGGAACACTCCAAACTCCTGAAAGTAGGAACTGTTTATTTGTTTATTGCTCTTCAGACAGCCCCCCCCTACATAGGGAAGAATAATTGTACCTTTCTTTTGGTAACAATGAGAATTGTAGTACAAAGGCGGAGAAAATTGTTTCCAAAGAGTGCCGCTGATGCATACAGAGATGAAAGGGAGGACAGGGAATAAACATTTATATGGCACCTACTACATGCCAGTTACATCACAGTTATCATCTCCTTTGATCCTCACAACCCTGGGAGGGAGGTGATGTTATTATCCCCATTTTACAGATAAGGAAACTAAGGCAAACAGTGGTTAAGTGACTTGAGGTAAATGTCTGAGGCTGGATTTGAACCCAGGCCTTGTTGATTCCAGGCCCAGAGCTCTATTTACTGTACCACCTCAGTGCCTAGTTACGGCAGTTATGGGAAGGACATAGATGCCAATGGGCAACAGCTTCAGTATGAAGCCTCTATTGCCCTTAGCTCCCTGGGCAGGATGCATGCTCTGACTCAATGTCCAAGTGTCCACAAACCACTCAGGACTCTATTAATGGAGGTTTTAGACAAAGACCTGATGGAGCATTAAGAGGCTGCCCCTTGCCCAGGGAGGCAAGGAGGTGTGGACTTGTCTGAACCACCGAAGTGAGGCTGTCCCTGAACTGCCTCAAAAGGGAAGACTGGGAACCAGAAGACAATTCTAATTGTGCCACAGTCAGTTAAACCTCAGCGTACAGGCCTCCTGGGGGCTGGGGCTGAACTGGTCAATGAAGACTTCACTGGCTCACAAAGACTGAGTGGGAAGAAGCCACCCCCTAGTCCTTCCCCATTCCACGACCCAATTTAGTCTGTTTTTATTTATGTTTAAATGTGTGTCTTCCCAGGTGAACAAAAGCTTGGTGAGGACAGGAACTGGTCTGTTTTTGTCTTTGTGTATCGATTGCTTAGTTTATAACATTTCATGTAGTAGATGCTTAAAATGCTTTTCAAATTGAATTGAAACACATCTTTTCCATTGTCTCCATGGGCAAACATTTGAGAAGGCTTCTTCTGATTGATGATCATGTAGAGACTGGCTTCTAAATTGTAATAATAATGATAATTAATTGATAAAGATTTAATCTCCTATCCCCATGCCTGGAAATACCCGCCACCTCTACCTTTTAGACCCCTCCTGCAGGAGGCCTTTCCTGATCCCTCCAGCTCCGAGTGCTTCCTCCCCAAGCCCCATTTACTCTGTATTTGCTTTGTATATATTTTGTGCGATTATATGACTCATATACTTACATGATTCTTATACTTCCCTGTCATACTTATATGACTGTTGTTGCAGGTCCCCTACTCTCCACTGGAGGGCAGGAACAATGTCATTTTTGTCTCCAACCCCAGGAACTAGCACAGTGTTTGGCACATACAAAACAGGTGCTTAATAAGAACTTGATCGATTGATTGGTAATGATGTCTTACATGTATCTATCACTACAGTTTACAGAATTAATTCAACAAGTATTTATTAAGTGCCTACTATTTGCTAAATGGGCAACTAGGTAGTGCGGTGGACAGAGTACCAGGATTGGAGAGTCAGGAAGACTTCAGATCTCACCTCAGACTCTTCCCAGCTGTGTGACCCTGGGTAAGTCACTTAACCTGATTTGCCTCAGTTTCCTCATCTGTAAAAGGAGCTGAAGAAGGAAATGGCAAACCACTCCAGTATCCTCTCTAAGAAAACCCCAAATGGGTCACGGAGAGTCAGACACAACTGAAAAAGGACTGAACAACAGTTTGCTAAATGCTGGAGACACAACAAAAGGCAAAATGATCCCTGAGTTTGAGGAGCTCACAGCTGGAGACAGCAGGTGCAAATAGAACATACATGCAGTGTAAAAGGGAGAGAGACTGTCAGAAGGACAGTCTAGGCGAGACCATGAAAGGCTTCTTGCAGAAGGGGGAATTTTTGGGGGAGACATGAAAGAAGCCAAGGAATCCAAGAGGCAGGAGGCGACTGATGTGAGTGTTCCAGAGCACTTTCATACGCGTGGGCTCTGAACGATCCCCACTGTGCCCTTGGGAATAGGCACACACACATTTTAAAGCTGTGGAAACTTGGACTCTGAGAGGTTTCTCCAGGCCAGGTCTCCTGGTTCCAGATTCATCACTTTCCTTGCCACATCATGCCACACTGACCATCAGGAATATCTAGCAATCATGTGGCACTGCGTGTAGTTTCCTTCCTCTTTTTTTGATAATAGCCATCAGTTGTCACACCAGGGTTTTCATGGTCACTCAGTCCCCTCTGGAGAAAGCCACCTCATTCCTGGTCAGGAGGCTCTGGGCTCTCTTTCTTCCACAGCCCAGGGATAGCACCCACCGGGGACCCAGCCTTAAAATGGTGGTCATTGCCTCTGCCCTGGGTACCAGATACTGTTTGCTTCCAAGGTAAGTAGAGACATTTCACTGCTCCTGGCTCCCAGTCACTGAGCTCACACAGCTGTGGAGTCAGGCTGGACAGAACATGTCTTAGCTTTGTCTCTCCATGTGTCAGTGGGAACCACCAGTTATTCTGCGGCCTCCAGTCAGACACCGCACACCCAGAAAAAGGAGACACAGACTTGGTTCTTGTTTTTGTTATTTTTGCAAAGGGCAAGGCTGGATGGTAGTTTCATTGTGGATTTCTTCTTGGAATATTAAACTTCATTCTGGTCTAAGCACAGCTAAAGGCAGCATGGTGTACTAGATAGAGCACTGAATGTGGATCCAGGAAGATCCTTTGTTCAAAACCTACCACACATACATTAGCAGTTGTGTGACTCTGGGCAAGTCATTTACTTCTCAGGGTCTCAATTACCTCATCTGTAATATAAAGGTATTGGACACAATGATGTCCACGTTCCCTACCAGCTCTAAATCTATAATCCTATGAGGTTAGGAGAATCTGTGTTCCTTCCATCGTGCCGCCTCTCCTTAGGAAGCTGAGGTAGTTCTCATGAAGGTAGCATGTGTATCTGACCGCAGGATCTCCAGACACCTGCATCCCACTAATGTCTGTTTCTTGTCTTCTTTGGCTGGAGCTGGGGGAGTGTGAGCACAAAGTTTGGGGGAGACTTGATCAGCTTCAAACATGTAGCCTGGTACATTGGAAAGACACTGGCCCTGGAATCAGAGGGCCTGGGTTCAAATCCCACTTCTGATACTTAATATCTGTGTGACTTTGGGCAAGTTACTTAACTTTCTCAGTCCTGGGTCTCCTCCACTGTGAATTGAAGGCACTGGGGTAGAAGGCTTCTGATGCCCATTCTAGCCCTAGAACTATGATCCTCTGATAAGACTCTGAGATGGGAGGAAAACTGCTCAAGTTGCTTAGTCGTTTGGTGGAGAGTGGGGCAGCTAGTGGAGAGACTGCGGGCCCTGAGTTGGGAAGATGAGTTCAAATCCAGCTTAAGACACTCACTAGTTGTGTGACCCTGGCCAAGTCACTTAGCCCTGTTTGCTTCAGTTTCCTCATATGTAAAATGAGCTGGAGAAGGAAATGGTAAGCTACTCCAGTTTTCTGTCAGGAAAATCCCAAATGGGGTCACACATGACTGAAAAATGACTGAACAACAATGGGGCAGACCGAAGATTTCATGGGGGGCAGGCCAATGAGCACCTTCTCTATATTTCTCTGTAGCTTATAGTCTGGATTCTTGGGAGCACTGAGAAATTAACTATGTGTGTCAGAGGTAGAATGAGTCCACGTCTTCCTCACTCTGAGGTCAGGTCTCTAACTACTATACCTTACTGCCTCCTCATTTGCATGGTTGCAAATAAAATATCCTTTTTTTTGTATTATGGAGCATGTGCATGTGTTGAGGGGTGGGGAGGGACAGCTAATGCTGCCGTAGGATAAGGAAAACGGGAAAGGAATGAAGGACCCTGAACACTGCTCTGAGCTGTTGTCCTCTAGGCCAGACATCGGCTTTCTCATCTCCAGACCTTTTGTCTCACTGCCTTTGGTCCCACACCACACACACACACACACACACACACACACACACACACACACACACACACACACATACACACTCTATATATACACATTACACATACACACATTACACATACTACACACATACATTACACACACATACATTATATATACATATTACACACACACACACACACACACATATATACATACACACACTCATAGAATTTCCTACCAAAATTATCCTTCAAGGCCCAGCTCAAGCATCTCCCACTCTGAGAAGCCTGCCCTGGCTCCCATAGCTCCCACAAGTCCCTCTGTCCTTTGCACTTAGGGCATATACTTGGCATCAAGTCACAAAGTGTCACAGATTTCTTGCTAGAAGGAATCCCCAGAGGCCATCTAGTCCAGCTCCCTCATTTTACAGATCAGGGAGCTGAGACCCAGAAGATGGTGGTCCTTTTGCCCAAGGTCACCGAGATACTGAGGGGTCAAAGCAGGCTTTGAACCCGGGTGTGACAGCAGAGTCAGTGTTCTTTGTGCTAAGCTTTTGTGCTGTCCTGCTATTTAATTTTTCCTGCCTATGTTTTGTCTCCTTCAGTAATCTATACACCTCCTAAGGCTCACTGGCTCATACCTTTCAAGTCCACAGTGCCTAGCACTGTGCTCTGCACAGGCTCCTTTGTTTTTATGAATAATTTTTATTACTATTTTTGGTTTTTACATTACCTAAATTTCCTCCTGCATCTCTCTCCTTCCCTCTCCCCAGAGAAAACAAAACAAAATACCCCAACAAAACCAGCTACTACATCTCAAAACCCTGACAATATATACAATGTTCTACCACCGTGGCCCCTCAGCTTTGCAGAAAAGTGTGATGAGGGTTGTCTTCTTCTCTCTCTATTGGGGGACCAGCTTGTTCTCTGGAGTTTTGCAGCATCCATTTCAATTGTCTGGGCAGTGGTTTTTCTTTCCATTTCCATCGTTGTAGTTGCTTTGTACATGATCTTCCTGATTCTTGCTTCCTTTTCACTCCTCATTAGTTCCTTTCCACACCTTTCTTTGTAGATTTGTCCTTCTTACATCACAGTACATTCCATTCCATCCCAGTGTAGACGGTTGGTGCTTGTGGAGCAGTCCAAAACAAGCATGAAGACTCCCACCCTCTGGGAAAGTGTAACTTGGGGGATCCCAGAAATTTTTCTCTGAATCCATATGACCTCAATCAAGCCTGAGAAGAGCATCCTCGAACTGCTTTAGGCACAGTGCTGAGTTGTTCATATGACATCCAAGTAACAGGATCTCTTAGGACTTAGTGAGGGAGAGAAAAGGCCTCACCCTCCCTCAGTGGCTCTGTGGCTGTCATCTGCTGTCACAGGCTCTGTACTCTCACCCATCTCACTTCTGGGGCCTGGCTTTGGAGCAGACCCTTTTATGTCAGTGACAAGACAGATGGGATTTTATTGCTTGCCTGGAAACCCTGGAAGGGTTGACAAGATCTTGGACAATGTCTATCTCAGGTGGCCCTCAGCTACAGTGACTCCAGAGACTGGAATACTCTTTGGTAATAGAGTTAGGGGCTAGGGAGCAGCCTAGGAGTGTGACCTGAAGGTCTGCCAGAGTTTTTATAAGGCTGACACTTAAGACTCTCCATGCCTACTCAGCTCTGCTGAGAAAGGTGCTTGTTCCAGGTCTCCAGGGAGGCTTTGTTGGCACTGAGGCCTGTGAACCAGAAAATCTCCTTAGAGAATTGATTTGGCAAGTTGGAAAGACTTAAGATCTCTCATCAATGAAATGAACAGGCAGGATTCCAGAGGCCCCATGATGATACATATTTCCCATCTCCTGATAGAAGGGTGATGGACTCAGGAGACAGAATGAGGCATATTTCTTGGACATGGCCAGTGAAGTAATTTGCTTTCTTGACTATGCATAGTGTTACAAGCACTTTGTTTTCCTTCCTTCCTTCCTTCCTTCCTTCCTTCCTTCCTTCCTTCCTTCCTTCCTTCTTTCCTTCCTTCCTTTCTTCCTTCCTTCCTTCCTTCCTTCCTTCTTTCCTTTCCAGTTGGAGGTGGGAGAAGTGATGGAAAGAAAATAATTTTTTTTTAATTACTAAAAATTAAATTAAAAACTTAAATTGGTTTGGGAACCTACAAGGATCTTGAGCCCAGTGGGGTGGGAGAAGGCTGTGGTGGCTTCTTTGCCAGCATCCTGTCTCATGAAAAACCAATGAAGAATGAAGCTTGAACAGTGTTGGAAAGAAAAGGTCTGTAGGGGGACTGTAGAGATTGTCAAGAGCAGGACTGAGAACCCAAGATGACCCAGGTTAAACTCCAAGAGACCCCAAATAAGAACTGAGATGATGTCACATTTATTGGTGTGTCCTCTATGGGTGAAGCTCCATCGATGTCTCTTGGACAGGGAGAGAGGTAGAAGGAAAATTCTCTGAAGGAGTTTAGGGTTTGGATATTTATGGTCTATCACTTCAGGATATTCAGCTCCAAAACAATCTTAGTCCTTAAAAAGGCAGTGTAGTGTGGTAGATGGAATATTGGATTGGGAGACAGGAAGACCTGAGTTCAAACCCTGCCTCACACAATTACTGTGTGACTCTGGGCAAACACTTAACCTCTCAAGCTCAGTTTCCCCATATGTAAAATGGGGATAATAATAGCACTTTCCTTATATGATTATTGAAATGAACATTGAAGATAATCTGTGTAAAGCACTTTGTAAAACTTAATGTTAGCCAAGTAAATATTACTTATTAATATTATTATTATCACTAGCCATATGACCTCATGCAAATCACCTAATTTCCTTTGGTCTCAGTGTCCTCATCTGTAAAGCAGTGAAAATAAACAGTGATATAGAACCTACTATGTGCCAGGCATCATGTTAAGTGCTTTATAAATATTAGCCCACTCAACCAGTCCAATGAAGGGAGGGTTAGATTTGATGACATTTAAGGTCCCTTCTACCTCTAAATCTACAGTGCTCTTAAAAATAAGACCCTCAGCCCTAACGACTTAAAGGACTTGCCAATTTTTCCCCCAAGTGACCTGGTAGAAGGCCTTTGAACTCAGAGGTCCTTTGGACCTATGGGGCAGGGCTAATAAAAGAAGACAAAAATCAAAAACTGCTCACTTAGAAGCAAAATAAAAGGGAGTTGACACAAAAACCAGGCATCACAGTTAAGGTGACCTCTGTTGACCATGGGGTGCCCTCTGCTGCCCTGCTGCTTGATGAAGATGAATATCTCCTAGAAGGACATGAAGAGAAGGGAAGAGGACTGTGCTCACCCTGTTGTTTTCGAACAACTCGAGGACAAACGTGATGGCAGTGCTGTTGATCCCGATGAAGAGGTTGGTACAAGACAAGACCACATAAGCCGTGCTAGGTACATCAAACAGGAAGGAGGCAGGGTACATCATTGGGATGACAGCCCACCTGTTGAAAACCCCCAAACACAACAGGATAGGTTTTCAGTTTTCATTTCCTCTCGCATTCCTTTAGGCTGTGATAAGATTGATTTCCCTCTGGTGAACTGTGAAATCCTGGAAGGGGCGAGAGCTTCAAGGGAGACAATGAGAAAATCTAGGCCCCCAGGCTGGCTGCCTGCCATCTTCTCTTTTCTGCCTCTCTCCCCACTATACTCTGTTAGTAGCAAAAACAGAAAAGATTCTCCTAACCCACAGATACTGACAAGCTGCCATCACCCTGATCTCCCAAAAGACCAATCTGACTGGGATTGTTGAGTAATTCTATGAGAATTCTAATGGTACAGTGAAAAAGAGAGGAAAGTTTGTAGTCAAAGGACTGGGCTTGGAATCCCTGCCTTGACACATATTATCTGTGTAACCTTCAGGAAATGATATAACCTCCAGGGCCTCAGTTACTCATCTGTAAGATTAGGAGTCAGACTAGATGGTGAGTAAGGTTTCTCTCCACTCTAAACTGTTTCCTATGACAGGGACATATTCATTCATTATAGGGGCATATAGGGGTCATAAAATCATCATTTAGAGCTGGGAAGGACTTGTAGGTCATCTAGTTCAATCTCCTTGTTTTATAGATGAGGAATCTCTGTGATGCCTAGAGAGGAGAGGTGATTTGTCCAGCATCATACAATGGGCAGGGCTAGCATCCTCTGACTTTTGAGGTGGCACTCTTTCCATCACACCATACTGACTCATATTTATTAGTTTTTGTGAGAAATATCTGAAGAGAACCCACAAAGAGTTAAGCCAGTTTGGCTTTTGGGATTCCTTTATTTTGGGGGGAGGGTCAAGCCAACAAACATTTACTAATAGCTTACAATGTGCCAGGTGGGGAGAGGATGAAAAAGTGTTAATTGGAATGACTGGATTAATTACATTGTATTAATTCCAGAGTTACTTCCTGTATTAACTTAACACAAGTATTTCTGCAACATTTTCCACTACATGTCCAAGCCAAAATTGCCATGGTCAATACTGATGGAAAAAGTCCCAGAGGAAATCCAAGGCAGAAAGGGGCATGAAGTCAGGGAGAGGCTCATTCTCAGCTTTCTGGGTTCAGTGAGAGAAGAATGCAGCTAGGGAAGAGCTCCCCACCTGAACTAACTGAAGAGGTGGAAATCATGACCTCTGAGGTCTTTTCTGACAGTCTAAGATCCTACGACACCTCTGGCTCAATAGACAATCAGCATACTGGGTCCTCTCCATGCTCTTGGCCAGAAAACACAACCAGCTGCCTGGGCCTGTCACAAACGCTGTTCCTTCTCTTCCTTAGTGCCCAGTTGGGAACGTCACCCAGGTAGGGGACATCTGTTGCACGTTGGCTTGATACTGGGCTTTCTCCTAGTGTAAGCCTCCATCAGTTCCCAATGACTTACCCATACAGGAAGAGCAGTGCAATCAGGGCTGGGAGATTGTTTGGAGAAGTGTACGCTCGCTTCTGAAATCCGATGAAGATCCCCACCACTATCCCAGCGCTTACAGCATAATTGACCTGGTAGGAGGAAAAGAAGAGGGCAAAGTCATTTCAACTTTCTGAGCCACAGTTTCTTCACCTGTAAAATGGGGGTGAACTGGGAGAGGGGATTGAACTGGATCAGTGTGTCTCAGATTAACTTGGCCATGGCATACTTTGGAGTGTAAATAATCCTTAAATGTTGGTGGAATGGGATCAGAGAATCATAAAGATTTAAAGTTTAGAGAAGACCTTGGAAGCCATCTAATGTGATCCCTTCAGCTCTGGAATTCATACCTCTGAAGTACCCTTGGCCCCTGAGGATACTCCTTCTGATTGGACTGTTCCTCTCAGAACCTCCATTTAAGGAGAGACCTCAGGCCAGTTGTCTTCATTTCTCTCCAGGCCGTGTTCCAGACTCTCTATCAAGCCCTGTACCCCTCCTCCCCCCAGAGGCGCATCCTTTCTTCCTTTCTCCTCTCCTCTCTCTGGTTTTCTTTTGTGTTATCTTCCCCCAGTGGAATGTAGAGGTCCTTGAGGGCAGAGACTATCTTTTGGCTAGTAATTTTGTATTTTCCTGCCTGGCACACAGTGAACCCTTAAGAAATGCTTGTTGACTGACAGTTAGTTCAGCCTCCACATTTTATAGATGAGAAGATAAGCACAGAGAGACTAAGTGACTTGCCCAGGGTAACACAACTAGTTTAGTGACTGAGGTGGGATTTGAACTCAGGTCTTCTTAATCCCAAGTGCAGTATCCAATCCACTATGCCATGACATGGGAGAAGGGAAATTTTGTTAACAAAAGAGAAGACATTAATCCTGTTTTACGCTGAAAAATAAGGTACATGGTAGAACTTTTTCTAATAATAATTTCAAAATTATTATACCAGAGGGAAAATATCATCAACAAATACATTTTCTCATGGAAACTCTGTAATTCTATCTGATGAGGAACCCTTGACTTCCTTGGCCAAATAGGCCACATACTCCAAGGACTTGGATCAGTTCTTTACAAAGGTCCACTGCACAATGAGACACCCCTAAGGACTTATGCGAAAGACCTCTCTCTCTTTTTGCCACTGGCTCATTTCAGGGTTACAGAGTTCCTCCAGCCGCATACTTTGCATTCCTTTTTCCAACCTAGATTTAGGCTAATGACTTGAAGTTCTTGTGCATCATAGCCTTCTGGATACTCTCCAAGAATCCATAAACCTGTGAAAAAAATCTACCTGTCAACAAATTTCTCCAAACTCTAAATGATAGTCAAGACCCTGAGGGCAGAATCAGGAACAGTAGGTGGAAACTGCAAGAATTCCAATTTCGTCTTCATGTTTGAAAAGTTTCTTAATAATTAGAGCTTTCCAAGAGTCCAAAGGAAGGGCTGCTACCTTAAGAGAGAGTGGTTTCCCCATCCCTGAAGGGAGTAGAGACTGAATGATCACTTGGTGGATATGTTATAGTGGGGATTCTTTCTGTTTGTTTGAATAGGAAGTCACAGAGGACGCTTATCATTGGGCTCAGGGAGTTGTGCCTGGAATCAGGCCTTGGTTCAGCTTTCTTGATGGGTTGAGTGAAAGAAAAATGCAGATGAGGGACTTTTCCCATTAAGTCTTGAATTAACTGAACAATGAGAAAACTTTCACTCTTGAATATGAATTCTGTTCAACTGAAAAGTAAGCAAAAACATGAGTAGAGCTTACAGCTCATTGTAGGTTGAGCACTGTTGGCTGATTTCAGATGTGGTTACACCATTGCAAACTCTGTCCTCATGCTTTGAGTGTCTCCACTCTCTGCTGCCCACAGGGGAAGCCACCTCAGACTAACTCTGGGAAGGGCAGGAAGCTCTCGGGGCTTCCCCTCAGTTGAACATGTTGTTGGCACTCTATCCACTGGGCCACCTAACTACTCCATTAGATTAGACTAGAAAATGTCTAAAATCCTTTCTCACTCTGAAGTGATGATCCTAGATTTGAGGATCCCTTAAGGCACACTCCAGAGGATATTAGACTATGGTCTAGGGCAAGGAGTAGGCAAAAAGATGTCAAGATACCAGGCAATCTTTGCCATACCTCCCACAGCAATAGCCAAGGTCAGGGAATCCCAGTTGTTGCCCCAGCAATGCAGAGATCTTCCTCAGAGTGAGAGGATTCTATTTTTGTGAAGGCGATAAAGACTCCAAAAAGCCCCTCCAAAATAGAATGGTAATAGGTACTGAGTTTCACAAGGGTCTACCTGACCACTAACCACATACTTTATTGGTCTTTCTAGGTCAGCGTGAACTGAACTGATGTGTATTGCTATGTGACTCAATAGCTTTGGAAGAATGAATATTGTACTCTGCTTCATTACTGTGAGATCATAATTCACTTACCCTTTCTCAGTCTCAGTTTCCTTATCTGTAAAATGAGGGTAATAACACCTACAGGCTTTAATTTACAGGGCTGTTGGAAACAAATGAGTTCATAAGACCTTAGATTCAGTGCTGGAAGAGTCTTCAGAGGTTATTTATTTTCTCCCTCTTCCACCTCTCTTCACTCCCATTGGAAAAGAGAACAACCTTGTAACAAATATACATAGTCAAGCAAAATAACTTCTCTCATCAGCCATGTCTAAAAATATATTAAGTCATTCTGACCTTGAGTCAATCACCCCTCTGTCACAAAGAGGGCAGGGTGTTTCATCATGGCTGATCAATGATCAGAACTCCTCAGTGCCTCAGAGCTGTTTGTCTTTATAATGCTATTGTATTGTATCTGCTCACTTCACTCTGCATCAGTTCATACAGATCTTTCTAGGTTTCTCTAAAACTGTCCCCTTCATCATTTCTTACAACATGTAGTATTCTTTTACATTCATATACAACCATAATTTATTCAGCCATTCCCCAACTGATGGAAGCCCTTTCAGTTTCTAGTTCTTTGCCACTAGAAAAAAAATTACCATAAAGATTTTGTACATGTAGGTCCTTTTTGTATTTCTTTGATCACTTTGGTGGCATGGATTGAGTAGTAGTCTCACTGAGTCAAAGGGTATGCACTATTTAGTCAACTCCTTCATCTTACAAATAAGGAAACCGAGGCCCAGAGACATTAAGTAATACCCAAGGTCACACTGGCAGTAAGTGACACAGGCAGGGTGAACTCAAGCCCCATGACTCCAGAACAAGCACTTTTCCCACTGAACCAGCTTGCCTTTGAGACCTCTGCAAACCTTAAAGGTCCATGGAAATGTCAGCTCTCTTATTATTGTTACTGATACTTCTCTGGGCCACCATGAAGCATTTCCAAGTGTCCGCCTCAGACCAGAGAGACAATGAATGGAGGTCTCACCCACAAAATACTCACGATGTCCCACAGGAAGTTGGTGACCCAGTAGGTGGTTGGGCTCACACCACTGACAAACTGCAGGTGCTTTGCTTTGCTCACTCTCTCCTGGATCAGATAGAGAACAAAGCTGGCTGGGATAAAGGACATGGCAAAGATCACACAGATGGCTACCATGGCATCGATGGAAGTGGTCAGCCTACAAGGGGACAGAATGGGAAAGAGAAGAGAGGAAGCACATTATGAAGGAACAGAGGAAGATATAAAGCCTGTTTCTTGGCTAGAGTTTTCAAGCACCTTGAACCTAGCCATGTCCCTCTATAATGGATTTCTCCATTCACTGGGTCAATCAATAAACATTTATTATAGTCACTTATTACCAATCAATAAAGTATTTATTTATTGCCCATAATGTGCCAGGTACTGTGCTAGGAGCTAAATAAAAGTAGAAAGGGAGTCCTTGAAGGAAAGTAGTAAAGGGAGGATATAAACTTAGTTGTCATGAAGTTTCTACAAGGTAGCAGCCATAGATACTGTCACAGCTGCCATGCAGAGAGGTCATAGAAGAAGCTCCTATCCAGGGGAATAGGAAGGAGAAAACTCATGACAAGAGATGGAAGAGAAACCAAACAGGGAGGCAGGGATGATGGTAATGAGGAAGATGCCATAGTCTGAACTATATTAGGAGCTCACTTTGGCAGCTGAGTAGAGAATGAATTGGCGTGGGAAGAAATTTGAAGCAGGGAGACCAATCAGTAGGATACTGTGATGTTCAGGAGACAAGGGCCTGAACTGGGGCAGTTGACTTGCTTCAGTGAATGAAAAGCCTTGAGTCTATACCATCTGAGTCTAGGTTAAAGGAACTAAGGATGTTTTGCCTAAAGAAGAAAAGACTTGGTGGTGGGTGTAACATGTATTACAGTGGAAAGTATCCTGCCTCTAGAATCAAATACTGTTCCTGGCATTTCCTGTCTGGATGACCCCAGGGAAGTCACCTAACCTCTCTGGGGCTCCATTCTGCAACTATAAAATAATAAGATTCAAGTAGATGTTTTCTGGGGTCCCTTTCTAGCTCTAGAATTGGGGTCCATGAATTTTGGTGGTTTGCTTTAATTTTGATAATTGAGCCATCCACAGGTTTCACCAGCTTCCCAAAGGTGGTCTGTAATACTAAAAGGGGGAAAAACCTCTGTTTTGTAGCTTCGGACCTATGACAGCTATTTTTAAGAATCTGTAAGGCTGTCATGTGTGTATGTGTTCATCCTTCATTGCTGAAGAAGACCATGCCATCAGAGAAATGAAGACATGACTTGCACTTGACTTTGTTTTGAGTGAGTGAGGGCTGTGCAGGTCACTTCTCCTCCAAAGCCATCAGATATTCATTAGGATGACTGGAGATGACTCAGGATGATGCAAATAGGGTTAAGAGACTTGCCCAAGGTCACACAGCTGGTGAGTGTCAAGTGTCTGAGGTGAGATTTGAACTCAGGTCCTCCTGACTCCTGCACTGATGCTCTATCCACTGCACCACCTAGCTGCCCTAAGGTTGTCATGTAGAAAAGGGATGGATGGGTGGGGATTTTCCTTGCCAATTAACTGTCTGAAAGTGGTACAAGCTGCCCCAAGAAGTAATGGGCTCCCTCTCACTAGAGTTGAGTGTGGTACAGGGGGATTTGATGGCCACTAAATCTCTTTCAGTTCTGAAACTCTGATAGTCTATTTGCACTATTATGGCCTCAGACCTAGAAGGAACTTAGAGCTCATCTTGTCAAACTTGCTCATTGGACAGGTGCAGAATCTGAAGTCAGTGGCTTCACCAGGCTTGCACAGGTACTAAGTGACAGCTTCCAGATGAGAACCCAGGTCATCTGGCTCTAGACCCAGGGCTCTTTCCATTGTACCAAGCTGCCTCCAGCTCACCAAAATGGAATGAGGAAAGGTGGCGGGAGGCGGGTGATGGACAAATGACAGCTTACTTACACTGTGATCTCAGAGAGCTGCTCCTTGGTGAGGTTCAGTGGCTGGTTTATGAGTGTGATTCCAAAGTCCTCTGGGTCCACATCTTTTGGCAGGTTGGCTCTCAGGATTGCATTGTTAGCCACATTGAGGAAAGCAACCATCGCATGCCAACCTTTGTTGTTGAACCACACCTAGCAGAGGAGAACGAGTAACACCTTTTTTAGTGTGAGCCACTAATGTAAAGAAACATCCTCATAACTTATTCAAGTTGAAAATATCTGCAATGGGGAAAGAAATCTCGAAAGGAGGCAAATATATGGAACCCAGATGTTCCTCATCAGATTTCAACCGGAAGCAGGATTTCTTTCATCTGGGAAAAGAAGGAGAAAAAAACTGGGCTACATGAAACTCAACATCTTAGGACAAGTTCTGCTACCTTAATGTTGTCTTCAGTTTCCAGATATTTAAGGAAATTGGACATTTCTTTCGCAGCCTCTTGGGTGGCAGGGCCCTAGAGTGGCAACAGAAACAAATAAGAAAGGACTCTCTCAGTTACACTGGTGCCTTATGTTCACGAATTTTATGTTGTCCACAAACCGCATATCTGGCCACAGACAGAGTTCACTTACCCCACTCACATTCATAAGTTGACCAAGGTCACGAAAAAACCCAACTATTTCTTCCCCAGTGATACAGAAGACTGGGAGCTTTCCTCCAATGGAAATCCCTCCATACCTGTTCAGGGAACAAAAATTGGTCGGTGCAGTGGAGCTGAATCCATGCCATATGAGGGTTGGTTGATAGAACTGGGAATGTTTATCATAGAGAAGAAAAGACTTTGGGGGTGGGGGTGGAGGTGGAGGTGGAATGGAGATACAGCTCATGATGGCTGACTTCCAGTATTTGAGGAATTGTCCCATGAAAGATCACAAGATCCTAGATTTCAAATTGTAAGGGACTTCACAGACCATTTATTCCATCCTCCCTCATTTTAAAAAAGAGATATTAGACATTTTCCTGCTTGTCTTCAGAGACAAGACCTAGAAACACTGGTTGAAAATTACAAAAAAAAAAAATGCAGGTTGGATGTCAGAAAATACTTCTTAATAATTAGAACTTTACACAAAATAGAATGAGCTGCCTCAGGAGGCAGTGAATGGGTTTCCCCTTACTGGAGGTCTTTAAGCAAAGAGTAAATGCTGACTTGCCAGTTAGGTCATAGATGGGATTCTTGCTCAGATGTAGGTTGGATTTCAGATGTAGGTAGAATCTCAGAGATTCTGTGATTCTGGGGTATATTTGACTTGGTTTTAGAATTTATAAGTGTGCCAAAGAAGAAATAAGGCTGAGGGATCCCTCCCTAATAAATCTCTCAGCCTCTGCCTGTCCTTAGACCAAAAGGCCACAGGACTTTCCAAAATGCCTCAAGGGCCCAGCAATCATGTTTATGGATGGCATAATTATCTTCTAAGGGCACAGGCCAGAGGTGACAGGAGAGCGATCAGGCATGGGCTCCTGCTGCTCACACAATTTGGCAAAGTCAAAGACCTCGAGGCCCCATCCCGGATTCAAGCAGTAGGACCCTTTCCTGGATGTCCCTTTCAGAAATTTAAATTCCTTTAAAAGGGGTGAGAAAAAGTTTCATACCTTTTTTCATTGACCCAATATTTACTTTTCATGCTGAAAAACACAAATAAAATAATGTAATGAAACCAGTTAGAGCATTAATGTTACTTTCCCCCTCCTCCTTAATGTTTCCCCATCTTTTACCCCTACACTCCTTACCTAACTCTCAAAAAGCCTTCAATTTTCTGGCCTATGAGTGAAACTTTAATATTTAATTGTAAAATATTTAATAATTTTCCAAGTACACAAAACTATGAGATAGATGCTGTAGCATCTGAACTTATCTCTCTTACGAAAACATACCTAACACAGGTGGGGAAAGAACAAAGCACACCTAATGGTCTAAGGAGCAGGGGCCAGGCAGGGCAGAAACTGAGGCAAGAATGATCTCTAGCGACAAGTAATAGCCAACAAAAGTTTCATTTACTGTCCATAATGGGCTGACCTCTTTCATACTGGGACTTACGGTCTGGCAAAGGCTGGCTTTTCTGAAAAACCTCATTAAAAGTATACTTTCTTTTCTTAGATCAGATTGCTTCAGAAATATAATTCACTACCACAAGTATTTTATCATGTATTAGGCACTTATGCTAGGCCCCGGCGACACAAATAAAAACTGGAACAACCACCTGCCCTGAAGGACCTTCCATTCTACTGGAAAATTCACAAAGTGTGGTTCTACAGGTTGTAGCTGCTGGTAGCTGCTGGGTAGTAGAACCATAAGTAAAGAACAAAATCTGAATTTTGATGAAGAAAAAAATATCAGGTGGACTTTACACCTGTAGGATGTAGGATGCAAAACATGAACACTTTGAGCTAGAAGTCCTCTAAGGTCCCTTCCAATTCTAAATCTAGGATCCTAACAACCTCTCTGATAGTTAACTAGTAACCTCTCCTTACCTGCTTCTTATAATCGTGGGATATGTTTTTACCAGGAAGTCTGAGATGTTTCGGTTTGTGAGGTCCTGCAGGATTTCCGTGCTGCGTTGTACTCTCTGGGGACATGAGAGAAGGAATCCCTGTGAATTACTTTGGAGTCTAGCGTCCCTTTAACTTCAGTCACCTCCAGTGAACTGAACAGTTTCCTACCCAGTGAAAAACGAAGCTTTCTCTTGGGGAATTTTGGTGAGATAGAAAATGTGAGTGAAGGCTGAAGTAAGTGCGTTCAGCCACCAGAGGGGAGCATTGCTTCAAATTGAGGAGGGAAGAATTTTTTTTTTTTTTTTTCAAATTGGTCAGAATCAGCTGGGAGAAAGAGCAAGGCACAGGCGCCCCATCAACATGTCCTTTAATTGCTTGATTCTCTTCTGTTTATCTTTCCCTTCCCCCCCCCCCCCCGCTCCCTTTTTTTAACCTCTTCTCTTTTCCTTCTTTTTGCTTCCTTTCCTCTTGCCAATGGCATCCATGGGCATTGTCAACTACCCTGCTTGTCAAAGATTGCTGACCTGAGGGACAGTCCTTTCCAAGTAATGTTTTAGCCTCCACCTAATCAGAAGACCTTGGACCCTACTCCGTCGCTGGCCCATTTTCCCTACCAAAAACCTCCTTTGTATTCTATTTCTTATATATTTGATATACGTCTACCTTGGCTCTGCCTGACAACAGGATATGAACTCCTTGAGGGTGTTTGGCGTATTGTGGGAATCAAGGAAGGACTTCTGTTTCCACAGGGCTAAAACTCGTCCCAGCTTTAAGTGATCAGAGTTGTGAGCTAGCATGGTCAGGTTTAGAAGGTCAGAAACTTGTGTGCAGGCTTGATGAGCTATTTTAGGGGAAACCTATCAGAGAGGAGAACATGAAGTCACATGGCCAGTGGATGGTATGACGGGAAGTCCAAAATTCGGAACCGCATCAGTCGGAACAAACTGCAGTCTTCCTGTAGCCTTACTTGGGAGCTACCTGTCCATTCAGGGGGAGACTGAGTGTAAAGATTAATAAAAGCTTTCCTGATTTCACAGTTTTGTTCTTTGTTAAAGTGAGTGTGTTTCTTACAGCTGGGAGCTTGTTGGTTGGGTTCATTTCTCACATCCATTGTTCAGTGACTGATCTAAGCCAGAGGCACTTCATCAGGGTCTGTGAACTTGCTTTCTGATAATTCGATGTTTTGATAATTGTATTTCAAGATAATTATTTACTTTGCATTGTATTTTTCTTTTGTACATTTAAATTAAAAGGGGACCATAGTCTTCACCAGACTGTCAAGGAGGTCTACAAAACACATACAACATGTTGTACATCTACAACATACAAAAAGGGTTAAGAAGTTCTCATCTTGATTACCCCTTTCACAGTTCAGGTAAATCAGCCATACCTCTTTGTTGCCTAAGGGTCAAGTTCAGAATTCTGGATTTGTGTATCTATGAGTAAAGAACAGATCATTAAAAAAAATTTTTTTTTTCAGAGATGGAAGAGACTTTGGAAATCATCTAATTAGGCAGGAAGGCTCTTCACCATTACTAAAACAAAAGTAAGAAGGCCCTGCCCATTCATGTATTTCCCAGTATAAAATTCTTAGGAAGAGAGTGTAGAATCTTAGAAAGGGCAGATCATAGGACCGGAGATTTAGGGCTGGCAGAGTCTTGAGAGGACATCTTATCCAACCACCTGCCCTTCATTTTATAAATGAGAAAATTGAGGCCCAGAGGAGTGAAGTGATTTGTTCAGAGTCACAAAGGTAGCGAACTATATAGCTAAAATTCAAACCCAGGTCCCCAACCCCAAATCTAGCCATCTTTCTCCTGAACCAGTCACACAAGATGATTAGTGTTGGGACTTTGGAGCTAATCAAGGTCCTAGTAATGGTCATGCCAAGAGGGATTAGATCTTTTCTGCCTGGCTTAGATTTCAGGGTCACAGATTTCATGGATTTTTAAGGACATAAATTCCAGTTCATTTCAGGAACAATGAGCTGCTTCATCAAGTGAGTTCCCCATCATGGGAGATGTTCAAAGCAGAACGTGGATAGGCACTTGTCACAGGTGTTGTATGGGAGATTCATATTTCAGTTTAATAGCTACTTTGTTGAGCTAGATGACCTCTAAGATCCCTTCTAATTTCTTCTTGGGGGTGAGCTTGATTGACAAGTGAGTGAGTACAAACTCACCTAAGGAAGAAATCTCAGTGACAGATCATATTTCATATCCACCAAACCTTTCTATGTTTCTCTTGACTTTTGTGTTTTCATTTCATAGTTTCTATTCAGTCTTTTCTCCATGGCTGCTTCAATGTTCTCTATTATATTAAAGATTTGTTTTTCTTCCTCTGTAGGATATTACTGGGTAAATTTGGTTGGTTGTAAACCATCATCTTTTGCCTTTTGGCAAAAAAATATCACAGATGGAGATTTTTTTCTCTCCTTTATAGTATTATTGCTTAGGCTTGTGTGATGCGGACTGCGTTTCTTTGGTCCTTGAGCTTTTTATTTCTGAACACTTGAAGTATTTTGTGGCATTTTAGACATTATTGACTGGATGTTTTCAGTTTGGGGTTTCTTTCAGAAAGTGATTAGTAAATTTTTCTTTTCTATTTTTGCTTTGTCTTCTGATTTGAATAGATCTAGGAAATTGTCTTTTATGATTTCTTGAAATATGGCATTCAGATTTTGGGAGGGTTGGTTATGGTTTTCAGAGTTCAAAGATCCTTAGATTTTCTTTCCTTAATTCATTTTTCTAGTCAGTTATTTTTGATAGCAGATACCTTATACAGTGCCTGGCACAAAGTAAGCCCTTAACAAATGCTTTCTCATTGCTTATATTTTCTTCTATTTTTTTCAGTCATTTGACTTTATTCTGATATTTCTTGTTTCGTGGATTCACTGAATTCTGTTTGCTCCATCCTATTTTTCAGGTTCCTTCCAGCTCTAAATGCCTGATTCTGTGTTCTTAATTAGGCCAGTTGGCTGGACCACAGAATGAGTGAGACAGAGTAAGGTGTTATCAGGCTGAACAAGTGGGCTGGAGTCAGATATGAAGGGCTTCACATGCCAGAGGAGTCTGTATTTTATCATAGAAGTAACAGGGCAGGGTGAGCTGAGCCAACCAGCCAGTTGTTAAATTTTCAGTGCAAACATTTATGCCCCAGAAATTGTCAAACCCTACAAATCAAGGGTTGATTTGTTGATTGTCTAGTGTTAAAACAGTATTGGAGAAAGTGTTAATAATGCAGATTAAACTTTAAAGTATTCAGTGTATACATTTGTTGATTTTTCATTTGCCACCATGCCACTATGTCATAGGGAGTTGCTGAAACTTCTTGAGCAGGGGAGTGATATGATTGGACCTGGGCTACCAGAATGATGCTGTACCTTGGTGTGTAAATAATTAGAGAGAGACAGAAGATGAGAGAGTGCTGAGACATAATGCTGAACAGTACACCCTGGGGAGATACTGGCTGGGTGACTGAGGGGGAGGGTGGCTTTGGAGGTCATTCTGTCCATTGTCCTAGGTCCTTTTCCATAATATTTCCTATAGCTCCCTCTGGGCAGCTCACTATAAAAGCAAGTAAGGGTCCAGCATAGTCCATTACTGAGCTCCTTTTGGCTAGGATGCACCATGGATTTATTGTTTTGATGTTATGCATAGTGATCAGACCCCCATGGAGAATTGCCTGGTACCTGGGGAGGAGGGAGCCCCCCTGCCCCCTCAGGGCACTCTGGGAGCATTGTAAGCTTCTCTTGGGTGCTGCACTTGCAGGAAGGAGAGGGGTTGTCTGCTGTCCATTTTTGCTTCTGGAACAGATGAGTCACATTTGGAGAAACAGAGGGTGTCTTCCAAGATGTTGAATTGCCACAGGGATAATTCCTGGATCAAGAAAGAGAGAATATTTTAACTTCCAGCTATAATATTCATAAAAACCTCAGAAACAGCATGAAACATGGGACCATATCCTGTGATGTTAGCATTCAATTCAATTTAGCAAATATTTTTTAAACACCTACTATATGTAAGGCACAAAGCTGCAGAGGGGATACTGAAATATGTCATCTAGTTTCTGCTCAAAAGAACCTTCAGGGGACCGTGTAGAAACCTGCTTTCCTTTGGAGTAGCCCAATCTATTTGGGGATAACTCTAACTAATCTCCAACTATTATAACATGATGTTTGAGAGGCAGCAATTGATCTGTATAAGCACACCCTCAATCTGGGTAGCATTCCATCCTCCATGCCCTTCTGTGTTACTTGAAAGAAGTCAGAAAGTTAGAGAAGTCTTTTGTGTTGAGCACTTTGAGTTTTCACACAGCCTCCCATGCTCCCATAAGACCATGATTATTCAGGGCTGGAAGATACCATCAGTCGTGGAAGATCATCGAGTACAACTGCCTTCCTCCAACTCTGCCTCTTTAAAAAATATTACAGATGAGGAAACTGAAGTCCAAAGAGATGAATTCCCTTGTTCAAGGTCACATAGGTAGGAAGAAGTTGAATCAGGGTCTCCTGTCCCTGCAGTGGATCCCACTGGGTCTTGTTCCACGACCCCAAACTGGCTTTCACTGTTAAATTCCTGCAACGAGCCCATACTCTCTCCTGGTACCTTTCTGCCATTCTCTTTTCCATTTGGAAAACTGAAAACAAGAGGGCACTCTGACTTACGGGAACAACTCTTCTTTCAGGCAGCGATTTCCAAATCCTGGTCTATTCAGGAGGACTTCAGCAAGAGTTGACAGCTGTTCATTGCCTGGCTGTTCAGAGCTAAGCAGATTGGGAAAAGCTTTATTTTACAGAAACAATTCTGTGGCAGAGTACACCAAGCCAGCTGTTATTCGGACTATGTGGGAAGGAAACTGACTTGAAGTAGTCACTGACCTATTGGAGGCTGGGCAGTTATTTCTGATGCTGGATCAAAGTAGTTAACAGTGATAACCACTCACAATATATAATATTTTAAGATCTGTAAATCATGTTATATACATCATTTCATTTGTTCCTCCCAAGAACACTATGAGAGAGCAGGAATCATTATCCTCATTTTGCAAATAAGTTAACAGAGGCATAGCGAGATTAAGTGACTTGCTCAAAATTCATAGGTATTAAGTGTCAGAATCAGGATTTGGACCTAGATCTCCTGATTTCCAATCTTGTGATTTTTTTTTTCACTGCACCACAATTCCTTTTTAAGTGAATTAGCCAAGGTCATCTGCATCTTATGAGGGGCCAAAGATGCATATAACATATGTGACCCATAAAGGTTTGACTTCAACCCCCTAATGGTGTTCTTTCTGTCTGTCGGTCATTTTCTATGGGTATTTGCCTGGCTCTGGATATTGCCTGTATTATAACTTTTCAGGAAGTGAAAGTAAAAGCTCAGATGTCAAAGGTCAGCCAGTGGTAAAGAATTCATTAACTTCCCAATAGAGTGGGCAGGTCAAAGGCCCTCAGAGCAGGCTACAACTCTATTTAGGAAGTCTGGACATACTCGTGGCACACAAATGTGACCAGGGGACAAGAGAAACAAGATACCTAATGATCTCTAGATTTCTGACCTGAAGAAGGTATACTGATGTCCATAAATCCAGGGGTGAAGCATCAAAGGTGGGTACTCTCCAAAAGGGGGGATGATGGCAGCAAGCAACAAAGCCAAACACACAAAACCAGCTGGAAGCACAATCTGTTAGACAAAAGAGATGTCAGACCCTATCACCTCCAGGGGCAAAGGTCAAATCCTCTGGCTGGTGTTCAAAGTCCTTCATAAACTGCCCCCACCACCTCTCCTTTTCCAGCACTAAACCTCTAGTAAGTGGCCAAACTGGGACTCTAACTTCGGTCTTTGGAATCCACATCCAACACACTTTTCACTATACCACACAGGTTCTCATCACTTAACAATAGCTAGCATCTATTAAGCACCTATTATGTGCCAGGAAACTTACAAATACTATCTCATTTGATCCTTACAACAACCATGGGAGGTAGGTGCTATTATTATCTCCACTTCAAAGTTGAGAAAACTGAGGCAAACATAGATTGAAGGACTGGCATGGGCAGACAGTAAGTACCTGAGGCTGGATTTGAAATTGGGTCTTCCTAACGCTGGGTCCTACACTCCAGCTTCTGTGCTACCTAGTTGTTTCATATTATATACCTTATATTCCTCTGTGCCTCAGTTTCCCGTTGGTTAAAAAAGGGGGATAATAATAACACTGAAGTGCCAAGTATAGTGTGAGGATTGACTAAGAAATGACTATAAAGTTCAATGCAAACATTTAAATAATTTATAAGAACATTTTAACTATATCACTTTTTTGGTCTGAATTTGTTGATTTTTTTGCTGTAGGGAACCCTTGGTGAGAAAAATCAAAGTACATCAGCTCTTGTTCTGCAACATAAAGTCTTAGAGAGTTGCTTATACAAGTATAAATTATAGTATTTTTACTACTTAGTTGAGTTTGATTTCAATGAAGCCAATTTGTGTTACTGAATAATAATAATGATGCTACCTAAGCTTCTTCTATAGGTTATCTCATTGGATTCTCACAAGAACCCTGTGAGGTCAGTGCTATCGTTATTATCCCTGTTTTACAGATGGAGAAATTGAGGGAGAGAGGAAAGAAAGAGAGAGAAGGAGAGAAAAATCTGGAAAGGAAGGAGAAAGAAGAGAGGGAGAGAGGAGAGGGGTGCAGAGAGGGAGAGGCAGAGGGAGGAGAAAGAGGTGGGACGCTTCGATGGGCTCATGCATGCATGCATAGCAGGTAAAATCGAATAAAAAGATGGCCAGTTTAGAATCACAAACCTCAGAACTGTCTCACCATTCATAACAGTCAAGTCCTGAGGAGCGTTTGATCAAAAGCAAAGGGCCAAATACCTGAGCGAGGAAGTCTTTGCGGCTCCGGACGGCATGGTGGAACCTCTTAATGAGTAAAGCCTGCACGTGCTGACAGAGCAGCTGAGTCCCCTTGTTCAGCTGCATTCCGTGCTCCTCAGACTCCTTGCTCGCCGGGCCCTCAGCAGAATGGGGAGGTTCTGGGGCTGAGGAGCCATTGGAGGCCTGGGGTCCTCCTGTTGCTTTCTCATTTCTACTTGAACTGGGGTTTCTAAAGCTAAAACTTGGTCCTTTCTGCTGAGTGTCACCTAATTTTGGAAATTGAAGGGATCATTTGGAAAAATACTCACAAGAAAAGATTAAAAAAAAATTCATCCAAAGCTTACCAGCCATCTTTATCCATAGAGGACTGCAGAAAATCATACCTGTGTCATTGGCACTTAGCATGATAATCTGCATATTTTTGGATCTATGATTTAATAAGTACAGGGAACTCCCAGTGAGTAAAATTCTTCTCCAATGCAGATTGGTGGCTGCATTGCAGCTTCCAACCTTGGGGGCTCCCTGGAGGACTGGGAGATTAGCTGACCTGCCTTGGGGCACACAGCAAACATAGGCTGGACTTGAACCCTGGTGCTACTGGCTTGACTCTGAGGCCAGCTTTCTGTCAACTTAGTCAGTCAACAAGCATTTATTGAGCACTTACTATGTCCCTTCCCTCTAGGATGGTGTATTCTAATGGGGGAGACAACACTAGAATGGGGATTTAATCTGACGGCATCAGATAAAACCCTACAACCTCTAGGTTAACCTTAGAACCATGAGAGGGACTTGAAGCTTTGCTCTGGAGATCTAACCTTCCAGGGGACTTGGGGCTGGGGATAATGAGTCCCAAAGTGGGGGGGGGGGGGGGGGAAGGCAACACACACTCTCACTGGCAGGTTTTGACAGTTTCTACCTATAACTTTCCCTGCCATTGTGAACAATGGCAGATGACTATAGGATCATTGATTTAGAGACAGGAGGGAGCTGAAAAACCCTCTAGTCCAACATCTTCATTTTCCTTCATTTTACAGACGAAGAAACTGAGGCCCAAGGAATGGCTTAAGGTCACACAGCAGTAAGCAGCAGAGGGATACTTGAACCCGGTACTCCAACTTACTCGCCATGATCACACAATAGAGAGGTAAATAACAGCTATCTGGGGCTCTCCAAGGCTTCGACTTAGTAATTCTCACAACAAGCTCTTTAAAAAGAAACGAAAACACAGACCCCAGCACACAAACAGATCTGGACCCAGAAACAAACCCCAGACCATACCTACAAACAGTGCTCCAGATTCAGAATCTCCTGTGACCCTCAGGAAAATCTGCCAAGGAAAGATATTGTGGATGTCAGCTGGGTACTTCCATCTATGAAGGTCACCAGGAAAATCTGTCCAATAGTTTGCTGTTGTTAAGTTTATGTTTTATGTAGGGGAAAATGTATTTGAGCTTCTCATTCATTCATTCTATCAGTTAATAAATATGTATAAAGGATAAAAAATTTAGAGAAGGGACAGACACTGGCCTCGTTGAGCTCACTGTAATCTAGTATGAAGATAAGACTGTGTTAGGGAGAACTGGCCAAAAGAATCCCTGATCAATCTGATGAGTTCCTCAATCAGCCTGGATGACAGGCAATAGTTGGATACTATTTATTTCATTTATTTATTGCTAAAGGACACTTCCTCATGGAATGAGAGCATGGTCCACTGTGGCCATACTGGGGGAGGTTCCGGGACTGGGGCTGCCTCCTGGTGACTGGCTCACGGAAAATCACCTGCCCATCCTTGTGCTCTACCTCAGGGTTCACTAAATCTAATTCACTAAAGACATAACAGGTACTGGACAGCTTTTATTTACCGCCTACCACCACAGAAAATCTAGAAGACATAAAGTACCCATTGGAATCCACTAATGGATACTGGAGTACATAAAGCACTCAAATAGATGATCAGAATCCCCACAGCTGCCAGACAAACAGCCCCTTCCCAAGGACTGCATTGTCAGAGTAACACATGGCAACAGTGGGGTGTCAAGGACTAAAGCTCCTGCCCCAAGCCCAAAGTATAGATCTAGTTCAGTGACAGGGAAGCCTCACTGCCCATCCTCTTTCATCTCCAAGAAGCAAACTATTGAAGAAATATTTTAGGAGATTAGTACAAGACTGCATGAATGCAGAAACTCTCAAATTCAATATAATTCACTAGGACATTCCCAAAGCTTGTGCTGCCCAGCAAATCCCTTTTTGAGAGGGCTAGATTCTGGGATTGCGCTGCCTAGGATCTTCAAAATACTCCTCCTAAACAGGAGATTAGGTTTCAAGAGTCAAGTCTTTGAACTTTTTTAAGGCTATATGTAAGCACATGTTTATCAACGACATGTGCTTCTGCTCTTGGGGCTGGGAAAGAGAAATCCTCTCCTCCTTCTTTACCATAGCTCAGCTGTTCTCTGGTCTGCAATCCATGGGAAAAGAAAGGGAAAAGGAGAGACACAGAGAGACACAGAGAGATACAGAAACAGAGATAGACATACACAGAGACACAATGAAAGATAGAGAAAAAGAGGGGAGGGGAGGGGAGGGGGAGAGGGGGAGGGGGAGAGAGAGAGAGAGAGAATCTCAACCAGTTCAATTTTATAGACTATGTGTCAGGGGTGATACTTCCAAAAAAATCTTGACCTCTGACTCTCAGTCACTAATCACCTTGAAGCAGCCCCAAGCCTCTGAGGACCAATCATAGTTGCTCGCTGGGTCCTCTCAATAAGGAGTCAGGATATATATCTGTCTCCTTTCTGATGCCTCCAGGTATGAAGGTCCATACTATGTAATTTCTTCAGGTACATTGAGGAACCTCATCAAATTTATCAGAACCTCTTATAACAGAATTCTAATGCACAGTATCACAGAATCTCTTGCAATACTCTGAAAAACCCCAGCAGAGCCTCTTTTACCTCTTCCAGGGGAGTGTCAGAAATCCCGAAACTGCTGAGGCCCAGGTCAGAGAGTGTTTCCTCTAATTCTCTGAAGAGGCTGGCATAGGCCCGCTGCTTGAAATCCTTATTTGGGAGAAGAAAAATAAGCTCTTGGCCAATACATTCTACTAGCTTTGCTTCTGGCACATGATGGTGAATCACTTCAATCAGTTCATTTATATCTCCTGGAAAGAGTCAGAATATTATCAATTAATCAATGAAGATTAATTAGGGGTTTACTATGTGCCTTTACAAAGGCAAAAAACTACCACAGTCCTTGCCCTCAGGGAGCTTATATTCTATTGGAGAGAGATAACTTGTCCATAGTATGTACATATAAGATAACAAAGTAAAAACAAGGAAATAATTGGGGGAGGGAGGGGCCGTGTAAGGGAAGGGTGGAGATAGGCAGTTGGGAGGAGAGATACTAGTTCCTGGGGAAAACAGGAAAAGCTTCACGTGAACATTTTACCCAGAGATCGAGCTCTGGTTTGTAGGTTTGCTACAATCTCTGCTCTCTCTCCTTCTCTTCTCCCATTTATCCTTTGGCCAATTCACTACTTATTCCTGGAGCTTTTTAACGTGGGGAGTCCAAGGGACCAGAACATGGGGTAAAGCTCAAATTATATTACATTGGTTTGGCAGGGTGGCAAACGTGCCCATAAGGGGTACTCTGAAGTAACATAGTAACCAACCAGTAATCCAAACTTCACAGAACAAATCCCCTTAATGAAAGGATTTGTTCTGTAAAACAGACTCAGTCAAAAGGCTGTACCCAAGGACCTAGAAGCCCACATATGGCCTCGAGGCCGCAGGTTCACCACCCATGCCCTAGACCATGCTGCTTCTCAAGAATGTGAAAACAAAATACAAATGGCCCCTGTCCCCAAAGAGCTGATATCCTTCGTGTCATATTTATTTTTAAAAATGGGTAACAAGAAATGGAAATGGAGGGAGAAGGGCAACTTTATGGATTATGTTCCCCTGGCACAATGCAGACTACTAAAGGGCAAGGATGGATTCATTTTTGTTATGAGACATGTATGCCCATAGGGCACCTCAGTGGTGCCAATGGATAGAGTGGATAGACTCATCTTCCTGAGTTCAAATCCAGGACTCAGATACTTATCAGTTGTGTGAACCTGCACAAGTCACTTAACCCTATTTGCCTCAGTTTCCTCATCTATAAAATGAGCTGGAGAAGGAAGTGGCAAAGCACTTGGTATCTTTGCCTAGAAAACCCCAAAAGGGGTCATGAAGAGTCAGACAAAACTGAAAAATGACTAAACAACACATATACCTACATGGGACGTCTAAATGTCTAGACATGGCTCAAGGGTGATGTGGATAGCAGTCCTTGGAATCTGACTCCACCTTCTACAAGAGAGACTGCAATTTTTGCCTTTAATGGGGAATAAAAGAAAGGTTATGGCCCTTTTCTCCAAGAAGAGTACTAATTTAGATTTCTATCTGGCCTCATTAAATAATGCTCCTCTAAAGGTACAAGTCTGGTTCAGAACAAAAGCCACTTCTCTGGTCCCTAGCCCTCATGAGTGAGGGTAGCCTTTTAGCTTAAACTGTCCAACTGAGCTCTTTCCCATCGAATGCTCGTTATATAAAAGAGCAGCATAAATAACATATAATGAATAAATCCATTTAACCATGTAAAACAGAGAGTGGAAACTAAAGAATCTCTGCAGACTGGAATATACTAGGAAGTACACAAGAGTGAATGTCTTCAGAGGGCAATTCCACAAGAGAAAGACTAAGGCAACAAGGGAATTTCTGTGAAGTATCTGGGGAAGGCAAGGTGGGTTTCAGGGACACGTTGAGAAACCAGCTTCTCCTTCATGGCTGAAGCTCAGGAAGTTCCTTTAACCCTCTTTCTCTCTCCCCCTATTCTCTCTCTCTCTCCCCGTCTCTCTCTCTGTCTGCCTCTCTCTCTCTCTGTCTCTGTCTCTGTCTCTGTCTCTCTCTCTCTCTCTCTGTCTCTCTCTCTCCCCCCCTATTCTCTGTCTCTCTCTCTCCCCCTATTCTCTCTGTCTCTCTCTCTCCCTATTCTCTGTCTCTCTGTCTCTTTCTCTCTCTCTCTCCCCCTATTCTCTGTCTCTCTCTCTCTCTCTCCCTATTCTCTCTGTCTCTCTCTCTCCCTATTCTCTGTCTCTCTGTCTCTCTCTCTCTGTCTCTTTCTCTCTCTCTCTCTCTCTCTCTAAGTGTGTGTTGGACCAAGTGTGTCTTTTACCCAAAAAGCTCTGGTAACAACTCTGCCCCTCACACACAGGTCCTGTAGTGTCCTGTCAGCATTCTCTCCAATAATTAAGAGTCATCTATCTCTCTGCTTGAATGCAGAGGCATGCAAAATGCGTGAAAGCTTGGCTGGAAACTTAGTCACCCTGTCTTTGTATTTGTAGTACCTTGTACAAAGTTGGCACTTAATAAATGTTCTATGACTGACTGATTACCTTCACCCGATGCAAAACTCCAATCACATCATTTCTGTATCCAAACCTTTGGGACTCCCCTATTGCCCAATGAACAAAATATAAACTCTTCAGCATTCAGGGGCTTTGGAAACCTGATACTGACCTTTCTTTCCAGAAATTTCACACAATTCCTACGCACACTTTATGCTGCAGTCAAACTGGATTATTCAGTGCTCTTCTTCTTATCCTATTCTCTCCTATATACCTCTGTATCTTTGAGGATACCAACCCCCATGCCTGGCTTCTTTTCCCTCCCCTTCCCTCACTTATTGATATCTTTCTCCTCCAAGGCCTAGATCAATTGCCACCAGTTCCCTAAAGCCTCTTCTGATTTCCCTCCCTCCTCAAGACTCCCAGGCTGCCCAGTTGAACCATTTTGATGCACTTAGTTATTTTTTGATTTGTATTGTACCTTTTCTTCTGTATACCCACATGACTCCTTCCCCTTGTACTCTACCTCCTTCCCCACTTCTGGCAATTTCAGTCCTGTGAGCATTGTGCAAGTCAGAATCTCTCTGTGTTCTAGGTAACTCTCTAAGGCTAGAGAATATAAATTGGAGAGAACATGCCAATCTGCACTGGTAGAGGGCATTTTCTCACCTGAGAGTTCCCTCTACCAGTGAAATTGGTATTCTTCCCTAGTCCTAGCCTTCTAGCTCTATTTTTTGCTCTTTGGACTTGTCCTTACAGGGGTACACTCTCACCCCACCTACTCCTATTTCTACTTTCTATTTATGGGTTGTCTCTTTTTTTAAAAAAAATTGAGATTAAATTAAAATAGAGATTAAAAAATTTCTAACAGCATGATTACTGGCATTTAATAAAAGGCCTGCCTCTCTATCTCTCTCTCTGCTATCCATCATCTATAAATTCATCTTTCTATCTATTTATCCCTTACAAGTGAGGTTAGGGAGCCGTCGTATACCTGTAATCTCATTAGGATAGGGAACTCCCAGGTGAGGAAGTTCCTTCTCCTGATGCGGGAGCACCTTCTCTCCTTGTACAAAGTACATGTTTGATAACATTAATAAGAAAAATAACAAAATGATTGCATCAATAGATGCAGAAAAAGGTTCTGATAAAATACAACATTCATTCTTATCAAAAACACTTGAAGCACAGGTATGAAGAAATTTTTCCTTAAAATCATAAGAAGCTTCTACCTATAACCATCAGCAAACATGATTCGTAAAGGAGATAAGCTAGAAGTCTTCTCAGTTAGATCAAGAGTGGAACAAGGATGCCCAGTGTCACCAGTATTGTTCAATGTTGCATTAGAAATGCTAGCAATAGCAATAAGAAAAAGAAATTTAAGAATCAGAATGGGCAATGAAGTAATAAAAGTATCCCTTTTTGCAGATAACAGGATGATACATTCAGAAAATCCTAAAGATTCAATGAAAAAGTTAATGCACTAATTTTAGTAACGTAGCAGGTTATAAAATAAACCTACATAAATCACCAGGATTTCTTTATATCACCAACAAAATCCTACAAGAAGAAATAGTAAGAGATACCCCCTTTAAAATAACTGTAGACTGTGTAAAATACCTGGGAATATATCTACCAAAACAAACCCAGGAGCTGCATGAGCATAGTTATAAAACACTATTTACACAAATAAAGTCAGGTTTAAATAATTGGGAAAATATTAATTGTTCATGAGAGGCAAAACCAATATAATAAAAATGACAATTTTATCTAAGCTAATCTGTTTATTCAATGCCATCCCAATTAAATTACCAAAAAAAATTGTTCTCCTGAGCTAGAAAAAATAATAATAAAATTCATTGGGAATAATAAAAGGTCAAGAATATCAAAGGAATTAGTGAAAAAAATGTAAAGGAAGGAGATTTAGCAGTACCAGATTTTAAATTATATTCTAAGGAAGTAATTATCAAAACTATCTAGTACTAAGATAATAAGAAATAGAAAGGTAGATCAGTGGAACAGAGCAGACATACAAATGAATATAGTAACCATGTATCTGCCAGACCTAAAGATTTAAGCTTTTAGGATAAGAATTATTTGGCAAAAATTGTTGGAAAAGCTGGAAAGAAGTCTGGCAGAAAGTGGACATAGGCCAATATCTTAAACCATTTACTAAGAAAAATTCAAAATGTATACATGTATAAAGTGAGATATCATAAGAAAATTAAAAGAACAGGGAACATATTACCTATCAGACTTATACATAGGAGAATGACTTATAAATAAACAAGAGAGAGCATTGTGAGGTGTAAAATGGATAATTTTGATTATAATAAATTAAAAGGTTCTTCTACAAATAAAACCAATGTAGCCAAGATTAGAAGGAAAACAGAAAGTCTGGAGAAAATTTTTATAGAGTTTCTCAGATAAAGGTCTCATATCAAATATATAAAGAACTTTGCCAAATCTGTAAGAATATGAATCATCCCCAAATTGATAAATGATCAAATGAATGAATAGGCAGTTTTTCTATGAAGAAATCAAAATTATATATAGTCATGTGAAAGATGCTCTAAAACACTATCAGAGAAATGCAAATTAAAACAACTTTGAGATATCATCTCACACCTATCAGACTGGATAAAATGATAGAAGGGGAAAGTGACAAATGTTGGAGGGACTATAGAAAAACTGGAACACTAATTCACTGTTGATGGAACTGTGAATTGATTCAACTATTTTGGAGAGCAATCTGAAATGATGCCCAAACAGCTATAAAAACCGTGTATACTGTTTGACCCAGCAATACCACTATTAGGTCTATTTCCTAAGGTGATTAAGAGAAAAGGAAAATAATTTTCATGTTCTAAAATGTTCACAGCAGCTCTCTTTGTGGTGGCAAAGAACTAGAAACTGAGGGGGCAGAGCCAAGATGGCAGAGTAGAAAGACAGACCTGTAGAAGCTCCCCCACATAGCCCATAAAATATCTGTAAAAAATGACTCTAAACAAATTCTAGAGCAGCAGAAAGCCACAAAACAACAGAGTGAAAGAGATTTCCAGTCCAAGACAGCCTGGAAGGTTTACAGGAAAGGTCTATCGCACTGGACATGGAGCGCAGCCCAGCATGGGCCACATGGCGCAGAAGGGATAAGACCCTGAACAGGCTTCAGGGAGGCACCAGCAGCAGCAGTTCCCAGATTGCTCAACCCACAAACACCACAGACAGCTTCAAAGGTCAGTGAGAAAGCTCCTTCACCCAGGAGAAGAGAACACAGATTGGACCACCTGCAGCAGCCACTGCAGAGGCAGCATCCATTTCTGGAGCCCTCCACCTAAAGCCCCTGGTGGAACTGAGCAGCTGATCTGAATCTCATCCCTGAGTGGCTGCCCTGCCCTCTCCCTTGATTGTGCCACCTTGGAGCAACTGAGAACTTACAGGTCCCCAGAGAATACCCTTCTCTTGACAAAGGACTCAAAAGTCAAGTAACTGGCTGGGAAAATGCCCAAAAAAGGGAAAAAAATAAGACTATAGAAGGTTACTTTCTTGGTGAACAGGTATTTCCTTCTATCCTTTCAGATGAGGAAGAACAATGCTTACCATCAGATGCCTCCAAAATAAATATGCAATGGTCTCAGGCCATGGAAGAGCTCAAAAAGGATTTTGAAAATCAAGTAAGAGAAGTGGAGGAAAAATTGGGAAGAGAAATGAGAGGGATGCAAGAAAATCACGAAAAGTGAGTCAACAACTTGCTAAAGGAAACCCCCCCCAAAATCCTGAAGAATATAACACCTCTAAAAATAGGCTAACTCAATTGGCAAAAGAGGTCCAAAAAGCCAATGAGGAGAAGAATGCTTTAAAAAGCAGAATTAGCCAGATGGAAAAGGAGGTTCAAAAGCTCACTGAAGAAAATAGTTCTTTAAAAATTAGAATGGAGTAGATGGAAGCTAACGGCTTTTTGAGAAACCAAGAAATTACAAAACAAAACCAAAAGAAGGAAAAATAGAAGATAATGTGAAACATGTCATTGGAAAAACAACTGATCTGGAAAATAGATCCAGGAGAGACAATTTAAAAATTATGGGACTACCTGACAGCCATGACCAAAAAAAGAGCCTAGGCATCACCTTTCATGAAATTATCAAGGAAAACTGCCCTGATATTCTAGAACCAGAAGGCAAAATAAATATTGAAAGAATCCAGCAATCACCTCTTGAAAGAGATCCAAAAAGAGAAACTCTTAGGAATATTGTAGCCAAATTTCAGAGTTCCCAAGTCGAGGAGAAAATATTGCAAACAGCTAGAAAGAAACAATTCAAGTATTGTGGAAATACAATCAGGATAACACAAGATCTAGCAGCTTCTACATTAAGGGATTGAAGGGCTTGGAATATCATATTCCTGAAGTCAAAGGAACTAGGATTAAAACCAAGAATCACCTACCCAGCAAAACTAAGTACAATACTTCAGGGGAAAAAATGGTCATGCAATGAAATAGAGGACTTTCAAGCATTTTTGATGAAAAGACCAGAACTGAATAGAAAATTTGACTTTCAAACACAAGAATCAAAAGAACCATGAAAAGGTAAACAGGAAAGAGAAAGCATAAGGGACTTTGTAAAGTTAAACTGTTTTCATTCCTACATGGAAAGATAATATTTGTAACTCTTGAGACTTTTCTCAATATTTGGGTAGTTGGAGGGATTTTACACATGCACACACACACACACACACACACACATACACACACACATATAGACAGAGAGCACAGGGTGAGTTGAATAAGAAGAGATGATATCTAAAAAAATAAAATTAAGGGGTAAGAGAGGAATATATTAGGAGGAGAATGGGAGAAATGGAATAGGGCAAATTATCTCTCATAAAAGAGGCAAGAAAAGGCTTTTTCAATGGAAGAGAAAAGGGAGAAAGTGAGAGAGAAAAAGTGAAGCTTACTCTTTTCACATTTGGCTTAAGGAGGGAATAACATGCTCACTCAATTTCATATGAAAATCTATCTTATACTACAGGAAAGTAGAGGAGAAGAGGACAAGAGGGGTGGGGGAGGATGATAGAAGGGAGGGCAAATGGGAGGAGGGAGTAATTAGAAATAAACACTTTAGGAGAGGGACAAGGTCAAAAGAGAGAATAGAATAAATGGGGGGAAGGATAGGATGGAGGGAAATATAGTTAGTCTTATACAACATGACTATTATGGAAGTCTTTTGCAAAACTACACATATATAGCCTATATTGAATTACTTGCCTTCTCAGTGGGGATGGGTGGGCAGGGAGGAAGGGAAAGAAGTTAGAACTCAAAGTTTTAGGAACAAATGTTGAGAATTGTTTTTGCAAACAACTGGGGAATAAGAAATACAGGTAATGGGGTATAGAAATCTATCTTGCCCTACAAGAAAAGAGAGAAGATGGGGGAAAGGAGGGGTGTGATAGAAGGGAGGGTATATTGAGGGAAGGGGTAATCAGAATGCAAGGCGTTATGGGGTGGGGGAAGGGGAGAGATGAGGAGAAAATTTGGAACTCAAAATTTGGTGGAAATCAATGTTGAAAGCTAAAAATAAATAAATAAATAAATGTTAAAATAAAAAAAACCTAGAAACTGAGGGGACATCCATCAACAGGGGAATGGCTACACAAGTTGTAGTATATGATTGTGACGGAATACTATGGTACTGTAAGAAATGATGAGCTGGTTGATTTTAGAAAAACATGTAAAGACTTGCATGAAACAATGAATAGTGAAATGAGCAGAAACAAGAGAATATTGTGCATAGTAACAGCAATATTGTTCTAAGAACAACTTTGAAAACAACTAAATCATGTTGAGTATTATAAATACTCAAATCAACTACAAAGGACCTGGAAGATACTATCCACCTCCAGAGAAAGAACTGATAAACAGAAGTAGGTATAGTATGGTTTTACATATATATGTATGTATATATACATATACATTTACATAGACACACATGCATTTGTGTCTAATGGTAACCTTCTCTAAGCCAGGGTAGACTGGAAGGGAGAAAAAAAACAGAAAAAAACTTAGAGGGAAGCACAGAAAAGTAGGGTAGCTTTGAAAATGATGTGTAGTATTTATTACATAGGTTTTCAAAAAAAGTAAATAGTATGAAATGCAAATTAATGCTTTTATATTGAATCCTCTTTTTATGTTGTGATGTGTACATAGAAATGTTTTTTTCATCTTTCTGTATTTAAGTTCAAAGTGAATAAAAAAATTTTTAAAAAAGAAAAACAAACAAAAAACCAAAGGAGGTTCTTATAACCCCTTGCCATGCCAGCCCAGCTCCCTCTTGGTTCTGATGAATGATTGTGTTCACTCAATTTATTTATGACCCTTTTCTAGTTGTCTGTTGACTGGTTCACATGCCCTATACACTAGAAAAGGGAAGATGGTGGGGAAGAGACAATAGTCCCATGAAGGCAGCCAGGAGACACTGGATGGATGGAAGGGAGGCAAAGTCTGAGGTTCTTCACAGACCAGAGGCATGGCCATAAAAGATGTTCCCAACCCCCGTCAAATTCTTTCAAAGTTCCAGGAGGATGTGGTAGCACATACCAGTAAATAGATTCTAGATATTTTCTCCAAGTATTTAAGCAAAATTCATCATTTACATTTTCCTTTTTTTTTCTTGATAATCTAGATTTCAAAAAGTATGTTCTTTAAACTTCAAGGGGGAAAAGTCTGTGCTAACTAGGAACTTTCTTTTCTTTCTTGCCAATTGGCAAATGCCTCCTTCTCTATGAAGGCGCAGCAAAGTGGGTATATTTCAAGGATATCATCAGAACTGACTTTTGAGAAACTAAAGCAGGCAGGAGGACCTGGGCTCAGGACTTAGAGTCAGGAGAGACATGAGTTCAAATTCCCATTCAGATACTACCTTGATGACCCCAGGCAAATAATTTAACTCTGTCTCAGTTTTCTCATTTGTAAAATGATGGAGATGGATTCAGTGGCTTCTAAATTCCTTTCTGCCTCTAAAGTTTTGATCCTATGACCCAGAGCCTTAAGATGTCATTTTTAGATCTCAGGGCCTTTTAATTTGGGAGAGGAGGGAGAAAACACTTAGCCTTGGTGGGATCTGAGAGGTACAAGGTGAGAGGCAATATTTCCTTCCTCTCAATAAAGTTCTACAGCACAGGATATGCAAGGCAGGGATGAGAAATGCAGGTAAAGACAGAAGGCCACCAACTCAGGGTACAACATGCCAACATTTTCATTGTTTACCATCCAACACTTGTTCCGCTGTTATTTCTCCAACCTTTGTGCATCTGAGGGATGCATCTTTGGGTGTACAGCTGCAGACCTCCTACAACAGTCAAATGAAAGGGAATGAGAAGGTATCAATCATTTCAGTAAACATGTCCAACAGGCATTTGCTTTCTTTGATTACCTTCCCAACACCTATTTGCCATGGCTAAGACTGGTGAACAAACACATCTCTTCTCATCAATATAAGACTATTGCTGAGAATGTCATTGAGAAAGCTATTACTGGGCTAAAGGAGGGATAGAGCAGAGGAGGAAGGGAAAGAAGCCCATCCGATCTTTTCCTATGCCTTGGTCTACGTTTCATTCCTAACCCTATTCTTTATCCTTACCAGGACCACCAGTCCCATCATTCCTCAGTATGTATTCTCCCAGACCATCCCCCTACCTGGGCTTCACTCTTCTTCCTTCTTGCTCTTGGCCCTATAGTTAGTATTTATTACACTTTGCTCTACTCACTTTCCCTTTACCCTTGGGAATTCTAGAGACTATTTCCTATGTTTGGAAAAATGCATTCCTTCCTCACCTCTATCTCATAGAATCCCAGCTCATTCATCACCTTTGACATGAAGTAGTTCCTGATCACCCCAGCTGCCAGTGCCTTATCCTCCCAAATTACTTTGCATTTATTTTGTAGTTTGTGTGTGTATATATATATATATATGTATACATACATATATGTGTGTGTGTGTATATATGTATACATATGTATGTATACATACAGTAGATAGATAGGATACATGCTTTCTCCCTTTTCTCCCTCTCCTTGAAGAGAGGGTCTGTTCCAAATGAGTTAACATTCATCAACTCAATTAATTTGTCAAAACAAAGTATTTGCAAACCTTAAAAGTGATACATAAATGCTAGTTATTAATAATAATAATAATTTTCTTTGTGTATCTAGCACCTAGCACCTAGTACCTGGTACATAGTAGATACTTAATAAATGCTTATTAATTGATTGCTTAAAAAAACCCAATAAGCTAGTTGTGTGATCTTAGGTGAAACCTTCCTTGTTTGTCCTTATTCTTGAAGAGGACCATGACATCAGGAAGGTGATGTCTTGACTTGCAAGTGAATTGGATTTAAGTGAGGCAGAGCTGTGTAAAGTCATCGGTCTCACTCTCTCCTCCAGGGTCATCTAAGTCCAGTTGGCAAGCTACAGATCAGGATGACTGGCAATGGCCCTGGGTGCAGTGCTAAGATCTTTCCCAACTCTCAGGCAACATCCCTTCAGTGATTAAGGGTAGGTAAGAAATGAGGCAAAGACTGGCCTCTTTTACCTAGTCAAAAACAAAAACACAAAAAAACACAAAATCCATCCCTTAGGGGATTTGGTGAAAATCACAATGTCTCAACCCCTCTCCCCACTCCCTAAGACTGCAGGTAACAGCAGAGCTGCTGTAATGCTTAGGAGGGAATTTCCACACCAGGAATTCCTTACACAGATTCCTTCTGCATTTTTTTAACATCACAGAATATTAGAACTGGAAGGAACATCCCAGAGCATCTAGTGCAATCTCCTTATTTTATAGGTAAGGAAGCTGAAGCCCAAGAAAAGGAAGATGAGAGACCTCTGGGCCTGGCCAGATGAGCTTTCCACTGTGCCACGGGCAGTTACTTTACTCTCCATTGACTTCATTCCCTTTAGGGAGATTTGGGAGTCAGTTTATCAATATCCTCTGAAAACTTTCCAAAGGGACGAAGAGGCCAAGTCCAGATAATCCCAGGCCATCTCAGCACAACATTCAGCCTAGGAATGCAAACAAGCCTCTCAGGGGCAGTTTTAGCCAAACTGGATGTTCCTTCCCTTATCTTGTCCTGCCCTAATCACTTCACTTCCCGCCCCGATGGCTTGCTGCTGACTTTCCAGGCAGGGAGGGAGCCAGACAGAAACATACCTCACAGCCTTTCCCGTGGCTCTGGATGTTTTTCATCTTACGCACTAAGGTTAGATAGAAACCCGTGCCGAAGCAATTCTTCAGAAAAAGGGGAGTCCCTGAGCAGTACAGCCTGCCCTGGGAAATGATGGCTATTCGGTCGCCCAGAAGGTCGGCCTCATCCATATGATGAGTGGACATGATGATGGTTCGGCCTGGGAGGGGGGGTAAGAGAGATCATTCAGGTGCTACTCTGCTTTGGAGAAGGAGTTTCCTTACCTGGAAGTTCCCTATCTCAGTAAAATTACAGATCCAGGCCCTCTCAACTAGGCTGGGGGCTAAGAATTTGAAACAGTCATGCGTACATTCCAGGCATATCACCAGTCAGCTCAAATGTACATTTTTTGAAAAAAAAATGGCAGTCAAGTTGAGAGGAGAGGGCTTCATCCTGCAGCACCGATCTCAGGGAAAACATGGATGATGTCCAACTCTAAGATCAGGCGTAGGGCCTAAATGAGTGCCCAGTCTGAAGAGATCAAAGAATTAGCTGCTGTGTGACAATTCATTGTTGTTCATTAGACCTAATTTACTCATCAACCAAGCCACCTCCACACTGGGCACTCTAGGTATGTGAGCACCCTTATGATATGATAAAGTACCTCTCTTCAAGTCTTCAGGAAGTGGGTGCATGTACTTTAACTGGAGGCACTATTCAAAGAGGAGGAAAGTAGAATTCTAGGTGATTAAACCACCAGTGAATAACACATGGAAAGTTTATGCAGTGGTTAGATGTCTTCTTACTAGTAGACATTGTTCAATTTAACAGAAATTCTGATCAAAGCAATAACTTGGCAATTTCTACACTTGGGACAAGTGGAAAGGAGAAGGAGATTTGTGGTGTAGTCTCGCCCATTTGTGGTGTAGCCTCACCCATGGTCCTATACACCTGAGATATGGTAACTGGTGCTGCCAGGGAGGCAAAGTGAATAAGAGAGAAAGTGCCCCCAGGACCAGCACCCTCTAAATAAACCCACTCTGGGGCAAAGGACCAGGTGCTCTGTCTTAGTTACAATTCTGGCTCTGACCTTTATTTATGCTCTTTTTTCACTGTCAGAAGGTGGCAGAAGGTAACCAAAAAATAGTAGGAAGGAAACAACTCAAGTATGGAGAAATCCCATCCTAATCTATGGCAATGAATGTCTCTACACTCAACACATGGCTCCTGGACCTGTTTATTAGGTCACCATTCTTCTGGAGCTTTCTGTGTTTTGTCTTTTGGGTGGTTTGCTTGTTTGTTTATGCAGTTGTCAATGTTCATCTTAACCACTTAGGACATTAGGGACATTAGGTCATTACTTCACCCCATGCTTCAGATGGCTCTAACCTACAACCAATTAATCCTCCTTCTCTAGGATACTCTAGGGTTAGGTCAACAGTTCTCAAAAAATGTCTCGGCACTTCAAGTTCCCTAAGTTTTTGATGGGAGCTTGGATTCACCTAAGTAACAGGTAAATCCAAATGTCAATAGAATCCCTCTGGTTCTCCAGCCTTAACTACCTATTAGGAAACCCCTTTTGTGAAACTGGGCCCCTGTGTTGCAGTTATTCTATAGGGCACATAGAGACAGCAGCCCCAGCCCCCTGGCTGAAGCCCATTACCTGAGCGATACTTCAAGAGCAGATCCCAGATGGAGCGCCTAGAATAGGGATCCACTCCAGAGGTGGGTTCATCCAAAACTATCACCTTGGCATCTCCCACGAAGGCAATGGCAACTGACAGCTTCCTCTGCATGCCCCCTACAGACACCAGAGAGGGTATTCACATCATAGTTGTGAAGGAGGGCAGGAAAGATGAAGTGAGGGATTAACCAGGACCTTCATATTGAGGGAGGCCAGCTTAAGGAAGACAAGTCTCCTCCTATTCCCTTGACATTTAGAATTGGCTCCCAGAGCTAGGTCCCAGGAAGGCTCACCTAAATACAGAAGGCCTTTTGGAAGCAAATCATCTGGAGAAAGACAACCCACACTCCTACAAGCCAATACACACCACTTTCACCTTCATATTTTAGCCCAAACTTTTATGAATATTAGAACTAAAACAACCTGGTAGAGAAGCAGTTTTTGTGCCATCCTCATTGTCAGAAAGGCCTGGGTTCAAGTGTTGCCTCACACATACTGGCTATGTAACCCCAACTTCTCAGTGGCCCCAGGCAAATCTCTAAGACTTTAAGTGGCAGGTGTTGAAAGCCATTAATATAAGGTGTTGCCTCCTTGGGAGTTTCTTAAATCATTAAAATCACAAGTATGATCCAAAAGACAAACAAATAAAACATCACCTGGCCCAGAGTAGGAATTTAATAAATGTTTATTTAATGAATGAATGAATGGATGAATGAACCCGCTTCTTGACCTTTTCCATTGCTCATCCCAAATGAAAAGTGATAGAGAGGCAAGCTCCTCCCAGAATATTTCCCAAACATCAGGAAATCTTTCAAGAACTTTCCAAGTTCTTGGTTGCTCAGCATCTTCAAGCCCTAACCCCTTGTGAGATTGATCAGCCACACCAAACAACTGGTCTCTTTAATATGCTCCTCTTCCCTCCCCTGCCCTCCTCTCCTTCCATCCCCCCTCCCCTCCACCCCACTCTCAACACCCTCACAGCTTAAAATTGAGGCTATCAGAAAACTAGCCTGGGCCCAGCCTCAGCACCTGACAGGTTCTGAGCCTCTTCGTTTCTTTTGTGGTGAAGGCCTGTGTCTTCCAACATGGTTTCCATCTCCAGCTGTGCCTCCTTTCTAGACTTTCCCTTCAGCTGTGCATAAAGCAGGATGTGTTCGGCCACTGTGAGACTAGGGGAATAGAACAGAGAAAGGGCCTTGGAACCCTGATGCTGAGGGAGATGAACCTCATGTGTCACACCTTAGAAGGAGCAAAACATCTTCACCTCAATTTAATTCCCAATTAGAAAAATCATTCAAGTGAATGACCTAGAACCCAATCAGACGCCTAGAAGGAAGGCTCTCCCCAGTGATAGCCAGAACCTTAAGGCTCAATGTCTCTCAGTAACAGCCTCCAGGGCAATCCAAGAAGGAGAGGAACCCGAGGTAAGATCTAGAAGACAGTCCCAGAGGGTGGGCAATCTTGACTCAGGCTGTACTTACTGGTGGAATAGAATGTTGTACTGAGGACACATGCCCAGGTCTTGCCGGATGGAGTCCATGTTGGTCTCAATGTCTTTCCCACCAATCAGCACAGTGCCGGAAGTAGCAGGGAGCAGCCCCGTCAGGATGGACCTGGAGAAAGCAAGACCGTGTTCTTTGGACAAGGAGACCAACTTGCTGGCATGGTGGCACCATTTAGCCCGAGTCAGGGAGAAACCTTCTCTTTATTCTAGTTTGAACCCAAAGAGTTATTAAAGGAAAAGTCGTAGACAGATGTAAACCCTTGTGCTCACTTAGCTCGTAGTTCAGATAATCACAGCCATCTCCCTCCACTGGGTACTGGACTTGGAGTCAGGAAGATCCAGGTTCAAATCCTAACCATGATATTTACTAGCTGTGTGACCCTGGGCAAATCACTTAACCTTTCTGTGCCTCAGTTTCCTCCTCTGTAAAAATGAGGGGACTGGACTCCATGGGCTTTAAGGTCCCTTCTGTCTCTAAATCTATAATACTATGAAGATTATTCATCACCTTCTACGTACGTAAAGTGACAAATGCAGTCATTAGGATGCAGGGAAAAGACCTGTGGATTCCGGTCAGAGGACCCAAGTTCAGATCTTAATCCTGAGCATTTACAACCTGTACAACCTCAGGCAGTTCACTTCAGGCTCACCTGCAAAATGAAGGGGTTGGACTAAATGTCTTCTCAGGGTCCCTTCTAGCCTTAAATCTATGATCCTAGGACCCTCTTTGTGTTAGGGCTCACAGACTAACAAGGTTCAATGGCAAAAATATCCTGTGCCCTCAGCCTTTCTGGCTGGCTTGCTTCTGGGAGATGAGCTCTAGCTGATAAAAAGGGAAATATGACAGGAACAAAGCAGTGACAGAGATGGGAAGTTGCAGAACTCAAGAACTTGTTGTTTTATGGGGTAGTGAGTCCTCCATCTCTGGGAGATGTTCAAATGGTGGCTCGAATGTTTATCTAGATCTGTGGTTGCATCTATTTGGGGAATTCCAGGTATGAAAACTCCTTTCATCATGTAAGTTGGCAGCTCATCCATAACATAATCTTAGTGAGGTCCCTGGGGTCCTATGAGGTTAAAGGTTGTGCTTAATATGTGTCAGAAGCAGGACTTTCAAGTCTACTTGACTCCAGACTCATCCTCTTTCCACAATATCATGCAACCTCTGAATTAATTTTTAGAGAAGTTATTAAAGAAAGGATTTGTGCTTCAGGGAGGGGTTGGTTTAGAATAGTATGCCTTAATGAAAAGAACACTGAATTTGAAATCTAAGGATCTGGGTTCAAATTCTAGCCCTGCCCCTTCCTCACTGTTTCCTTGGGCAGAAGCAGTCTTCACTGCTCTAGGCCTCAACTTATTCAGTGCAAAAGTGAGGGGACTAAACTGGCTTCCAGGTTCCCTCTGGCTCTTACACAGGTCTGACTACATCACCACTCACCTCCAATCAGTGAATGTCAAAGCCTCCCTGTTTCATGTAGGATCAAATCCTCTGCGTGGCATTTAAAGCACTTCACAATCCTAGCCTTTCCTCTCTACTCCGTGAGTCAGTCCTACCGCTCTCCTCTCCAGCCTTTCGCCCTGGCTGTCTTCCATGCCTGGAATGGTCTCCCACCTCACCTCCAACTCTTAGAATCCCTCAACTCCTTCAAGACTCAGCTCAAGTGCAAATCAGCAGGAGTCTAAAATTCCCTTCCATCTCCCCAGTGTTGATCTCTTCTGCACTTCTGTATCTACAGGTTTTCTACTTCAAAAGAACAGAAACTCCCTGCAGGCAGGGGAGATCTGACTTTTCCTTTGTATCCCCAGAGCTTTGTTCATGGCACATAGTAGGTGCTAATTGTGGACTCCCAGACAACCTCTCCCGAGTCCTTTCTAAATCTAAGTTTCCAGGATTCCCTTCTGCCTGCCAGCCAGCCCCAGGGCTGCACACAAGTGAAGTGTCCACTGGGGACCAGCAGAGGGCAGCACGAGAAGCAAAGACAGCATCTCGGACTTGGCATTCCATTCCCTCCCAGGGCACATTCCAACGCTGGGCGTGTACATCTGCGGCTCTAGCCTTATCTCCTTCCAGAAACCAAAAGACCCAAAGGCTACTCTTGGATCCCCGGGGCCCTCCGAGATATCAGCTGCTCCCCGGAGATGTCGTCACTAGCCCAGCGTCTGATCTCCCTATCTGAGAATTCTCAGGGCTAAGCCTCTTCTCGCCTCCTACCATCTTCTAGGAACGGTTCTGCTTTTTCAGTTTTTCCACCGCTCACCTCACATCTGACAGTTTGCTATAAGAACATGCCTAAACCAAGACAGAAGTGTACCAAAAAGGCATTTTAAAAGACCATTATACAAAGGTGAGGCCATAGGATGATTTATCTATCATCTGACCATAACAATAACCTACCTTTATATAATGTATAAACCAATAGGTAAATGCTATAGCTATTAGTGTTCCCATTCTACAGATGAGAAAACTGAGATTCAAAGAGGGTACACTGGTTGCCCGGGTATATATATCTGATAAGTAGGACTTGAACCCAGTTCTTCTGGGCTCTGAAGGCAACACCTTATTCACCATATCACACTCTTTTTCATTATCAAAAATAATAGCCATTTCACCCTTGCAAATATATAGTAACAAACCACTATAGACATCTAGAATGTGTATTATATACATTCGACTTTATATATATATATACATATAACAAAACTGTAGACATCAACTTATTTGATTCTTATAGCCTATGCACAGCTAAATTCTTTAAAGTAGGTAGCAATAACAATGGCTTCCATTCATATAACCCTTTACAAAGTTCTTTCTTCATGACAATCCTAAGAGGTAGTTGTATTATCACCCCCATTTTACAGATAAGGCAACTGAGACTCTGAGAAGTTACTTAATTGATCCAAGGTCACACAGCTTAAAAAAAAAAACTATCAGAATTGGAATCTCAACTTGGGTCTTTAGACTTTATTGTTGGAGCTCCCTCCACTACTGTTATACTGCCTTTCATATTTTATTTTATTCCTGACCTGGATTTTTAATGACTTTCAGTGCAGAAACTTCTCTCCATCCTGCAGATTAGAGTATTAGAGACTTTCCTGGCTAAGTGACTTGCCCAAGCGTCAGAGGCAGTATCTGAACCCAAGTCTTCCTAACTAACACCAAAGTCTAGGTCAGCTCTCTCTGGCCAATGCCATGCTGGCTTTCATAAGCTCTGACTACATTAGAGCTTTGGGAATTGCATGTGTAAGAGATATCTCACAAGATCTCAGATCAGATAACTCTCCTTTTTGCTACTATAACCAGAGGGAGCCAACATTATTTAGGAGAAAGAATGCAATTCACTCTCATTCATAACCATGAAACAATTGGAGAAAATAATTTCCTATGTATAAGGTACTGAGCTGAGCCCTGGAAGATTCAAAGAAAGGTAAAGGGATTTTACATAGCACCACCATCTCATCCCACCCCACCCCAGCTTATATCCCAATGGGGTAAATGAGATATGAAGAACCAGGCAGATACAAGAGCTAGAGAGAGTGGATGGAAGATGCTATAGAGGGGAAGGGATGGGTGGCCAGAGGGGACCAGAAAAGATATCCTGCAGAAGGAAGGATCTGATGGAGACTTACAGGAAACTGAGAAACTAGGTAGTGGAGGTGAGGAGGTAGAGCACTGAAGATAGGAGGTACAGCTAATTCCAAAACTCTGAGACAAGAGATGAAGTGAAGAGTAGGGGAATGCCAGGAATCCAGGGTTGTGGAAACATAGAGAACAAGGAAAAGAATAAGGAAGGGCTAAAACTAGAAAGAGAGAAAGAGGCCCTATTATGTTACAAAGAATTTAAGTGTGAAGATCAAATGAGGTAAAGTTGGGGCAGCCAGGTGGTGCAGTGGATAGAGTGCCAGCCCGGAGTCAGGAAGACTGATCTTCATGAGTTCAAATCCAGCCTCAGACACTTCCTACATGTGTGACCCTGGGCAAGTCACTTGACCCCGTTTGCCTCAGTTTCCTCATTTGTAAAATATGCTGAAGAAAGAAATGGCAATGCAAGTGGTATCTTTGCCAAAAAAACTCCAAATGGAGCCATGAAAATCCATACATGACAGAACAGCAAAAATGATCGTAAAGCACTTAGCACAGTCTGTGGTGCATAGTAAGTCCTATATAAATGTGTGTGTGTGTGTGTGTGTGTGTGTGTGTGTGTTCGTCCTTTGTTGCTGTCAGAGAAATAATGACATGACTTGCACTTGACTTTGTTTTGAGTCAGGGAGGGCTGTGCAGGTCACCAGTCTCACTTCTCCTCCAGAACCATCTGAATCCAGTGACCACATAGTCATCAGGATAGGATCAGGCAACTGGGGTTGTGACTTGCCCAGGTCACACAGCTAGTGAGTGTGAAGTGTCTGAGGTGAAATTTGAACTCAGGTCCTCCTGACTCCTGCACTGGTGCTCTATCCACTGCTCCACCTAGCTGCCCCTGATTATGTCAAATGAAGCAGTGCTATATACTGGAAAGAAAACTGACTCTGGGGAGCAAAGGACCTGGGTTCAAATCCCACCTCTTATGTAACTCTTGCTTCATCTCCGTGGTTCCAAGGTTCCTAGGCTTTGGTTTCCTCATTTGTAAAATGAGGAGTTGGATCATACAGAGGTCACTTCTAGCTCTAAATATGCAACCCTATTAATTAAGCACTCAATGTTTGCAAGATGCTATTAGGGGTATAAATCGAAAGTCCCTGTCTGCTAGGGAGATAGATAAGATGCTCTGAGAAGTGAAGCCAAGAGGGGTGTCCTAGTGTGGGGCATAGAAAGCTTGTCTCCATATCTGGAGGAGCTTGGTGCAGACGGGTAATGACTATCTAAATCTGGGCAAATCCATTAACTTCTCAGTGCCCCAGACAATTCCCTCTAAGACTAGAAGTGGAAGAGTGGGTGCCAACTTGCACTGGTAGAAGGGGGTTTCCTCACTGGGAGTTCTCTATACCAAGAGCACCTCAGGTTTATTCCCCATCCCATCCCATGCCACCACCCCCCCCATAAAAATAAAAGATCATCAGAGGGGAAGGGAATCAACACATAGTACTGAGCACCTACTGTGTGCTAGGCACCGTGCTAAGCACTTTATAATTACTATCTCACTTGAGGAAACTGAGGCAGACAGAGGTGAAGTGACTTGTATACAGCTAGTAAATGTATGAAGCTGACTTTGAACTTAGGTCTTGCAGATTCCAGGTCTAGTGCACCTTCCACTATCCACTGCACCAAGTAGCTCCCCCTGACTGACCTCTGAAGGGATCTCACAGCACTTAAGCTAAGCCCTGAAGGAGTTTTGATCCTAAGATGCATCCCTGGGAAAAGAGTGCATTCCCCCAAGCCCACCCCAAGGTGAAGCCTGAGGCTCCTCCAGATGGTTCCCTGAGTTCTCACATGGTGGTGGTTTTCCCAGCACCATTGTGCCCTAGGAAGGCAGTGATCTGGTTCTCATAGAAAGTGATGTTCAGGCGGTCCACCGCTGGCTTGCCTTGGTAGTCAAAGACCTTCACCAGATTCTGCACACACACTCCAGGGACCAGTCCAGGTTGCTCTCTCTCAAAGAAGGTATCTTAAAGAAAAAGAGGTTGATAGATGAGTGGGGGTCATTAGGTCTTGCCTTATCCTCTAGCATGGTGTCTCTGGTTTAGATCCCTTGATGGCAAAGTCTCATCAACCTTGCTTTCTAGCTGGGTAAGAGCTGTCTCCTGACCTAAGCTCCCTGTTGTCCCTATTAGACCAAGGCTCCAGAGGCAGCAGTGTTCTGGAACCAGCTTCTACTGGCTCCAGAGAGCTGCTTGTTAAATTCTCAGCATGGGCCTTTATACCTCAGAAATAAGCAAATGCTACAACTCAAGGCTTAACTTATATTTTGTTGACTGTGTAGACTTAAGAACATGATGGAGAAAATGTTAATAAAGCAGATTAAACTTAAAAGTTATGTCATGAGTACATCTTTTCCCTGGAGAGCTGGTTGTTAAGCACTTTCCTGTAAAATGGATTAGATGACCTCTCTCCGATGCCTTCTAGCTCTAAATCTATGCTCCTGCCTGGAGACACCTGAGGGATTCTGAGTTTAAGTGATTTTTCCACATTCACACAACTAGTATGTGTCCAAGGCAGGAATTAAACCCAGGTCTTTCTGACTCCAAGGCTGGTTTTGTTGACAATGCCAAAGAAAGTTGAAATGTCATCCTGGTGTGAAAGACGGGAATTTGGGTTAGGGAAATGACAACTTTGAACCTGGGCCAACCAGTTAGGAATCATTAGGTAACAGAACAGAGTGACGGGGTTCTCAGATTTCTAGAGCCCAGCTGGGGTAGGGGAAGGCTCTCTAGAGCGGGCTCCCCGCCTGCTGTGTAGTCGGGCCATTGGCTATATTTTCTGCCTTTTCTCATAGCTCATATCCGTCTCAAGGCCTAGTGACCCAAACTAATTGTTCTTGCTAAATCCTCGGAAGTGAAGTCAGTGTATTTGTGTAACTCACTTGGGATTTGCTTAACAAGGGCATAAACACATTACCCACTTCAGGATGGCTTTCTCCAGGAAATATGTGCTCATGTCTGGGGTCCCCCCTTCTTTTCCCCCTACCCCATGCTTTTTCTGCACATGTGCAACTGGTCCTTTCCAAAGGGTTCAGCTTGAGTTTTTGTTGAAGAAGATCATTAATTTCCCTAGGTTTCCTTTCACCCAAGTTAGACATGTTACTCTGGCCTTTTCCACCTTTCCTTTGCTTGGGTTTCCCTGTTTGTCTAGGAAGGGCAAGAATTCTATCTTTTTAAATTCTTTTTTCGATTTTAAACATTATTTTTATTCTTTTCTGTTCTTTGTTTATATTTTAGGTCTATTTTTTTATTACATATATTTATTTTTAATTTTTTTTAAATTTAGGGCAAGGGTTTTTAATCCTAGGTCTGTGAACTTTAAATACACACACACACACACACACACACACACACACACACACACACACACACACTGTATTTCAATAGAATTTGTTTCCTTTCTAATCTTATATATTTTACTTTATGAACTGAAAAACATGATTCTGAGAAGGGGTCCCTAGGTGTCATCAGCCTGCTAAAGGGGTCCAGGACACACAAGTTTAAGAACTTCTGGTCTAGGGTTTATACCGTGTATCCCTCCTGGGTGACTGGGGTCTTCCATTTCTTCTGTTATAGGTTCAGTCTTTTCCAGGGCCCTTTCTTCTCTTGTTGAACATCCTACAGGACCAAACATGAGAGTTAACTCTCTCCATAAGATCTGGGAAGGGTCAGGGGGTGGGAGAGGAGATAAGAGGCCAAGGAGTCTTTCCTGTGAGAAGCAGCCCTGGGAGGCATACAAAACAGCCCAGTCAGCATGCTTAGCATCAGGCCCCCTCCGGGGTAGCCACCCCCACCACCCCTGCCCTACTCAGCAGCTGCTGTGACAGCCCGTGACGTACTGAAACCAGCCAGAGTTTTCACTCAAGCTTTCTGGGTGCCCCCTTGCGCAATCCGTACCCAGGAGTCACTGCCATTCCAGAAAGCTTTGTAATACAAGCTTCATTGAAAGTCAGACAGTTTCAGTGCATCGAGATGTGTCAGGGAGTGGAAAAGCCTGTTGGGAAGGGGCTTTTAACTTGGATTTGATGACAAGGTTTATTTGATCTTCAATATCCACTACTCTTCTCCCCAGTCCAGGGCCCCATTAAGGTAGTGGGGGAAGTGGGAGAGATGGAGGTGGGGGGTGTACACGTAGGTCCTCTCACCTTGGGGACTCCTTTGCTATTTTTAAAGCTAGGCCTTGTAGTTGCTTTTTGTTTTACATCAATCATTAATCCTCCCTATCCCCTAGCCCCATCACACAGAGAGTACATCCAAAATCACGCAATGCAGTTACCTCACCTGAATCTGTCTATAACACTCTGCTTCTCCACCTGGAACGGGGGGGTAGGTTTCATTATTTACTCCCTGGGTCCTATCCATTTTTACATACCAGACAATCACCGTGAGAAACTGGGAGGGTGATGGGTGCGGGAGGAGGTAGGAAGTGAGGGTACATAGGTGGGGCTCATCTTCAGAGGGGCAATCTTGGCTCTGCCATTTCCTATCTTTGTGACTTTGGGCAAGTCCTTTCTCCTCTGAGGGAACTGAAATGATGGCCTTAGTCCCCTCATCTTTTAAAACAAGGGTGGGGGGGGTAGGATTAGATGATTCCTAAAACCCCCTCCAGTTCTACAGCTCAGATCCCAAACCTGAGTGCCCTTCCCCCCAGCTGTGATCCCCCCAGCATCACACAGGGGCAGGTATGCACAGGGAGTATTTAGGCAAAGCCTTTGGTGTGTCCTTCTCTGCTATGTACCTTCGGATGAAGGACGGGGTACCTAATAAAAGAATTTTCATGATGAGGTGGAGTTGTGATGTGATAAGACATAAAGGACAGACAAGCTGTTAATAAGGACACTCCAGACAGGTTCTCTGCCTTTCGTAACAGACAGTGATCCCCAAAGCCACCCCTGTGAGTAGAGGACTGTCACCTCTGAGGAAGCCCTACCTACCTTTTCAATATCTTTCTTTTTAAAATTCATTCATTCTTCCCCATTAGAATCAGGAGCTGGCTTTGCCTTCCTTTATGTCCCTTGCACTTATCCCTGTGCTTGGAACATAGTAAACTCTTAATAAATGTTCATTAACTATCTAAAAATAAATAGGAGAAGCTGTACAGAAAAAGACCAAGCTGTCTGAATGCTCTGTGTTTAAGACATTTCTTTTTTTTTTTTTTTTTAGTCACCTGAGCCTTATAAAAGCCCTAGGGTAAGACCTACATGGAGGTTTGAAGGGTCTTCCTGGGGAGAGCTAACCTAGGCCCAAGCCCACCACTACAGAGCAAATGCCAAAAAGTACCTTTTTGGTAGGGAGGGGGAGAGGAAAGGCAAGCTTCTCACATTTCAAGTTGGGAAGCATTTCCTTTGCCCACAGAGCCTGCTGAAGGCCTTGTCCCTGAAGTTTCTTTCTCTGCCTCTGTCCCCAGATACCAAAAAGAAAAAGGAGGTGGGGTGGGGGGAAGGTGGTGTCTCTCCTTAATTCCAGAACCCTGCCTTGGCCAGGTGTCCTTGATCAGTGGGAAGGATGAACTTTTATCTAAAGCCTCATGGCAGAACAAATGTCCTTATCTCTCCTCACTTTGGGCCTTCTGTGTGCTTGTGTCAACATGGAAGGGAACTGAGAATATTTGTTCTGAGGATTAACCCCCCAGAAACTCTGGAAGTCTCTTCATTTTGGGAGAACCACCTGTTCCTTTTAAGAGTTTGAGCAGAGGAAGACCAGGTGAATAGAAAAGAGGAGAAGGAGGGTTCAGTTCTTCATGCATGCATTCATTCATTCAACAAGCATTTATTAATCTACTTCTGTATACCAGGCACTTGTCTCAGCTCTGGGGATATAAAGACAAAGATGTAACACAGAAGCCCACATTCTACTGGAGAAAACCCACACAGGATCATAGACATAGAGCTGAAGCCCACACAGTCCAACACCCTGATTTTAAAAATGAAGTAACTGGGGCTCAGAGAGATTAAAGTGACTCACCCATGGTCACATGGGAAGTACATGGCATCATTAGCAGTTGAGTCCAGGTCTTCTGACAGTAGGTACAAGACTCTATCTATTGCCTAACCTTGTACAAAAAATACTCGTACAAAAAGTAAGCACAAAATAATGTCAGGAATGTGAAGGAAGATACTAAACATATGAGATTGGTATAGAACTCTTGAAGGAGGTAGTATTTAGTGGAAGCTAAGGGGTCTATTGGAGCAGAGATTAGAAGATTGTTAGAATCAGAGATCTCCAACTTGGGGTCCACAGATCTCAGGGAGTCCATGAATTTGGATGGGGAAAAAAACCCATTTCAATCTAATTGGTTTCTTTGGTAATCTTCTGCATTCTATTTTAGGCATTTAAAAACATTATTCTCAAAGGGGTTCATAGGTTTCACAGGGCTGCCAAAGGGGTCCATAACACAAAAAAGTTCAAGAATCCCTGAAATCGAATGAATGCATGAAAAAGTACATATTAAGTACTTACTAAGTGCAAAGCACAAAGTGGTACAGAGGGTACAGCTCTGGGTCTAGAGTCAGGAAGACCTGAATTCAAATCCAACCTGAGACCCTTACTTGCTGTATAACCCTGGGCAAGTCACTTGACTTCTGTTGGCCTCAATTTCCTCCAGTGTAAAATGTGACAATATCACCTCCCCTACAGGGTTGTTGTGAGGAGCAAAAGAGATGATATTTGTAAAGTGCTTAGTACAGTTCCTGACCCAGAGCAGAAACTTCTCTTTGTTAATGCTGGGGGTGCAAATGGAAAAATCAAGACATTTGGTTTGGGGAGTGGGTGGGGAAGAAAACACCATAGAGGAGATTTATAGAGGACAGTGAGTTGTGCTAACTGAACTTCAAGGTCCTATTTGATTCAGGGACCATGTGATTGATTCCATGATTCCCAGAGATCTCCTGGCCCCCATCCCAAAGAATCTGAACAGTCATGAACACTCAATGGTGAAAGGGCTGCTGTTTTAAGTTTCTCCTTGGAGAGTTACTTAATCTCCTTCACTCATGTTGTCAAGAACAAAAGGCCTTATCAGACATCTCTCACACACACTGGGGACACATGTGGGGGATGTTCTCAGATGCCCAGATGCCTCTGCAATGCAGTAGAGAGCCCTCAGGTGGCATGCTGACTCACCCACTAATAATACCCTCCTAATGATGGGCTACCCAGGTTCAAAGCCAGAGGCTGGCATTCCCACTGGAATCTCTCCAGCTTCTCCAGAAAGGGACCTGAGTCACTCAGTTACATCTCAATAGGGCAGGACAGCACAACTAGATCCAGGCAGAAGGTTTTCAGGACTCACCTTCACCTCCAAGCCAATAAGACTCTTGCAGAAGGAAATACCAAGGAAGTGGTGTTCCGTAGTCCCCTGGAAAACACACACAAACACACATAAACAAGGAGGTGTAGACTAAATGTTCTGACTGGGACCCCGCCCAGCTACATTCTTGTAAGCGCCTGGGACTTATCTATGTGAATCTCAGACTGTAATTATAGATATTTATAGTTTTGCTAGCCATAACACAACAGAACTACAGCCTCTCACAAGGACTGACCATGTCGCATGCGTTCATCAAAAGAGCCTTGGTTTTCTTATATTTTCTCATGTACTTATGTCATTGGTTTTCTTATATTTTTCAGGAAAGTTAGGATGCTAAAGTAAATAGGAAAGAGAGGGGCCCACATTGATATGAACAGTTGGTGCAGTGAGAGGGTCCTGAGTTAAATCACAGCCCTACCACATGCTATCTGTGTGACCTTGGGCAAGTCACAACCTTTTGAGACCTTGGTTTTCTTATCTGTAAAATGAGGAGGTTCGAGCAAATGGTCTCCAAGGTCCTTTCCAGCTCTAGAGCTATGATCAATCATATGATGCTCATGGGAACAGATGACCAAAAGCTGAACTTTTGTAGTCTAGCCAATCATTCTGCTGCCCTAATGGAACCAGTTATCCGAGGGCAGGAGAGAAGCAAGACTGTGGAGTTTTCTTAGCTGCCCAGTTCCTTGCCTGTTCATCAAAGTTATAATGGGCAATTTTAGAGCCTAGGACTAGAGTTACAGAACACATTCAGGGCGAGACTCGTAAAAGGTGCCCTCAAAAAAACCTTTTCCATACAAATTAGGTTGGGGATTGGGAAAGGACCTGGGAAAAATGTCCAACAGAAGGAGGTAGAATCCCTAGGGCACTGACTGTGCCCCTCCCCCCCACCCCATGTATGAACAAAGACCCTCGGATATACTTTTTTGGAAATGGGATGAAGCAGAGCAAGGGGGGGTCACTGGGGGTGTAGTTGTCCTGGTGAGGAAGGGCACCATCTGGTAGCTTTCTATATTAACTAATTATTCTTATTAATGAAATTCTAAGGTCAATTGTGTCTCCCTGCTGAAGGAATGTGAGTGTTGTTATCACTCTGTGGCAGGTTCGATTGCTGCTCCCTGGTTAGGGCTCCGTAGTTCTTTTGCACTAACCAAGATTTTCCTAAAATGGTCAAATAGTCATGAGTTTTACATTCACACAAGCCAGCACCCTGACTGGAGTCAATTCCAGACTCACTCTCTTCTGCTGCTGACCCATACATATCCTTTAAGGCCCCATGAATTAAGCAAGGTAGCAATGGGGAAAATACCTACTCACTGTTCAAGCACAGAAACTGGTTCTTAGTTGACTTCAAGGCCACTTAAATCAAGGTAGGCCTTTTCCAGCTGCAGGGACATGCTATTTTTTTAGAATTAGATAATACTTTAACCAAAAATGCTTTCATTACACTGGACGGCATTAATGAAGGAGCTGTGTCTTCTATTTGCCAGGCACTATGCTGAGATATACAGGGCTTTGGGAAATGAAGGGCTTTGGGAATCTTTAGCCCTCTTGAAAATTTATGAAGAATGTGGCTTCATCAGCCATTATTAAGGCATCTGACAACTTTGCTTCTGTTGAAGTAGTTCCCACCCGCAACACAGAATCCACCCTAACCTACTTTGTGATGGGAGGTAAAACCCTTAGTCTATCAAGAACTCAATCTTCTTATCAGTAAAATTAGAGGGATGGATTCAGCAACCATGGGAGTTCCTTCCTTCTCTAAGATTCTGTATGATGCCAGGAACTTGATTCTGTTAACATGGGAAGAACTTGTCCCCAAGCCCAGTGGACAGAATGGCTGTCCCATGTACTCTTTTTGCCCTTGAATTTCAGGTAGTGTCATTTGATGAATACCCCACCAGAAACGTGAGGAGTAGTAAAGGGGGGTGGGAAACAAAAGGGGGAAAATGGAAGAACCTAGGATATGTCTGCCCTGAGGGAAGTAAGATCTTCATGAAACAAAGAGAAAAACAAAATGGCCCTTAGCCTTCTTTGTCCACCATTTCTGCTTCTGCAGTGATGGTGGCAAAGCTGCAAAAATAACAGGAGAGGATACTAAGAATCCCACAGTCGGACATTAATTTAGCTACTAGCCTCTAAATGTAAGATTCTTGTCCAATGACCAATGAATAGACACAGGGCTGAAAGAGATATCCATTTTGGCATCACCTCTATAAATGAAACCAGAAAATAGAAGGAAGGTACAACTAAATGGGGATGGCTAGGTAGTACAATGGATAGAATCCTGGACCTGGAGTCAGGGAGACTCACTTTTGTGAGTTCAAATCCATCCTCAGACACTTACTAGCTGTGTGACCCTGGGCAAACAACTTACCATTGTTTGCCTCAATTTCCTCATCTGTAAAATGAGCCAGGGGTCTCTGCCAAAAAAATCTTAAATGGGGTCACAAATAGTCAGACAGGACTGGAAACAACTAACTAATACTACTACCACCACAACTAAAGGGAAGTGTAGCTAGGAGGTTCTTTCTTGAAGAGGCAGAAAAGGGAGCTGGTGAAGACTGTTTTATCACATGTCCAAAGGCAACAAGAAACATCCCTGTATCTCAGTAGAGTTTTACTCACCTGGAAGTACTTGGTCAAGATACCAGGCCAGGAAGCCATAAAGGACTGCATCAATCAGCATCATTTTGATGGAGAGAAAAAAACTGAATTCATCCCCTTCCATGGGGCTCGTGCCAATGTTGCCCCACTGCAGTCCAAGGCCTTGCTCTTCATAGCGAGACAAATACTCAGTGCCAAACCCAAATGCCACAGGAGACAGCAGGCTCTGGGCAAGAAAGTCATAGATAGATTAGGGCAGGTGTCCCAGGACCTGCAGGACAGTCCTTCACATAACACAATGACAAACACAAGTTCAGAGAACAGAAAAAGTGCTAGGAGGAGGCCTGTCTAATTTCCTCCCAGTTTCAATCAGACTTGAGCATTTAATAAGTGCTTACTGAGTGCTGGGTACTGTGTTAACGCTGAAAGGCTAAAGAAAGATGAAAGAATGAAGAGGCGTGATAGAGACCCTCAGGCCTCTGGGAATTCTGCTCAGCCCCTGCCTGGACCACCTCTTCACCCAGTGAAGAGAAGCCAGAAGCCACTGTTGAGCCCATTCTCAGGAAGACCTGAGTTTCAATCCAGTCTCAGACACTTAGTGGCTAGGTAATTCTGGGCAAGTCACTTCATCTCTGTCTCAGATTCCTCATCTGTAAAATGGGCATATGGCAGCTGCCTCCCAGGGTTGTTATGAGGTATCTGTAAAGCATTTTACAAACCTTAAAATGCGATATAAATGCTGGCTATTGCTGTTATTAACATTAGCATTGTTCTGTTCTGCCTCAGATGCCAGGTGGTGACTTTTAGCACGTCACTACATTTCTCTGGGCTTCAGTTTCCTCAGAAGCTGCAGACTTACTGTGAATAAAGATTGCTTCATTCTCTGTACTTGTCTCCCTGGCGCCTAGCACTGTGCTTGGCACATAGTAGGCACTTCAATATTTGTTGATTGATGGTTTGAGGGGATTGACTTGAGTGGGATAGGTTTAGTGAAGACTTCTCAGATTGTAGTTCTTCTCCCAGGGGTGAGGTAAGACTGAGAGGCTCAAGGTTACTATATTTTTAGAACAGAATAATTCCATATAAGGATATAAAACTGTGTAGTACATTAGGGTCTCAATGATTGTATAAAGTTTACCTAATTCTTCAATGTCTTCATTTCAAAAGGGATTGGTTAGATTTTGTGTCTAGAATGTAAGATCATATTCTCAGCTAATGAGAATAATGGTCAGTGGGGGGGGAGGGACTTGCATTAGAGTCTATATAAATCACTGCCCTTTCTTTGTCTTCGGCTCTCCTACTCCAGGTGAACTGCTGTAGGATTGTCCAGATTCTCGAGAATCGAATAAATCTCTTTTCTGTCATCACTTTGAGAGGCCTCTGAGTAATTGATTTATGTAGGGACCTGAGCCATCCCACACAGACTCAATCACCTGCAAGGTCTTTCTGCCTCTAACTGGAGGATCCTATGAATCACACTGAATATGAGGACTCTGAATACTGGACGCAGCATAGCATACTGCCTAGAGAGCCAGCAATGGAGTCAGGAAAGACCTGGGTTCGAGTCCCCTTTCTGACTCATACTAGCTGGCAACCATGATCAAGTCATTTTTCTTTCCTGACTGGGCACCTCTCTAGGACTAATAAGCTGCAGACAAATTGCCAACCCATACTGGGAGAAGGAATTTCTACATTGGTATTTCTCATGAAATCCCAGGTCCAAGATTCCTTCCTTCCTGTCTCCACGACAAAACAATTGCAACAAGACACAAATTGTGGGTGCTGTCTCACTGGTACAGGGTGTGCTTGGGAGGGCAGTCTGGAGACCCCAGAAGGGGTACAGGCGGGTATGAGGGGGTACCCTGGCATGCCCAGACCATGCTCGAGGATATGCCTATGATAACTTAGAGGCCTATGATAACCTTAAAGCACTATTTAAACAGCATCCACCAGCTCGCTCTTCCCAGGACACTTCAGTGCAGAGTTCTCAACTCATCTAGAACTGAACCAAACATTCTTTGGTAAAACTTGATCTGCAGCATGTGGGGGAGGTGGTGGATGGGTCCTAGAGCCCTGTTTTCTCTTGGTGTCTTGTTGCTGCAATTTCACAGATATGTGATCTCACAAAAATCCTATAAGGTAGGGGTACTATTATTGCACCCATTTTACAAATGAGGAAACTGAGATGGAGAGAGATTAAGTGACTTGTCCAGAGTTTCATGGGTAGTAAGTGTCTAAGGGATTGAACTTAGATCTTTCTGACCTCCAGTCTGGTACTCTAAACCACTTCACATTCCAGAAGAAAAGAAACCAGCAGAGAAGAAAGGGAGATAAGAATCAGCTTTATTCGGGGGACAGCAGAGAGAGCCTCTCTTTTAAAAATGGTGCCAGTTTTAAGACACTTTTTATTCTCCAGGACAAGAATTACATTTCCACTTGTTTACAGAACTGATCAAGTGGAATGTTGTTCCCTAATGACCAGAATGTACATAGCAGCTCAAATGTGGTTTGTTAGAACTGCCTCAGCAGTGGAAGCCTTGGCTACAAATTTGAAACTTCCAGTTTTTGGAAAAAGGCAGTTCAAAGAAAGCCTCCCAGTAAGTGTTTGCTCACCTTTTGCCACCTTCAAACTAAAGACCACTGTGTTTGTTTTCTCAGGCTGTTTGCATGGAAGACAAGCCAGGTGGGTGAATTCCCCATGGTATCAACACAGGAAATTTGGAAGGGGAGTGGGATCCCTTTAATCAGGGCTGCACTGAGCCACTGGTCTGTATCACCACTCAGCCAGGCCTGCTGTACATGTTTCCACTTAAATAAAAGGCCTTGAATGTTTTGAGGAAGTTAATAGGACTTAGAGGCTCTTGCCCTAAGGAAGGAAGAGGGTGATCTCCAGACATATTTTTGTGATACCCAGATCTTTAGCTAGGGTATGTATAGTCTCTGCATCCCTGGCAGACTTGGAAGTCAGGAGAATCCTCATAGCGGTGCTCCTGTTTGCCCAGTTATTACAGGAACTGACCAGCTCTGCCCCCATGTTGAATGGAAAAGAATTGTTGCTGCCTGGGACCATTATGGGCAGTTTGGAAAAGGCCATGTTATCAAGATTAACAATTAACTATGCTTTTAATGCCAGAAATAAGTGGCAAACAGCAATGACAAACAGGGAGGAATATATTAGGTCTTTTCCTAAACTAAAGACAGATGGCATTTCTCCCCTACCAGAACCTGAACAGAGAGACTTAGAGAAGAAAGGAAGGATCCTCTAAAGGGATGGGAGGCACTTTATTCTAGTTAAATGAGCCATTGGAGATGGAGACATTTGGAAATAATTATAGTGAAGACAGAGCTGATTGCTGAGGCTTCCTGGACTGACAGTCTCTTAGATAAACAAAAGACAATCCCTGGTCTCCGTACCTGTTCTCTCTGCCTTCTTGGATTTACCAGGTCATCTATGCATTCATTTTATCCATGCATTTTTAGGGCCTCAGCTTAAGGACATTTGGAGGGAGATTCAAAATTTAGGTCCTTTGGGAAAATCTAAAAAGTTGATGTTGGAAGCCTAATCATCAATACAGACATAGATTCATGCCTATATTAATTAATTAATTAATCGCTAATAGAGAAATAGATTTGGAAATAAAAGAGACATTGCAACGTATGTGGTCCAGCTCTTTTATTTTACATAAGAGGAAACTGAGGCACAGAGGAAATTAACAACTCTCCCAAGGTCATAGGTAGTAAGTGGCAGAGCCAGGTTTTGAACCTAGTTTATCTGACTTCAAATCCCAAATTTGTTCCATTGTATCACACATGGCACTGCTGAGTTAGGGAAAGGAAGCGATAAAGGAAAAGGGCCATTCTGGATATTTAAATGAGCTCCATGGGCCACAAAGTTGATCTGAGTTTTGCAAACTGTTTCTAATTCAGCTTTATCTAGCAGGTCAGGACAAGGACAAAGGTGAGGAGTCTCAAAACAAGAAATTTCTTTCTACCCCCTCCAGTTGTGGCTTTTAGCCCTATGTTTCCTGAAACCAGTGTGATCAAGTATACAGACTAGGGCAGGGCTACTGGTGCTTTGTCCCAGGGCACCAATTTTAGAGAACACTGACTACAGTGTTTTAGTTATTCAACACAACAGTAATTTGGCAGCACAGAAACAGCATAACTTAGCCTCTAGTCAATAGTCAATGAGAATAGGAAGTTACCAGAATGAAGGCTGGGGCAAGCTCTTTCTCCATCACTTTCTTTTCTATTTTCTTTCCCCAGAGTATTCATGGTTTCCCAACCTCTCCCACCTCCTTCAGCTGTGAGTGTATATCTTTTCTGTTTGTCTTTGATTCAGTTTGTGGTACTACCCTTAAGTGGAAACTATTTAATTAGACAAGGTGCTCTTATGTGATACTTCCCGGATAATAGCTACCAATCAGCCCTTCTCAGAAAGTAGACATTAAGCTAACACCAGGACATTCCCCACCCATCAGGGAAAGAGGAAGATACTCACCACCATCATCTTCATCTGGGTTGTCATACGTTCCTGCCAAGCAAAGCACAGGATATGAGGCAGATAGAGGGTGAAGTAGAGGACACCGCTGCAAGCTGCCGCCAGGTTGGCCTTGGAGAAGAAAGCGCTGAAGAGAAAGCATTGCATGATGGTGGCAATGGAGAACACCAAGAGGAACAGGAAGAGGATGACTGGATTGCTGTAGTGCAGGACTTGACCATGCTACAACCAAAGACATCATAAAGATGGGTGAGTCTCATCCACCTACATCAGTTATCCAGTTCTACTAGGTTTTGCCAGATGCCTCAATAGCTCCCTTCCATTAACCTCTTATCCATGCTAGCAAATCTATCCTTAGAGACTAAGAAGACATTGTACCTTATTAAAAGAAGATCCTACCACGTATGGTGGTGTATGCTGGTAGTATCTGCTCCTGAGGAGGCTATGGCTAGTAGATCTTTTGAGTTCAAGAGTGCCAAGCTAAAGTTGGGCTAAAGATGGTTGAGCGTCTACAAAGTCTGATGCCAATACTGCCCCCTAGAAACAGGAGGCCATCATACTTCCTATGAAGGAGTAAATCAGCCCAGGTTGGAAGTGTAGCAAATTAAAGCTTCCCTGCCAATCAGCAGAAGGGTAGGGTTAATGAGAGACAGTTGCCCTTTTAGCTTGGTTGAAACAGGAAGCCCTAGCCTCAAAAAAAAATAATTAAAAGTAAATAAATAAAATCCATATCAGATCTAAGTTAGTGATCCTAGGAGATATATAACCCAAGAAATACATTTCCCAAATTATTAGTCATTAATTCAACCATTCAACAAACATCGGCTGCCTACCATATGCCAGTCAGCTATGAGGCAGCTGTGTGGTTCAGAGTATGATAGAGCTCTGGGCTTGGAGTCAGGAAGATCTGAGTTCATATCCTATGAGTTTGTATCCTGCCTCAGACACTGATTTGCTGTTTGACCTTGGGCAAATCACCTAACCACTGTTTGCCTCAGTCCTCAATTGTAAAATGGAGATAATAATAGCATCTACCTCCCAGGATTATTATGAGGATCAAATATGATAATATTTATAAAGAATCTGGTACAAAATAGATGTTATATAAATGCCAATTGTTATTATTATAACACTGTGCTGTATCTTACAGATAGGAGAAAAAGAAGAAATTGTCCCTGCCTTCAAGGAACTTGTTGTCTATATTCTGCATTGACATCTTAGTCAATGTAGTCAAAGAGGTGACTTTTGGGAAGAAAGCCACCCAAAACATGGCAAATTCCACTGTTTCCAGGGGAACATCCTGGGCAGGGGCACAAACAAAAATATTATTGTTGGCAAATATTATGTTTTTACTGAAAATTGTTATTGAGAAGAAAAGCTTCCAATGTGTCAGTCAATCAGCAGACATTTATGTAGTGCCTAGCATGTGCCAGGTGTTGTGCTTGGTGCCAAAGATACGAAGAGAAAAGGAAAAGCAAGCCCTGCCTTCCTACCCGGAGCTAACAGCAGAGAAGACAAACATACATGTATTGGGAGATCCAAAGGAGATGCCAGGTTATATGGTGGGAGGAGAAGGCGCTGGCAGCTGGGGGCTCAGAAGAGGCTTCATGAAACAGGTCATCCTGCTGTGGAGTCTTTAAGACAAAGGAATTCTAAGAGGAAGGAGTAAGGGCAACCAGGGCAACAGTAGGAAGGAGGGGAGATGGAATGTTATATGAGGAGATGAGTAAGAAGGACAGCATGCCTGATCTGTAGAGCACATAAAGGGGAATAAGCCTGGAAAGGAAAGTTGAGGCCAGGTTGTGAAGAGCTTTGAATGTCACATATTAGTTTATATTTGTTTGACCCAAGAAGTGACAGGGAGCCAATGTTGCATCCTGAACAGAGGAGTGATATGGTCGATACTGCACTTTAGTAAAAGCATTATGGGCAACTGTCTGGAGGACAGAGTGAGTGGGAAAGGCTTTGAAGTAGGAAAACTATTGAGGAGGCTGCTGTGGTAATTCAGGAAAGAACGGACAGATATGAGAAAAGCTGTGGATGCAACAGCATTTGCTATGTGATGGGATATAGGGGTTGAGTGAAAAGGAAGAGAGATTATGAACCTGGGTGGTGGTGCCTTTCACAGTAAGTGTGTGGAAGAAGGCTAGGTTGGGGTGAAAGCTAAGTTTAGAGCTATCTGGGCCATCAGGAGGAGAATGGCCTATCCAACCACACTTGGAGCCTGGGGCAAAATAAGTCTGAAATAACAGTTTTAAGCTTATTAAAATTTTCATATATTTTAAATAAAATTATATATGTAAATATTTTAGATAGAGACATAGATATAGATATAAATATAGATGGTGTTGTTCAGTCATTTTTCAGTCCTGTCTGACTCTGTAACCTCATTTGGGATTTTCTTTGCAAAGGTACTGGATTGGTCATTTCCTTCTCCAGCTCTTTTTACAGATGAAGAAACTAAGGCAAACAAGGTTAAGTGACTTGGCCAGAGTCACACAGCTAATAAGTGTCTGAGGCTGTATTTGAGCTTATGAAGATAAGTCTTCCTGATTCCAAGTTCAGTGCTCTAACCACTGAGCCACCAAGCTGCCCTCATGAACACATATTCAATAAATATAGACACATAGGCACATATATGTAATATATATGTGTGTGTATACACAAACACATAAAACACTGTATTTGGCTGCAGAATATGGAAACAATTCTTCTTAGGCTTAAGGGAAATTGGTTTCTCTGTCCTTTATCTCATTCCAAAGACATTCTCCACATAAATCAAAGATTATCTACCTAAGAAACAAAACCCCTTCAAATAAGGATACAGGACCAGAGAATATCTAAGGTCCCTCTGAGTGCCAAAGTTTTATGATTCTATGGAATTAAAATACCAGAAAGCTCTAACTGGTTCAAGGCAGAGATCCTTGGCTAATTTAGCTTGCCATACACTGTTTTCTAAAATGATGTCAGCACTTATTTTTTTTAATAATAGCTGGAATAACCAAAAGGAATTCCCATTGTTCTTGTTTCCTGCCTTCCTCCAGACTGGTGGAGCTGAGGAGGGAGTGGTTAGGGGAAGATGGGAGAATCAATCAAAGGAAAACTATTTCCACTTGGAAAACCCTGTTTCTGATTGCAGTCAAATGACATTCCAGTTCCCACGAGGAGAACTGCATGTGTGGCCAAGGCACTGCTGGTGAACTTTCCTTTACCTTGCTTCCTCAAAGCTTAGGGATCTAGTGTTCCATCAATTAAGAAAGTAGATTTTAAAAATCACTTAGCAGCAGCTACCAAGGCAAAGTCTTATTGCCAGTTCAGATCCCTGTCCAAATGCATTTTGAGCATTTTCAAGTCAGTCAACAAGCATTTATTAAGCTTTTAGTATGCTGAGAAAATTCAGAATGTGGGTAATGGGGGAAGGGTGGAATAAAAGATCGGAAGGAAGGAACTAGGGGCCCTTAGAGAGAAGGGAGGAGTTACCTCTACTGGGACACCCAAATAATCAAGACTCTCCACTCATTTATGAGGGTCTCTCAGAATCACTTGGAAATTTCAAGTGCAGTGCAACGTTAACTTTAATTAAACTTTAATTTAATTTAAAATTGATTTAATGTTCATTTCATGCCTAGGGCAAGCTAGTTCACCAGCCTGTGTGTTAGTAAATTGTTAATTATTACTAGTTACTATTAATTGTTAGTAATACTAATAGTTAGGAATTAGTTAGACTAGCCTGTGTGTCAATAAATTGTGAGCCTTTTTGTAAACCTAGTATAGAACTTAAAGTCATTATCTTCAAGATTTCTATTGTAATCCAGTGAAAAAATTTTAAAGCACCTTTTCATTAAAAAAGAAAAAGCATTAAAGGGAGTGGGATTTGTTTGACTGAGTCTCTTCTCATGAAGAAAATTCACTATTTTTCTTAGCTTGGAAACATAGGATTCTAGCTTTTCGGGCTGGAAGCCATTTTAGAGGTCATTTTGTTCAACCCAGACATTGACTGAGGAATGTGCAGTGTAGAGAAGTTAAGCAGCTGACCATGGTTACTCAGATATGAAGGGATAGAACCAGATTTCAAACCTAGGTCCTCTGGCTCCAAAATAAATGATCATTCCATTGCTCCCAAGTGCAGTCTAACACAGAGCCATAAGCAGGAATTTGATATCAATAGGGTCCAGGAATAATAATAAGGCTTTAAGTAATTGGGGTGAGGGCGGCTTCCAGCCTCCCTCCATATGATGATCCAGGGAGACTGTAGGATCATATGATCGTAAATTTTGGATTAGAAAGTTCTTTAAAAGTCATCTATTTTACCCTCCTCATTTTACAGATGAGTAAACTGAAGCATAGAAAAATTAAGTGACTTGTCCAGGTCACATAACTATTTTTAAATGTCTGAGGTAGGATTTGAACTCAGGTCTTTCTGATCCCAAGTCCAGTGCTCTACCCACTATACCCGCATTATAGAACTTTTGCTTGGGACCAAGTCTGGAGTAGCACTTAACAAATGCTTAAAAGTTGTTTTTAATGAATATTACATATTATTCCCAGATCTACATTTTCTCCTTCCTATATCCCCCTCCTCCCAATCTGCTGAGAAAGCAAGAAAAGCAAAACCCATTACAGAAATGTGTAAGTCAAATAAAACAAATTCCCTTCTTTGGCCTTGTGGCCAATGTAAAATAACAAAATAACAAAAACAAAAATGGATTTGAAGTCTGTCACTTCTCTGTCTGGCAGTGGTGATGATGACAATGGGCAGAAGGGAGAGCTGCTCCCACAGCTTAGAAAAGGAAGTAAGGTTTGTAATTCAGAAGGTGATCAGATGACCTCGTTGTCTCAGAGGTAGATAAGACATTATCCAGCCTGGTGGAACCCCACCACTTGCAAAGAGATGTTCCATCCCCTCAAAAGGCCTGCTCTTGGCCTGGTTTACAAGGGCACTGCAAGCATCCTGTTAAGAGGAGCTCCTACGCTGGCTGGCAGCCACGGGTAAGGCGGAGAGGGAGGCCCAAGTTTGGATCACTTGGTAGCTATGTGACCTGGGGCAAGTTATTTAACTTTCTGACCTTCAGTTTCCTCATCTGAAAAATAGGGATAACAACAGCATGGACTTCAAGCACTTGTAAGTTTCAAATGAGACATATATTTAAAGCATCTTGTAAGCCTTAAAATGCTACGTAAATCTTAGCTATTGTTAATCAGTTAATAAACGTTTATTACATGCCTATTATGTGGCAGGCACTGTGTTAAGCACTGGGGATATAAAAAGAGCAAAGCATACATAGTCTGTGCCCTCAAGGATCTAATCATATTAAATAAAAATAATAGCTATTATTGTTATTAGCTTATGTATACTCCAAGTGGTAAGGTCTCCATATTCCAGTTATTAGAACAGGAATCACTCCTTCAGGCAGGGGAATGTCTTTAGTAGAAAACCAAGAATGAATCTGAACTTGGTTAACAGTAATAAATAACCCAGGGTTTCTCCCTCTCTGCTCTCCACATTCCAAATCAAACTGGTGCTTTGAGGATCGGGACCTGTAATCCTCAAGGAGAGGAGAATTCCTTGCAATCATCTCTCCCACACTTGGAAACAAAGATCTCTCAATAGCCAAGTGCCCCTTGCGTGGTTCTACTTCCCCAAAGCTCTGCTAGGCATTTTGTAGAATGCAAGGTAGTTAATCTACTCAGGCTCAAGGAGTTTTCCTGGGTTGGGTGAGGTCTAGTGCTTTCTTGACTTATTTCCCATTTCTCCCTCTAACTCACTTATCATCAAATGGATGAAACATTTCTTCTCCATGCAGGGCATTCTACTGCCACCACACTCTTACACAGAACATGTTCCATGCCTGGAGTGCTATCTCCCATTACCTTTTAGAATCCCTACTTTTATACAAGTCACAGGTCAGGGGCCATCTCTTCCTATATAGAACTTTGCTGATTTTCCAAATTATGAGTGACTCCCTAGAGTTTGGTCCCCCACCAAAACTACTTTATATTTTCTGCTTACATAGTAGCATTGTTTGATAAATAAAATATTGTCCTTGGGATTAGAGTACCTGGGTTCAAATCCCATTTCTACCAACAAATGTGATACCTTAGGAAACTCACAACTTTCCTGGGCCTCAGTGTCCTTCTCTATAAAATGAAGGGGCCAGGGTAGGTGGCTCTTGAGTTCTATACATTCAAGTTCGAAATCTAGGATCTACATGCCATTTCCTGGAGGATTGAGACCTACATTTTAGATATGACCTATCAATGAGTTGATTTGATTTGCTTGACTATATTTAATTGTTTATAAGGAGACGTAGGAATCTGAAGGAACCTTGGAGGGAGGGGATAGTTAGTATTAGTAGGAATTTGTTTTTTAAGTTAAGAAATGAAGTAATTTGCTCAAGGTCACACAGGTAGCAGACCCCATATTTCTATCCCCAGATCAGAGCTTTTTTCTTTTTTTTTTTCTATAGACATGGTCTTCTGCTGATGCTGGTTAATAAGGGATAGATAAGGAACCAACCTTGTGATTTCACTGATCTAGGGAATTCTCCAATGAGGAAACACTCTCAATGCAGGTTGGTATTTTCTCTGCAATTTATACTCTGAGAGAACTGCCTAGAACACTGACAAGTTAAGTGGCTTACTCAGGGTCACACAACCAGTACATATCAGAAACAAGACTTGAACCCAGGTCTCTCTAACTCCAAGGCCATGTCTCTGTCTACTACGCCATGCTGTTTCCTGTATATTCTTACTAAATTGAATTAAACTGACTTTAATCAGGTGGCTTACAAGAGGTCTATAGTGTAGTAGGTGAACCTAAGGGAGTTCCCCTTAATCATCCTCCTTTGATGAGCTGAACAATCTGCATGGTACTCTTTGCTTGTCCTAAGAGGGCTGTGATTGGCACAGGCCCACTTATAGGAAGAAGGAAAGGAAGGATCTAGAGAAGTCTGGGACATTTGGATCCCTCCTAGCTCTTACCATGATGAAGGCCGTCAAAAGGAATGTGCTCATTGCCATGACAGAGAAGCTGTCCAGGAACCAGGTGCACCAGATGACAGCATTGGAAACACCTCGGTTTTTCAGGGTCTCCTTTAGCCTCATCTCCTTCTCCAGCACAATGCTCTTCACCACCATAGAAACTGAGTAGATCCAGGCCAGTACCATGAAGACTGGGAAGCAGCGGTTCAGAGTGATCATAAAGCTGCAGACACCAGAGAAGAGAGGAGACCAGCCATAGGCAAGGCCAAGGGGTTGGGAGAGAGAGCACAAAGGAAACACCGTTGGGAATTCAGCAGGCTTCATGAGCTCCAAAGCAATGACTGGAATGAAATCATACTTTTATCTATAGGGTCACCCATCAGCTCCTTCCCAGGGATGTTGCCATTTCTTTGGAATGGGCTAGTCTTCTGGCTTTAGAGCCATGCATACATGGGTTGTATATTTCATCCAGTTCAACAAGCCTTTGTCAAACTCTTGCTAGAGGAAGAGTTCTTAACTATTTTATGTGTTATGGACCCCTTTGACAATCTGGTGATAATGATGTTTTTAAAGTACATAAAATAAAATGCATTACAAAGGAAATCAATTATATTAAAATACAATTATCAAATTTCTTTAAAAAAAAAAGTTAGCAGACCCTAGGTTAAGAACCTCTGTGCTAGAGGAAACATGTCACAGTGGGAAAGAGCACTGAATTTGGAGCCAAAGAACCTGGTTCTGCTGCTTACTGACTTTGTGATCTTGAAGAAATCATTTCACTTCTCTGTAGCTTGGATTCCTCATCTGCAAAATGAGGGATTGGGACCAGATGATCTGTAGTGTGCCTTCTAGCTCTAAAGCTGTAAAAGTACATTGAAGGCATTGCGCTAGGCACTGAGGTTACAAAGACAAAACAAAAAACAATCCCTATTCCAGCTTACATTCTACCTTCATAAATATGGTGTGAGCAAACAGCGTATTTGTATCCATCTGGGTTGGTGGTCAGGGGAAAGAATGATTTCCTGTTTAGACCCCAGGAAAAAACCTGAAGATTGGTTTGTTTGTTTTTATCTTTGTACTCCCAGTGCCCATTATAGTGCTTTGCACATAGTAGGTGCTTTAGAAATATTTTCTCAATTGAATTGAGATCACTTGAGAAACCCTGTGTGTAGGCTGGCACTAGAACCCAAGTGGATGTTCATACAAACAAAGAGTATGTTGGTGGTGAATGTAAGCATGCAGGTCATGCCATCTCCTACTAAAGGGAATCTAGGCAGCTACATAGTACAGAAGATAGAACACTGGGAATAAAGAAGACCTGAGTTCAAATGCTACCTCAAAAGATGATGAACTTTGTAACTGAGCAAGCTAGTTTTTTAACCCCTCTCAGTCTCGATTTCCTTATCTGTAAAATGAGGACCTCTAAGCTCCTTCACATCTCTAAATCCATACTCCTATGACTCAACATAATCTTCCCCATATACTCACACATGAATCCTATGGTAGCCAGATCCTATTTCTTTGGGGGATGGATATTAAATGTGTAATTACAGCAGACTTATTTAAGACAGTAACTGACTCTGAATTCAGGGTTTGCTTCCACTTCTAACTATACATTGGATATCCTCAGTGAAACAGGCTATGCTTTTTTATCCTGAATGCGTGTAGTATTTAGTGTTTTAGTCTAAACACAATATGGGTTTTCCATGTGTGAAAACACATGCATTTGATTTGTTAGTAGAATCCTTGACTGATGTGATTAATAATTAAAAGCAGTTGTATAAAACTGGAAAGACTTCTATGAACTGATGCTGAGTGAAATGAGCAGAACCAGGAGAACATTACACACAGTAACAGCCAGAGGGGCACGAGGACTGTTCATGATAGACTTAGCCCTTCACAGCAATTCAAGGACCTGAAACATTTCTAAAGGACTCTTGATGCAAAATGACATCAATATCCAGAGAAAGAACTATGGAATCAGAACACAGAATGCAGCAGATTATTTTCTCTTGTGTTATGTTTTGTTTGGGTTTGTTTTTTCTCATGGTTTCTCCCATTCATTTTAATTCTTTTATGCAACATGACTAGTGTGAAAATGTGGTTAATAAGAATGTATGTATAGAACCCATATAAGATTGCATGACATCTCAGGGAGGGAGAAGGGAGAGAGGGGAAGGAAATCTAAGACTTGTGGAAGTCATTGTAAAAAACTGAAAACAAATAAATTAATTTTTAAAAAAGGGGAAAAAAAGAAGGTATGGTTAGAATCCATATAAGATTGCATGTTGTCTCAGGGAGGGAGGGGGGAGGGAAGGGGAGAAAATTTAAAACTTATGGAAGTGGTTGTTGAAAATTGAAAACAAATTAATTAAATTTTTAAAAAGCAGTTGTACATTGCAACAGGAAGGTCTCTGAGGCCACATGGGAAAGTTTCATCACCACAGTACCCAGCATATAGCAGCACATAATAAATGTTTGTTGACTGACTACTTGGAGAAAAGAGCTTGTTTTCCAGAAAGCTCACAACCTCTGACCTCCTGGGATCTGGCCACCAGAGGTCTCTCATGATGCTCTTCATAATGGTTAGTTTCCACTTCTTGCCAATCCTCTGCACTGCCTCCCCACTAATACGGTTCTGAAATGTCTAGTTGGGTGTCCCTTTCTTGAACCCCTTCCAACCTCCTCTCTATTTCCAAACCCAAAGTAAACTTCAGGAAGGAGAGACAACTGACCAGAGGTAGCTGATGTTAGGGGTTGTAGGTTCTCCTTTTGTAAGAAGAATCACTGGACTATGAAAGAGATGGGAACCCATAGGCCAGCCTGGGTTTGGTTCTCTCCTGTCTACCTCTGCTCCCTGCCTTGAACCCTGCTGTAACAAGTCCATAGGCATATCTCAGGAAACTTTCATAGGATTGCAGGGATAGAAGGAACCTCCTTGGTCTTCTGGTCCAACATTCTTTGTTTTACAGATGAGGAAACCAAACCCCAAGGAGGCTGTGTCTTTCCCAAGATCACACAGGTAGTAAGTGGCAGAAATGAATTTGAATTCAGGTCCTCTGATGCTTGGACCAGTGCTCTTTCCACTCTACCATTCAGATATCTATGCTTGTCTTTTAGGCATCACCACCCTGTCCAACCTCAGCTAAGTCTGCTGGCACCATCCACCTTTGGTAAATGAGGTTGCCATGGCTAGAAGGAACACACTCTTATTCCCATGAATAAAACCAAAGGATCAGTTGTTTAGGTGGCTGCTAGCCATCAAAGATATGATTTTAATAGTGAGCATGTGTTAGCAGGGGAAGGAGTGCCCTAGAAGTTAAAGGCCTACTTTCTTTTTGTCTTTGGCCTAAGCCTATGATTTCATTGGCGTAAAACATTCCCAGGGAGGAAACTCATCCCATGCTGATCAGTACCTATGGACCAAGAAGAGTCTTACAGTGTTGTCTGAGTCATAGAGAGGTTAAATGCCTTGCCCAGGGTCATGTATCCAGAAGATGTGAAAGACTAGACTTGAACCCACTCTTCTTGACTCCAGGAAAGGCTCTCCCTCCATCATGGCTTGTTGCTTTCTCACATTCCTTCACCTTTTCATCAACCATCCATCCTGACAATGCTAATTAGTGAAGGAGCTGCATGATTCAGTAGCTCCTAGAAACCAGAGCCTTGATTTGTTGGGAGAAAGAGACTCTGGCTCCTGTCCTTAAAAATACCAAATGCACTTTACAGCATGAAATTCACGTGTCTTGGCCCCTGTCCCCCAAGATGACCCTTTGTGACTTTCCACATATGTCCTTCACAAATCGAACTTCTCTTGTTCTAGTTTTCTGGGTGTTTCCTTCTTCCTTCTTTCACCTTCCCCTCTAAGATCTGTTCCAGGTTTAGAATTCTATGATTTCCTGAACCTCTATCAAATGGACAAAAATGCTTTTATTCTTTCTCTCTTCTTACTTTCTTTGATGTCCTTCCCATCAGAGACTGGAAACAATGGCTCCATGGAACATTTTCCCCAGCTTGGCCACCTGGCCAGCTCTCTCCTGTCCTTCCCCTCTCCCCCCAGGAATTCTCTCTCCAGACCCAGATTGAGATCAAAGACTGAAAGGGTTTGAGCCTTCCTGACACCAGAGGCACCTCCCAGCTGCCCCCACTAGCTTGTCAAGTAAGATCAAGGTACTGCTCTGACTCACACATCATCTACAAAGCAGGGGTATGGCATTTGCTGCAGATAGACTCCAATGGGCACTTCTGCCTTGGTCTGACTCCTTATAATCCCTTGTTCAATCATGTCCTGTAGATATGCAAACCCGCCCCAAATGTAACGGAAGTCTTCCACTGGATCGGCTCTTGGACCAGGATCCCAGTACCTGAGAAAGACAAACAAAGATGGAGACCAGCTTCAGTGGGATGAATTGTGCATATAATTCTAACTTCTTGAGGCTCTCACTATAGCAATTAAAAACTCTAGAACTCTTTCCCTAAGACTTCCTAATTCTGTTCTGAAATGGGAAGGACTTAGATCTCACCTAATTATATCATGAATTTAGGAAGAATTTATTGTACTTTGTGGACTGATTTAGCAATGCTGTCATTATTCCCCAGTCCCTTTCCTTCAAGGGAGCTGGGAATCACTAAATGCAATGCTTCTGGTAAGATGGAAGACCACTATGACTTGCCATCTGCTCTACCACTGTTTGGTAAAGTCTCCTGGCCCTTAACCATTTGTCATGGTACTATGCCCTCCAGACCCCCAGCACTGTCATCTGACCTAAAGCCCAAGGCTTTGCCATCTGTCCTACTCCTACACCCTTAGAACTTCCAGGTCTTCTCATAGAAGTGTTGTCTCTCCCAGTTATAGTGAGGGTTCCTTGAGAAAGGGACTACTTGGCTTTTTCAACTTTTCTCTCAGGGGCTTAGCACAGTGTTGGCACATAGTAAATCTTAATAAACGCTTTTTCATTCATTCATTCAGGAACATCATCATCCTCAGTTTAAAGAAAGATTAAACAGATCGAATATTTATAATGAGATAATTGGTGCAAGTGCTAAGGATGAAGGAAAGCTGAAGGCAATGATCCTCTTCACTATTTCTAGATATCAAATCACATTAAAATGAGCCTTTTGGTTAGAGCAAACCCTGAGTCTTTCTGTGCTTGATATACTCATTGCTGTTGACCTAAAGGGAGAGGGAAATGAAGGCCACAGGCTTAGCTAACTTGGACATGGAATGACCATGATCTCTTCTGGCAGGCCCCATGACCATATATGGGAGAATCCATTGGAGGTAGATGAGGCCGTTACCTGTCTTTGATCTTATTGGTTTTTTCCACTGCATCTATGTCCATGCGGATCTTGTACTTCACATGGCGTGGTGGCACACTGTTCCAGGGGTAGATATCAGAGAACACCACTCCAGCCCAGAATCGATTCTGCTCCAGCAGGGAGAGGGCTCGGTGGGTGAGTTGGATTTCATCATCATAGCTTTCAAATTTATCCAAGGTCAAGCACTGCAGATAATAACAAGTTAAGAGAGTTGGAGGAACTCCAAGTGGCAAGAACTCATCTCCTTCCCTTTTCTTCACACCCAAACAGCTGGAGGGATGAGCTGCTGCTCTGAGGGGACCAACCAGGATACAAGGAGAGCTACAAAGTTAGTATTTGCTTAGCACCAGGGTCCAATGTCTGAACTGGAAGAGTCATCTGGAAATGGGTTGGAAAGGTGTTTGGAAATGCTGAATTGCTCTCTGGTCCCAGCAGATTTAGGGAAGGCTAGGTTTATCCAGCTGTTCATAGCTGTACAAATAAGCTGTTGCTGTGAGTGACAAGAATGCTAAGGCCTCTTTCCCTACCTAGCATGGACAAGACAGAGAATGGGGTCATGCTGGCTACAGAGCTTTGAAGATTACAAAAAACTCAGACTTGGACCCTAGCTAGGTCTCCCCTAATTATATCATGGATTTAGGAAGAACTTTATCGTACTTTGTGGACTGATTTAGCAATGTTGTCATTATTTCATTAAAAAATAAGATTAAAATAAAATAAAAAAGATTCCTAGAGGTGGTTCTTTTTTATCTCACTACAAACATACAGAAGATGATCAACTGGGATAGGAACTGAGAGAAGAAGGAAAAAACCTAACAAGGGGACTGAACGATAGTTCCAGAAATGAATTCCCATCCCAACTCAAGGCATGTATTGCAGACAAAGGAAGAAACCTGGAATTGCCCAGTTAGTCTAGTACTTGCCCCACACACAATCCCTATCCCTCTCAATAGCAAAATGGATAACTTAAGAAAAAATAAAATGTTAGGTGATATCTATTTTAATTGAGCTTTAAAATATCACATCATACTTATGTTTGTTTAATTACTTAATTCATCACTATGGTGCTTAATGGATGTTGGGGTTCAAGTTTCCATCTTAGGGTATAAGATCCCTGAGGGTAAGAGCTCTATCTCCTGATTAGGTTATATTGTTCTGAATATATCATGGGAACTCAAGAAGATATTAATTGATTAGTCTGCATGGTTGCTGGTAGTGGCTGTGGGAGGTGCTGAATTCCCCTATTCCCTTTGAGGGAGCAGGGATCAAGCTTTCAACCTCAAACTCTCCAAGATTCATGTAGATGGGCACTGGTTATACAAGCCAACTATCTACACAGGAGAGAATTCACAGGGGCCTCTGACCTCTCCCAATCACAACCAAACTTGTCAGAAAACATAAATGCAGAGGCCTTGATCTTGCCAAGACCTGGGTTTGAATCCTGCCTGCCTTAATGACTCTGTGACCCTGGACAAATCATTTCTTTGAAACTCAGTTTCTTCATCTGTAAACTAGAGATAACACAAGCACCTGGCTCCCAGACTTCCATTAGATCAGCTAGAATCAAATGGGCTGCCAAATCCTGCCATTTTTCCTTCTAAAACCCCTTTTGTATTCAATTCCTCCTCTCTTCCTTCTCTGTTGATTATCTCCAATTCATCTTGTATATGTCTTGTTTGTTCATAATTATTTGCATGTTGTCTCCCCCATTAGACTGGGAGCTCCTTGTTTGGATCCCCCCACTTAGCACAGTGCCTGCCATACTCTATAAATGCATGTTGACTTGACTTTTCTCATATAGTAACGATGTTAATTCTGGTCCTTTCTACCGTTTGCCTAGAATGTTGCTCTGGTCTCCACATTGGTCTCCTTTCTTCCACTCTCTCTGCTCCAGTCCGTCCTCCATACTGCTACCAAAGTGATTTTCTCTGCCCATGTCACTCCCCTACTCAGTAAATTCCACTGCTTTCCTATGACCTCAGAAATAAAATATCAACTGTTTGATTTTGTTTTTAAAGCCCTTCACAACCTGGACCCATCCTCATTAGAAATTACTTCCCATCCTGCAATCTATGATCTAACCAAACTGGCCTTCTCCCAGTTCCTCTTGCATGATACTGCCATCTCTATATTCCCATATTTCCCATCTCTTTGCCATTGCCAGTACCTGGAATTCACTCTCTCCTCACCTCTGCCTCATGGAATTCTTTTTTTCCTAGAAGACAAAGCTCCAGAGCCATTTTCTGTGCAAAGCCTTTCTTAATTCCCCCCATTGCTAGTGCCCTGCTCTACCATATATTTGACTGCTTTGGATATATTCTCTTCATATTTAGCTTGCATGCGCAGGCACATATGTTCTCATTTTCTTTCCCATTAGAACGTGTTCTACTCTTGTTTCATACACTTCTTAGCAGTGTGATCTTAGACAGGTGACTTAACCTCTCTTAGCCTCAGTTTCCTCATCTGAAAAATGAGGATTGTGACAACTGAATGAGATAATATAACTCCTCGAGAATAGAAAATATTTCTTTCTCTGTTTTTATGTTCCTAGTCCTAACACTATTTCTGGCACATAGTAGATGCTTGATAAATATTTGTTGAAGATATTAGAATCACTGAAAAGATGGCCTAAAAATGTCTCACTTTGCTCTAATCCTGAATATGAACTACTGGACCAGCCTGGACAGACCCTTCCACTGACATAGGCTGACAAGAGCCAAGCTGGATTCTACCATCCAGAATGGACTATCTAGCAATATGTATCTGACTGGCCAGGGAAGACCAACATGGATGTAGGTACCCTAACCCACAGGGCCTGGATCTATCATAAGACTATGAGATGGAATGGTTGTCATCTATGGCATGAAGTGAGCTGAACTGAGAACATAAGTAAATGCAGTTGAGATTGGGGACCTATACTAGAGAGTGTGACATTGGTGAATATAAGTACTGTAGCACTGGCCTAATCCTCCCCACCCAGTTTAACCTTACATGATTGGTAGCAAGAGTATCCATAAGATAAAAGTATCTAAGTGATACAGGCCAAGAAAAGGAGGCAGGAGCCTCAGGGTCTCAAGCTTCACATGCCATTAGATACCCTGCTGTTTGGAGAGTTGTATCAATAAGAATTGTACAACAGAATACTGAATTACAAGAGGTGGCAAATACACAGCCCATGGGCCACATGTGGCCCACAACACTCCTGAATGTGGTGCAATGCAATTTTAAAATGTAATTAGGAAATACGTAACAAAACTTAAAAATACAATAAAATGTAAATAATATTAACATATGGTTTTCAAAGTCAATATGTGGCCTCCAGAGATTCTTGGGTACAGTTTAGTGGCCCCTGCTTCTTTTTAACTTTGATATCACCACCTTGGATCACCATTGCAAACACCCAAGGGATTCTTGAACCACTAAATGGGAACCACCACAATGAAAAGAAACCATTTTACTGGGCATGAACAGGCTAACTCAACCAGGAGCTATGAAATGTCTGTAATGGGCAGGGTGTTATGGGAGAGGAGTATTTCTCAGTGTACAGTTTTCTTTCTAGGAGCTATCTGGACCAATGTTGAGATTTTGAGAGTGAGCAAATTGAGGAGGCATTAACCTGATCAGGAATCCAGATGTCTAGACTTACTGTAGATAAACAAGCAGATAGACACAATCAGTGCATTTTAACTGTACATTCTTGAATAGGCTGCAGCCTGTACAGAAGGCTCAATGGAGTTTAGAAGGAACTCTGCCAAGATGGGGGGAGAAAGAAGGCTGAATCCAGTGGTCATCACTTTTCTGTCCAATATTCCATGCATAGAGAGCCCATGAGAATGAAAGTCATCTATAGAAAATAACTCACTAGGTTCCAGAGAAATTGATAGCCAGGGCCCCTCTAAAGACTCAGGATTGAAAGTACAGGCTACTGAGTCTAAAGATTCTCAGGTATAAATTGGATAGCAGGTCACAAAACAAGTGTTAGGATGATCCAACCAAAGACCAGGCTGGCATGTGATGACTCAAGGATAATGGGTTCAAACAGGTTACAAGTGTAGCCAAATGATAACCTTTAATGTACTGTATTACCATGTACTTTGCATATAATATCAACATGTAACTCTAATGTAAATGTCATGTACTTTATACCTGTATGGGTATTTGGGATAAATACCCATGGTTATACTGATTATGACATGGCCTGTGGATGTACCTGTGTACCCAGTTTGATTTTCAAGGATTGTAAACACTGTTCTGGGAGGGAGGAAAGACCTGTAGTGTAGCTTCAAATTCATAAGTTATGAGACAGAAAGCTACTGATCTTTCAAAAAAGACCAGGACACCAAAATACCTGGAAAATTATGCCAGAATAAAACCTTGGTTAGGAAAATGAACTTGGAAAAGGTAAATGGGCAAATAGGCTTAGTACCTGGGGAGGCCTGGGTATTTCTAAGCAACCATGAAAAAAAATTATACTTGGAGATGGTAGTAAGAAAAGTAGGACTACCAGAGACAGCATTACAATTTCTGAAGAATCCAAATTGTGGTGACCCAAAGGGCAATTCAGCACAGCAGAAAAAGGACTGACTCTGGGATAAAGGGATCTGGGTTCAGGTCCTACTTCTGATGCTGACTACCCCTGTGAGACTGGGTAAATCACTTCCCTGGGCCTCAGTTTCCTTATCTGTAAAATGAGGAGGGTAGACTCAATGTCCCTTTTAGCTATAGATCTATGATTCTATTGGAAATATGAGAGTAAGTAAGCTTATGTAATGTCACCAATGATGACATGTATTTGAGGAATAGCATAAAAGGCATTATCAAGGACAGGTATGATCATAAAAGGAAATGAAATAAGAGACATCTTGGTGTCATACTGGTATCTATAACATATTAGAATCATAGATACACACACCTGGGAGGGACCTCCAAGGCCATCTAATTCAACCCTCTTATTTTATCCATAAAGAAACAGGGTCTCAGGCACATGAAGGGGCTTCCCCAAGGTCACACAGGTAGTGCCAGCAGTGAAGTTCTGACTTAGGTCTTCTGACTCATGAGCCAGCATGCTTTCACTCTATGTCCCATGGTCTTACAGGTCATATAGTCTAACCTGCTACCAGAAACCCCCTTTATTTCTCTCCTAACTGATAGCCATCCCCTTTCTGTACTCCAACATTTCAAATGATTATTATTATCTTATATGGCTATCCATTTAATTGTTGAAAGGCTCAAGTTGTTGGAAAGTTCTTCCATTCTGCCTAAGTCATCCTATCATAGCTCCAATCCATCAGCTCTTGTTTCAGCCTGTAGAGTAAATCTAATTTTATTTTTGTAGGAGAACTTCTCAAATATTTGAAACAGGTGGGCATCTGCCCATTAAGTCTTTCCTTCTCCTTAGTTCCCCTAAATGTTTTTCATGTGACATTATTTTCATGCCCCTCACCCTCCTGGTTGTCCTTCCCTCAGCACTCTCTAGTTTCTTATCATTCCTCATAAAATGTGGGTCTTGAAGTGTACACAGTCTTCCAGATGTGATCTGACCAGAGCAAGATTACAATGGGACTGTTATCCAGAACAAAGGTCTCACAAGACCTAAAGGAAGGCTTTCAACACAGTGAGTTGATCTGCCAAGTGGGAGGTACAGGAAGACACTGACAAGGACTGGGGAAGATGGCCCAGAAGGTGGGAGGGGAGGATATAACCACATAAATGAAACCATGATGCATCTGGGTAGCTGAAAGTCACTTAGTCATTGGAAATAGCTTTTCCTTCTCCTTACCTCCTCACCAATCACCCCATCCCCCAGCCTGGTCTGTCCAGGTGTCAGGACCTCCCAACTAGCCTGTGGCAAACTTCAAGGCTCTGACTGCAGCTAGGGCTGCTACCCCAGCCTCACCCCACCCTCTACCCCTGGGGCTCCTATCCCACTCCAGTTCACCAGCCTGGGAGACAGCCACATGCCATTTTCTCAGTCTGAGAGATAAAAAGAAAGAAAACAAAGCAAACTTTGTCAACTGGCCAACTGATAAGGAAAAGAGTACCCAGGTATGTGAGAAAATTGAAGGGCCTGAGGCTGAAATGACACTGGGCTAACAACACAATCATCAACAAAGGAAATTGAGTTGTTTCCTTTTAAAAAAAAATCCTAATATCATCCCTACATACATCCCTACATAATCTGGAGATGCTGTGTTTTTGCAAGTTACTTCTATTGGGAAACATCAATAGACTAGAATAGAATAGGGTCTGGCTAGTTGAGTTGACCAGTTTGGTATTTTACAAATGTCCATCTGTCAGCTAGCTAGTCAACAAGCATTTATGAAGCATCTCTTATGTGCAGGCATTTACTAACAATGTGTACTTGGATCAATTATTTCATCTCCTTAAGTCATAATTTCCTCATTTTAAAAGTGACTAGATGAGTGTTGAGGTTCCTTTCATAACTAGTCCTTAGTTCCTATCTAGAATCCTATGAAATGCATGAATTTCTGGACAGTTTAAATGAAACAACTATTGTTGACTTGTTTTAGGAAACACAGCCTGACTTAGTCATGGAAGCAGACTATTTCTTAGGCAGAAAGTTGATGAATAGGATAATTCTTTTTTTTTTTTTTAAATCAAAGGTACACTATTTTCTCTGACCCTCATGGGATGCCATTTAAATACTCTGTACCTCAGTTTTTTGTCTGTAAAATAAAGGTTTGTCATTCCAGTGATCTCTAAAATCTGACTAAGCTCTAAATCTCATGTTTCTAAAGAGTGTTCATTAAGAGAACATCATATATACTCAATTTCTTCCCAGCAAGATTTTAAAAACCCATCCATCTCCCCTCGTGCCATATTGGACTGATTGATTTTTTGGTATCTTCTTCTCTTGGCTACAGAAGATTCTGATGTATCAACAGGGCTGGTAATTTCCGCACATCTACCATGCTGCCATTCTAAGTAGATATTATTTATAGAAAATAACCATCTTTCTTCTTCCTCCAGTCAAGTCAAAAGTTTCAGAATGTATCCTGTCCTCATCTGTTCCTCATGTATTTTCTCTAGTTTGAGTAGAATGTGTATTCTATTGGGTATTCTAAATGGGTATCCACTGTGCCACCTGTTAGTGAAAAGAGATGGACTGGAGCTCTAATCAGCGATATTTCTATCTGGGAGAAAACTGTTCAATTGAGGTTGGTGACAGCTGTCCAAGAAGACAGTCCAAACATGGAAGAAATGGCAATAGAAGAGACGGTAGTCTCTCTCATCCTTCCCCCAGGAGGGCTGGAGAAAAGCCTGAAGTTATGCAACAGAACAGATTGAGAGAGGAATATTACATATGGGGACAGAAATCATTACTTAAAAGAAGGAGAAAGCATTCCATTTGGATGTTGGTTCCTTGGGTGAAGTCTCATTTATCCCATGTTAGTTTCAGCCCTGAGCCAGGCTTCCCTTGATATGTGTTCAAGGAGAGTATTCTATGATCTCTAGCCAGAAGCACTTCTTCTGCCCCTAGTCAGGAATTAGCATGAGTTTAGAACAGCTCATCAGGAAGCTCTCCCAGACAGCAATTGGGCTTACCTTGAAGAGCCAGTGTTTTTTCAGGATATCTTCACAGAAAGAAACCAGGAAACCGCCCCTGGTTCCTAATGGGAACTGTCCTATGTGTCTCCTATGTGTCCTAACTGTCCTCTATGGGCCAGCTAGGTGGCACAGTAGACAGAATACTGGACCTGAGGTCACAAAGACCTGAGTTTATAATCCCAGCTCAGACATTTACTGACCTGGGCAAGGTGTTGCATTCATTCATTGGTTTCCCTATACATAAAAGGGGAATAATAACAGCATCGACCTTCCTGGTTGTTGTAAGGATCAAATGAGAGAACTTAAGTAAAATGTTTTGCAAAACTTAAAGTGATAAATAAATGCCAGCTCTTATCAGAAGTCACTATGAGTCTCTTAGAAATATAATCTAATGGTCCCTTGGAAGAGTGTGTGTGTGTGTGTGTGTGTGTGTGTGTGCGCGCACGCGTGCGTGCGTGTGTGTTTAAGCAAACATCAATGGTTAAACCCTTAGTTAAATTTCTTGTTAAAAAAATTATTTAGATTAGTGGACTTGCAGAAGTCAAGATGGTGGAACAAGCAGTAAATCATTATAACTCTTCCATATTCACCACCAAACAACCACAAAATAGCACAAATCCTGGAATAACAGAACTAGCGAAAAGATGGGGTGAAAAATCTTTTAGCCCAAGAAACTTGGAGATTGGCAAGAAATGTGTCTTACTCAGGTAAAGGGGGAACACAGTCCAGAGCAGGGAGCATCCCAGCAAGCCAGAAGCAAGCCCTACTTCAGCAAACCAGCAGGAGATCCTGAAGCCCAGTGCAGTAGATCAGACAAATGCCAACACCAGGACCCCCACATGCCTCAGCATAGCCAGGGGAATGGGGAGACTCTGTCTCCAAGAACCTCCATGTACTTCAGCATTGTCCCATGCAAACAGGTGAACACATCAACCATACACTAGCATTGTACCCCTGCCACATGCTTCAGTGTAGCCCCAGAAAAATGCAGAAATACCCCACTGGACTCAGCAAACCCCAGATACTACCACTAGGACCTGGCCCAGCACCAGGTGAGCTGCCAGACCCTCCCGTCTCCAGGAGCACCAGCCACCCCCTACCTCACTTCATCAGCAGAGCACCAGACATAAGAGTCTCCTGTAGGCCTAAGGGCAACATAAGTGCAGCACCAGGTAAATAACTAGGGCCTTCAGCCCCTGGTGTGAGAAGCATGAATCAGTGCCCCTTCCACTCTGTGGGCAGAGCTCAAGTTTAAAAGAAAGGGAAAAGGCCAAAAGAGATGAACAAAAAACAACAACAACAAAAATAATCTGATCATAAAAAGATATTATGGTGACAGGAAAGATCAAGACACAAACTCAGAAGAGGACAAGGATGTCAAAAGACCTCTAGGCCAAGCCCCAAAGAAAAACAGGAGATGGTCTCAAGTCTAGAAAGAATTCAGAAAGAGCTCAAAAAAGGAGCTTAAAAATCATATAGGAGAGGGAGAAAAAAATTTGGAAAAAAAATGAGTTTGATGCAAGAGAATTCTGAAAAAAAAGGACTCAAAAGCTTGGAAAAAGAAAAAGTTGCTAAAAAGTAGAACTGGTCAAATGGGAAAAGAGATTTAAAAAATTCACTGAAGAAAACAACTCCTTAAAAAGTACATTTGGTCAAATGGAAAAAGAAGTACAAAAGCAATTGAGGAAAACAACTCCTTACAAGTTAGAATTGGGCAAGTGGAAGCTAACAACTCAATGAGACATGAAGAATCAATTGAACAAATTCAAAACAATGAAAAAATTGAAGAAAATGTGAAATACCTCAATGGAAAAACAATTGACCTGGAAAATGGATCCAAGAAAGACAATGTCATAATCAAAAGGAGACTCTGGACAGCATCTTTCAAGAGATTATCAAAGAAAACTGCTCTAGTATCCCAGAATCAGAGAGCAAAATAGGCATTGAAAGAATCCACTGATCATCTGAGGAAAGGGATTCCAAAATAAAAACTTCAAGGAACATTATAGTCAAATTACAGAACTATCAGGTCAAGGAAAAAATACTGCAAGTGACCAGAAAGAAACAGTTCAAATATCAGACAGCCACAATAAGGATTACACAGGACTTAGTAGCTACAGCCTTAAAGAATTTGAGGTCATATAACATCTGGAAGCAAAAGCGCTAGGACTATAACCAAGAATCACCTACCTGGTGAAATTAAGCATAATGCTTAAAAGGGAAAAAATGGTCATCCAATGAAATAAAAGGATATCAAGCTTTCATAAGGACAAGACCAGAGCTGAACAAAAAAAGTTGACCTCTAATATCAAGACTCAAGAAAAGCATAAAAAGGTGAAAAGGAAAAAGAAAACATAAGGAATTCCAAAGGGCTAAACTGTTTACTTCTGTACATGGGGAGATGATACTTGTAATTCTTAAGAATTGTATCTCTAATAGTAGATCTAGGAGGAATACACATAGACAGAGGATATGGGTATAAAGTGAATTGGAGAGAATGACATAAAAAATGATTAAGGGAAGAGAAAGAGGAGTACACTGGATACAGAAGGAAGGGAGAGGTAGAATGGGGTAAATTATTTCACATGAAGAGATGCAAAAAACCTGGAATGAATAGTGGGAGGGTGGGTGATGGGCACTGCTTGAACTTTACTCTCATTAGTATTGGCTCAAAGAGGGAATAATGTACACAATCAGTTGAATATAGAAATCTATCTTACTTGACAGGAAAGTAGGAGGGGAGGAAATTAAGTGAGGGGAGGGGAAAAGGGAGGGGAGAGAGAACCGACACAAGGAAGGGCTGATTGGGGGAGGTAGGAGATAGAAGCAAAACATTGGTAGGAAGGAGAGAGGAAAAAGGAGGAAAAAGAGAATGGAGGGAAATACATAATTATTAATCATAACTGTGAATATGAAGGGGATGAACTCTCTTAAAAAACAGAAGTGAATAACAGACTGAATCAAAAATCAGAATCCTACAATATGTTTATAAGACATACACTTGAAGCAGAGAGACACACAATGAGTAAGAGTAAGGGGATGGAGCAGAATCTATTAGATAATTTTGAGCATATTAAGTCAAAAAGCTTTTACACAAATATAACCAATGGAACCAATGTTAGAAGGAAAGCAAAAAACTGGGAAATAATCTTTACAGCAAGTGTCTTTGATAAAAGGCCTCATTTCTCAAATATATAGAGAACTGAGTCAAATTCACAAGAATTCAAGTCATCCTCCATTTGATAAATGGACAAAGGATATAAATAGGCAGTTCTCAGATGAAGAAACCAAAGATATCTATACGCTAAATCATTTTTGGTAAGAGAAATGCAAACTAAAACATCTCTGAGGTATCACTTCACACCTCAGATTGGCTAATATGACAAAAAAGGATAAATGTTGGAGAGGATATGAGAAAATTGGAATATTATGCCCTGTTGGTAGAGTTGTGAATTGATTCTGGACAGCAATTTGGAACTATGCTCAGAAGGCAACCAAACTTGGGATACCATTTGATCCAGAAATACCAATACTAGGTCTGTGTCCCAAAGGAAAACATAAAAAAGGGAGAAAGACCTAGGATGGGTGAGCATGGATGGGTTATGAACTCCATGACTGCAGGAAACATTCATATCCATGTGATCATAGATTTATCTGATTCTTTCAGTATTCATCTTAAGACACATGCCATAATAATAGAGTCTAAAATGTCCAAGTTTATAACGAGCTGAGGAGATTCAAAGAAAGCACAGGGCCAGTACTCAAGGAAGAAGGGATGACGATGCAGGACAGAGAGAAGGCAAAGTTGTTCAAGGCTAAACAAGCTTCTTTTTTCCCTGCTAGGGAGACTGATCTTGAGAAAACGGCAAATAGTGAGTTGGTACCCAAGATAAGGAGGGAGATGGTAAGAAATCACCCAGTTGCCCTTGATGAGTTAAGCTACCAGGCCAAATAAACAACCTCCTCAGGCAACAAAACAATTGGCAGAAGTGACTGAGGAGTAGGTGGTGGTGGTGGTCTTCAATTGTGTCTGACTCTTTATGACCCCACTGGGGGTTTTCTTGGCAGAGATAATGGAGTGCTCTGCCATTTCCTTCTCCAGCCCATGTTACTGATGAGTAAACTGAGGCAAACAGAGTTAACTGACTTGCCCAGGGTCACACAGCTAGTGTCTGAGGCCAGATTTAAACTCAAGAAGAGGAGTCTTCCTGACTTCAGACCCCTGTGCTCTGTCCACTGTACCACCTGTTAGTGATATTGAAAGATCATAGATAATGTGATTGGTGCTATAGGAGGACTGGAGAAAAGTAACTGCTTTCCAGATTTTCAAAAAGGGAAGAGAAAAGAGTCTGCAAATGGTGAACTGGAGACTGTGTGACTAATTCCTGACACAATCCTACACTATGTTATGAAAAGGGCTAGTGAACTTCTAGAAAAGGGATACTCCCTATCCTGTCCTTCACTCACTCTCTATTGCAGCCAGACTTGCCTATTTGCTCATCTCTACACTGATGATCAATCTTCGTCTCTGGTTCTTGGCACAGGTTGTCCCCTGCACCTGGCATGAACTTGCTCCCCTTGTCCACTTCTTAGAATCCTTTACTTCATTCAAGGCTCAGATCAAGTGTCCCCTCCCTGGGCGCCCTGGTGGTTAACGTTCTCCTCCTCCTTGAATTACCTGGAATTCACTTTTCTGTGAATGTAATGTTGTCTTCCTCTTCCAGTCTGCTATCCTTCCCCTCCCCACCCCCAGGACAATGTAAGTAACTCAAGGGCAAGGACTATTTTTTATTTTGATTTTGTATCCCCAGTACTTAACACAGTGCCTTGTACAGAGTTGGCATTTAATAAATGCTTGCTGAATTTTACTCAATTCAGTTAAAGGATGTGTGTATGTATGTAGAGATACATGTATGTATATGTGTGTATGTATGGACATATATGTATATACACAGGCACATATATTTTTCCTGATCTAGTAGTCTAGTAACACTCTGAAGAAAAAAGGAAATAAGGTTAGCTGAAGTTACTCTTAATGTGTATGTATTCACATAGAGAAAGGCAGGCATATATATGTATGTATGTCTGTATATGTATATACACACACCAAAGCTACATGAATGTGTATATGCATATATACATGTAGATAGACATGTCTACATGTATATGTGTATATATATTATATTTATATTTCAGCTAGATTTTGGCAAAAAATAAAAATAAGTCTCTCATGATACTCAGGAAAGTGATGGGGAGATATGAGCTAGATCACAATACAATTAGGTGAACTGAGAGCTAATTAATTGGTCAGACCAAAGAGCAGCCATTAATGGGTCAATGATACTCCAACAGAGTATCCCAGGGATGTGTACCTGGGCTTGTTCCTTAACATTTTTCTCAGTGATTTGGACCCAGGTGTAGACAGCATAATCATCAGACTTCAAGATGGCACAAAGATGGAAGGGAGAGCTAACATGCTAGACAGGGTTGTTTTTTTTTTAATCTGAAGATCTGAATGGGCTAACAAGGTCAATATGAGGCAACAGTATAATATGGTGGCCAAAAGTGTTAATGGAGTTTTAGATGATAAGAGAAACTTACTGTCCAGGACTAGTGAGTGAACGAGTCAGTCAACAAGAATTTATTAAATGCCTACTATGTGCCAGGAACTATACTAAGAACTGACAATACAGTGAAAGGCAAACAAAACAATAAAACAAGCAGTCCCTGCTCTTCAGAAACTCACAGTCTACTGGGAGAGACAACATCAAAACAATTATGTACAAAGATGATGCATACAGGGTAAATTGAGGATAACCCTCCGCACTTGGCCTGGTCACAGCAAATGTGGAATCCAGTGTTCAGTTCTGAGTGCCACATCAGAGCAAGGACACTGATGAATAGAAGGATTTTCAGAGGAGGCCCAATAGGTGACTGGAAAGTTTCAGGGCATATTTAATCTGGAGAAGAGAAGACTTGGGGAACATGCTATGCTTGTTGAATTAAATTGAGTAATAAATAAAATTTCCCCATTAGGCATTGTGATCAGACATGTGAAGTGCCTGTTCATGAATAATCAAGAAATAGATTCTGTCCATTTTCAGAAAATGAAAAAGAAAAAGAAAAGGTCAAAGGAAAAAGCAAAGATTCTGATTGGAGAAAAGACAGCCAGTGCTGACTAGGAGATGTGTGGTCAAAGCAAGGGCTCATGCAGATCCTGCTGAAAGCTACTGTCACAGAATAATAGCCATTTGTCACCAGGATACCCTTATATCCATCAAAGGCTCAATCAACAAGCAGGTATTGCAAGTCATGATGAGCTGAGCTGTGCCCACACAGAGCAGTATTAATGAAACAAAAGAAGTATGTGATATGGTTCCTGTCATAAATCTATTTGTAATCTAGCATCAGTGACAGATTTGGAAAACAAAGGCAGTGGTAATGATGTGGTAATGCAGAATGGGTGTCAGTTTCCCCCAGACAATGTGATTTTGTAAAAACATTCCTAGGTTATATATGGATGGAGAGCTGGAAGGGACCTTTGAAGTTGGTCAGTAAGTATTTATGAAGCACCTACTATGTGCCAGGCATGGTGCTAAGTTCTGGGGATATAAAGAAAGGAAAAAGACAGTCTCTGCTCTTGAGGAACTCACAGTATATACGCAGGGAGACAACATGCAAACAACCATGTTCAAATGAGCCATGTACAGGGCAAATTGGAAATGACCCACCAAGGGAAAGCACTAGAATTAAGGGGGATTGGGAAAGGCTTTCTGTAGAGGGTGGGATTTTAGCTAGGACTTGAAGGAGGCTGGGGAGGCCAGGAGACTGAGGTGAAGATGGAAAAAACTTGAGGCCTGGGAGAAAGTGCCCAAAGTCAGCAGATGGAGTGTGTTATTGAAGAAGGCCAGTGTCACTGGATCACAGAGTACTTGGGGGGTGGGAAGCAGGTCTAAGATGTTATTGGAAGGAGGGAGAGGGAGCGATGAGTTATATAAAGGGCTTTGCAAGTTAGAGGATTTTATATCTGATCCTAGGGGTGAGAAGAAGCCACTGGAGTTTACTGAGTAGGAGGCTGGGGGTGACTTGTGCAGACCTATCTATGCTTTAGGAAGGCCTCTCATTTTACAGCTGAGAAGGTTTAGGAAATTTGCCCCAAATCACAATGCCAATAAGTCTCTGAGATGGGACTTGAACCCAGGTCTTCCTGAACTCAATCCAATATTCCACAGACTATCTCCCACTAACTCTCAGGAGACATAAAATGTCATTGTCAAGACATTATGTTCAAACTCCATTGTGAAGTCATGATATCTTCATTATAATACTGTTGGTTCAGTCTATCATATTTATTTCAATTCAATCTAAGCCAACACACATTTAAGGACCTATTATGTGCCAGGTACCATGCTAGGCAAAGACAAAGACAAAAATACAAATGATAATAAGCCGTTTGAGCAAGGAGGTGTGAGAGATGAGGAGTGGTAGATTTCGTAGTGGATGGAGTACCCAACGCAGAGTCAGAATACTTGAATTCAAATACTTCTTTAGATACTTATTAGCTGTGTGACCCTAACCAAGTCACTTAGCCTCTTAGCCTCAGTTTTCTCATATGTAAAAGGGGGATAATAATGGTGCTCATCACCCAGTACTCGGAAGGTTTTGTAAACCTTAAAGTGCTATATGAATGTTAACTTATTACAGGAGGTATACTTTGGTGGCACTTTGACTGAGGCTTGAATGGAATTAGGGATTCCAAGACATAGGGCTGAGTGTGGAGAGCATTTCAGGGGTGCAAAGGTGCACAGGGAGGAAATGGAATGTAGTGTAAAGGACTGTTTTAATATTTTGTGATAGGATATTTTACTGGAACGCAGAGTGCTTCAGGAGGGGTAATATGAAATGTCTGCAAAGACAGATTGGAGCCAGATTATGAATGGAATCTTTGAAACAAAGTGCTTCCTGTAAAATCTTTTGATCTAACATAATATTTTGGGGAAAGCTAATGAACTTTATCAGGTGGCTAAACTTGTATTTTTATTTGGGGCAGCTAGAATACTGAACTTGGAGTCAGGAAGAGCTAAAAGGAATCCTGTCTCAGACATTTCAAAACTGTGTGCCCCTAGATAAGTTACTTAACCTCTGTCTGCCTCAGTTTTCTCATCTGTAAAATAAGGATAATAATGGCATCTACCTGAAAAGATTGTTTCATGGATAAAGCGAGACAGAATTTATAAAATGCTTCATAAACACTAAAAAGCTATATAAATGTTGGCTCTTGTTATTAGTATTATTATTAGAGTCAGACAGACTTCTGCACTCTCCTCTACTTCTTCCTCATCTAGCCCTCCAGTCAACTCTTGATCCAAAGGCACTAATAGAGAGAGCAGTCAGATAGATAATTGACAACAATGTGTAATCCCTAAATGCCTCGTATCTGGTTTCATGGTACATTGCACGGTCTTTTCCTCCAGGAGATTTATCTTCCTGATCACTGTTTACTTAGGCCAATATTAAAAATAGTTTACATTCCCTAAGCACATTCCAGTTGGGTGGTGGTGGGAATATGGGCCACAGTGTGCTAGGTTGGGGAGAAAAGCTAGTTCCAAAACACAACACAGCAAAACCCAATCTTCTGGCTCTGACAAATAGTAATTAAGCTGAGCAAACTGGGCAGATAATAAAAGAGGTAGGTACATAGGTTTATGAAAAGTTGGAGCCAATGTTAACTATGTCTCTGTATTGACTCAGTGAGTCCACAGCAGGCAAAAACAACTAGTGAGCAAATATTCTATTTATCCTTCAGTCATAAATGGGGGGGGGGGGGGGAGGAGAGGGGGCAGGCCAGGGGGGTGAAAGTTGGTCAAAGTCAACTTTTATGCCTTGCTCATGGGTATTTTCATATGAAATTTTTGTTTGATCTTGCCTTCCTGGTATGAAATTCAAGATTTTTGTAATGTGAATATACTGTGAAAATTTTTAAATACTGTCAACTCCAGACAAGGTTTCATATGTTCCAGGAACAACCTCTAAACTAAACAAAGAAAGCTAACTTTTCAAATTCAAGGATAATCAGAAGGGTAGCTAATGAATTTTCTAACTCTCCTTCCTTGTTTAAAGAGTGTGTGTGTGTGTGTGTGTGTGTGTGTGTGTGTGTGTGTGTTTGCATGCCCGTGTGCACACTGAAGGAGCTGTACACGTTGAGCTTGGAAAAGAAAAGATCTAGAATACGATATGTTTATCAAATTAATTAACAATTAAACAGAATTAATAGACAAATATATAAATATATATGTATAAATACATATAGCACATATATTGGTGACATACATAAATTTATTTTCTACTTGATTAAGCTATCTATTTATTGAAGATCTGACTACTCAACTCTTCCTTATCAGTGACTTTAGCTGGAAATAGAACTTATTGGAGGGTGGGGAGGATCCTAGAAATTTATCAATATGCACATGCATAAACTAATCGGGGACTCCCAGACTGCAGCTGTTTCTGGACAGTCTTAAGCCCTTTCTTCCCAGCCCAAGACACCATAGCCTAATCAGCGGCTCAGAGTAGTTTTTATTTCCTGGAGGGAGACAGTAAGTGGGAGAAGACAGAGAGGTTGTGTGGGGCATACATAGAGGCATGCTGGAGCCAGCTCTAACCTCCTGGGAGCAAATTGTCCAATGTTCAGTGTGAGATTTGCACCTAAGAAATCAGCAAATGCTGATTTGTAAATCAGGGCACACATTTATTGTTTCATTCATTGTCTTGACTGAAGAGAATTGTGGAGAAAATGTTACTAGTATAGATTAAAGTTAAAAGTGTGTCCTACATACATTTTTTTTTCTGGAGAACCAGTTAAGATACATTTACCAGCATGCCCCTGAGCACTCATAGGGAGAGCATCAAGGGGATAAAATGTCTGAGAACCACAGAACAGCCAACTGAGGATGAAGTTGCTTGTGTGTCTCTGGATAGACCCAGGGTCCCAGAATCTCAACTGAAAGGGGCCTCAGAGGCCACATAATGGGGCTGGAGAATCTATTCTCCAGCATTCTTCCTGAGTGGTTATCCAGACTTCAGGCTTGAAAGACCTGAACCAGGAGCTTCACACTTGGTATGTGTGTGACCCTGGACATTTCATTTAACTTCTGCCTGCCTTGGTTTCCTCATCTGGAAAATCAAGGCAGTTGGACCCAGTGGCCTTTAAGGTCCCTTTCCTCTCTCCCTCTGGAGGAGTACCTCCCCCTTGTATTTCTATTCTTTCCATCTTAGGCAGACAGCAAAAGAAGATACAAATAATAATAATATGGTTAGCCTTTACATAGCACTTTGAGGTTTGCAAAGCATTTTACAAATATCATTGGTCCAATGACTATATAATGAGAATATTAATGTCACAACAAAATGAGCATGGGGTTCTGGAGTTGAAGGACCTGGGTTCAAATTCTACCTTTGATGTGATATTTGTGACCTTAGGATATTCAATTAACTTTCCCAAACCTCATATGTAAAACGAGAGGGTTAGACTAGGTGGTCTCAGCTGGTCCAATCCCTGTGTAGGGGCTATAGCAATCACCTGTCCAGTATCAAATCCTAACCCCACTCCAGACAACCAAGTCATTTCTGTGGGTGATATAACCAAACTAGGCTTTCTCTCCCCTGCCCCCCGCCCCATCTCTCTCTGTGTCTTTCTCTCTCTCCCTCCTTTCCCCTTCCTCTGTCTCCTCTGTGTGTGTGTGTGTGTGTGTGTGTGTCTGTCTGTCTGTCTGTCCATCTGTTTTTAAAACTGGTTAATCTCAGAGGGAATAATGCCTGCTTTCCACTTGGTCTCAAGACCAGAAGCATAGGTTTTTCAGATCAGCTACTGGCAGGGGACAAACTGAACACAGCCTTCCCAAGGCAGGCAATGAATCTCACTCACGCAGATATAGCAAAGTGCACGAGAGAGAGAGAGAGAGAGAGAGAGAGAGAGAGAGAGAGAGAGAGAGAGAGAGAGAGAGAGAGAGAGAAATACATATATATATATGTATATATTCAGAAATGAAAGTGATACAGGAACAAAATATACCAATAAAAGGTTTTTTGTTTTTGTTCCATAGATCCTTGATTAAGTACCTTCACCTCAATTTTCTCATCCCTCAAAGGAAGGAGTTGGACTACATAACTTAGAAAGTTCCTTCTAGCTCTCAGTCCTACAGGGACAGGAGACAAGGACTTGACAAAATATGTCATTGGTACAGGTGAAGAAATTTCTTCTACCAGTGCAAGCCATTACCTTCTCTGCCACTTAATTTCTTAGAGTTGTCCAGAATACTGCAAGATTAAGTAACTTGTCCCTGGTCATTCAGCCATTGTGTGTCAGTGTTAGGACCTGAACCCAGGTCTTACTGGTTCTGAGGTCAACTTTCTATTTGCTAGGCTACACTATGTCCTATGAAGCTGTAATATCTACATTTCTACAAAACAGTGTTGAGGGAAGACATTTAACTCCAAGTCACACAATGGGATGTTTAATACACAGCATATCAATGGGGCTTTAGTATCTATGCTGAGAAGTAAGAGAACCTTTTGCTCAGCTTCAACCTGAGAGGCTGTCAAAAGACTAACTTACAGTTTAAGCTTATGTCCTGAACCATGTATTGCAGTAGGATGATTCCCAGTCACCTTAGAGCCAATGCTTGTATAATATGTTCTGCGATACTGTTTTGAGTAGTTACATTTGTTATTTAAAATGTTCTCACGTTCTCTGTCCAACCTTCTCAAAATCTATTTTGGACCCCTTCTTTTTTATTAGATTAACACATGTTGGGCATGGAAAGGATTAGTGGGGAGAGGTGGGGAGGAGATCTATAAAGAAGTCACTTTTCTACCACTTTTGTCATATATCTTTAAAGCACAGGCTATCTCTCTACCAGGGACTAGCTTTGTTAGCCACTACACACAGTTGAGTCATTTTGGTTGTGTCCAACTCTTTGTCACCGTATTTGGGGTTATCTTGGTAAAGATACTGAAATGGTTTGCCATTCCCTTTTCCATTTTACAGATGATGAATTAAACCAAACAGGGTTAAGTGACTTGCCCAGGCTCACACAACTAGTAAGTGTCTGAGGCCAGATTTGAACTCACAAAGATGAGTCTTCCCTACTTCAGGCCTGCTACTCTATCTACTGCACCACCTAGCTGCGTATGTACGTGTGTAAAATACATACACACATATACATATGTACATACATACGTACATATGTACATATTTTTTAAAGCCCCACAACAATCCTGTAGAGTATGTTTTACAGATATTACCCCCATTTTACAGGTGAAGAAAACTGAAGCACTGAGTGTGCAATGGTTTGTGCATTATCACTGAGACAGAAAGTATCAGAAGCAGGATTATGACCCAGACCATAATTGCTCTTCAAATACAGAGCCATGTCTGTTTTGGTTTCTTCCATAGTGAAAATGTTGAAAGCCCCTCTAGCTGGCTGAGGGAATCTCTTGCATCTACTTTCCAGGGTATTCCTTAATGTACTTACATTATGCAGAACTGCAAGGACTTGTTGACTCTTACCTCCATGTACTGATTAACCAGACGCAGGGTGTGATCTGTGAAGTTGAAGACATTCCTCCAGTCAAACCTGACCATGTCTTTAGGCCGGCCTTCTTCTGGCCCATTGTAGAGAAAGTTGAGTACAGCTTCAGCTGTGATTTCTTCCCCATCGAGCTGTCTGTTCACAAAGCTTTTCACTGTTGGATTTTCCAGAATATCCTAAGTAAGGAAAAGGAAAAATATGTTGAGCATTTCAGTAGCAATCATTTTCTCCAAGATCCTAGATTTAGATCTGGAAGGGACTTTACAGGTCTTCTAACCTAATCCTCTCATGTTATAGATGAGGAAATCGAGACCCAGAGAAATTGAATGATTTGTCCCAAGTCATGCATGTAGAAATTATCAGCTGGGATATGAACCAAGATCCTCTGACTCCAGATTTAGGGCTTGCTTTGTTTCTTCTTTCCTTCCTTTTTCTCCCTCTCCTTTTCTTTCTCCCTTCTCTCCCTTCCTTCTTTCTTTCCATATTTCTTCCTTTCTTCTACTCTTTCTCACTTTTTCTTCCCTCCTTCCCTCCCCTCCCATCCTCTCTCCCTTCCTTCCTTCTTTTTTCCCTCCCACTCTCCTTCCTTCCTTCCTCTCCCCTTTCTTTCTTTCCTTCCTTTCTCCTTTCCTTCCTTCCTTCCTTCCTTTTTCTTTCTTACTTTCTCTTCTGTACCCACACTCCCTCTACCCTAGATCTTAAGGCTTTCCCCAGGTTGCAGTGTTTGGGGGCACAGATACCCAAGCGCCCCTTAACAAGTAGGCAGGTTTATTCCAGACACTTAAGGCAGACTTAAGGCACTGTGGGCCTGTGAGGGAGAACTTTACAACAGAGCAACCCTTCCTTAAGCAGAGGCATCAAAACCCAGGTATTACCCATGATGTAATAATCTTTTAAGGGAAGGGGAAAAGCAACATTTTCTTTGGGATATTTTTTTCTTTCTCAACTAGTCAAATTATAAGGATTTAATATTCCTTTCTTGGCAGAGCTGGAAACCTACAAAAACCAACGATGCTTCAGGTACAGCCCACCCAAATAAGGGTGTCCAGTTTGAATAGGGGCCACTAGGATGACTGAGGCCTTGTGGTATCTTCATAAGTGGCAAACACCTTGGAATTCTTCTCTTGGTTTGAACATGATGAGTAGATATTACCTTGGCATTCAATTCAGATATTATCTTGCGAAATGGGTTACTGCAGGGGTATGCTCTGAAGTTTCATAAATCTTAGGAGTACAGAGTTAGAGCTGGAAGGGACCTTGGAGACCAGTCCCCTCATTTTCCAAATGAGGAAACTGACACCAAGAGAGGCTAAGTGACTTGTTCAGGGTCACATAGGTATTAAGTATCTGAGGCAGGATTCTTTCTGAATCAAATTCTCATGCCTAAAGCTCTCTCCCTCCTTATCTCTGCCTCCTGGCTCCCCTACTTTCCTCAAGTCTCATTTAAAGTAGAAGGCTTTCCTGGTCCTACTTAATTGAGTGCTTTCTCTCTGAGATTATCTCCAATTTATCCTGTCTATAAGTTGTTTCTATAGAGTTGCTTCCTTGTTGTCTCCCCCATGAGACTGTGAGCTCCTTGATAACAAAGAGAGTGACTATCTTTTGTCCTTTTTTGTATCCCCACAACTTAGCACAGTTTGTGGCACATAGCAGGAGCTTAATAAATGTTTGCTGAGTGGACTTGAATCTAGTTTCTCCACCATGCTTCCTTGGATCATGGACAGCAGCACAGGAGCACAGATTTAGAGATGGGGGCCATGCTATACTTTTACCTTCATTTCAAAACCTGATGAACTCTCTCTTATGAAATACAGAATGGAACCCAATTTAATTCTCTTCTCTGCACCCCTCTCAGGCCCACCCCACAAGAGCAGCTCATACTCGGATCATGGTGATCTGTGTGCTGTTGTCAAAGAAGTGCCAGATCTGAGGCCCTACTTCTTCCCAAGCCTTGAGAAAGTTTCTAACACGCTCCAGCTCTTCAAAAGTTGAGTTGGCCTGAGAAACCAAGGCAGACAGACAGAGGAGCAAGGAGAAAAAAGAGAGAGTGCACATGAAAATACTTCTGTGGTTTTCTGAGATACCTGTCAGGGTGGTCACAGTGGTTGGGAAAGGCCTTTTATGGAAGTGTTTTTCCTTTTCTGGACTGACCTGAAGATTCCTTGGTCTGCTGAGATTTCCCAGAATAGCTTACCATTTCTCAGGACTCCTGATGGGCAGAAACTAATGCTTTCTTGTTATCCTCAGTGGTCCAGGGGATATTGAGGGTGTTATTGTCTCCCTGCACTCTATGAAACCTTCTGGTTTTGTCCCCTTAGTGAGCTCGTTCCTCCCTCCCTCTTCTCCAACCAATACTAAGCCCTCCTCATGAGGCCAAGACACAGACAAATTGGCAATTTGAACTAGCTAATAGTGGGAATGGCACACACTTCCAACAGGGAGAGAACACAGGTGTCTGCTTGGGAGACATCACTGAGATCCTGAGAGTGAGATACTGAGGTGAAGACCAAGGGCACCAGAGGGGAGTATGCCAAGGAACAGGTGATGGGGAGAGGAGGAAGGAAATCCCAAAACCCAGCAGCCCAAAATAAACATGAGCATCACCAGGGGCAAGTAAAAGAGAAGCAAAAAAATCCACATCCTCTTGAGGGGCCCAAGGCAAGGAGGCATGAGGGGTGAGGAGAGAGGAGGCTTACATGCTTTAATATCCGATGAACAGCAGGAGAATCTGGAGTAAAGAGGATTTTCCCCATCAGCAAGGGTTTTGCTGCACTCCAGGCTATTTTAGTTAAAGGGTTTGCTTCCATGTTCTGGATCAATGAATTACAAAAAGATGCTGCCAGGAGAGAGGAAGAGAGGGCTGACAGAACTGTATCTGCTCTGTCTTAAAGTTTATCACCAATCATGGTGACTATCATGTCCAAGTCCCAGTCCCTTTCCCTCAGAACTGAAGGATTAGACAGACAAACTAAGCTAATAGGCTGGGCTCATACAATAACAAGTTCATCACTAGCAAGTAATCAAATGCCCCAGTACAGCTCAATCAGGGCCTTTTCACTGGAAATGAAAGCTGGGGCTTGCCCTGCTATATTTCCTTAGAAGAGAAAAATGGAAAAGATTGCTGGTGATTAGGCTAAGAGACAAAGCACACTGCCTCCCAACAAAGAAAAGGAGGTGCTGAGTCAAACAGACAAGGGCAACACAAAGACATTGACATTGACAAACACAAGCCATCACTGATTTTTCCGATGAGGAGTGACTCAGGAACTCAAAAGGAAACTTACTTGTTGTCTTATCATAAGAATAGACAGGATCTTTTCTGGAAGGATCTATGCCTAGGAAGGCTTTGTAGTTGTTGTCTTCATACCAGTTATAGGAAAACACTCTGGAGCCACCCCCCTCTGGGTAACCACACAGGAGCTCAGAGAGGATCCTCATCAATTGGCTAAATGACTCTGGCCCTCCATTCTGCAGGAGGGGCCCTGTTACCCACAGCAGGTCCTGGACACTTGGCCGATGGGCCAGCTGGAGAGGAACAATGGCCCAAGGTTATTAAGAATAACATTTACCCATTTTAAGTTCTGAAATATACTATAACATTTACACCATTAATCATATAATATGTATCTATCATAATTATATAATATCATAATTATATAATTTTATATATTAAGATTTAATATGGTATATTTAAAACCTAGCAATATATCAATATCACCAGCTGAATTTGCTTAGCAACTATAAACATTTTAATTAATTCAAGTATCATGACAACTTTTATTTATTTTAGTTATTTTTCAGTTACATAGGAAGGAAGTATATAATGAGTGCCTACTATGTGCTAGGCTCTTTAACACTATTTTCTCATTTGATCCTCACAACCAACTTGAGAGGTAGGTCCTGTTGAGAAAACTGAGACAGAGGTTAGGTGACTTGCATAGGGTCACACAGCCAGTAAAGATCAGAGGTAGGAACCGAACCCAGATCTTTCCTGGTTCTTAAGCCCAGGATTCCTTCCTGTGTAAAAGCACCATAGATCTGAGACTGGAAGGGGTCTTATAGGCCATCTAATCCAACAGTATAGTTAGTTACACAGGGGAGAACACTGAACCTGGGGAAGTTGAGCTAACTACCTAGGATCACAGGAAATGGATCTGAACCCAAGTTTTCTGCCTCCAGATCCCAGGTTCCTTCCCTGCATTAAGTTGAGTGAGTACTTTATAGCATGTTGTTTCATTAGAAGCAGAGCCAAGGCCAACAATAAAAGCAAAGCCTTGACTTTGAGCAGGATCTCCATGGCCACACGGAGGATAGTCATGGTGGCAAGGAAACCTTTATGTAGCTACAAAAATAAAGACAGACTGGTATGCCCAAAGGAATCAGGGTGGCCAAGCATAGCTGGGGGTGGGGAAGAGGGGTGGTATCCCACTAGTGGCACACAGAATTTTAATAGTCTCCTCTTTTTTTCAATTGCCTTTGTTTGTCTTTGGTGGAAATTTGTGTGGTGGGGGATGGGAAAGCTGGGGGCTGATATGGACTCCTAGCCTACTCAGTGCAGGCAGAGATTTATACACTCTTCTCTAGCAAGGAGAAGAGCCATGGAAAGAAAGGTGGATTGCTAGAAAGAATCAGTACTTTCTCCCTCTCTCTCTCCCTCTCTTTCTCTCTCTTTCTCCCTCTCTCTCTCCTTCTCTCTCTCTTTTTCCCTCTCTCTCTCCCTCTCTTTCTTCCTCTCTTTCTCTCTCCCTCTCTTTCTCCCTCTCTCTCTCCCTCTCTCTCTCCTTCTCTCTCTCTTTCTCCCTCTCTCTTTCTCTCTTTCTTCCTCTATCCCCCTCTCTCTTTCTTCCTCTCTTTCTCTCCCTCCCTCTCTCTCTCTTTTTCCCCCCTTCCTACCCTCCCTCTCTTTTTCCTTCTCTCTTTTCTTCCTCTTCCTCTCTCTCACTCCTCTCTCCCCATCTCTCCTCTCTCTTCTTCCCCTACTCTTCCTCCAGTTCCCTCTCTCCTTTCTTCCTCCCTCTTCTCTTCATCTTCTCTTTCCTCCCGCTTCCTCTCTCCTTCCCTCTCTCCCTCTTCCTCTCTCCCTCCCTCCTTTTTCCTCACTCCTCTCTTTCCCCTTCTCCTTCAGGAGAACAAGCACCATAATTTGGAGAAGAGAGATCTACAGTATTAAGAAGAATGTCAGGGCTTATCGAAGAGGCTCTGTGATTCCTATTTGCTTAGTCTTTGGGGAAGGAGGGAGGAAAGGCCACTCTTCTTACAAACATACCTCCCAACATGTCCTAAAAAGCATTTGGGGATTTAAAACCACCATTGGAATTCAGTGGGGGGAGTCTACCACCACTCCTCCCACAGACACTCAGGGAGGTTTGTCATCCCCTTCGTTGTCTGCATGCCAACCCTTGCCTTTGCAAACTGACAAGTGCCTCAGAGAATCTAAGCAGAGAGTCATGCCTGTGATGACAGTCTGTACTTCACTACAGTGAAGATGGATTGTTTGTACCACTGTGAATCTCATAATGACTCAGGACTGGCAACATGGAGGGAATGTGGTTTCCCTTACTCAAGGCTGGTGCCTGTGATTGAGGAGAACATCAGTCTGCTGGAATATTGCAGTGCTGACTACAACAAACAAAATGGAAGAGATGGCATGCTTTTTAAATTGGCAGATATCATACACCTAGGATGGGGAGCTAAGAAGTGACAGTCAGGTTCAAATAGATCTTTCTAGGTCCCCACCCCCCAGGGGCCAAATTGAAGTAGATTAAATTTCATAGGGCTAAATGATGAGTTTACACTTGGGTTCAAAAAAACAACATCCTAAGTTCAAGCTAGGGGAGGAGGGGATGGATAGAGATATCAAAGATCTGGGGGTTCTAGTGGATTGTAAACTCAGTTTGAGTCGAGAGAGCAATATGGCAGTCAAGATACCAAGTGTGTTTGAAGGGATCATAAGGAGAAGCTTTAGTTCCAGGAATAAGTCAGTGACCATCCCATGTATTGGGTCCTGAGCAGACCACCTGTGGAGGATCACGTTCCCTTCCAGGTGACAAGAAGACTTGGTAGGACTAGATTTCAATACTTAAAAGGATTGCTACCAAGGAAGATGGCCAAAACTTGTTCAGCCTAGTGCCAAAGGGCATAACTATGACAAATGCACAGGAAGTTTCAAAGAAATAAATTGAGGAAGATTTACCTAACAGTATCTTGTTGTTCAGTCAGGTCTGACCCTTTGTGACCTCATGAACCACCATTTTCTTGGCAAAAACTAGAGGGGTTTGCCATTTTCTTCTCCAGTGAATTAAGGCAAACTGCAGTTAAGTGATTTGCTCAGGTGACATAGTAAGTGTCTGATTATGAATTTGAACTCATTGGGCCTTCCTGAGTGCAGGTCCAATGCTCCATCCACTGAGGCATGTAGCTGCCCATACCTAACAGTTGGTGCTTTCCAAGAGGAGAAGAGGTTCTTTCATAATCAGAGAGCTGGAAGGGAAATAATGAAGTCATCCAGACAAATCACTTCATTTTATAAATGAGGAAACTGAGACCTAGAGCAGCTAAGTGAATTATTCAAAACCTCACATATATTAAATCTTCAATAAAAGGCTAGTTAACCGTAGTTCAGGTGCAGCTTGGAGGAGATGCCCTCTGAGCTCCTTTGTGATTATCCAAATCAGTGATTCTTTTAAGGTCAAATAGTCATCAGCATTAGTGAACATATATTGGGTACTCTGCATGGGCTCATTTCACAAAGATTTGTCTTGCATTCTAAAACAATATAAGTAATCCCCTGATAACCATATAAGGAACCAGAAAGGTTGATGTGTCTTAAATTCCTTTACTTACTATCAGCTCCACCCTTCTTATGTTGAAAGGAACAACTCAGAGTTCCTGAATACTGATAAAACCAAAGACCTTAAGCCAAAATCCTCCCCAGAGCTGGTAATGGGTCAGATACAATGTGTGCTCAATCTTCACATCCTTCTAAGCAGCTGTGTCTGGCCAAGGCTCATTCTTCCTGTGGAAGAATGACCTGGCTAAATTTGAAGCTGATTATGGAAAGGCAAAGTCCAACTGAGAGTTCTGGCCTTACTGGCAGAGCCCAACCTGATATATTCAGGGCTCAGAAGGCTGGGAGGTGGGAGGGAATGGGGAAGGGACTAAAGGTTGGCAAGCTTGCCTGGCCTATTTTACAAAATAAAACATGACACAGAAAAAGGGTCATTATTGGTCTGGGACAGTATCTCAGAAACAATGAACATGAACTTGGACAGACTTCAAGAGAGTAGAGGATAGAAGGTCCTGGCCTGCTACGGTTCATGGGGTGATGAAAACTAGGATACAACTGAATGACTGAATGACAGAACAGGCAAAGTTATTTCTAGAAAAATAAGGTATTGATTCAAGGCCCCAAATTTTAATGAGCTCCAAAAGCACCTACCTTCACTTAGGTGCTAGAAACAACTGAGTTTAATATCTCGTTAATAAAAACAATTTGTTGAAATAGAAACCACCAAATGGCACATGCTTCCTTCTTTTCTTTCTTTGGCCGTTGGTGCCACATAACCTAGGTTAGTTCCCCAACCCACAGTGGCCTCACTGCGGGAATCTCTGTCTCCACACATACCTAAGTGTAATTATGCTCACAGTTGTGGATAATTTGTTTTTTATGCTTGCTCTGGTTCCATTTTGAAATTGGCCCTAAACAGGTAAAATGTTAGTTATACCTCTGGTAACAGGTCACAGCAATGGAGGAGATGTGCATTCAGTAGAGTCAACTTTTAGTTAGAGAAGACAGATTAGTAATCTTGGGAGCTACTCAGACCTGGACTGCTAGATTTCTGATTGACTTTGACCTTATATATAATGACTGAATTCATATCTTTTTTGTCTTTTATAAATTTTCCACTGCAGTCCTCTGATGCTTCAGCATAACATTGAAAATGCCCACCCCTGAGCTCTAGAAGGTTGTCTTAGCAGAAGTTCTACCAGGACCACATTTCAAGTTAGGCTTCAAAAATATGTTGAGTGATGGACTTTGTAGGCAGGAGGACCAGACTAACCAAGGTTGAAGTTCATCTCCAGAAGGTTGGCCAATGGAAGGTGGCTTTTTATTTTTTTTGGCCAAAGCAATTCTCATACCCTCTACCAAGGTGTGAAGGGGTCATGAGCTTCTTCAGCAGGAGGAATTCCCACATCCATTCATGAATCTTTTGAAGAAATACCAGAAGATGAATTATTTTGCTCATGAATAAACTCCTAGATAAAGTGGACTTCAACAATTGTTGGTCCTGGGGAGAAGGTGAGGATGAAATAAATGCTAGAGTCAGAGGACTCCATGAACAGTATTGGTGTCAGAAAAAGAGGATCAGGACTGGAGAGCATGCCAAATAAGAATGATTGCTATGGACAACTGGGGATGTCTAGCCTGGAGATCAAGGGACTTAGTGGTGTCATGAGAGGCTCACAGGACTATAGGACTTCATTTTACGTAGCAGAAAACTGAGGCCCAGGGAAGTCATATGAATTCTCCAAGGTAACACCAATCTCAAACATCACAGGTAGGATGTAAACCCAAGATAGATATCTTAAAATGTCTGAAGGAGAAGAACTATATACTGCTTAGTTACAGAGAAGAAATCACCAGGAGCAATGGGTGTAAGTGGCAGAGGCAGATTTCAGCTCAATTTAAGGAAAAATTCCTAACAATTAGAGAAGTCCCAAAGTAGGATGGGATACTTCATTAAGTAGTGGGTTCCCATTCCTAGAGACCTTCAGATAGAGAGGCTTGATGACCACTCGTTAGGGATATTATAGACAGAAATGAATGGACTAGATCACCTATAAGAGCCTTTCTGAGATGATCTTCTTCTATGAGCTCATCAGTGATCTTGGTGCTGCTGGTCTGTGAAACCACAGAATCCAGTGACTTAGGAACCAAGAATGCCTTGGGCCAAAGGGCCATGTCATTCTGAAACATATTTTGTAAGGGATTCCACTCCTGGGGAAACTACAGCCCTTTGAAGACATCACTGACTGGGAGCAATTCTTTATAATGGTTGAAGAAGCTTTTAAATGAGGATTATATCAAGTCCACCCAACACATTAATATTATTGTTAGGGTCATTTTTATAAGTTACAAGTATATATGTTACAATTATTTTGATGTTATATTAAAGGTTGGTTTGTATGTTAATGAAGCTTTCTTTTTTCATTAAAAAATAAACTATATGAGAAGCCTCTGAAAACAAAACAGGACTAAGCTAAGCCTAGTGGTACATGCCTATATTCCCAGCTATATGAAAGGCTAAGTGATGAATCTCTTGTGCTTAGCAGTTCTGGGCTATAGTGAGCTATCCTAATAAGGTGTCCACACTAAGTGCGGCAGCAATACAGTGACCCTCTACGGAGCAAGAAGTTACAAAATTTGTCCAAGGAGACATAAATTAGCCCAGGTCAGAAATAGAAAAAGTCAAAATTTCGAGCCAATTGGCCTCACAGCCCCTGAACTTCCAGCCTGAGTGAGAGAAGAAACCAGTCTTGTAAAAACAAAAACAAAAAGCAGGACTGAAGGATCACAGGTAAATTAGCAGGCTAATCTGTAGTAGACTAGAATAATAGCTCATTCACCAACTGGAGAAGCCAGGTCATAGGCCACAGCTCATTTGTACCACACTCGAAAGCCACAGGGTACCTTGTATAATGAGAGATTCCAAAAACTAAAGCATGGTAAAAAAGACTTTGAGACTATTAGATGGGGCCATTGATTGTCATACTACAAACTGGAAGGTCAGAGAAGTCATGGGATCAGCTGCTTAGGGGACTAAGTGTGGGAAAATCTGGGAAGCCATAATGATGTTTGCTTGGTCTGTATTATAATTACCATCATCAAACCACTTACCTCTTGCACTCTTGGAGACATTTTAGATAAAGCCCTTCCCCAGGATCTCAGATTGATACCTTGAGAGCTGCTGTCTATGAGCGTGGGAAGCTATAAGTGATAAGAAGAAAGAGGGGAAAAAAGTTCAGTTCTACATGTGTGCATGCACGCACACACACACACACACACACACACACACACTCTGTCATAGTCACTCCACTCTCCTGTACCCATAAAAAAACATTTCCTCTCTACTTTCTGATCACAGAGCCAATTTCTATGAGATTGTTTCCAGAAACACAGCTCTTTTTTAAAATTAAATCTAATTGAGAAAAATCAAATGATATTGTTCTAGGTCACCCCACTGAGCAAGTCAATCACAAATAGTTTCATGGTGACATTAAATACACCAAAATAATCCTGACCGCTGGTTTAGAGACACCAAGCAGGGCTCCTGGAGGAAGGCAAACAGAGCAGCTGGGTGAGTGACAGGAAGAATGAGTGGAGAGTTGCCAATGTGGTCACCTCAGTGGCTCTCCCCATTCTCCCTGACTTCCTCTGCAGATTGTTCCCATCTTTTCTTCCATTGTGCTCTCTGCATTCAGGTCAACCATTATTCCTCTGTTTGATTTTGGCTCTCTTCTGTTCTGTGAGTTCTCTAGTTACATGATCTGTCAGAGCTGCTGCTGCTGTTGATTATCAAGGGAAAGGAGCACTCCTACAGACTCCCCAAATACCAGCAATGCTCCCGTGACCCTGAGTGCCACAGTACCCAGCTGGACAAGCATTTTTCACTTCAGTGGTTCACTGAGTTGCCTCTCCTGCCTCCAGGAACATCCAAGCATTCCCAGGACGTCCCAGAGCCAAACCTGACTGAACAAACTCAGTCTCCGTAATGTCGTGATTGTGACCAACAAAGTTCCCTACCTCATGGGCACGTTTCAGGAAATTTGATGAAAGCTGAACTCCAGTCTTTGAGGGGACTAGATACACAAAGCACAACAGTCCTTTTTTCAATGCATTTTGGCCAGCTCGTATTTGTGGGGTATTAAAAAGAAATATTTATGGACATCCTTTGCTTTACATGACTCATATTTCCTTCCTGTAAAGCCATCCCATACAAAATGAAAAAGAAGGAAAAACCCAGCTGATTCAAACTAATCAGCACATCAGAAAAGCCTAGTATCATACAGTCTTCCACATCCATAGATCTCTAACTCAGCAAAAACGTGGAGGCAGTGCCTTTGGGGTAGCTAGGTGGAGCAGTGCATAAAGCATCAGCCCTTCAGTCAGGAAGACCCGTCTGTGCTCAAACCTGGCCCTCAGACACATCCTAGCTGTGTGACCCTGGCCAAGTCACTTAACCTTGTTTGCTTCAGTTTCCTTAACTGTAAAATGGGCTGGAGAAGGAAATGACAAACCATTTCAGTATCTTTGCCAAGAAAACCCCAAATGGGGTCACAAAGAGTTGAATACAACTGAAGTGATTGAACAATAGAATGAAAAAGGTTTTTTCTTCCATCCAATGATACAGATATGTTGTGAATAGCATTTTCTTTAGGGGCTGGGAGAAGGTCTAGGATTTTTTCCATCTAAGACCACATTACATTTTCTTTTTATCTCTCAGATCACTAGCCCTAAGGGATCTCGCTTCCATACACTTCGCAAATACCTCTGATTTGTATCAGATAAGCAGAAAAGAATGCCCTTGAATCCTTCTTATTATATGTGGGCTGAGAAGACTAGAACGAATAAATAGTGTCACTAGTAAATTCTTGGTACTCATTTATGAAGTTGTCTTAAGGGGCAAGATATACACATCATTCTCCAACAAAAGGATGGCCAGACAGACAATTCTGGTTTCAAGATAAAATTAGTTTCCATCTCCTCTCTCCAAGTCTTGTCAGGAAAGCTTAGATGAGAGAAGTAGATTTGTCCTGAAGATGCTTAATTTCTCTGAAAAACATTACAATTCATTTCATAATAATAAATGCTCCTTGTGTCTGTCTCAGTCACTTTTCAGTCATGTCTGACACTTTATAACCCCCTCTGGGGTTTTATTAGCAATGATACTGGAGAGGTTTTCCATTTCCTTCTCCAGCTCATTTTACAGACGAGGAAACCGAGGCAAACAGGGTTAAGTGACTTGCGCAGGGTCACACAGCTGGTGTATCTAAGACTAGATCAGAACTCAGAAAGATGTGTCTTCCTAACTCCAGGCCCAGTATGCTGTCCTCTGTGCCACCTGGCTGCCCAACAAAAGCTCATAGCCCCAGGTTTCTGATGCTGAGTGTTCATTCTAACTAGTCCAGCCCAGACCCATCAGGCTACTGGTATTCTCTAGACATGTTCGTGCCTTACTACTCTGGGTCTTCTAGACATCTGTCCCCACTCCCCTGTTGCTTTCCATCTCTACCTTTGAGAGCAGGATTCAAATCTATGCTACCATTCCTGGGAAGGACATGTCAATTGATGGCCCTATGGTTCCACTCACCACCCCTCCTTTGATACCCCTGACCACAGCACACCTCTCTGGTCACCACTCCTCTGTGTTGCCTTCTCCTTTTAGAATATAAGTTCCTTGAGAGCTGAGACAATCTTATTTTCTTTGTATTTTGCATTCCCACAATGCTTAGCATAGTGCCTGGCACACAATAAGTACTGAATGAATGCTTTTTCATCCATCCATCCATTCATCTATCCATCTTTTTATCTTTAGAAGGCTCTGGTCTGAGGAAACTGAGGCTTGGAGAGGTTGAGAGGGGCACTGACACCACCAGTTAAATGGGAGAGACACAGAGCTCAAGCCCAGGTTTCCTGATCCCAACTCCAATGCTCTTTCCACTTCATTTAAATCAAGTCAGTTGCTTGCCTAAGGAGTTCTAAATGAGAGGAAAAACACTGATTTCCTGATCTTTTGCTCTCCTTTCTCTGCTTTCATCACCCTCACACAATTTTGTAGGTCTCCATGCTTAGCAATCTCTGTCTTCATTCACCACAATGGATTCTTCATCTGAGGTCCATAAACTTTAAAAAAGTTTTCATAATTATATTTCAAGGTAATTATTTCTTTTATAATTCTTTATATTTTGTTTTTTGCATGTAAAAACATCATTCTGAGCTAAGGGGTCCCTGACCAAAAAAAAAATGTTAAGAATCCATGACTTAAATAGTAGCACCTGATTTGAAACACTGTTACAGAAATAGTTACTTAACATAAATGCTTATTAATTGATTGATTAATTGCCCTGTTTTTAAAAGCGTTTTGTCAGAATTAATAATGAACAGCACCATATATTATCTTATTTGAATCCTACAAAAAACCCAGTAAGTTGGGTCCAAAGGTATTATGATCTCCATTTCACAGAAGTGGAAACTGAGTTTCAGAGAGGCTAAGGGAGTTGCCTCTGGTCACACAGCTAATAACAGGATCTGAATCTAGAACTTCCTGACTGCAGGTATAGTACTTGATCCACTATCCATTCAGCATGAAAACCAGGAGAATGAAGCAGACAATGAGGTTGGAGGGAATGGATTTTTTTTACTGAGAGAAAAGGAAGTATCACGGTAATTCAAAATAAATTCAGTTTCTGGGTTGAGAAGGGTGTGTGTATACATGTGTATGTGTGTGCGTGTGTGCATGTGTTTGTGTGCACGTGCACATGTTTGGGTGTGTTTCAGTGTTCCCCATATCTATGGTTTCCTTCTATTCCAAACAAGTTTTTTTCATTTCGCAAAGAACAAAAAGTGGCCCAAGACCAGGAAAAGCTCCAGGGATAAAAAGGTTATTCATCCCTTTTTCCTGCTGAGGGAACCTTTGCCTCTCTTCCCCTCAGCCAGCTGAGCATACGATTGGTTTGTGTCTTGTTCCTGAAATTACCCCCATACCCTAGACAGAAGCTTCTGAAAGATTCCCTCTTTACTCAAACTCTGTCCTGTGAGCTCAGATTGTTGACGCTGACGTTGAAGCCTACAATAACAAAATATACAACTGAATAAAAGACTGTAAACCAGAGCAGGGCAGTCCTGGTGGCTGTTTGAATGGGGGACAGCCTTCCTACGGGCACTCTCCTCTGACGCATACTCAATGCTTTCTCTCTCAGTGGAGATAAAGCAACCAGACCAGACAATAAAGAACATAGTACAAGAAGACCGTTCTCCTATCAGGCCCCCACCACAGAAAGACTTTAGACGGTCTGTTAGAGGTTGGCTCACTTAAAATGTGGACCTTGAGAGAAGGTTCTTTATGAGTGAGCCTGAGATCCACTAGACTGAATTGAAGTCCCCCATCAGCAGTAGTCATAAGACTACTACTAATAGCTAACCTTTATAAAACTCTTTAGAGTGCCTAAAGCACTTTACATCTCACTTGACCCACAGAACAACTCTGTCAGTAGGTGCTATTATTATTTTATATAGAAGAAACTGAGACTGAGAAAGATGATGTGACTTGACCATGGTTACACACAATAATGAGTATCTGAGGGAGGATCTGAACTCATCTTCCTGTCTTCAACTTCAGTCTTTCTAGCTGCCTGGATCCCTATATGATGCCTCTGTATCAGTCTTCTGATCTGTTCCCTGTACTCCTTCATCCCTTTCCTAGTAGCATATGATATAAAAATGTTGTCTCAGAAATCTTTTTAGCATCTCCTAAAGTAAAAAAAAAAAAAAAAAAGAAATCTCTATGTATATGAAATTTATCCACCCTATTCACCAGTCTCTTTGCAGGGATTCTCTCTCTCTCTCTCTCTCTCTCTCTCTCTCTTTCTCTCTCTCTCTTCTTCCTTCTTCCCTTTATTCTCTCATCCTTTCTTTTTTCCTTCTTCCCTCTTTCCTTTCTTTTCTTCCTCCTTTTTTCCTCCCTCCTTCCCTTGCTTTTTTTTCTCTTCCTTCTTTTTTCTTTTTTAATGCATAGCACAGCACTTGGTACAGAGTAGTTACTTAATATAAATGCTTGTTAACTAACTGATTAATTGCCTTGTTTTTAAAAGTTAATGATGTGATCTGCTGCATCCTGGTATATACTCTATTTACAAAATCACTTATTTGTTCCTCCTTTCACTGATTGGAAAATGCTTTTGCCTTCCAGTTCTTGGATTTTCTCAGGTGAAGATACCAGAATACATTCTACTATTCCACCCCTTTATCTGTCCTATCTCTTTGAAATAAAGGATATTCACTCTGCCTCTGCCATGAAATCCAATTCAATTCAATAAACATCTACTAAGTGCCTACTATGTGCCAGGCACTGTGACTTTGGGCAAGTCACAACTTCTCAGGGCCTCAGTTTACTCCTCTGTAAAATGAAAGTGTGGGATTAGATGTCCCCCAGGATCATTTCATGTTCAAATCTCTGGTCCTATGAGTAAATATGATGCCTGCTCCATAAGGCAAGAAATTCCCTTCCATGGGTTTCTGAGCATGTTTCTCACCAGGAACTTAAGAAAATCCTTCTGCGGTTAGTGAAGACCAAATGCAAACTGAAGAGGGCCATATTGTCAAACTAGATTTGATCTGAACAACAGAGACCTGAGGCAGAAGTCTGTCTTTGCCGCCTTGGCAAGTTCTTCCCCTCTCTGGGCCTCAGTACCCTTAGAATCCCTTTCTGGCTCTTGACAGGGTGGGGGCTGCTCAATGAGCCGGGAACAGCTTATCACGGAATAATCCATCTCCCTCACTTTGAATGCTTTCCTGTGAGCCAAGACCACTGGTTCACAGGGAAATGAGGAAATCACAGATTCTCGGCCATAGTCCAACTGAAGGGAGGCATCTGTGCCCCGTAAGGAAAAAGGTTACGAAAATAGGCCTCAGGGAGTATGTGCATTTTTGTCATTTCCCTTTCATTACTCATCTTCGTGAGCCTGGCTCAGGTCTCTGTTCAGCCCTCAGACACCTTGTGCACTTCCAGGCAGGCTGGCTCCAGCTCCTTACCCTAAGAAAGTGTCTACTGAAGCTCTCAGGAAACAAGCTCTTTGAAGATGAATGGCAGGTATTTGGGGTTGTTATTTTCTGAAAACAGGCCACTAGGAAACTTACATTTCCATGGTCATTTAAGGTTTACAAAGCACTTTCCTTCCAACTACGTTGTGAGACAGGTATTAGAGTATGAGGTGTGGATGCGGTTTACATATGAAATTTCAAGTTGGGCAATCCCCCCTCTGAAAGCTTACCTCCCTGGATACATTCCAAGGGTCTGTAACTTAGAGTCAGATTGTTTCGGACATCAAGGTTAAGTGGCTTTCTCACAAAGCCACTAAGTCTGAGAGGGAGGGCTTGAGCACAAGTCAGCCCTCTATCTACTATGTCCTGACAGCTCATTTGCCTTTATTTAAATTGTATTGATGCCGTTGTCTTTGCACCCGAGTTATTTTTCCGAGCTACCGCCACCAGTCCCTACTCCCAAACCATGCCCAAGGTAGCCTTATCTTGTAACAAAGAAAAACAGTTCAACAAAACTAACACTGTGACTATATCTGACTGCAACAGCACATTCCCCATCACTCCAAAGAAAGGAAGTCCATTTCCTCTCTCTTCTCTGGGGTTAAGATTGGTCATTCCAATTATTCATGTTCATTGAAATGATGAGAAAACTGAAGCTTAGAAAACTAAACCAATCTGCCCAAACTCACATTCTATTTAAATTTTCTCCTTAGCATTTGTTGTTACCCTTAGTCTTTTTCAGTCATATCTGACTCTTCATGACCCCATCTGGGTTTTCTGGGCAGATACTGGAATGATTTGCTTTATTCTTCTCCAGCTCATTTTAGAGATAAGGAAACCAGCAGAGTTAAGTGACTTGCCCAGGATCACCTAGCCAGCAAGTGTCCGAGGACAGATTTGAATTCAAGAAAATGAGTCCTCCTGATTTTAGGTCCAGTGCTCTAATGACTACATCATCTAGCTGCCCTAGATTCTTCTTAAGATCTCAGTTTGAACTGCCTGACCCCCAAGTCCAGGACTCTTTCTAATATATTCTTCAATATTGGAGACTATATTCTAATATGCTCTCCCAGAAATCTTACTCACGCAAACAAATCTAAAATTAAAGCAATTAGGTTAAAAAAACCCCACAATAATCACAAGTTCTACTCATCTAGGAGGAAGTTACAAGCTTTTGGAGCTGAATTTCTGAAGGAGACATCTATCTCGACTCTTGGGCATGGCAGTTCCAAGTTAAACAGTCCATGACTTTGAGAGATGTGGTCTCTTCTGTACTCACAGAAGAGTTCAAAAGTGATGGGATTAAGTTAACCTTCTAAAAGATGTCATTTTCTGCCTCTCTCCCTCAAAAGAGAAACTGAGATCAAGCCCTTTTCTACTACTTGTGTGGGCACAACTCATTTGGGCTTGGACCTGTTGCTCCAGGGAAGCCAGCTTTATCTGGGAGGGAAGTGTGTTGCTGGGTAACCAGGAGGACTGCAGATTTGAGGAATGTTTGTTAGGACCTGACAGCAGTTAAGTGTCAGATGAAAAGAGAGGAAACCAGCTGCAGTGGTGAGGGGGCAACAAACAGGGACAATCTGAGTACTGGGAAATGCGTCATGAGAAGAGAATTTAGACTCAGTCATTTTACTCAGGGGCAATAACAACAAAAAGGCCAATCTGTCCTTCCAGGAGAGGCCACAGAGACAAGCTGTTTCCCAAAGGCTTAGGGGAACAGAGTCTCTTTGACTCACCAGGGTGGGCATGTGAACAGACTGGCCACATGACGCTCTCAGACTCCAGTGAAAATGGGCAATGGGGCCTTTGACTCTTTGTAGGAACTTGAGTTCTGCTATGTGTCGTTTGTGGGAACCAGCATGTGGGTCCAACTGTGGCTGCTGACAGGAGGTCATAGGATCATAGCAGAGCTGGAGGGCTTCAGAAATCATCTAGTACAACCCCTTTCTTTTACAGTTAAGGAAACTGAGACCCAGGGAGAATTATCCAGAGTCACCCAGAGAGCTCAGTCAGGTCCTTGGACTGACTCCTTTTCTATTGCTCCTTTCACTGTATCCCACCATTCCTCCTAATCTAAGTTTCAGGAGCTTGCAGGGATCTTCTCTGCATCTATAAAATTTAGGTGTGGTGTGGGGAAAAATCTTCTAGCCATGAGAGTTATGTCAAAGTGGAATGGACTGCCTTGGGGGGGTCAGGGCTTTCCCTTCATGGGAGGTCTTTGGGCAAAAGCTGTACCATCACTTGCAGGGGATATTGGAGGAAATTCTTCACCAGGTAAGAGCTGGATTAGATGGCCTCAGAGGTTCCTTCCAAGTCTGAGAGTCTCTCAGGAAGCATCTCTGGCTTCTTTAAAAGCTTAGCTCAGATGCTACATCCTACCTGAGTTATTTTATGTGTGTGTGTGTGTGTGTGTGTGTGTATGTGTATGCACACATCTATCTATATTTAGATCTTTGTACACAGATGTGTATATTGTTACGTTTCATGTGTGTATATCTATCCTATAAATGTATACATTTATGTGTATACATGTACATATATTATACATGAAAGGCAACTAGATGGTGTAGTAGATAGAATGCTCAACTTGCAGTCAAGAAGACCTTTGTTCAAATCCTGCCTCAGACACCAGCTATGACCCTGGGCAAATACTGAATATTTGATTTGAGCCAATCCTTGAAGGAAATGAGGGATTCCTTTTTTTTTGGGGGGGAGGACGGGGGACTGAATGCAATCTGTGTTAAGTGACTTGTGCAGGGTCACACAGATAGTAAGTGTCTAAGGTCAGATTTGAAATCAGGTCCTCTTGCCTCCAGGGCTGATGCTCTATCCATTGTACCACCTAGCTCCCCTAAAACTAGAGATTCTAAGAGGTCAAGTAGAGGAGGGAGAGCATTCCAGGTAGAGAGGAGGTCACAGAGGAGGAGAGAGGATGCTGAATTCACAGGCACCAGCAGATATGACATTTTGGTGTGAGGGGGAATAAACCCTCAATCAAGGAGCTGACATTCTGGGGGATGCCACATGGAAAGCAAAAATTTTTTTTAAAAAAGTAAATTAAAGATGATTTGAGGAGGGAGAGACTCAGTAGGGCCTTGATAATTTTTGGAAACTCTTGGCTGAACTGGATCACCTTCTCTAGAATGACCTCCCTACTGCCTCATTTCTAGCCCAGAGGTGGCCACCTTCTGAACTTGACATGGAAGCATAAAAAGGGTGGGGGTGAGGGAAATATTTGTGTTCTATCTTTCCTCTGCTTATTCCCAAAATGCCAGAAGCCTCAACTGGAGTTCTGTACCCTCCTTAGACCTGTAGCTATGGTAAATGGTAAAAGGTTTAGAGAAGGGAGAAGCTAAAAGATAAGAAAGTCAAAACTATATGGAACCTCATTTCTAAATGCTGATGATTTGGGGCTTTTCCAATGGACTTCTGCTCTCCTTTTGCCCTTGACAAAAGTATTTCCTGAGAGGGACTTCAGATAGCTAGTTGAAATTTAACCAGCTCCAGTGACCTCCCAGAGGGCAGAGACTAGCTCTCAGTGGATAATCCACAAAGCCTTCCTTTTGGAGAACAGAAAATCCAAGAATTTGGAGGGGGGAGAAGAGGAGGAGATTTACTGATACTGTTGAGTATTTAAAGGTGCAGCCCCTTAGGGTTCCCACTTCTCAAACCTTTACTCCTTAGAGAACAAGGAGTCAGCAAAGAAGGGCAAAAATTAAGTCAGAAAAGCCCAAATTTAGAACCATGGAGTGGTGTATGGAAAGGAATGGAAGTTGAACTATACTAAAATATTTCTGAAAAGGGGTATGGGGGAGGGAGGAGAAACCATGAGCCAACCCCTCTGGGGAGACCAGATTCCCTGTATCAGCTCCTAGTGACTAGGGGGAGGGGAGGGGAAATTCAGGTTTCCCAGCAGTATGGCAGGTCTTGGCACCAAGCTCAGTTCCCCTGCTGAATTTCCACAAATAAACATTCAACACAGAAGGGACTGATTTGCTTCTCAGCAAGATTTCAAAGCTTCTCGACCATAACCCAAGAGCAAACAGGATGAATAGTCAGAAGGGGAAGGAGGAAGAAGGAGGGAAAGAGCCAGGGAGTGAGGAAGAAGAAAGAGGAGGAGAAGGTGGATGAGGAGGAGGAACAGACCCAGGGCCCAAACAGACAGGAATCATCCCAAACCCTTCACCCAAAATTAAAGTGAAACTTCTTTTAAAAAATTTTTTATGAGGTGAGAAAACAGTTTAGTTAGCTTTGGCAAGAAGCATCTTTCTTGCCCAACCCTGGAGCTCCTGCTTTCAGTGAGGAGTGGAAGTCCTCAAACACAGATGACTGACTTTCTCCCCTAATCTAGGTAACAAAGGAGATGGAGTACTGGACTGGGAGCCTGGAATACCTGGATTCAAATCTTGCTTGGGCAAATCACTTGAGGCACTGGAGTGACAGACAAAATGAAAACAGGAATGAGTAAAAACAAAGTAGTTTGGGGAACGGGATGCAAACAAGTGGAGATTCCCAGGTGGCCTTTGCTGGTGAAGTGCCTGAGAAAAGACTTGAATTCAAATTCTGCCTCACATTCTTACTAGCTCTGTGATCCTGGCTAAGTCATTTAATCTCTCAGTTTCCTCATGTGTAAAGTGGAGATAATTACAGCACCTCCCTCAAAGGGTTTTTGTGATCCAGTGAGAGGATGCATTGAAAGCACGTTGCAAGCCTTAAAGTGCTATGTAAATGCTAGCTAACAACAACTATGAGAATAGCAATGAGAATAAGAAACACACCAACCTAAGCCAAACCAGAAGGGAATCCTCAGACACAAACCAGTCCCATTTACTTTAGACCTCTCTCCATGGGCTGCCCACAGGACCTTACCCTCCCTGTTCCCTCGTGGGATCCCATAAGTTACTGTGTGCCTCATTTCCCCATCTATAAAGTGAAGGAGATGCACAAGATGACCTTTAAGGTCATCTTGCTTAGAGAACTTAAGGGAAGAAGGTTTGGAGAACAATCTCACTGATATTGAAGGGAAGGGCCACTCCCAATGAGAGCTGAAAACAAAGGAAAGCTGGTTTCAGTGGGTCCCTTTCCTCCTGTCTAACCCTAATACTTTGGGCCTCTGATGCTGGCACTGGGCTCAGAACTCTAGCTGGCAGGTACCCCCAGCGGTTTAACAAGATTCTCTTTCTTTAAAAGAATTTTTTTAGAAGAAGCACTAACTTGGCCTTTAATAAAAACCATTGCTGTGTCTGTGTGTGAGAAAGAGCAAGCATAAACAGAAGCCCCAGCTATCTCTGAATTGGAGGCTTCCAAAGAATGAGTGACTCTGTGTTCCAATAAACATGGCAGCCTGCCAACCAGCTGCAATAACAGCCCTGTTCCAAAAAGAGGTTCTCTCCCCCTGATGGTAGCACCCAGCTAGGCCTGCAAGGGTAAGCCAAGGCCCCCGGTGCCCTGCTGCCCTGGCCCCCACAGAGGCTCCAACTGCTGCTGGGTCTTGCTGGCTTATCTCTTCTCTCCCATGCCTTTGTTTGTTTGGGGTATGTGCTTTTGTGTACTTGGTCATCCAACTCAGCTGAGGAAGAATTAAAAAGAGGTCCTCGTTGGTGGCTCACAACGTCCAAAGCGGCCACCCCAGATTCCTCAGATGGAAGCACTCATTTTGGAAGCACCAGGAGAGTAGAGGGTCGGTTCTCACCTTCTTCCAGAAGCTGGGTGTCTTGGGAAGTTGGTTTGCACAATCCAGGAGCCAGGAAAAGGGAGGAGGTGAAGTAATACTAGTATTTATTATTATTGTTACTATTATTATGGCTGGAATTAATATAGCACCTTCAGATTTTCAAAGCACACCACATATACCATCTCACTTGTCCCTCACAACAACCTTGGGAGGCAAGTACTACTATTATCCTCATTTTACAGATGAGGAAACTGAGGCTGAGAGAGGTTCAATGATTTGCTCAGGGTCACACAGCGAGGAAGTATCTGAGGGAGGGTTCAAACTCAGGTCTGCCTGACTCCATGTCCAATACTCCAAAGCTATGCTACTTAAGCGAAAGAAATGCTATCTCCCATAGTCCCATATTCTATTTGGAGCCAAGGAAATAAACCTTCTCTGTCCACAGAAAGTGAAATTCCATCCTTTATTTGATTCTGTCCTGAGCCAGCCCACCTCCCAGGTCCTTCCAGATCCAAACAGTGCTGAAAAGAGCCTCTCTGAGAGCAGAGTCTGCTTCATTCTCCTCTTGGGGTCTCCCTGCTTGGCCTAGTACAGGCTTCGTAAGGGGTTGCTTCAGAAGTGTTTGTCAAAATGAGCTAAATGCTTGTAACCAAGAGGAAAGGCCTGGAGCGACAAGGGTTTTAGTGAAATTCAAATCAGAGCTTTTATCAAGTGCCTACTATGTGCTCGGCACTCCGGTAGGCTGAAGTGAAGAGGTGCAGGGGCAGACAAATCCTAAAATGAAGCAGCCCCTGCTGTTAGGTCCTCATATTCTACTGGATGTTGCTGTTGTTGTTGTTGGGTGTGTGTGTGTGTGTGTGTGTGTGTGTGTGTGTGTGTGTGTGTGTGTGTGTGTGTGTGTGTGTGTGTGTGTGTGTTTAAAGAATGTTAATCTTGCTTTTTAAGGTGGGATGGGAGAAAATTTCTGGGAACTCAAAGAGCAGAGGTCTCTTACTAAAAAAAAAAGGAGGAGGTGCAAAAGATCTAAATACTTATCAAAGTTTCTCCACAAAAGATTCTGTCTTAATCCAATTCAATTCAATTGAATAAGCATTACTAAAGTGTCTACTCAGTTCTAGGTACTGGGCTGGGACATAATCCCTACTCTCAAGGAATTTCCATTCTTAAAACATAATAAACAGCAAAATTATAGTAAATATTGCGGCACCACTTATAAATATACAATGGGGGGGACATCCATACACATACACATGCACACGCGCACACACACACACTCATTCACTTCCAAGCTAGTATAGACATTCTCTGACTATTCCCTGCCATCCACAGTATTCTTTTTATTAACTGATGAGCTGAAGCTCCAGGGATATACCAGAGAGACCACTGCCACCTCTCAGGCCTCTTTTTCCCTCTTCCCTTGAGACTTAAGGATGAATTCCTGATACTGTCCCCCACAGCTGGCCAAGTCAGTGGTCTAGGATGGGATCACCTCCTGTCTGTGCCTCCTTTCCTTTTGCAAAGGGCTTTGATCTTGAAAGACAGCAGCTCTTTTGGACCAGCCACAGCTGAGGCAGCAGCTGGACATTGCCTCCCTCCATTCTCATCCCTGCCAACACACACTTCAACAAGAGGAAAAGAGTAGCTCATAGAGAGCCACTATCAAAAGAAAGGGCCCACTTGGTATAAACAGGCTGGGCTTGGGGGAGGTAAGGTAAAATTCTTGCAAAGCCAAGAGCTATTTACAAATATCCCAGTGAACCTGGAATATTAGCCTTACAAAAGATGATTCTTTATTGCTTAGCATTCTCTTTCTGTATGGGAATGAAAATGTGTGTTCAATACTTTATTTGTGTTTGTATTCTGGATGTCTTTTGGACTTTCTCCCATCCTTGCTTGGGAGAACCCCGCGGACTAGGGCCAAGGAAAAGATTGTTCCTTGGGAATCTGAGATGGAGATGGAATGGATGAACTGGGATCACAGTTGTCCCTATTGAGGAGGCAGGGAACCCTATAGTAATGTACTTAGGAAAAATGGAAAGGGCGGAACAAGGAGAGGAACTGCTGAAGGTTTCAGGCCCTTTGGTCTCCTGAGGTCTACCAGGGCCTACTCTGCTAGAATATTGTCAATCTCAGCAGCAAAGGCTTGAATCCAAGTCTTCCTGGTTCCAAAGGCACTTCTATTGCAAAGCATTATTTTCTTAGGAATTCTAAAATGTTGTGTAAATGTGGGCATGGTTATTATTCTTATCATTTTTACTATTTAAAGGCAACATGGCACAGTGGATAGACAGCTGGCCTCAGAACCAGGAAGACCTGGGTTCAAGTTATGCCTGTGATACGTACTCTGGGTCATTTAAACTCTAAGGACACTAGGCAACTCTAAGATTACAAATTGCAGACAAGTTGTTGGTTTGCATTGGGAAGGAATTTCTAACTGAGAATTCCCTACACAGATAAAAATCAAAGGTCTGGAAACAACAAAAATCTATATGTTATTATTCATATAATCATGGATATAACACTGGAAGGGACCTCTGAAGTCATCTAGTTCAGCTCCCTTAATTTATATAGGACAAAATTGAGGCCTTGAAAAATTAGGTGACTTGTTCAAAGTCATACAGGTAGTGAGTGACAGAGCCAACATTTGAACCCAGACCCCTAACTGACTCTAGCATTCTTTCCATTGCACCCTATTCATTCAGGTTTTCTTATACATAGGTATAACCACTCATGTAACTTTGGCTTTCCACAGAATGTAGCTAAAGAAGAAATATAATAAATGACTTCTAAAGGCTTATTCTTGCCTCATAAGTCCATGATTTTGTGTTGACTCACCATCCTGGAGAAGACATTCCATGAGTGTTCATCCAGAAAACTGGCTCCATGCCCTCCAGCCCTGGGGATGATTCCTCCAGGGGGGCACCAGCCAAGTCATTCACTTACCAGCTGAAAGAGCTTAAAGAAGTCCACGTTAGAATACAGGGCATCTTCCACCCACTGCAGACTGCCTTGGGACAAGGGGCACATGGCTCTCTGGACAGTTTGAGCTCCTCGTCGCTGGCTGAAGATGATGAATCGGTTTAGCAGGGCTTCACTGCACGCAATGTCTTTCAGCATCAAGTCTGGGACCCCATAGGCAAACTGTAGACAAAAATAGCATATCCCCTTTAGGATTCAAAGGCTTCTCTCCTTCTTATCCCAAGGGAGGGAACCTTAGCATCACTTGAAGCAAGGGATGGAGACCACTCTGGGTCAAGGGATTACCTTAGCACAGCAGCTGGGGTAGCACTTTTTGGGACCAGAACTCCTGGCCTCTAAGGAACCAAGTTCCAGTCAAACTCCCAAACAGATGAATTACTTTGCAAAATTCAGATGAGATATGGTAATTCCCATCTGTTTAGTCACTCATGTACTTCACAGTTTGCCCATGGTCACATACTGTAAGGACCCCTTGGCTCCTGAACTTTACCTAGGAAACCTGCCCACCCAGTACAAGCTATCAAAAATGAGAATCATCCTGGCCAAAGTGGGAAACCAGGCCACTTATAAGTGAGGTCACAGGGTCACAGGCAGTATTTTGTATCAGTCTGGGCTACTTACTATGCCAAGGGGCTGTGACTAGGTTTGTTTTCTTTTTCCTCTGTGTTCTAATCCTTAGATGATCTTCCAGCTGAGAGAGTGGATATAAGAGCCCTTTAAATAGGACCTTGGGAGTGGAATCTAATAATGAGTATTAAGGGATTAAGGCCCTGCTTTTGATGATGAACAAATAGGCCAGGATGGTCAAGGAGGTAACAGAGCTACTAGAGCTAGAATAAAATCCATACTTAAGAGATCTCAAGAATGAAAAGGAAATGACTGAAAAACAGGATTAAAGAAGAGAGGACTGACACAGAGAAATTAAGATAGAGATAAGTGGCCCAGGGTCATATGCACATATGGGTGAGGACAGTGGAAGGGAAGAAGAAATCCTAGTTTGGAGCCACACTGGAGTTTTCATTTGTGTTTAGAACTTCCAGTGTGGACATACTTTCCACAGAGGCAGATTGATAGCTCCTTTGTAACTTGGGGTCTAAGAGAGTTGCCTTTGGCCACTAAGAGGCTATGGGATTTGCCCAGGGCCACACAGTTGGCATGTGCCAGAGGCTGGACTTGAACTGGGGTAGAACTGACACTAAAGCTGGCCCTCTCTCCATGACCCTAAGCTGCCTCTTACATTAAACCCAACCCCTGGTGTGGGACAGATGTGAAGAGAGCTCTTGTATGTGTCAAGTTGACCATAAGCTTTCCTTAAGCTCCTGAGCTTGTCAGGTAAGCTGGAGCCCAGGATGCTGGGACCCGATGCCTTATTCTTTCCACATGAACTGTTTTCAGACCCTAAAGCCTGCAGGGACTGGGGCTCCAAATATAATTGGTGTTGTTGGAGGGGAATCAGAAAGAAATTTCTGCAAAGTTTCTCTCATTATCTCTAGCTGCCTTTTATTACCAACTAGAAGCCAGCATGCACATTTCCAGGATTTCAGTTTTATGAGCCACAGACAGCAAAGAGGAAAATGAGCAATCAGTGTTGACACATTCTTCCCCCTTACCCCCACCCCAAAGCAACAGGGGGCCTTAGGCCTCATTCTGAGTCTCCCATGGGGCAGGGTTGCATTCCAGTTGGAGGGCTAGCCCAAGAAGGACAGCACATTCAGGCGCAGTTGGCACCAGGATGCCCTGGACTGACAAGCCGTCTCAAGAATGGCCTGACTTATAGGACCCTTTGTCCTGTTTCTGTGAACACCTGGCTCAGAGACAGTCAGAGAGAGAGGCCTGCATTTATTTGTAAAGTGAGGGGAAAGGACTCTATGGCTTCTGAGGTCCCTTATACCTCTATATTCATGATCTTATGACTCCAAAAAATGTGAGGCAAATCATGGACAGAATGCTGGATGTCAGGAAGACCTGACTGGAAGGGCTAAAATCTCTCCTAGGGCATTCACTACCTACATGACTCTGGGCAAGTCACTCCATCTCAGTCTCAGTTTCCTCATCTGCAAAATGAGGGAGTTACGCTAGATGGTCTCTGAGGTCTCTTCCAGCTAGCCCTTAAATCTATGACCTATGAACCTGAGGCCCAAGGAGTGACTCACCCTAGGTGATATAAGTAGGAAATGTTAAGAGATGGAATTTGAATCCAGGTCCATTGAGTCCCAAGCCAGTGTTCTTACCATGAAACCACTCTGAAAGTTCTTACCACCTCTGAGTAGACACTGGGAGGAATGGGTTAGGAAGCTTCTAGTCACAGTCCTTAGAGATGGAAAAATTGAATAGGACTGTACAGTGGAAGACCTGATATAAGGTTGAGCTGTCCAAGGCCTTAGCTAAGGGGGGCTTACAGATCTCATAAACATTCAGTTTCATCATTCCTCATTTGCCCCATCATTGTCTATTTTGTTTTTCTTTGTAATCTTTCTCTACTGCTTCACTGTGACATGAAAGTGACCATGAGCTCTGGAGAGCAACGTGTGTGTAGCAAAAGCTTATTCAAGTCCTACCAACTTGGAGAGACTTCCAGTCAAGCCCAGTGCAGAGATGAAGGCTTGTTCCAGGAGGCACACCAAGTAAATATTGGTGAGCTTCAATACCAGGTTGACTGTGGGCTGCTTCTGAATAAGTTTTGCAGTCACAGAAGCTTAAGAGACAATTGACCAAATAATATAAGATATCAGATTTCTTGTGATGCTCAGATTATAGGGCTAGAGCTGGCCATCTTGACCATCCCCCTTAATTTACAGATGAGGCAGCAGAGGTGAGAGGGCAGGGACACATGGCTAGTAATGACTTACTTGGGATTGGAACTCAAGTCTTTCTGACTCCAAATTCACTACCTTATGCACCCTACCATCTTTCCTCTCATTCATAATATAATTTATAACATAAATATTACAAGTTTATCACTCATTATATAAATAGCATATACACACACATAGAGCTAGGCTAGGCACTATGCACAATTATTCTAACAGACCTAGGTCCTGCCTTCAGTGAGCATATGAACCAACAGGAAACAACAAAATAGGATAGATTTTGGTCAAGGAGAAATTGGCCAAAATAACAAAAGATTCATTGCCATCTGAAAAGATGGAAAAAGGGCCAGATCTCCTGTGAATGAATTATAGGGAAATGTAAAGAAGACTTGCGTAGGCTTAGGAGACATGGAGGAATTACAATCGTCTTGAAGAAGGGAGTACCTTTACGTATGAATGAAGATCTAGGTGGCACAGTGGATGGACACAAGGCCTGAAGTCAGGAATGCTCATCTTCCTGAGTTCAAATACAGCCTTAGACACTTCCTAGATGTGTGACCCTGGGCAAGTCACCAACCCTGTTCGCCTCAGTTTCCTCATTGGTAAAATGAGCTGGAGAAGGAAATGGCCAACCACTCCAGTATCTCTGCCAAGAACAGCCCAGCTAGGGGCGCAGTCAGACACAACGGCAACAACTGAACAGCATCAGGGCACAGAGCTACCAGAAGGAGCCTCTGGAAACACAGAGGAAAGGACACTTCATTTTGGTATTCAGAGCTAAGGGTTGAACCCTTGTTATCTTGTCCCATTGTGCTTTTTTGAATGTTAAACACTAACCCTGACCTCTGACAGGTAAGAAGGCTAAGCAAGGCAAAGTGCCCTCCTCTCTACCTTTCCCAGGCATTCCCCCTCCTTGGGCTCTTCTCTTGGTACCCTGATCCAAACGAGTAAGTGAAGTCATTGCCATACTGTTCTCATCCCCCTCCTCCAAAGGACAAAGACAAATTCCCCCCCCCCCCCCATTATTCACATAATGGGTGATGGGGCTGGGAATATCCACACACCCAAAGACACATGCCCAGTTGTAACACCCTCACTGCACTCAAGTTCCCCACCTGCTCAGGACGGACTTGGGAGTTCATCAGAAGATAGACCACAGAGTCAGGCAAACCAAATGTGTGCACCAGGAAGTGTGTCAGTGTCTCCTCGTCTCTTAAGATGTCCTTGATTCGGATACCTCTTCCTGTATATCAAGGAGAAAAAAGAAGGGTAAAAATAGAATATAAGCTCCTCAAGGGCAGAGTCAATCTCACTTTTGTAATCCTCACAGGGAATAACAGTCACTTATAACGAAACGTCGATTTTCACAAGTCCTGGAGGGAGGGCAATGGGGGAAAAGAACCCCCAAGGGAAAGAAAAAGAAGTAGATACTACAGAAGTCACACTTCACTGATTCTGTCTCCTCATCTCACTCAGCTGTTACACATCAGCCAGTTGGAAATGCAGTAAACGCTCAATAAATGAATAAATACACGCTTCTTGATTGGTCAATCAATGATAAGGCCAAGTAGAATTAGGAGAGGTTAGAAGAATTCATTTAAGTTTTCCAAACTTGAACTCTCTTGGGGGTTCCTGCTATTGAAACTCTTCAGTCTTTGCTGACTATCTGACCCACTGAGGTAGGCAACCAGAAGAAGAATAGTAGTGAGAGAAATTTGTGATGTATTAGATAGGGTGCTGGACTTGGAGTCAGGATCTGAGTTTGAATCCATTTGAGATACTAGCTGTGTGTCCCTGGGCAAGTCACTTCTCTGTGAATTCCTCATCTATTAAATGAGGGGGTTGGACTTGGTGACTTCTAAAGACCTTGCCTACTCCAAATCTATGATTCTCTGACCTTAGGAAAGGTATGATGTGTTCAGGCATTCTCTGTCTAAGAAACAGATCCTAAAATGCTCATTTAAACATTTACACAAGCTGAGCATTTCTTCTCTAGAATTTCTTTTTGGATATTTACACTAAGAGCTATCACTAAAGGAAGATTTGAATTAAGATGGAAAAGCACTACAGATATGGAATGTCTTCTGCTGCTGATAGACCCTTGGCAAGATAGCAAAATCAGACAAGTTTGTCTTTAGAAGCTGCCAGTCTCTTCTGCTTTTTCTTCCCTTGGTGGCCACATTGTCCCCACTTCTTCTAGGATCCATCATAAACTGTTCTTAGGAAAGCATGCAAAATAAATTCAATATAAAGTACAAATGATTCTCACTTGAAGGATATGTGATTTTCACTGCTTGGCACAGATACGTAACCAGGGCAAGGTCATATGAGCTTTGTGCCTCGGCATAAAATTTAGAGGGTATCCAAGACACTGTCTAGAGATGAGTTTCCCCAAGGCAGTGATTCAGCCCTGCCCATGTGGTAGCCTCAACTTGGTGGCTGAATTTTAAATTAACCTTTTTTCCCTTTTGCCCCTTTAGATTTGCCCCAAGCAAAGTATTTATTGGTATTTTACACTTTGGCCCTAATGCTCTTTTCACCAAGGCAGACCACAAGCCTTCTTCAACTTGTGAATTATTATCAAGGAAAGATTCATCACCCTGCTGCTAATTTGTTGAGGACCCTCTGGGAATTTAGCTAAGTTAGACTTATCCTTAGATAACTGAGTCTACCTGAAGCCTTTACAACTTGCTAACAATGATAAGAGTTAAAATTTAGATAGCTCTTTAAGTTTTAAAAACCACTTTATATACATTATCTTTCAATTCTCACAATACCTTCTGTGAAATAGCTATTAAATTATCATCTTCATTTTACGTTAGAGGAAATTGAGTTTGAGACAGAATGAGTGACTTACCCAGGGTCACATCACCAGTAAGTGTTGGTGATGGGATTCAAACTCAGGGCTTCCTGAATCCAAGCACTCTATCCACCACCATACCACCTAGCTGCTGCTAGTAGGACCCTCTAGAGCTCAAATACTACTATCACTGAAGCCAGGCTTCCTCATGGAGGAAGAGTTCAGTGGAGGTGAACGATTCATAAGAGCTTAAACAGTTACCCCTCTTTGGATATTTGGATATTGGCATACACCAGGGATCAAAGATTTTATTCAGCTAAAGGAATAAAGTCTATCAGCAAAATTCCAGTCAATAGCCAGAAAGTATGGGATGTTTTTATGGGATGTGGAGCAGTAGGGCCTCCCAGGCTCTCAAAGTCCTACCACAAAGCCCTTTCATCCTCTCCTCCCAACCTCCCATCAATGTGGGTTTGGTTTGGAAAGCAGTTTGTGGCCTGAGGTTTTCTAAGGCTATGAAGTGGTCTGAGAAAGCAGTACAAATACAGGAAGGCTTTGGGTTGGGTGGTTACCGCACATCTGATTGCCTGGGCAGAACTCTTAAATACTGCCTCCTCTGTCAAATGCCCCATTCAGCCTAGGACCACCTCCCTCCACAGCCACTCCAGAATACTTGTATTTTACTAGACAGCTTAGAGGAAGGAAGGAAGGAAGGAAGAAAGGAAGGAAGGAAGGAAGGAAGGAAGACTAAGTGTTGTGAGATTATTTCTTCAATACCTGTATTAGACAGAAGTTAGACAATAGGCAATAAGAATGTTGGGATTAGGATCATCTGGATTTCCAATTAATTTTTAATCTTTTTTCCACTATCCTTTGCTGAATGTAAGTTTTTTGCAGTATAATCTGCAAAAGGATACATTTAATATTTCTGTCTTTCTACATTTGATTTTGAGGTCTTGAGGAAGTAAGGAAAGAAGGAAGGAGGAGAAAGAAGGAAAAAGGAAAAAAGGGAAAGAAAAAAATAAATAAATATTATTAAGTGCCTACTATATGCCATTTACCATGTTAGGTGCTTTATAAATATTGTCTCATTTGGTCCTCAAAACAACCCTGGGAGGTAAGTGCTATTATTATCCCCATTTTATAGAATGTCTGCCTCAGTCTGTAAAATGGGGATAATACACTGCACCATGCCTTCTCAGTGCTTGGCACCAAGCCTGCCTGCTGTTGGCTTTGTGTTTTAAGGACTCAACTTTTATTTTAAAGTACTTTATGCAAATGAAATCTGATGATCATTTCTTCTTTAACTGGATTGAACAGAAGTTAGACAGTAACCAATAAGAATGCTGGGATTAGGGTCATCTGGGTTTCCAATTAATTTTTAATCTTTTTTTCCACTGCCCTCTGCTGAATGTAATTTTTACTGAAATATGATCTGAAAAGGGTACATTTACTTTTTCTGAATTTCTAAATTTAATTTTGAGGTTTTCATGCCCTAAAACATGGTCAATTTTTGTGAAGGTGTCATGTACTGCTGGGAAAAAGGTATATTCTTTTCTATTCCCATTCAATTTTCTCCAAAGGTGTGTCTGTCACACCTAAATTTTCTAAAATTCTATTCACCTCCTTAGTTTCTTTCTTGCTTATTTTTCAGTTGGATTTATTGAGTTCTGCAAATGGACAGTTGAGGTCCCCCAATAGTATAGTTTTGTTGTGTATTTCTTCCTGTAACTCACTTAACTTCTCCTTTTAGAATTTGGATGCCACTTGGTTTATTATTGATATTATTTCATTGTCTATGGTAACTTTTAGCAAGATGTAGTTTCCTTCCTTATCTCGTTTAATTAGATCTATTTTTGCTGTTGCTTTGTCAGAGATCAGGACTGCTACCCCCGCCTTTTATTTACTTCAGCTGAAGCATAGTAGATTCTGTTCCAGCCCCTTACCCTTACTCTGTGTGTACTCTGTTTCAAGTGTGTTTCTTTAAACAACATATTGTAGAATTCTGGTTTTTGATCTACTCTGCTATCTTCTTCTGTTTTATGGGAAAGTTCATCTCATTCCCAGTTATGATTACTATGTATTTCCCTCCCTCCTGTTCTTCTTCCTCTTTTTCCTCTCTCTCCTTTCACCCTTTCCCTCCTTAACAGTGTTTTGCTTCTGTCTATTGCTTCCCCTGATCTGCCCTCCCTTCCATTAGTTCCCAATCCACCTACTTAATCTCCTCCCCTCCTACTTTCCTGTCTGGTAAGATAGATTTCTATATTCAACTGATTGTGTATATTATTCTCTCTTTGAGCCAATTCTGATGAGAGTAAGGTTCAAGGGATGCTCATAGTCCACCCCACCCCCATCTTCCCCTCTACTGTAATAGGTCTTTCACCCCTCATCATGTGAAATAATTTACCCTGTTCTACCTCTCCCTTCCTTCTGCACCCAGTGCACTCCTTTTCTTCATCCCTTAATTTTGTTGTCATTCCCTCCAATTCACCTTATACCCTTACCCTCTGTCAATATGTACTCCTCTATTAGTGGTACAATTCTTAAGAAGTACAAGTATCATCTTCCAGTGCAGGAATGTAAGTAGTTTACCCCTATTGAATCCCTTATGTTTTCTTTTTACTTTTTACCTTGCTATGTTTTTCTTCAGTCTTGATAGTGAAGGTCAATTCTTTGATCAGCTCCGGTCTTCTCCTTAGGAAAGCTTGAAGTCGTTCTATTTCATTGAATGACCATTTTTTCCCTTGAAGCATTATGCTTAATTTCACTGGGCAGGTGACCCCTTTGCTTTCCAGAATATCATGTTCTATAACCGTCAGTGTTTTTAGGTTGCAGCTGCTAATTCCTGTGTAATCTTGATTGTGGCTCCCCAATATTGGAATTGTTTCTTTCTCTCCACTTGCAAAATTTTTTCCTTTACCTGATAGTTCTGAAATTTGCAATAATGTTCCTTGGAGTTTTCTTTTGGGGATCTCTTTCCTGAGGTGATGGGTAGATTTTTCAATGTCTATTTTGCCCTCTAGTTCCAGGACATTAGGGAAGTTTTCCTTGATAATTCCTTGAAAGATGTTGTTCAGTTCTTTCTTTTGATTATGGCTTTCAGATAGTAAAATGATTCTGACATTGTCTTTCCTGGATCTATTTTCCAGGTCAGTTGTTTTTCCAGTAAGGTATTTTGCATTTTCTCCTATTTTTTCATTCTTTTGAGTTTGTTTGATTGATTCTTGATGTCTCATAGAGTCATTAGCTTCCACTTGCCAAATTCAATTTTTAAGGAATTATTTAATTCCTCAATTAGCTTTTGTACTTCTTTTTCCAATTCTACTTTTTAAGGAATTATTTTCTTTTTCCAAGTTGTTGATTCTTTTTTTCATAACTCTCTGGCATCACTTTCATTTCTTTCTCCATTTTTCTTCTACCTCTTTTATTTGCTTTTTGAGTTCCTTTTTGAGCTCTTCTATGAGTTTTTTCTGGGCTTGAGACCACTTCCCATTTTTCTTTGGGGCTTTACCTGCAGGTGTTTTGATACTGTTTTCCTCATGTGAGTTTGTCTTGATCTTTCCTGTCACCATAATAACTTTCTATGGTCAGATTCTTTTGTTGTTTCTTGCTCATCTTTTGGGGGCTTTTTCCCTTTAAATTTGAGCTTTGCTCTTGCGGAAGAAGGGGCATTGACCCAAGCTTCTTGTGCCAAGGTCTACAGGCCCAGGGGCTGCACTGACAGGGTACGGGGGTGGCTGGTGCTGCTAGAGGCCATAGGATTTTGGGAGCTTACCTGGTTGGTCAGCCAGAGTCACAGTGCTACTGTCTAGCATAAGCTGAGGTCCATGAGGAGTCCCTAGATTGGCCTCAGCCTGTTTGCCCAGGGCAATACTGAAGCATGTGGCAGGTCCTGGTCCATCTGGTCTTGTGTTGAGGCCCACAGGGAACCCCTGCATTGGCATCTTCCCATTTGTTTAGGTACCTGCAACTCTGGCATTAGTTGCTACCTGTTTGCCTGGGGCTACACTGTAGTTTGTCGGGGTACCAGAGCTGGCATCTGCCAGTTCCCCTGGCTATGTTGAGGCATATGAGGGATTGTGGTGTTGGCATCTGCCTGCTCCACCACACTGGGCCTCAGGATCAGCCCCTGGTTTGCTGAGGCAAACCTTGCTACTGACTTGCTGGGACACTTCCTGTCCTGGACTGCACACCCTTTTACCTGAGAGAGACAGACATTTTCTGCAGACCTGCAAGTTTCTTGGGCTACAGGATTGTTTCAGCCCATCTTTTCCTGGTTCTGCTATTCTAGAACTTATTGGGGATGCTATTTTAAGGTTGTTTGGAGGTGAATATGGGAGAATCAAGGCTTACTCTTTACTCCTGCTTACTCCGCCATCTTGGCTTCCAGAAGTACTCTTTCTATGGTACCATTGTGTCTTGCCAGGTGAGTAACAGTCATGTATGAGTTGGACTAGATGGCCACTGAAGTCCCTTCCAAACCTCAAAAATTCTGTGATTTGTATTTCTCCTGCCCAACTAGATTGTGAGTTCTCTGAAGGTGAGGGCGATAGTTTCTGTTTCTCTTTTGGCCCCACTAGACAGTGCTAAGAACACAGTCAATGCCTGATCACTTGACTTGAGGATCAGGACACAGGTTGTATCACACAACCCCACCCCCTACCCAGTCTCACTCATTAAATCTTAGTTCTAACAACAAAAAGAATATGGCTCACATTTATATTGGTGATAAGACTTACAAAGTTCTTTCCTCACTATACTGTGAAGTATTATTGTATTTTTATACTACCTGCCTGCCTCATGGGGAGCAGAAATCAATCTGTAAACTTTTTGTGAAGGAGTACTCTAGAAATAAGAATTTCTGGGATCACAGATTTTTAGAGCTAGAAGGAACCTGAGAAGTAATCTATTACAGAATGATAGCTGAGAAACAAACAAAACAAACCCAAAAAACCTAGGCAGCCCTCTAGTCCAAAACAGACCTGAATAAGAATCTCCATTGTAACATACTCCATCTTCCCACCCAAATGGTCATCCAACCTCTGAGAGGCAACACACCACCTCCCAAAGCAGCAAATTCTATTTCTGGATAGGTGTCATTAGTGAGAAGTTTTCCCTGATATCAAGTGAAATGTGCCTTTGTGTATTTCCACCTACCACTTCTGGTTCTGCTTCTAGAGGCAAGTAGGATAAATTTGATCCAGTGGTTTTCAACTGAGATTCACAGAGCCCTTCTGCCCCCCAACCCCAATGGTCTACAGATAAGATTTCTGGGTATCTGTGAACATGGATGGGAAAAAATGCATCTTTATTTTCAGTAACCTCTAAAACTTAGCATTTCCTTCAATCGTGATTTTTTCTAAAAGCACATTATTCTAAAAGAGAGATCCATACACTTCACCAGATTGCCAAAGAGGTCTCCCATGACACAGGAAAAAAAGATGAAGAACCCCTAATCTAATAGCCCTTGAAATGCTGGAAGACAGCGACTATCTCCCTTTCCCCAGTCTCTCTTCTCTATGTTGAAGATTGCCATTTCCTCCAACTGATTCTTACATGACAGTAAATCCCTTCACTATAGTGGTTGCCCTCCTCTGGACACTCTATAGCTTATCCATGTCCTTCTAGAACTGAACCCAATACTCTAGAATTTGTTTTGACCAGGGCAGGGTACAAAGACTCCTTATTTCTGGAAGCTATGCTTCCTTTAATGCAAACAGATGAGACTGAATAAGGAGAAATCCAGGCTGAGGGAGATGGACAGGATGGAAGTTAGTCAGGCCCTTGGAACTCAGCCTTGTCAGGGCCTTCCATACCTTTACTACCACCCAGTTGGCTGGGCTGCTGATTTTGCCACTTGTCTCCATAAGCCTCAGTGGAAAGGGGCAGGACTCAGATTCATCAACAGTCATCCATCTGAGTAGATGAGGGAAGATCCCCTTCCCCTCCCCAAGCTGAGAGTCTGTCCCTACCCCCTCTGCCTCCCTAACCCCCGCCCCGAGAGTATGAGAGGGGGCTGATACCAGACAGAGGTTTAACCAGAGTTTTGAGGGAGAAATGTGACCTGGGGGGCCTGAAAACAAAATAAATTTGGTTTAAAATGTCGTTCTTCTTGTTTCCTTTCCTGCTGAAGGTCAGGGGGCCAGCAGGTGGGGATGAGGGAGGTAAAATGGGAAGGGAAGTGGGGAGGAAGGTGACTGAGAGCAGAAGGCTCTGGTTTGACTAAGGGATGTTTCCAAACTTAGGTGGGAGGATGGGTCTCCTGCAGAAGACTGAGAGCCCAGAGAGCTTGCTTGGTGGGAAAAGGGGGAGCTCATGGTTGTGCACTTTTAGCCTTAATCCTCCCCTGCAGAGAATGCTGTAAGGCAGGTTTGCTATGAAAGCAAAATGCTGCCTGGCTCCAACCAGTAACTGACTTTCCCAGGGGAAACTGACAAAAGAAAAAGCTATACTTTGGAAGGACTAACTCTTCTCCCCTCACATCACATAGTCCAGGGTTCATTATGAGCAATAGGGCTTTGTCTTCAGGGTGCCAGGCATGGATCTGAACAATTCTGGGAACGTCCTGACTCGTCCTCTCCTTCCCATCTCCTGCCTCCTGCAGCCTTGAGATTTGGTGATATGCAGATCTGGGGGTACAGATGAGTGCTAGGAAGCCCCAAGTGGTCCAGGTGGGACTCTGCTTTTCTAGGACACCCCAACAATTAATAAGTGTTTAGAGCAGAGTGAACTTAGAGATCATCTAGTCCAATCCCCCATCTTCTAAGTGAAGAAACAGAGGCTTAGGGAGGTGAGATGATTTGCCCAAGGTCAGATAGATGGGCAGTGCTGGGACATGAACTCAAATACTCTGATTCCAAATTCAGTCCTCTTTCTATGACTATGGCTACATTAACCTTAGGGTAATTTGTTTCATACCTCAGTGACTGGAAGGAGCTATCTGTTCCCCAGCTCAGAATCCATCTTTGTCTCCCACCGGTTTAGTCAAATCTTGAAAAGTTCTCACTTGGACCAAGCTTTGCCCTAGAGAACAGAAGCTTCATATCCCTCTCTTCCTTGCAGGGATGGGAGACTGTGAGTATGAAACATTGCATGTACTGCCGAACTCACAAGCTGGTATTTTGATTCTTTGAAACGAGTCAATGTGTAAAGGAGAGGGGAGTGGTATGCTTAGGAATAGAAGAGACATAAAAACTAAAGATACTGATAATTCTTTGAAATCCTCATTTAACCAGTATAAATAGTGTAAAATAAAAATAAAATCAAAATAAAAGATAGTGTAAAATATCTTATTTTGAGCTTCCTGCTTAATGCAGCCTAAATTTGACAGATACATCATTCTTATTTTAGTCTTTGTTTCTTCAGCACCTGACACATAGTGAATACCTTAAAAAATGTTTTTTGAATGGGATGGGATGGGATGGGATGGGATGGAATGGAATAGAATGGAACTTTATGGCTTTCCCTAGATTGGGAGTTGGAGGATTGGGTTTTAATCCATTTGTACTATTGACTTTCTGCCTAAGGTCTGCAACAAATACTTCTCACAGTGCCTACAATTTTCCCTCCATCAATAAGGCAGATATTCCAGTGCCAGCTGCTAGCTACTGCTTATGTCATGAAATGTCCATATTGATAAGAATCCTTCAAACATTTCTGATTGCTATAACTTCTCTATGATCCAGAATGGTCAGGCATGTGATATTCTGGTTTATCAAACATTCTGTTTTAATACATCACCACATACATCTCAGAGTTGACATGAAATACTCACACACTCATAGGAGTATTGTTCTAGAGGTGTGGGGAACTGCAGAGGTCATTTCGTCCAAACCTTTCATTTTATAAATGAAGAAACTGAGGCCCAGAGAAGTTATGATTTGCTCAAGGTTAAACAAGTAGTAACCATCAGAGGTATAACTTACACCCAGATCCTCTGACTCCAAGACCAATACTAGAGTGTTTTGATTATAATATCATAAAAATCTTTCTGTTATGAAAAGTCCTGCCTCCTCAGGGATGGAGGATGGCTCTGGTTTCTCCAGTGTCATGGTAGCTCTATGGGGATCTGTTCAAAGATGGGCCTAGCTAAGTAAGCTCTCGAAGGTTCTTCAGCAGCTTGGCTACAGAGCATTAATTTGCAGGCCCAATAACTCAGGTAGACTGTCTCCTAAAGTGTAGAGCAATGATTCTTAGTGCTATGCTTATATCATATTCAGTCTGATGAAACCTGTAAACCCCTCTAAGAATAATGTTTCTCAATGTATAAAATAAAATACATTTGATTACAAAGGAAACTAGTCAAGTTACAATACAGCTATCAATAAATTAAAAAAACAAGTTTATAGACCACTCTCAGTTAAGAACCCTTGGCACAGAAGCTTCGTCATCTATGTAAGTGAACAAAATAACTATATCAAATTCTAGTCCCTCGAAGCTAAAAATTCTTAATATAAATTATATGGAACTCAGTGTAGTCCATTGGTAGCTCAGAGAAGAGGAAAAACAGGAGAAATAGAAGAGAAAACAACACAGGAAAAAGAACAGAGGTACTGTGAACAATAGTTTTCACCAGTTTGGAAGAAGCCAGATGAAATAAAAAGCCTGCCCAAGCAGAACTGGGGCACTACTCCACCTGACCCTACGCAACAAGCCCAAGATGGAGTGCCTACTCCATAACAGTATTAGAATTCATGCAGGAAGACTGGCAGCTCCACGACCACCCTCAACTTGCCTGCAATCCTCTCGGGGTGAGTCCTGAGAGTCTCCATTAGCTGGGATAACATACGTAACTCGCTCCACATCTGGCCAAGGAGTTTGCTTTCTGGGGCATTTATCAGGAGTTCTTGAACATCTTGGTAGACTCTTGCCAAGCTAGAGATTAAGGAGAAAGCTGTGTTAATAAAGATTTCTTTTGATGTTAATTATTTCCTCAATAACAACAACAGCTTGTATTTGAAACAGGTCCTCCCTTATTTGTCCCGGAAACATCCTGGGAGCAACATTCATCACCATCATCATTATTACTGTTGTTCTTATTATTCACATCTGGGAACAGCTACAGAAAGGGATCTTCTAGTCTAGCTATTCCATCCATGCTGATAAATGAATGACTGGGGATGTGTGGCCCACATGCCTACAGTTGGGCCTTCATTAGTGAGCCAAGATCGACTGGACTATTCAAGAATTCATGTTCTTAATTTGAATAATTTTTTTAAAATTCAAACTACTTCCATTCAGAAAGGTCTATTTTAATTTTATTTGACAAAGGTTCCTGATAAGAATTCCACTCAAGCTATGAACATCTTCTGAGACATTTTTTTGCCACTCCCTTTTCATTGAGGCACTTGTCCTAGTTGTGCATGAAGAGACTAGTGGGTCTTAATATTTTAAATATAAACACCTTTGGGAAAAAGAGAAGTTCATTCTCATTTTTCCACTGTCTCCTCTATAAAAAGAGGCTTAACTCAGGATGTCAGAGCATGTCTGAGAATGAAAGGCTCCCCACCTTCACTTCCCACCCCAGACAATCATATAAATCAAATAGTTTTCTTTTTCCTCTAGATATGTTCACCTGCCAGGGATATCAGAGAGAGGAATCTATGTTTCAAATGACAGTATTGGTCTAGAAACAGGGGGTCTTCATCAAGGATGGGTGAGCTTGTTTTTAAGGTTTGATAACAACTTCAGTGTCATTGTTTCCTTTGTAATTCTACGTATTTTAAGGCATTTAAAAACATTATTCTGGAAGGGTCCATAGGCTTCACCAGACAGCCAAAGGGGCCCAGGATATAAAACAAGGTTAAGAACTCCTGATCTAGACCCCTGACAGGTCACCCAGTTCTGGTTCTTGACACTATCAGGCTCTTTGTTGTTCAGCCATTCAGTTGTGTGTGACTTCATGACACTGTGAACCACAGTACATCAGGATTGTCCTTGAATAAAGATACTGGAGTAGATTACCATTTCCTTCTGTTAGGAGTTCTTGGGCACAAGCACCTGACTAATATAAAATGTTAAGAAGTCCATAAATTCAGAGGCCATCTAGTTAAAAATCCGCTTAAACTTACAGATGAGGAAACTGAGGCCCAGAGTGATAATGGCTCGAGTTTTTGTCTGGCTGGCTCATATCAAGCTGAAAAAGACCTGCTCTGATCCTCAGTTTTTTTCCTTCCTGATCTCCATCCCCAATCTGAACATATTAGGGGCTGGGGTCTCATGGTACTTACATGGAGTTGTTATAGTTTGACACGATGCCAGGCGATTCTCCCTGAGTAGGGCTCTGGAAACAAGGATTGTTCACATTGCAAAAAATCCCTTGGAGCCAGGGCAGCAGTCCAGCTGACGGCATTGCCTTGTTGGGGAAATGGCCTTCAGGATGGAAAATCCAAACAAACAGAAAATCAGCCATTGAGACTTAGGGGGATAGAGCTGGTCATTTGGACATAAGAACTAAAGTGTCACCCCTCTGGGTCTTATAAGATAAGGGGCCCTATGAGGGTGAGCTGAAGAGGTCATATCTGGAATCCATATTTACCCAAAGCATTAAGTGCAGAAATAGAAAGTCGAAACCTATGACCAAAAAGGTACTGAGCAAGGACTCAAGAAGACCTGCCATCATTTTTGAGTCTTTCAAACACATGTGCCTTGTTTTCAAGGTATAATAATAATAATAATATTAATAATAATACAGCTGGGTAGGTACAGTGGATGGAGAACTGGGCCTAGGGTCAGGAAGACCTGAGCTTAAATCTAGCCATGGACACTGTGTGACTTGGGTAAATCACTTTACCTCCGTTTGCCTCAGTTTCCTCAACTGTAAATGGGGATAATATAACATAAGGATCAAATGAGATAATAATTAATTGTATAGATAATAACTGTAAAAGCACAGTGCCTGCCATACAGTATTACATAAATGTTAGCTGTTATGAATATTCTTAATATTATAACTAATAATAATACTAGTCAAAATAGCTGGCATTTCTATAGTGCTTTAAGGTTTACAAAGTGATTTGTAAATATCATATCACAAGAAACCTCCAAGGTAGGTGCTGTTATCCCCATGTTAGAGACAAGAGAAACTGAGTCAGATAGCTGTCAAGTGACTTGCCCAGGGTCATACAGTTAGTAAGTATCTGGAATAAAGCAATCTTCCAGGCTACAAACCAAGAGGCTACATTAATGAAGATCTCCAGAGAGTAGCACCATATGCCCAGGCAACAGAAAAGATGCTTTAAAATGTTCAGCAGGAAGCCACTGATCCCCAGATAAATATTGACTTTTAAGCAGATATTGATATATTTCCCTGGTTCCACATAATACAAATCTCCTAAGTTTGTTCTCCAAATATTCAGACACTTCACTCATAATTTGTATGTTCTAAAAACAAAATCTGCGAATCTAGTTAGAAACAAAGAACTCCCAAATGCTTCAATTAGTTTATATGTACATAAAAAGCAGAGATTAAAAAAAAAAAAACGGTTCAGGTACCTTACACTATATGCACAAACATAAAGTAAGCAAAAAGTCAATAAGGAGGACAGAAGAACGCCCCCACAGATGTTTTCTGATTTTGATTTCACGATCAGGATAGATGAACAAAGGAATGAATGCATGAATGGTATGCATGCATGATCACTCGCTATGTGCCAAGTTCTGTGCTAGGCACTGGGGACACCAATACAAAAATTAAACAATGCCTGCTTTGAAGGACATTCTGATAGAGGGAGACAACATATACTACCCAAAGCTAAACCCAAATCCTTACATTCATGCTGGCTGTAGAGTGGGTTGGCATTCCTTAGCCAGATCAGGACAATGAATAAAGACAAAGGCCACACAAGTTCCACAACAAAACGAATCTGATAACGAAGCAAAGATAGAGAAAAAAAATCAAAGGGAGAATTGGGAACACACACAAGATTATAAAAAACCCACTTAGAATCAGCCCTCCCAGTATGATGATTCTGTGCTAGAAGATGGGTTAAAAGAATGAAACCAGCATGAAACTGTCACAAGAAATAATATGATTTCTGTCTAGGACTTTGGCAAGTGTGCTGACCATCATGGTAACCAAAGAAGTGCTAGAGTAAGGATCAGGGGACCTAGGTTGGAAACCCAGCTCTGACCCTCACTTACTGTGTGACCCTGGGCAGTTCACTTGACAGTCCTCTTTAAGTATCTGTTTCCTCATCTGTAAAGTGAACAGAACAATAGTTCTGGTACTGCTCTCTGTACCAGGGCTATTCAAAAGAAAGCACTTTTCAAATATTTTATAAGTATAATATAAACGTTATTTTTAATTAATAACTCCCCCATTTTTACCTTCTTCCTACTCTAAAAGAGGAGAAAGGGGATAGAAGATGAGATCTTTCAGGTCAAAAAATGGATTAGAATCAGAACTTTAGAACTGGAAGGAACCTTAGAGATCAACTCAAGTCACAGCAATTTGATTACAATTAAGATCTCCTAATACTCCTCCCTGTCTTCAACAATTCACTTCTGCATGGAGACTGTCTCCAGTAGCTAACATATTTGTGAAACAGAGAAAGGGAAAAAAAGATGGCTTACAAAATAACTGAACTTTAGTGTTTATATTTAGGACAGTTCTGGCACTAAAGAACCCTTGAGATGCTGAGGGAAGGATCAGTCTGCTGATGAAGACTGAGCTCACTGACATCTTCCCCAAAAGGTTGGAAATGCACAACAAGACTTTTCTGACCCAAGGAAAGGAAGAAGGAAGCAAATAAGAAAAAAAAGGAGTCAAGAAGTAGCCAAGAAGAGTCTCTCACAAGCATGTAAAGACTTCCCCCAGTGGAATGAGTGGATGGGGTTAATTTGTTCTAATGGCCATGAAGTTGACATAGACATCGTGGACCACTCAGAGCTGGGTCAGACATCGAGGACACCAAGGTCATCCACTGCATCCCCAGTCATCTCCAGTCATTTTGACTTCTGTCATGCCACTGGACTTCCATGATTGGAAAAGAGAGTGAGGTTGCTGACTCTGTGCAACTCTCCCTCACTTAAATCCATCACCCCAAGATGTCACTGGTCCTCTTTGAAAACGAAGAACGAACAACAATAGCTGAGAGTAGAGGAGTGGACGCAGATCAACTCTCTCTCCTTTCCCATTATTTCCTCGAGGGGAAAGTAGTCAGATCCTCCTTAAAGTTTTTCCAGTTCAACTCATTGTCCTAGCAAGAAGAAATAGTGTCTGCTTAGGAGTCTTTGCAGACTGTCTGATTCTATTTCAAAAGAGAAAACAGGGCATGCATACAGATTATGTGGAAAAGTTTTTTTTAATTTTATAAAAAATTCCAAGTGTATCTAGAATAGAATGAGAAGGGAAGGAAGGGGGAGAAAGCCCAAGTACCAGAGAAGGAAAGCAGCAGTCAGTCTACCAGCCTGGCTTCTAAGAGCTTCCCTTTCCACTTTCCTATAAAGAACCAAAACACCGACCACAGGCCACACTTCTGTGGCCAAATGCTTTCTTCACAGTATTCCTGCATTATGTATATCATCCTCATTTTACTGAGGAAGAAGGTCAGAAGGGTCAGGGTCACATCAGAAGGAAGAGCTCAGAACCTCTGCAGTGAGGAGTGAGAATGGTGAAAAAAAGAGAAAAGAAAATAGCATAACTGGGCAAGGTACACAGAAGAGAACAGAAAGTTCCGGCAAGCTGCATGGCTTTATTAGCAATGTGTTAAATGAGATTTACTTAAAAAAAAAACCAAAATTGGATTTAATAGAAGCCCACAGTTTCATGTACTACCCTGCTTTTCTTTTGGCTTTATACCATCGCGTTGGGTGATATCTGTTAAGTTTATAATTTGTAAAAGATATAATAGATACATACATATACATATACATATTATATCTACATATATATATAGATATATATATGTATATATATATATATATATATATATATATATATATATATATATATATATATATTACAGACAGCTAGCCATTGTTGGGGCTACAGGGTCAGCAGAAACCTAGGTCCATTAAGAGTAGACCCGTTACCTTTTGCCTTTTCCTCAGTGTCCAATTCTTCCAAAGCAAAAGTTGTATCTGCCTCAGGAAGCCCATGTCGGTCTCCAAATGATGGCCAGGATATCACTGGGGTGGGGCCTTTCTTGATGGAACTTGCACCCTACAACAGCAAAGGACACAAAAGTGCTGCTCATTGGAGGCTGGTCAGGAGTTGATCCTTTCCCACAACAACCATGGAAGGGGAGCAAAGCCCATTTTTCCCTTCAGAAGAAGGGTTCTTAGCCTGGAGTCCTTGTAAATCTCAATGGATCTAAGAACCTGCATGAGGGGGGGGGGAGGGAATTATACTATATCTTTATTTTCATAATCCCTAATTAAAATTTAGAATTTTTCAATTTTTTAAAAATATATGTATAAATTTTTATTTTTCAACCATTTCTTTCAATTATTTAAAATATTTTTTGAGAAGGGGTCCATAGGCTTCACCAAATGACTACAGGGGTCCATTAAAAAGATTAAGGATCTCTCTACCTTAGAGGCTTGGCACTTTTAAACAACAATTACGATTATCATAATAATAGTAACAATAATAATAGCCAACTCTATATCCTTGAGGCCACATGTAGACCTCTAGGTCCTCAAGTGCAGCTCTTTGGCTGAATCCAAACTTTGTTCTGGGAAGTTTGGATTCAAGGGCTGCCCTTGAGGACCTAGGTAGCCTCGAGGCCACAGGTTCCCCACCCTGGTACAGCTCTCTGTGTGCCAGGCCCTGTACCAAGTGTGTTACAATTATAATCTCATTTGATCCTTATAACACACTGGGGAGGCAGGTGCTTTAATTATCCCTGTTTTACAGATGAGAAAACTGAGGCAGGCAGAAGTTACATAAACTTGCTGAGTGTCACACTACTAGAAAGAAGGGAGGTGAATGGTCTTGCCCACGGTCTTAAGACTAATAAGTGTCTATGGCTAGATTTGGAGTCAGGCCTTCCTGACTCCTGGCCCAGCACTCTACTCACTGATCTATGTAACTGCGATGTCATTAGTTAAGTGGAATTCCCTTGTCCTAGGAGAGAATCGATTTAACAGGCATGGTACTGGCCTCTTCTTTGGGAGAGTCCCAGTACTATATGTTCTTGTAGAAAGCTGCAGCTTTCTAAGGGAAAAGATCTTTGGATGTTTACAGTACAACAAAGATGCTTCATTTTCTCTTTCTCCAACAAGAGATGATAGAAATTTAGTGTTAGAAGGGATTTTCAAGATAATATATGTGGTCATATATGAAAAAGACACAAGGTGATTTGGAAGAGGAGAGCTCAGGCAGTGAGGAGGATCCTGAGAATCTTCACGTAGAACTGAGGCTCCCAAACTTATTTGGCCTACTGTCCCCTTTAAAAAATTGCTCAGCACCTCCCTGGAAATCTACTTTCTTTACCCCTTTAACTGTTTTTTAAAAAAATTTGCATTATTTCAAAAAATGCAAATTTTTTAAATGACACATCTTCATTACGCTCTTAAATCTAGATAAAATCAACCAAATTAAAAAATAAAGCCCTGATAGGTAGGCTTTACATACTTGTGAATATTCCCTATGAAAATTTAACAATGGGCTTTCAAAAGCTGGTATGAGCTGGCTCCAACATAACTTTGTTTCAATCAATCAACAAGTACTTATTAGGGGTATAAGGTATGTTCAGGGTGGACCAGAACCTTTGGTGTGATGGCTACCAAGCGCTTTCAGGGATCTTTCCACCTTTGGTGTCTACCTGTTCCACCCAACTTTCACCTGTGGCTCCAAGAAGTGGCAGCATGCTCAGCAGCCACACCCTGGTTTCAGCAGATGGGTCAAACCAGGTTGAGGGTAACCAAGGGGTCTCAAATTCATTGGTAAGTTAGAGGGGTGTCTATCCCAAGCATGTGAAGATTTCTGCTTGCAGAATGGGCGGATGAAAACAATTTATTCCAAAGGCCATGAAGGCGGCTGAAGCAGGTGACGTGGAGAGCTTAGAGCTTGGTTAGACACCGAAGATGCCACTGAAGACTGCATCCTGAGCCATTGCTAGCCATCTTGACTCTATCATGCCACTGGACTGTGATGACTCTGGAGGAGAGAGTAAGGCTAACAACTTTGTACAACTCTGCCTCACTTAAATCCAATTTATACATGAATCAAAAGATAGCACCCATACCATTTTACTATCATACCTATCTCAAAGTCCTGTTGCGACAGATAAGTGATTAAGCAGCAGCTGTGGATACACTGGGAGCTGTAGTCACAACCCTGCACACAAGCAGCCCAGGTCATAGGGTTGTTTCTCACTGCAAGCAGCAGGGGGACTCGGCAGTCCCCTGGGTGTCTGAGCAGCCTTTTAAGGATTTCACTGCTCACCTCCTGGTGTGAGGAAAGGGGCTAGAAAAGGTTCTCTAAAAATTGTCTGCTTACCCAACCCTGGCCTGATTACTGTGGCAGGTGGGGAATCCCACTCTGTAGTCGAAACAAACACAAAAAAAATGTACAAAATGTACAAAAACATCTGCAAAGATGATTCCACTCACCATCGGCACATGGAACATGCACACCCTTACAGACAACATAAAAATCCAGCAGACCTGAAAAACGAACTGCTCTTGTTACAAAAGAACTCAACAGGTACTGCATAGAAATAGCAGCCCTGAGTGAAACAAGGTTGGCAAATGAATGCCAGCTAACTGAAGCTGGAGCTGGACACACATTTTTCTGGAGTAGCCAGAGTGAAGGGGAGTGGTGAAACTGGCATAGGTTTTGCAATCAAAACTAATCTAGTCAGAAAGCTGTATGCCTGCCAAAAGGAATGAATGATGGGCTCATGACAATGCAATTGCCACTTGCAGAAAAATGCCATTCCACCATCATCAGTGCCAATGTTCCCACAATGACGAACCCTGATGAAGTCAAATAAAAATTTTATGAATACCTAGAGACCCTTATCATCAATGTGTCAAAAGAGGACAAGCTCATAATTTGGGGTGACTTTAATGCTAGAGTAGGCTCAGACTACCAGACTTGGCAGGGAGTCCTAGGGAGGAATGAAGTTGAAAACAGCTGAAGTTGAAAAAATGGTCATTTACTGCTGAAGACTTGTGCATCACATGACCTTCTCATCACCAACACTGTTTTCCTTTTGCCTAACTGCAATAAAGATTCATGAATGCACCCTCGCAGCAAACATTGGCATCTTATAGACCACGTGAGTCTAAGGAGAAGAGACAGACAAGATGTGAGAGTGACGTAGGCAATATGTGGTGCAGAGTGATGAACTGATCATAGACTTATCCTTTCCAAGCTAAATATTCACATTCATCAAAAGTGCTGCCCCCAAGGCAAAATGACTACCAGAAGAATTAATGTCAGTCAATCAGAGCTCTTCTCTGAATGTTAGCAGTTTGTTGCTAACTTGGAGGGAAAGTTGAGTCAACACACAGTTGACAATAGTGGAGCAGAAAAGGAGTGGGCAGCTTTCAGAGATTTGGTGTACAGCATGGAATTTGCCCATCTGGGTCAGAACACTCACAAACACCAAGACTGGTTTAATGAAAATGATGGGGAAATTCAGAAGTTGCTCAATGAAAAACAAGAACTCCACAGGATTTACCAACAGGGTAGTTCGTCCATCTCTAAGAAGGCAGCATTTAATTCCATCAAAAGCAAAGTACAAGCAAAGCTTAGACAGATGTAGGATTCCTAGCTCAGTAAGAAGGCAGATGAAATTCAGTTTTATGCTGATAGTAACAATCCAAAGCGCTTTTATGATTCCCTGAAAGCTATTTATGGACCAAAAACCTATGGTGCATCACAACTACTCAGTAATGATGTAGCCACATTGATTAGTGATAAGAACATGATCCTAGAGAGATGGGCTGAACACTTACATAGTGTTCTTAACAGACCATCATCAGTCAATGCTGAGGTCATTGACTTTACCTCATGTTGAAGTCAATCCCTCCTTAACTGAATTTCCAACTGAAGAAGAAGTTTTGAGGGTCATTAGGATCCTTTCATGTGGCAAACCACCGGTGCTGATTCTATTCCAGCTGAGATTTACAAGGTAGGGGGACCATTGATCATACAAAAGCTAACTGAAATTTTCCAGGTTATATGGCAAGAGGAAGTTACCCCCCCAGGAGTTCAAGGATGCCTCCATTGTCCATCTCTATAAAGGTAAAGGAAATAGATTGTCCTGCAGCAATCACAGTGGGGTATCTCTGTTAGGCATTGCTGGCAAGATTCATGATAGAGTCCTCCTTAATAGGCTGATCCTTTATCTGAAAGATGGTCATATACCTGAGAGCCAGTGTGGCTTCAGAAAGGGCTGAGGAACAGTCAATATGGTGTTTGCTGCCTGACAACTCCAGGAGAAATGCCAGGAGCAGAACAGAGGTCTGTATACAACATTTGTCGATCTGACCAAGGACTTTGATGTTAGCCATGAGGACTTATGGAAAATTATGTCAAAATTTGGTTGCCCAGGGAAGTTCATCAGCATTGTAAGTCAATTTCATGATGGAATGTTTGCCTGGGTTCTGGATAATGGACAAAGCTCTCCTGTCTTCCGAGTTACCAATGGAGTGAAACAGGGCTTTGTGCTTGCTCCTTTGCTTTTTAGAAAGATGTTTTCAGCCATGTTGTCAAGTGCTTTCAAAGTCAACTACCATCCTGATGGTAAATTCTTCAATTTGAAAAGGCTGCAAGCCAAGACCAAAGTGGAGTGAGTGTTGGTGCATGATTTTCTGTTTGTAGATGTGTGTTTGCAGAAGCTGAGATGGAACAAAGTATTTATTAAGTGCCTCCTATGTGGCAGGCACTAATACAGTCCTGGTGGCTAGTTTTTGGTCCCATAGAGCAAAAGGTGGGAATCATAGGTAGAAGTTGTTAAGAGATAAATTTATAAAAAAAAACCTCTCTAACTCTTAGAGCCATCAAGAAGTGGAGTGGGCGATCTCTGGAGGTTATGGATTACCTCTCTCTGGAGGTCTTCAAACACAGGTTGAATGACTCATCACGTATGTTTCTTTCTTCTGTAAAATGGGGGAGGAGGGAGAAAAGGAAAGATATGTAGACTAGCTGGTTTTTAACCCTCTAGCTATAAACTTATGATGCTGCATTGTTGAAGGAACCCTTGCTCAATCACTGATTGGACTAGTTAGTCTCTGAGATCCATTCCAGCTCTATGAATGGAATTTGAGAATCAGAAGACTTGGATTCAAAAAAGATCCCATGCTGCTGAGTTCATAGATGGATAGATTTATTTTTCATAACCCTAACTGCAACCCTTTTTTGGGGATTGGGTAGGAGGGGGAGTGAATACAGGTTTATTGAGCAGCATTAAGTTGAGGGATGCAGGGGCCAAAGGGAGTGGGACGTAACTGCTCGGGCAGGGCAGTGGCTACATGGTCTGCTCCTTAATGGCATCAATGATGCCATTATTGTTGTGTTTCAGAGCTTGGACAGCCGTCACAGCATTCGTAGTGGCCTGAGCCATCACCAGCTCAATGTCATGTGCTTCTAGCTCTATTTCATCCACCTCCTCTTCCTTATTCTCCGTCTTGAAGCTGAAACCTGGTGCCATCTCTGTGATAATGGGTGAGGATTCAGCTGGCACCTTAAACTTCTCTGCTGCTGCCTCATACACTTGCTGGGATAGGTCTTCAATCTTAGCCTCCCCAAAGACTATGTAGACATATGAAGCTGGAGTTTAGAAGACATCAGGCATAGAGATGACAAAAAGAACATTCTTAGACTTCCGAATGGTGATTTGGGTGACTGTGTGGATCTGCTGCGGACACACCTTTAATATGGCCTTTAGGTCTTCTTCTCACTAGGGCTCTGCTTCTAATTATTGATGGTCTCTTCACCACTTCCCATGGAGTGGGCCAGCTGGGCCTGAAGTGGTACAGTTCATGGTTTGGGACTGTGTGGTTTCTCCAACTCAAGGAGAGACACCTCCCCCCCCCCCATTCCATGGCCCATTGTGGGCCATGATTAGGGAGAGCCCCAGGAGCTAGGGAGAGGGTCATGTTAGCTGCTTGATGATGCTCCTCCAGTTCTGCACATCGTGAAAGGAGTTTGATTGCGATTGCACTGAGCCCTGGAGAGGTGACCAATCAGTACCTTCTCTGCTCAACCTGGTGGAGAGGCTACATCCCTAGGGCTGTAGTCCTCCCACCAAGTTTTTTCATAAAAAGTATTTTTTAATAATTTTTTTAAATTTTTCATAAAAATAGATAAATCAACTTCACAAAACTTTTGTGAAGAAGGTTCTTTTAAAGATTAAGAGTGCTGCAAAAATAACGATTTGGGAGAATTTAATCAATCAATTTAATTGAGAACTTACTCAATCACTTAGGTAATTCCAGTCCTTACTAAGTGCCAGACCTGGATAAAACTAGAAATACAGTGAAAAAGCATACCTGCCCTCAAGAAATTTACAGGGAGACAAGGCATATAAAAATGGAGCTTAGAAATTCAATGGAGAACAGATTCAAGATGACCTGGAGGGGAGAGCACAGGAGCTGGGAGGACCACAGATGAGCTGAGTCTTGAAGGAAGCCACATTGCTTTGGGGGATTCTTTGGTAAAAGCAAAAGGTGGGCTCTTGTTGCCACCCGCTAGTTATCTCTTTCCTCTGCACTGTGAGATTGCTTCCAGACAAGGCTTGGAGGAGGTGAAGTTGGAGGCCTTCTTAGGTGAAAGCCTTGACTCAAAAAACAAAATGAACCCTGCTCTTAGATGGTTATCAGGAATCCTGGAATTCAATCTTCACAGAAGACATCAAACTAGGGAATGGTAGATACCAAAGGCCTCAGGCTGAGGAGTTAATCCTGCTAGGTCTGGAAGATGTCTGCTCAGGGATTTTAAGACACCAAGGGTAAATCCTCCTTCTTCCCTCAGTCTATGGGGGCCCATGAGACATAAAAGTTGATTTTAATTTGAGATACTAGGTCAATTCGGAGCGACTTCCTGCAGATAGAGATGGGCTCAGGCTCTGGGGCTTAGACAGTCTTAGGTCAAAAGGTACTTAGGCATCTCATGCAGACACATAGAGCCCCCTTGAAATGGGGGGGAGGGCCACATCATATATGCAAAGGCGTATGTTAATAAAGCTAACACTACTCCACTAGTTCCAAGTGCTACAATTGAAGGAGAAAACTGCTATATAATATGATATATGATATAATGTGATATATGATATATTGATATAAGTTCTGTACAGTTTTTCTCAATTTTTATTGATATCTGTTTTTATATGATCTTATTTTCCAGTGTAGCCCTCCCCACTCCACAACCTAGGGGATTCATTCTTCTAACAAAGAAGAAAAAAAGAAAAATGGGGACAGGAGGGGAATGTAGTTCAGCAAAATTAAGCAATACATCAATCAGGTCTGACAGTATTTTGTGACATTTTATACTCATAATCTCTCACCTCTGAAAGATGACAATGAACTTAAAAGTAAGGCAGACCTGAGTTTGAATCTTGCTCCAGATACTAGCTTTTTTTTGTGACCCTGGAAAAGTGCCTCCATTTCCACATCTGTAAAATGAGGAGATTGGACTTTATGGGTCCTAGGATCCCTTCTACCTTTAGGTAGATTATCCTAAGTGCAATTTCTCATCTCTTCTTTGGGAGTAAGCCTGTCACTGTAATTATATGGTATTCATTTTCATTTTCTTTTGTCCTTTTCACTTGTGTTATTATAAAGTAGTACAATGATTTCCTAATTCTAGTTACTTTCCTTTGCATCTCTTCACATCTTGCCATGCTATTCTGAATTCTTCAGATTCATTTTTGCTTACATTAGTCATATTCCCTTCTATTCATGTATGACAATTTGTTTAGCAATTCCTCAGTCAATGGGCATTTGCTTTCATTTCTTTACTACCAAAAAGAGCACTGCTATGAGTATTTTAGAAAATATTCAATTTTTTTTACTTCTTTGGGGTATATTCTTAACAGTGAGGTCAAAGGATGTATATATTTTATTCATTCTTTTAAAGCTCTTCTTTAATTATCTTTGCAAGTTTTCTGGATGTGGGGTAAAACCTCAGAGTTATTATGATTTGTGTTTGTCTTATAGTGTATTATCAGTGATGTGGATTGATCTCTATATATAGATAAAAGTTTGCAATTCTTTTGAGAACTGTTCGCTTGCAACTTCTGGTTATCTATATAATGCAGAATGTGTCTTTGTCTTATATTGTTTCAGATCCCTATATAACTTGGATATTAGAGATATTTGATGCCAATTTTTTCCCCAATTGGCAGCTTCCTTTCTTACACTAGCTGTATTGAAAATTATCTATTTTATCTTTTGTAATTATGTCTATACTTTGTTTACTTAAGAAGGGATAGAGCTGCCATCTTCCTTCTTTGCTCTGATTTACCAAGTGCTAAATGGAACTGGAGGAAGCCACACAATCACTACAAATTTATGTTATTTAATGTCAACTGAAAGGAAGCTAGGTGGATAGAGCACTGCCTGGAGCCAGGACCACTCGTTTTTTTGAGTTCAAATCTGGCCTTAGACACCTACTAGCTCTGTGACCTTGTACAAGTCTCTAAACCCTGTTTATCTCAGTTTTCTCATCTGGAAAATGAGCTGGAGAAGGAAATGGCAAGCTACTCCAGTATCATTGCCAAGAAAACCCCAGATGGGGAAATGAAGTTAGACATGATTGAACAATAACAACAAATTTCAACTGAGCCCTCAGCAGTAAAGCTCTCCTTCTACTCCTCCCTTAATGATTCACTGTTCTACTCACCACGGGTGCTATTCCAAACTTTCTCTTTTCTCTACAGGTTTCCCTTAGCACCTCTCCCCATCTCTCTGAGGACCTCACTTAATACTTTACTGAGAAAATCAAGGCTACTCACCCCAAGTTCCCTCTTCTCCCTTTTTTATTATCTTGCAATACCCTAACCCCCTCCCCCCTCCATTCTCTCTTTCTTTACTCCAATGTCTGATCTTTCTTTGTCCTGGATCCCTTCTCCAGGAGACTGTCCCCACTGCCAACCCCTCCTTTTTTCATTTTCAATCTCTCCCCATCTAGTGGTTCTTTTGCTGCCTACAGAGTTAAGTCACCTCCATCCTTAATAAACCTTCACTAGATCCTACCTCTCTCCACTAGCTGTCAGTCTACATTTCTTCTTCTCTCCTCAAGTAAACTAATCAAAAAAGCTACTTATATTTGGTGCCTTCATTCTCTCTCCTTTCACTGACTTCTAAACCCTCTGCAATGTGGTTTAAAATTTTATCATTAACTCAATTGAAACTGCTCTCTCCAAAGTTACCAATGATTTCTTAACTGTCAACTCTAACAGCCTTTTCTCAATCCTCATCTTCCTTGACCACTCAGCAACATTTTACTTTGTTAACCACCCTCTTCTCTGGAACATTCTGTCCTCTGTGGATTTTCATGATGCTTTTTTCTTTTGATTCCCATTTAACCATTGTTTAGTCTCCCTCATTCTACCTTTATCCTTTCCAGGCTGAATTGTAAATGTACCCCATGAATTTGTCCTGGACCCTCTTTCATCTCTACATTCTCCCACTTAGTGATCTTTACCAGTTTTCTGGGTTCAATTCTAGCAGATGACTCCCAAATCCATAAATCTAATTCTAGTCTCTTTTCTAAGATCCATTTATTGGACACTTTGAACTAGATGTCCTGTAGGCATCTCAAATTCAGCAGGTCTACAACAGAAGTCATCTATCTATTTTTTCCTCAAAACTTACCCCTTTTCTGAATTACTAATTAGGAATTATACACAAAAAGTTACCAAATAGTACATATTCTTATTTTGAGCTATTCTACTGATAGGCCTTTACATGAAAAACAAACTAGAGAAATAGGAAAAGATCCTACATATAGGATCTTTTATATTTATAGCAGCTCTATTTGTAGTGGTCAAAAAGCTGGAAACTAAAGGGATGCTCATCAGTTGGTGAGTGGCTGAATAAATTGTGGTATATGAAGGTGATAAACTAGTGTTATAAGAAATGAGGAAAGAGATGATTTCAATGAGACATGGAAAAACTTGAAGAATCAGAACATATAATAATTGTTATGAATATATTAATATATGTATATAATATCAATATAAAATGAATAATTTTTAAGACTTTTATAATCTGATATAGAAAGAAGTGAGCAGAAACAGTCACAATTTATACTCCAACAACATTCAAAGTACTAAGAACTCTGTTTAACACAATTACTACCCATTATTTTAGAGGACCAATGATGAAATAATACTATCTAAATCCTGACAGAGTTAATTCATTTAAGATTCAGATGTATGTATGTGTATGCCTATATGTATATGTGTGTATATATATGTATGTATACATACACATATATATATATACATAATACACACAGATATATATACATACATATATAGTCAATGAGATTTATTTTGTTTGCCTATGCATGAATATTTGATAGAATAGTTATGTTTATCTTTTTTCAGTGGAGTAAGAGAAAATAGATTTCTTTTAATTAAAGAAACTAATTAAAATAGAGATGAAGGGATGTGCTAAAGATATAGAATGTTGTAGGCACTTTAAGGTGAGGTCACTGTTAATTTTACTTAATTGCAGTTAGTTAACTCTATTGTTAGTTTTACTTGTTTTATTTTCTTATAAGACACCTCACAGAGAGGGATAATCTGTAAATGTTTATGATATAAAAAGAAAACACATCTATAAAACTAAAAAAACCCAACCTTCGCTATTACTATTGTGGACTCTACCATCATCCTAGTCACCCAGGTTCACAACCTTGATATCATCTTTATTATATCAACCTTATTATCATCCTTATTCTCACTCTTACTCATCCTACCCATCCAACCAGTTGTCCAATCTTGTTATCTCTCTGACATCTCTTATTATATAGCCCCTTCTCTCTTACTCATACGGTCACCATCACTTCCTGGTAGGACTAGTGCCATGGTTTTCTAGCTGGTCTTCCTACATCAAGTCTCTCCCTCTCCAATCCATTATGCATATAGCCATCAATGATTTTCCCAAAAGGAAGCTCTCTCCATGTCACCGTGTTATTCAATAAATTCTAGTGACTACCACAAAGATAAAATATAAACTCCTCTAGCATTTAAACTTCTTCATGACCTAGCCCTATCTTGCCTCTCTAGTCTTCTTATATGCTACTCCCTTAGACACACTATACCATCCAGACCAATAGGCCTACTTGCCATTCTTCACATGCGACCATCTATCTCCCAGATCTATGCCTCTGTATTTATTGTACCCCATGACTGGAAGGCTTTTCTTCCTCACCTTCCTACAGCTCCAGTCTTCTTATAATTTACTCCCTTTTAGGTACTCTGAAAGCCAGGGACATGAGGTTCCTTGCACATATATGACACTCTATGTTTATACTGGCTGTCTTCCATTTCTGGAATACTCTCCTTATCTCTACCTCCTAGCTTGCCTGGTTTCCTTCAGGTGCCAATGAAAGTCCCACCTTTTGTAAAAAGCCTTTCCCAGCACTTTAACCTTGGTGTCTTCCATCTGGGATTATTTCCATTTTCTTGTATTTATCTTTTTTGTATCTGGTTGTTTGCATGTTGTCTCCCTCACAGACTGTAAGCTCCTCGAGGCCAGGGCCCATCTTTTGCTTTTCTTTTTATTTTCAGCAGTCAGCAGAGTAGATGGCACATAGTGGATGTGTAATCAATGCTAGCTGACTGATGACTAACTTTTCCTCTTGTAATCCCTGCGGCTTTTTTCCCCCCAGATCATATAGCATGGGGCAGGGTGCTCGGGGTGGTAGGAGGTTTGATCCAAAAGTTACAACTAGAACAATAATAGGTAGTATTTATATCAAACTTTAAAGTTAGCAAAGAGCTTTACAAATATGATCTTACTTTATCCTAATAAATCTGGGTAGGTCCTATTCTAACTCCGATTTAGCAAGTGACGAAGCTGAGAGTGGAGGAAGTTATAATACTTATACAAGGTTACACAGCTAGGAAATGTCTGAGGCTGCATTCGAGCTCTGGTTTTCCTGACTTCATCTCCATCACCCTCTCCACTTCAACACCTCCCTGTTATCACCTCAAGCATTCTCTTCTGGCATTCAAGGCCTTTCTCAGTCCCTGCCTGTCAGTGTTTGCATGTATCTTATATATAACATATACACGTGTGCATGCTGTCTCCTCCAAAAGAATGTAAGGTCCTTGAGGACAGGAACTACTTCACTTTTGTATTTATATCCCTAGCACTTCACATAGTGTCTAGTACATAGTAGATATCTTTTAATGCTTGTTGATTAAGAGTCAAACTAACCGCAGAAGGTATCTACTTAATTTACTTCTCTTCTAGTCTTTTTTCTTAATGGTGTAACCTTTAATGTTTAGGCCACATACCAATTTTGAGCTTATTGTGGTATAAAATGTCAGTCTAAATCTAATTGCTGCCAAATTGCTTTCTGGATCCTTCTGAGGCAGCTAGAGTTAAGTAGCTACTAAGTGAATACACATTTGCTGCCATTTTCCTCTGGAATAAGTCTACATTCTCACAGACAAGAAGCTTTCAACAATATTTTTACAATCTTTCCTGAAGAGAGAAATTCTTTCCAGGCTACCTTACTCAACTGACCTTAATTCTAGTGTCTTCCTTCTACTGACTGCCCCCAAATTATCCTAAATTTAGCTTGCTTGTGCACAGTTGTTTCTATGTTGTCTCTCCCATTGGATTGTAAGCATAGTGAAGGCAGGAGCTATCTTTTGCTTCTTTTAGTATCAGCTTTAGTATCAGCTTAGCACAATGCCTGGAACTTAGCAGGGGCTTAATAAATGCTAGTTGATTGACTTTAAACCATACTCTCCCACCCCCAAAAGACAGTAACAAAGAATCTAACTGGGTCTTTTTATTAGATGCAGAAATTTCTGTGACATAATTGAACAGGGTTTAGAGATCTTCTACTCCTATTTTACATATGAATAAATGAATGAAAAATTTATTAAGTCCTTACTATGTGCCAGGCACTGTACTAAGTAAGTACTGGGGATATAAGAGCAAATCACTCCCTGCTCTCAAGGAGCATATACTCTAATAGAGAAAGAGGACACATTTAGGAGAGTGGTGGCCAGGGAGGGATGTTTCAGGAAATGATGAGTGGAGACACCTAATTGATTGATTGATTCCTCCTTTGCATGAATGATAGTGTTGATTTTATGATAGTTCCTAGAGGTAAAAAATGTGTGTGAGGGGGGTGGTCTATGAGTGGGGGCAGAAGGCTACATGGGAAAAGCATGAATGGGATGAAATGGGATCAAGATGAACAGAGAGCAGCATGGTGGGTCTGGGGATGGGCAAGATATGGAGAACTCTTCTCAGTCAGGAGCCCAAGACCCCTGCCCTGGAGTACCAGATCAAAGGTGAAGGCTGAAATAAGTAGACACAGGATGAAAGTGGGCAGAGAGTAGGGACGGGAAGGGAAATACATTGTGATACAGATTTTAGCTCTGCAGTCAGAGGACACTGGGTCAAAACCTACTCTCTAAAGGTCACTGGGAAATGTTGTACAAATCTCTTAACCTCCCTAGGACTCTGTTTTCTCATCTGTTAAACTAATGGAGGTGGGGGAATAAGTCATCTGAGTTCCCTTCCAGTTCTAGATGTATGATCCTATAGGAAATGATTTGTTAAAGATCAACCAAAATTCTCCATTCAGTACATTTTAGAGTATACCTCACTATTCCTTCCAATGGCACCATCAACTGAAACCCAGTTTCTCCACCAATTTGCACCTATGTTCCAGTTATGAAATGGAATATCTGATTAGATTAGATTCATCAATCTAATGAGGGGCTCTGTCACTTGGATTCAAAGGCCTGGAACTATCAGGCTCTTTTCAGACAGGTCTTCAGAGGCAGTATATTCTATCTACAATGTCTTCAGAATTCTAGCATCTTTTCAGGTCCCTCTTAATTTTATTTCAATATTTTATTTTTAATTACATGTAAAACAATTTTTAACCTTCATTTCTTACAATTTTGAGTTACAAATTCTCTCCCTCTTGCCCTTTACTCCATCCTCATTAAGAAAGCAAGCAATTTGATAAAAGGTTATATATGTGAAGTCGTGCAAAATATTTTTATATTATATTAATATAATATAATATATTATATATTATTATATAATATATAATATTATATATATTACTATATTATATAATATTATATATTATATATTATTTATATTATATATTTTATATTATATATTTTATATTATATTATATTAGTCGTGTTGTGAAAGAAAACAGACAACAAACCCAACAACAGTATGTTGGAATCTACATTCAGAATTCCATCAGTTCTTTTTCTAGAGGAAGGTAACACTTTTCAACATAGGTCCTTCAGAACTGACTTGGATCTTTGCATGGCTGAGTATAACTAAGTCATTCTCAGTTGATTACTGTACAACATTGGTGTTATTGTGTATAATGTTCTCCTGGTTCTGCTCACTGCACTTTGTCTTTCCACTTGATGTCTTTCCAGGCTTCTCTGAAGTCTGCCTGTTCATCATTTTTTATAGCACAACAGTATTCCATCACAATCATATAATACAACTTGTTCAGCCACTTAACAATTGATGGGCATCCACTCACTTTCTTTGCCATCACAAAAAGAGCTGCTAAAAATGTTTTTGTGTATATAGGTCCTTTTCCTTTTTTTAAATACTCTTTGGGATACTGACCTAGGAGTGATATTGCTGGATCATATGTGCAGTTTTATAGCCTTTCGGGCATAGTTCCAAACTGTTCTCTAGAATGGTTGGAATAGTCCACTACTCCACCAACAATCCATTAGTGTCCCAATTTTTCCACATCCCCTCCAACATTTGTCATTTTCCTTTTCTCTCATATTAGCCAATCTGATAGATGTGAGGTGATATGTTGGTATTACTCAATAGTGATTTAGAACATTATTATATGACTATAGTTTTTATTTCTTCATCTGAAAATTGCCTATTCATGTCCTTTGACCATTTATCAGGTTGGAGAATGACTCATATTTTTATAAATCTGACTCAGTTCTCTATATATTTGAGAGATGAGGCTTTTATCAGAGAAACTTGCTGCAAAAAAAAAAATTCTCCAGTTTTCTGCTCTTCTTTTAATCTTGGCTATATTGGTTTTGTTTGTGCGAAATCTTTTAAATTTGATGTAATCAAAATTATCTATTTTACATCCCATAATGATATCTCTTTTGGGTAATAAATTCTTCACTTGTTCATAGATCTGACAAGTAAACTATTTTGTGCTCCCCTAATTTGCTTATGGTATCATCCTTTATGTCTAAATCATGTACCCATTTTGATCTTATCTTGGTATATATTGTGAATTACTGGTCTATACCTAGTTTCTGCCAATCTGCCTTCCAGTTTCCCAGCAGTTTTTGTTAAATAGTGAGTTCTTGTCCCAAAAGCTTGAATCTTTGTGTTTCTCAAATACAAGATTACTATAGTCATTTCCTATTGTGTATTGTAAACCTAATCTATTGCATTGATCCACCAATATATTTCTTAGCCAGTACCAGATTGCACTGATGATTACTACTTTGTAATGAGATCTGGTATGGCTAGGTCACCTTCCTTCACATTTTTTTCATTTATTCCCCTGTGATGCATTCATTTCTTGAACTTGCAGATGAATTTTGTTATTTTTCATACCTCTATATTTTTTGGTAGTTTAGCATGGCACTGATTAAGTATATTAATTTAGGCAGAACTGTCATTCTTATTATATTGGCTCAGTCTACCCATAAGCAATTAATATTTTTCTAATTATCAAGATCTGACTTTATTCGTGTGAAGTATTTTGTAATCATATTCATCTATTTTCTGGATTTGTCTCTTGCTGCTGCACTTTGTTAGTAATATATAGAATTGCTGATGATTTACGTGGGTTTTTTTTGTATCCTGTGACTTTGCTGAAGCTATCAATTATTTCAACTAATTTTTTTAGATGATTCTCTAGTATTCTCCAAATACACTATCATATCATCTGCAAAGATGATATTTTTTTCCCTTTTGTTTCCTCACTTTCTATTCCAATTTCTTCAATTTCTTTTTCTTTTGTTATTGCTATAATTAGCATTTCTATTGTAATATTGAATAATAAATAGTGGTGATATTGGAACACTAATGCATTGTTGGTGAAGTTGTGAAGTGATCCAACCATTCTGGAGAACAACTTGGAACTATGCCCAAAGGGCTATAAAACTGTACATACCCTTTGATCCAGTAATATCACTACTAAAGGTCTGTGTTCCAAAGAGATTGTAAAAAAGGGGAAACGACCCACATGTACAAAAATATTTGTAACAGCTTTTTTTTGTTGTGGCAAAAAACTGGAAATTGAGGGGATGCCCATCAATTGGGGAATGGCTGAACAACTGTGGTACATGAATGTAATGGAATATTATTGTTCCATAAGAAATGGTGAGTAGGTGGACTTCAGAAAAACCTGAAATGAATTGCAATGAACTGCTGCTGAGTGAAGTGAGCAGGACCAGGACAATACCATATATAGTAACAGCAATATGGTAGATGACCATCTTTGTTAGATTTAGCTCTTCTGAGCAATGCAATGATTGCACTGATAATTGAGCAAAGACAATTCCAAAAGACTCATGATGAAAAATGCTATCCAGGTCCAGAGAAAGAGTTATGGAGTCTGAATGCAGATCTAAGCATACTATTTTCTCTTTTTGTTTTTTCTTTCTCATGGTTTTTCCCTTTCATTAAGATTTTTCGTTCACACCATGACTAATGTGGAAATGTTTAATATGATCATACATGTATAACCTATATCAGATTGCATGTTATTGTGGGAGGGGGAAACTAAGCAGGGGGGTGGAAATTTGGAACTCAAAATCTTATAAAAGCAAATGTTAAAGCTAAAAAGAAAAATAAACAATGATGATAATGAGCACCCTTGCTTCATTCCTGATCTTAGTGGGAAGGCTTCTAGCTTATCCCTGCCACAGAAAATATTTGCTTTTGATTTTAGATAAGTACAACTTTTAAGGAAATATTTTAAGGAAAGCTACATTTATTCCTATGCTTTCTAGAGTTTTTAATAAGAATTAGTGTTATATTTTGTCAAATGATTTTTCTGCATCTATTGAGACAATTATATGATTTTTGTTGATTTTGTTACTGATAAGGTCAGTTATGCTGCATTCCTGGTATAAATTCCACCTGCTCATAGTGTATAATGTTTGTGATATATTGTTATAATTTCCTTGCTAGTATTTTATTTAAGATTTTTGCATCAATAATCATTAGGGAAATTGGTCTACAGACTTTTTTCCTCTGTTTTAGCTCTTCCTGGCTTAGGTATCAGCACCATATTTGTGTCATAAAAAGAATTTGGTTGGACTACTTCATTGCCTATTTTTCCAAAAGTTTATATAGTGTTTGAAGCAATTGTTCTTCAAATGTTTGGTAGGATTCATCTGGTCCTGGGGATAATGTCTTAGGGAGCTCATTGATGGCTTGCTCATTTTCTTTTTAAATAGGATTACGTATTCTACTTCTGTTAATCTGGGCAATTTATATTCTTGTAAATATTTATCCATTTCACTTAGATTGTCAGATTTGTTAGCATATAATTGGGCAAAATGGCTCCAAGTAATTACTTCAATTTCCTCTTCATTGGTGACAAATTCATTTTTCATTTTTCATATTGGTAATTTGGTTTCCTTTTTCCTTTAAATCAAATCAATAGCTTATTTTATTTTTTTCCAAAACCACCTCCTGGTTTTATTTATTAGTTCAATAGTTTTATTACTTTCAATTTTATGAATCTCTCTTTTGATTTTCAGGATTTCCAATTTGGTGTTTAAATGAAGATTTTAAGTTTGTTCCCTTTCCAGTTTTAGTTGCATGCCCAGTTCATTGATCTGTTCTTTCTCTATTTTACTGAAAAACATTTAGAGATATAATATTTCCCCTAAGTACTGTTTTGATTGTATCCCATAAATTTTGGTATGCTGTCTCATTGTTGTCCCCCTCTTTAACAAATTTATTGTCACTATGATTTGTTTTTTTATTCACTCATTCTTTAGGATTGGATTATTTAGTTTCCAATGAACTTTCAATCTGTTTCCTTGGCTATTTATTGAATGTAATTTTTATTACATTATGACCTAAAAAGGATGAATTTAATATTTCTATTTTTCTTGGTTTGGAGGTTTTGATGACCTAATACAGGGTCAATCTTGTACTGTTGATAACAAGATACAGTCTTTTCTATTAACTTTTCTAAGGTTCTATTCACCTCCTTGACATCTTTCTTGTTTACTTATTGGTCAGATCTATAAAGTTCTGAGAGTGGAAAGTTGAGGTCTCCCACTACAAGTTTTATGGTCTATTTCTTCCTGTAACTCATTTAACTTTTCCTTGAAGAATTTGGATGCTACACCATCTGGTGCATATAGGTCTGGTACTGATATTACTTCATTGGCTATGGTACATTTTAGCAGGAAATAGTTTCCTTGCTTCTCTCTCTTAATTAGATCCATTTTTGCTTCTGCTTTGACTGAGATCACGATTGCTACCCCCTCCTTTTTTTCTTATTTTACTTCAGCTGAAGTATAATAGATTCTGCTCCAGTCCCTCATCTTTACTGTGTATGCCTCCCAGCTTCAAGTGTTTCTTGTAAACAACATATCGTAGGATTCTGGTTTTTAATTCACTCTGCTATCTGCTTCCATTTTATGGGTGAATTCATCCCATTCACAATTATGATTACTATATCTTTCCCTCCATCTTAATTTTCCCTTGTTTATCTCTCTCTCTCTCTCCTTCCTCAAATATTTTGCTTTTGACCACCACCTCTCCCAACATACCCTCCCTCTTTTTATTTTCCTTCTTTCCTACCTTTCCTAAATAGTAAGATAGATTTCTATGCCTGAGTGTGAACGTTACTCCCTCTTTCAGACATTTCAAATGAGAGTGAGGTTTAAATATTGCCCGTCACCCTCCACACTGACCTCGTCCTCCATTGGAAGGCATTGGAAAAACTTGCTTGCAACTCTTTTATGTGAGATTTTTTTTTTTGGAAGCATCCCATCATCGTGAATTCACATCTGGGTCCTTTATATGCACTCCGGCTAACTGCCCTAATAAGTTCTTAAGGGTTGTATGTATCATCTTCCCATACAGGAATGTAAAGAGTTAACTTCATTGAATACCATATGATTACTCTTTCATGTTTACCTTTTTAAGCTTTTCTTGAATCTTGTATTTGAAAATCAAATTTTTCTATTCAGCTCTTGCCTTCTCATAAGGAACATTTGAAAGTCCTTTCCTTCATTAAATATCCATTTCCCCCCTAAAAGATTATACTTAGTGTTGAGTAGGAATTCTTGGTTGTAACTCTAGCACCTTTGCCCTCTGAAGTATCATATCCCAAGCTCTCCAATCCTTTAATGTAGATGTTGCTAAATCTTGGATTATCCTGTGACTCCATGATATTTGAATTGTTTCTTTCTGGCCACTAGCAGCATTTTCACCTTGACCTGAGAGCTTTGGAATTTGGCTATAATGTTTCTGGGAGTTTTCATGTTGGGATCTCTTTCAGGAGGTGACTGGTACATTTTTCTGAATTTCTATTTTAACCTCTAGTTCTATGTTATCAGGGCAGGATTCCTTGATAATTTCTTTTAATATGATGCCTAGGTTCTTTTTTTATCAGTTTTTCAGGTCACTGAATCAGTCTTAAATTATCTCTCCTCAATCTAGTTCCAGTTGTTTCTCTAATGTGATTTCACCTTTTTTTCATTCTTTTGTTTGATTGATTCTTGATGTTTCATAGTGTCATTAGTTTCACTTACCCAATTCTAATTTTTAAGGAATTACTTTCTTCAGTGAGATCTTGACCTCTTCCATTTGGCCAATTCTACTTTTGAAGGAGTTATTTTTATCAGTGTTTGTACCTCTTTTTCTATTTGACCAATTATAATTTTTGAGTTGTTTTCTTTAGTGAATTATTTTACATCTTTTCCCATGTTTTGTGCTTCCTTTACCAAGCTGTTGACTCTTTTTATTACTATTGTTATTGTTTGCCAAGCCTAGAGGCCTGTGTGGGCTACCCGAGTCTTTCCTACCTGTCCCAGGTCTTCAGCTGGCCACGCCGGATGCACATATGAGAGAAAGGACGTTCCAGAGTCGAACAGGGGTTGAGCTTTATTCCAGGGAATCGGTTACAAGTGCAGGGGGAGATCTTCCTTAGGAGGAAGAGGGGGAGATTTCCTAAGGAGGCTAAGCTTAAGGGATTGGAAGTAGAAGTACAAGCGGGGAGAGAGGGGGAGGGGAGAGAGGAAAGAAAAGAAGCGGAGCCCTACTTTTCTCTTTGGCTCCACACGTGCTAAGAGAGAGCTTTCTGGCTTCCTCATTCCTACTTAATCTTCAGCCACACAGTTTGCATCTCAATACCATGCTGTTAGGTAACTAGGTGTGCTCCAATCCGGGACGACCTCGAGGGCAGGGAGACTCCACCCATCAGGTATCTCCGGGGGAGAGGCGGAAATACCCGAGCTAGCCGAGCTAGCTCAGTCTGACCTTCTCGAACCCCCGCTGTTCATGGAGGGCCTTGTAAGACTCTAAGATTTAGAAGTCCCACTTTTACCTGCCCGAGACTGTTCACACGGAATTGAGCTTCCAGTCCCAACAATTGTTCTCTTACATCACTGTCTAGTCTTTCCCCAATTTTTCTTCTCTTATTTTTAAAAAATTCTTTTTGAGGTCTTCCAGAAGTTCTATGTAGGTCTCACATCAATTCACATTGTCTTTGAGGCTTCACATGTAGCCATTTTGACAATGTTATCCGCTTCTGAGTTTGTGTTTTGATCTTCCCTGTCACCATATTAACTTTCTATGGTCAGATTTATTGTTTTGGGGGCATTTTTCCAGGCTATTTCTTGACTTCCAACTTTGTGATAAAGTTGGGCTTTACTCCTGAGGTGTAGGGGTCACTGTCTAAAACTTCAGGTTTCTTTGGGCTAGTTCTTGGGCTAAGTTTTCAGTTCTTCTGAGGTGGCATGATCTAAGGAGGGGTGTAGTCACCACTCACCTGGCCTGTGCACTGGTCTGTGAGCACCACATTGTTTTCTACCCTAGAACTGTGACTAGGATCCCTGTTCCCCTTGGCTGAGAGTTCTAGTGCTCCTCCTTGCCCTGGGACTGTGACAAGGATTCCTGCGTGGGCATTGTAACAGTCTTGCCCCCACTATGAATTAAGGGTCTTCTGTAATGTCCTTCTGATCAGTTGTCTGACTCATTTGCCATCTGTGGGTGGGGAGCTCTGGAAGTCACTGCTGTAAATTAAATTGTCCCTAAGGCCTGCTGCTGGCTGCACTGTGCAGGGGCCTGAGGCCTCATTGCTGATTTACATGGAGCTCAGGGCCTCACTGCTGTCTTACTCTGGGAGGGCAGGGTCACAATGCTGGCTTCCCATGCATGGCATGAATTGGACTATGCTCTCATTGTATCCCAGTGAAACAGATCATTTCTGCCAACCTTCTAAGTAACCTTGGGCTGGAATATTCTTTCACTGAATCCTTTTATTGGTTGTGCCATTCTAATTTTTAGGTGTTATTTTAAAGTTGTTTAAGGGTGAATGTGGGAGAAGCTGAGTGACTCCCTGCTTTTACTCTTCCATCTTGCTCAATCTCCCATTTCCCTCTTTCACAGCCCCTCTGAATGCTATGTGGAAAGTTTGCTGGATTTGGAGTTAGGAAGATACCAGAGTTTAAATTCTACAGCTGGTTAAATGTAGGTAAGATACCAAACCTCCTTGAAACTCAGTTTCTAAATCTGTAAAATAGGAGTGCTACTTGTTCTGCCTCCTTTACAGGGTCATTATGAATAAAGAACTTATAAATCTTAAAATACTATAGGAATGTGAAAATTATTTATGATCAGCCTACATCTTTGACCTTTTCTTCGTTCCCAAAAAGAATGTTAGCTGCAGAGACCATTCTGTGTTCGGGAGAAGGGGGTGGTGGGGAGGGGAATAGCTATTAAATTCTATAATTCCTCAGACATTCCTGAATGCCACAGGGTGAAGATTAATACATTTTGGCAGATCTCCGTGCCAGGTCTCTAGAGGAGTGGATTTTGTGGTGTGTCCAGCAACTGTGGAGTTTAAAGATTATTTGAAGCAAGAAGAAAATAAAAATCAGAACTTCAAAAGAATTCCATTTTCCCTAAATCCAGAATTTTCAGCAGATCTATTCAGAAGGCTTCAAACCACACTAAGGGACTGTGACAGTCAAGATTTATTACCCTAATCAAAAATATTGAAAAAATAGACCAACACTGGCTGCTTTTCAAAGTTGAACTCAGTATTTTCATTAAAATCCATTTCAAAGAGATTCACCTTTAATGCACTTGCTGCGTACTTTATGTCTTGAAATAAAGGACACTAATGGATAGCTTTGTAAAACCAGGTTTATCTCATAGAGATATAAAAGTCAATGCCAAAACCTGGAATTGTGGGATAGAAATCCCTCTAATAACATAACAACAACAAAGTAGCTAACATCTGTACTATACTTTATCAGAATGGTTGACAAATATCTCACTTGATCCTTACAACAATTTGATCCTTACAACAACTTTGTGCTATTAATGGTCCCCATTTTACATATAAGGAAACTGAAGTACACTGTGATTTACATGGTTTGTGCAGTGTCACAAAGCTTACGTGTGTGAATCAAGATTTGAACTCTGGTTCTCCAAGTTCAGCATACATTTACGAATCTCTATTATGAATTTATCCGTGAATCACCCCCTGACACAGCAGTCACTGCTAAGAAAGTATTTTGGGTCCTGCTATGGAGAAGAGGACAATAAGTTTCAATGAAAAAGCAGAAAATAGCTCTAGGTTGCTCTTGAATAGGTCTTTTAAATCTGCAACCTAAGTACATCATGTGGGCTTTTCCCAGAGCGCATCCTAGAAGGATAATAAGCTTTAGGAACCTTTCTTTTTTCCACCAACACTTGCCTGGATTAAAAAAAAAATGCAATCTGAAGACTACCCTAGACTGTTCAGAATAGTCTACGTAATGAAATGGAGACCGACTCTACTCTCTCCTCAGTCACGGAGATGGGGAGGTGGGGACGAGGAGGGAAGTTAGTGCTATCAGATCACTTGCTTATCAGTTCAGGTTTGGAAAACACCTTGGAGGACACATTCCTAGTTCATCTTGATTGATAAAGTTATCTTCCCATTCCAAAGGTATAATCTCACAACCTCATAATCTTAACAGTAGAGGGAGTGAGAATGGCATGGGCTTTAAAAAGTGAATTATGCCCTTTCTCCCCCAAAGATAAGTCTCCTTCCCAGCCCCAGGCACCCTGTAAATGCTGGCCTTGGACCAGGTTGCATCTTTAGGAATCCCTGGGAACTGAAAAGCCTGTCCCTCTAGGTTTTTGCATGCAGCCCTTTGAATCCAAACTTCACAGAACAAATGCCTTTAATAAAAGGATTTGTTCTGTAAAACTTGGACTCAGTCAAAAGGCAACATCCAAGCACCTAGGAGGCCAGCCACAGGTTCCCCACCCATGTTCTAGTACATGCTATGTACTAAAACTGAACAGGGAAAGAAAAGGAGAGAGGAAATGGAAAGAGAATGGAAGAACATAAATAGGTGCTACATGGTTATAGGAGAGTTAGACTACCTATGCCTCAAACAGTTTAGTTAGGGCCTCAGTTGGAGATATAGGAGTCTACATTAGCAAACATCTAATTTGAACACATTGAAAACTTTACTCACAGAATGTTTTGCTTTTGTTCCCCTCCCTATTACACAATTTCACAGCATCAGTTAAAACCACACACAAATACAAATTTTAAAGATCTTCCTGAGAGTCACATTTAGAGCACTGCTGGTAAACTTAGACCACGCTAGACGGTGCCAGATTGTACAGCAGTAATCTCTTTAATTAGATTATAAATTATATTTGAAGTCAAGTCAATGTTTTACTCAAGCATTTCTTTTAGCACAGTCTGACCTACTTACATTCAGATTAGAGGGTGGGATTTGTGAAAACATTCCCAATGAGCTTTTTCAGAGAATGGCAGGATAACTGGTTTTAAAACCAGAAATGCCTATTTCCAATAGGCAAGGGCAATACCTTTTGAAGACAGCATAAATGACTTAGTTAAAATTAGATTACAAATCTTATTTTTAATAAACATTCGTCCTAAGTCTGGAGGAAGCAAACTCCCTGATGATGAAAGTCAGTATGCCTTTGACAATGATTTCCCCCTTCATTTTCAGGAAGCTAAAGGAGAAAAGGTCAAGAAGGTCAGAGTAGATGAGTCACCACTCCTGACCTAAGGAGCTGAGCTATGGCTAGACTGTTAAGCCAGGAGTTCTCAGACTGGAGAGGTGGGAGGGCAAACATCTGAAATTTCCTTTCAGATCCTTCATTTAAGGAGGGCTCCCAGGGCAGTCAGCTCAACATTTACCTCCAGACTGCTCTCCTGACCTTCATATTACTAAGTCCAGAAACTCATCTAGCAAGATCACATCAATCTAAAAATTCACTTGTCTGCCCCAGGATTCCTCCCTCCCTCAGATTGGAGAGGATGGAAAGGTAGACATTGGAGAGTGTCTGCCAGATCCTCCATTTAAGGAGAGTGCTCCAGGGCAGTATTTCATCACTCCACCCCACCCCCCAGCCCAACTGCTGGACCTCATCTTGGCACTTTGCTGGGTACCCTCTTCCAGTTTCTTTATTGTATTGTCTTCTCCCATTAGATTATGAGCTCTCTGAAAGCTTTGTTATTCAGTTGTGGTGAAGATACTAAAGTAGTTTGTCATTTCCTTCTCCAGTTCATTTTACAGATGGGGAAACTGAGGCAAACAGGGTTAAGTGACTTGTCTAGGGTCACAGGTTACAAAGCTAGATTTGAACGTAGGAACTGTATCCACTGCACTATGAAGCAGCCCAATAGAGAGAAGGCATACTGATTAAGAGGCTTAGGAAAGGCTTCTTATGGAAGATAGGATTTTAGATGGGACTTCAAGGAAATGGATTTGAGGAAGGAGGGTGCATCAGTCATGGCAGACAGCCAGTGAAAATGCCTAGAATCAAGATGGAGTGTCTTCTGCAAGGAACAGCAAAGAGGCCAAGATCACTGGATTGTGGAGTATGTAGAACTAAGGTATAAGAAGGCTGAGAAGATAGGAGGGTGCTCAAATGTTGAATTCCAAACAGAGCATTTTATATTTGATCCTGAAGGTGAAGGGCAATTGAGTTGAAAAGTGGTCTCAGATACTTACTAGCTGTGATCTTGGGCAAATCATTAAACCTTGTTTGCCTCAGTTTCCTCACCTGTAAAAGAAGTTGGAGAAGGAAATGGCAAACCAGTCCAGTATCTGTGCTAAGAAAACCCTGAACGGAGTCACAAAGAGTTGGATGCAACTAAAATGACTGAAGATCAGTAACAAAAACCTGGAGGTGATAGGGAACCGTTGGAATTTACTGAATAGACGACGATACATGGTCAGATCTCTGCATTAGAAAGATCAATCTGACATCTGAGCCAAGGATGGATTGGAATGGTGAGAGATTCATGTGATTTGATAATCAGACAGTCACATCATTACAGAAAGAAGGTACAGATATGACAAAAGCAAAATCCCTGTGGTGAGATAGGCAGTCTACTTTTGAAAAATTTATCAATCATCTCCCCTCTTCCACCTTTTCCCTACTCACCCTTAGTGAAATAACAAGCCAAACTCTGATCTCGAACATTAGCTTCATCTCATCAAACCATAGCTGTCAGACTTCTGAATTGCTGGTTGGAACATAATAAGTGATCTATATTTTTACCCCATAACCAAGGGGGAAGACTTTTACTTGACATTTTTTTCCATACTTAATGGACTCATGCAGGTGCTCAAGGCTTAAGTGGAAAGGAGAACTCTTATTTCTGAGGATTAACATGCTAAGAAACTTTTTCATCATGAGTTTGAGTGAAGCACAAGGTCTTTAATAATAATTTAAGTATGAAAATTTCAAACAATTGAGTAGGATTCTCATGTATCCCCTTGCCTTGGTGCCCCTCTTCTTTAGGAAAAAATTAAAGAAACCACTAATGGAATCCTAAGACAAAGTGTGAGGCTGTTAAGGGGCCTTAGTGCTTACTAATATTGCTTTTAAAACAAAAACTTGGAGTCAGAAAGATCTTGATTAAGATCCTGCCTCAAATACTAGCTTTGTGATCCTGGGCAAAACATTTGCAGTCTCTGGACCTTAAGTTTCCTCAACTGTAAAATGAGAGGGTTGGATTAAGTGGTTTCTGTGATTTCTTCCTAAATCTACGGTCTCCTGGACAAGTTACTTAACTTTTCTGTGCCTCAGTTTCCTCATCTGTAAAATGAGAGTTCATCTTTAAGGTCTCTGATTTCCCTTTTACATCAAGATCAATGAACTTATGATCCAGAAGATTTTTTTGCCTTCCCCACAGTGGCTAGTGCAAAGATCAAGTATTTATTCATCAAGATGACTATCTCAACCATCAGATTCTTAGAAAGAGCTCTATAAATGCCAAGAGCCAAAAGAGGCAGACCATTTTTCTGGGTTCCTGCTGGAACAGGTCAATTTTCATCACTCTTCCTATAATAAAAGATATTTAGAAGGAGTATTTGATTTTTTAAATTCATTTAACAAATAATTCTGTCTTGCTCATCTCTACATACAGACTCAATAACAAACATCTGCCCACCCTAGCCCAGCATGGCATATCCTTTAAATTGCTTTTTTTTAAAAAATGTCTTAGTGTATGATTTGCTAGTCCATGAAACTAACATAAAATTCAAATTTATGAATTGTACTGTATCGTTTGAGTGCTTTTTTAAAAATTGAGACCCAAATTTTTTCCAGGTTTAGCAATAAACTATAATAAGGCAAAATCCTTTATCTCTATTTCCAAATAATATGCAAGTGCAATACCAAACGAGTATTTTCTTCATTTTTTTAAAACTTAGTCCCTAAGGCTTCTAATATTTTCCGAGCAGTGAACTACCATTCTTACAAAGTTGGCTATTTGATTTCACAAAAACCATCTGAGCATCAAATATGCAAAATAAAATTAAAAAACATTTCATTTGGCCATTGTTTCCCCCTTTAATTTTATGTAGCCTATTTTCAAATAGATTTTTTTCAATATGATTCAATTTTCTCATGTTCAAATATGTTTATTTTATTAAGCATCTAGTAATGTAAGTGGTATGTTAGGTATGAAAAACTACATAAACACAGTGCCCTCCAGGAATTTACAATATATTACAGACAACAGTGGTATAGATGTAATTCAGAATAAAAACCATAATACAGGACAGGAATATATAAAACCAATTAAGAGAGGAAAGTAGATGTCATTTAGGGATCAAAAGAGTGCAGGGGTAGCTATTTAATTGGGACAAAAATTGGAAAAATTGTTGTAGATGTTCTAGATACTGCTGGTGGGAAATACTCCAATCACTATTTTTAGAACAAATATTAAGGATTCCTTCAATTTTTTCAAAATAAAGGTTAGTCTTTATATATACCTGTATATATGTGAAAATGGGTATTTGTTTTCAAAGAAAATACCTCAATTCTCTGATTCTACTTGGTTTTGACATGATTACTACCATATTAAAAATAAAAAGTTATACAAAATACAATTCCATTGGAACTTCTTAACTTTTCCTAGAGAACTTTTTTTTTAAAGGGCACAAAGACAAAGGATATGTGAGCATCCTAGCTAATTGTTCAAATTTTTAATACTTAAATTATCATTGAAGACCCTGTGCCTCTCTCAAACAATCCTTGTACCAGAAATCTACTAATTCTCCAGGTTTGCCATGGAGAACATTGATTTAGGGAGGTTTTGAGGTCAGTGACAGCCAGGACTTGGTTACATAACAGAAGTATAAACAACTAGACTCTGAAAAGGGCCACATCATCATCTAGTAAAAGTGAAACCATAGCATGCCATGCACATATAAACACGTATACACATTCACACACATACACAGGCACATGTACATCTACATGTATGTAAAAATTAAAATCTTACCTCATGTAAAATCAAATCCTACAGCCTTTTTGATTAATGAGAAAGTTTCTGAAGAGCTATTGAGAAAACGGTTTCTCTAGGGCAGCGAGCTGAAATATTCAGCTCAATTCTAAGTAGATTTCTTTAATCACTAAGCTTTTACTGTGTCAGCTCTCTGATTAAGCACTGCCACATAAGTATGTGATGGACATATTCTAATAGAGATGATGTGGACGCTGGCTTTTCCCTCAATTGTTTCTGTAGAAAGTACATCAGACAATACCACCAACACTACTGGCAGTAATTCTAATGAGACTTCATTTAACAATACACAAAAACTCCTCTGGTCTTGATCAGTAGGCTTGCTGGTGATAGCATTTAGTTGTTATTTCTTGGCAGCAGGAAGTAAGATGCAATAGAGAATCAGGATCGCTTTCTATCCACTAGTTTCCATATTGGCATCTTAAAAGGTGGATACTTCTAGGCAAGCCAAGGAAAATATGGTCTTAAAATTAGACAGCATGTAGAAGTAGGAGCGAGGAACCTACATTAAATTTTCTATGAAAGCTGTTGATTTTGCAGTTCATAATACTTTTTTCTCAAAAGAGATAAAATAAATGCCAAACAATGGTAAACTATAGAATGCCAACTGAATCCTAGTGATTTATTTAGGGAGGCAATACCTGTTGGAGCAAAGTCAAAATTCATACTGAATCATAAGAATTAAAGTGAAGAGATATGAGCACTCAGTTGAGACCCAACATCTACTTGACCTACTTAAATAGGTGACAACAAGAAATGGAAAATCAATCAAAGAAAAAACTATCACCATTTTCTGAGGAACTAGTGGAGGAACTGAGGAATTTTCAAATTAACTGGTAGAAATCAATGACCACCACTAATAAGGCCAATTGGGACCGCCTCCACCAGCAAACACTCGTTCTTCTTTTCAAACAGTGAAATATAGCAGCCACAGATAGTATCAGTTTAGAATATAAAGTTGTTTGTACCATCTTGTAGAGAAAGAAAATGGAAGACTGAGGAGCTTCATTCCATAAAGCAGTGAAAGGAAAAGCCCATTTACAAACAGCTCAGGGGGAGAGAGAGAGAGCAAATCACTCCAGTAGGCAGAAACTGGAAGGTCAGTAGATGAAAAAATGGAAAAGATGTGTCAAGATATCTATAACAAACTATTTCTCCATGTATCAATTGGAGGTACTACATCTAGATTTTCTCATCAAAGTTCCTGATGTTCTTCTACTTGGAAATGGCACTCAAGAAAACCAAACTGGGAAGAACAACTGGACCAAGCATATAGAGAAGAGATCTTATATGGCTGGAGACAAAATTTTGATGACATGGAGGGAATGGTTCTTAAGATATTCTTTATTATCCTGCTTGAGTCTATCTCATCTTAGGAAAATTTCAAATACCCTTAAATTAATTCACCTTAATGTTCTCAACAGAGAAAGAAAGAATAGTAACTTGACTGTAACCAGTCAACAAGAGCATCCTAGTCAATTCTTTGAATTTTTTAATACCTAAATTATCATTAAAGACCCTGTGCCTCTCTCAAACTCAATATGGTAAGATTAAAAGGGGTCTGCTACAATCCTTGCACCAGAAATCTTTTTTCCCTTCAGATTTGCCATGGAGTCAAATTAACAAGGATCTATCAAGCCAGACACCATACCACGTTCATCTCTACTACCTTCTCCCATCTACAACACCTCCTCACCTATTAATAATAAGCCAACTTCCAAGCTAATTGTCCTGATAACTTGATATAATTCCAGGGCATCTTAACTTTAAAGACACTTCTTGTATCTCATATACTAAGGCTGCATATTAAATAAACAGCAACATCACCTCAAGGATTGTCTCTGTTCCTTAGGAAGAAACTAAGAAAGCATTCAGAAGGCAGGAAGTTAACTCCAACCACAACACCCTTTGTCAAACCTTACCAAAGCCTCTGTATGTATTTGCTACAGCTTAAGAGTGTTGAAGAAGGTGGGATACAGATACTAAAGCACTGGTAAACAAGGAACACTACTTCTACTTGGAGTCAAAAAATGGAACACACATGACAGACTGACTCACCTTCTAAGAGGCTGCTGAATACCTATGCCTGTCTTCCAGTGTTACCTTCTTATACTACTCAATTTTTACACAAGTTACAAGTAATATTTTCTCATAGGAAAACAGCAATATATAGCAAAGCAAAGTCCAAACAGAAACATGACCTTGATCTCAACTCACATGGTAAACAAATTTGAGTAGCAAGGAAATTACCTTTCAAATCTATGGATAGGAAAAGAGTTCATAACCAAAGAAGGTACAGAGATGATCATGGAAAATAAAATGGGCAAGTTTTCCAAATCTCTATTACAGAAATGCAAATTAAAGCAATCTTTGAGTTTCCACTGCATACTCATAAGATTGGCAAAGTTGAAAATAATGGAAAATGACAGATGTTGGAAGGGTTATGAAAAAACTTCAATGGACTATTGGTGGTGGTATAAAGTGGTTGATCCATTTTGGAAATTTGGAATCATTTGAAACAATGCCCCCAGTTGCTAAACTACACTTAAACTCTGATTCAATAAAACTAATATTGGGCGTATATTCTAAAAAGACCAAATAATAAGGAAAATAATCCATATGCACTATATAATTATTGTAAAGACAAATAACTATGAAAAACTTAAGAACTACGACCAATACAATGACCAATCAGAATAAAGCACATCATTCACATAATGACAGATGTGCAATAGACTCACAGTACAGTTTGGAACACATTTTCTGGATAAGGCTAATGCAGGAATTTGTTTTGACGATGTGTATGTTTCAGAGCTCCACCCCCCTCCCAATAGACACACACACACACACACACACACTTCTGTTTTTCTAATGAGGGAAGGAAGAAGGGAAACAAAATAGGTATTTAAGTAAAAAATAAAATATTGAGTGCAAAGTGGCTCAATGATACTAAAACAATGGAAGAAACTTCAGTTCAGAAGGAGACATAGATAAGCAGGGCAATAACTGGGAATAGCCATGTTAAATTTGAAATATATTTTTTAAAAAACGAAGCTGTACAAAGAGGTGTAAAACCATAAAATCCTCTTTTTCTGTTCTTTGCATAAGGAAAAGGTTTATTCATAATAAAAGGGAAAAAAATCAAATTGATTTGAATGGTAAATGGGTATCAACATAATCTACTCAAAGAGTAAGCAAACATTTCATTTGAAAAAGGACTTCAATAGGACTGTCACAATTAGATATTTAAAACTGACACTGTAGAAAATATGAAGCAATGCAAGACTAGACAACGTGCAGTTTCTTAGAAAACTGAATAGTTACATAAAATAATTGAAGGCAGTTTCATCTAACAAAACTTTGGCTATGGTAACCCAGACAAAATTTGTCCATGACTATCTTTTAGAAACTTTAATGCCCACATCTAGAAAATGGGCAAAGATGAGGGAAATAAAGGGAACAGTCAACATTGGAAGGTTTGCATAAAGATAGGCACACCAAAGCATTGTTGGTGGAGCTGTGAATTGCTAAAAACCACTCTGAAAAGTAATTTTGAATCACAGACATACCCTGGAGATATTGCAGGTTCAATTCTAGACTACCTCAATAAAAGACTCACATGGATGTTTTATTTCCCAGTGCAAATAAAAGTTATGTATGCACTATAGTCTATTAAGTGTTCAATAGCATTATGTATAAAAAAGTTTACATATCTTAATTTAAAAATGCTTTATTGATAAAAAATTCTAAGCATCACAGCCTTCATTGAGTTGTCGCCTGCTGACTGATAATGGTGGTATGGTGGTGGCTGCTGAAGGTTGTGGTTGCTCTGGCAATTTATTAAAATAAGACAAAGATGAAGTTTGCTGCCTTGGTTAACTCTTCCTTTCACTTGAAAGCCTACAGGCCATTATAGGGTTATTAATTAATCTAATTTCAATATTGTTGTATTTCGGGAAATAGGGGAGCCCAAGGAAGAGAGGGAAACAGACGGGGGAAGGCAGATAAACACAACACTCAGTACACATACAACATTTATAGATTAAGTTGTCTTATATGGGTGTAGTTTGTGGCTTCTCAAAACAATTACAATAGTAACATCAAAATCACTAATCATAGAGCACGAAAGACACAATAATAACAAAAAATTTTGAAATATTGCGAGAATTACCTGACATAGAGACACTATGTGAGCAAAGGCTGTTGAAAAAATGCTGAGGAAAGACTTGCTTGACAGAAGGATGCCACAAAACTTAAATTTGCTAAAAAAACCCAAAAAACCAACCCCCCCCCAAAATCCTGCAATATTTGTGAAGTGTAATAAAGCAAATGTAATAAAATGAGTTATGTGTGTATTTAATCAGTCAATAAACATTTATCATGCACCTACCGTGTGCCAGATATTGTGCCAAGAAAGGTACAAAAGAAATTCCCTGACTTCAAGGAGCTCACCGTAAATGGAGACAAAATGCAAACAACTATGTATAAATAAGATTTATCCAGGATAAACACAGAATAGTCAATCCAGAGAAGGCACTAGAATGACATGAGATTGGGAAAGCCTACCTGGACTGGAAAGAAGCAAGGGGAGCTAGAAGGAAAAGATAAGGAAGGAAAGCATTCCGTACTCTTGGAATCAGATTCCACTGCTGGGCATATATTCTAAGGAGAGGTCACTGATAATAAGAAAGGTGCATTCTTTCTTTCTATACATACATACACACATGAAAATTTATAGTAGCATTTTTTGTAGTAAAATAATCAAAAATAAGACACGCTTATTGATTGGGAAATGGCCAAATTAAAGAACATGTCAAGTTAAGCCAAGAATGATTTATTAAGGAATTACTATGTTCTAGGTACTGTGTCAATCATTGGGGCAACAAAGAAAGCCCTCCCACTGCTGCATCCTACCCCCCCAAAAAAGGAATGTAATTGAATATTACTACACTGGGAAAAAAAAAAAACAATGAATATGATGAATATAGGGAAGTATAGAAAGTTTTACATGAACTCAAAGTTAAGGGGAAGAAAGCAGAGACAGGAAAACACGATACATAGTGTCTATACTATAAATTAGAAGAACTACCAACACAAACCAAAACTACATGTTGTGAAAGTAGAAACAAGAAGGACGGACCTAAGGAAGAAATGAATAGACACCTCTCCTCTTCTTTTTGTAAAGTTTAGGGTCCATAGGTTTGAAATATGAATGTCAGGTTTTTTCAAAGTAGTTGATTGGTTTTACTCAATTTTAATTTTTCATTAAAAAATCGTTATAAAGATGCTTTTCTTGGAGGAGGTAAGAGGAAGTAAAGGGGGAAACCTAGGTGATATAGAAACAGAAAATATATAGGCTTTTCATTCAATTTTTTAAAGTTTTAATAAGCAGAGTTAAAGGGTATTCCAAGGTCTTAAATCAAAGCTTAGGCATGCACTAAGACTATCTATCTGCTTTCAATCTAAGGTTCACTTTGCTGTAATAAAGGGAATGTAATCAAGGATATTTTTAGCAGCATCTGGAGCCAATTGCACACTGAATGAATAACTTGTCATGAAGTTTATTGTGCCCACTTAACAGCTAAGCTTTCTAAACACTCTGTGGCAAGGGAGCACTATCAGAAAGATTTTTAGAATGGGTGGGTCACTTAAAATGTTAATGAAGGGAGAAAAGTTAAATGGTATCAAGGAAATGATGTATCTATCACTCAGTGATATATTTTTATGTACCCTCCATACAAGTTTCACTCCCATTTCTCAACCTGTCAGAGAGCGGACCCTGGCTTCTCCAAAGATCTGTCAGAGTTCAGTGGCATTCTGGTAGTGTGTTCAGTCCTATCATGTTGGAAAGGCGTGTCCCAGGGACAGACTGTGTCTACTGTCCAAAGCCCAGGCTTTGCCACTGGCAAACTGTTGGGTAACAAATACTTTACACAAGGCAATTTGTGAAAGTAAAGTAAAACATAAGATGTAACTACCTAGATTCAATCAGCTATAGATATCTGGAGGCCCCAGTGCAAAGGCAGACATAGGGGAGGATGACAAATATCTGTAGCTAACTTTTTTCTCTGCAACCGTCAGACATTCACTACCACATCTGGGTTCTGTCCTCCCAGTTTCTCATAAGGAAATAGAAATGGCAACAGAGAAAACTAGACCGCATCAAAGTATCCCTACCCAGAAGAGTTCAGGGTCAGGAGACACTTGAAGACACTGAGAGATTGATTCTAAAGATATCTTGCAATCTGTTATCTATTGCACAAGATGAAGCAATTTCAAATACCTGAAAATCCATTCACCTTAATTTCCCCAACAAAGAAGGCAAGAACAGTTTCTTAACTATGACACACCCCTAGTGCAGTACTTATTAACTGTACATACACTTCCCATGAAGCTTTCTGGTGGCTCTTGATCTCTTTCTGAGAATTCATCGCTCCTACATTGAACTAAATGCCAAATGTGGTCCTGGCCTTAGTAATAGACCAACCTCCAGGCTAACTGCCTCCATAATGTGATATGGTGCCAAGTTGTCCAACCTCGTGTACACTGTTGTATATGAGATAAGTGGCAACATCCCTTCACAGAGTGCTTCTATGTTCCTTAGGAGGCAACAAGTCTTCACAGAAAGCAGAGAGCTAGCTAATCCCAACTACAGCACCAATAACAAACCTTTGGCTGAGACTGTTCTGCTGGGCCATACTTTGCATGTGAGGACAGAGGATGGGGATGATGATACTAAAACAATGGCACCAAGGAGAAATTCCTCTCACAAAGTGCAACTTCTGATATCAGCTGAACAACAGCTTCCCCACAGGCTAGCTCCCTGCAAACCTCTACCTCGTTTTCATACCAATTTCAAGCAATGTTCATTCATTTGATTAAATAAATTTTTAAATTATAAAGGTAGTTCTAGGGGCAGATATCTTCATTTTTCAGGGCCCAGACGTGATACAGTATTTTCTATATGTCTGTATCATAGGGAATATTATGCTCAACAGTATACAAAAATACTCAGACTTCATTTAGCCTACTTTTTAAAGGCCATGTAATAGGAATAATAAAATACCCTTTCATATAAAATCAGAAGTTGGTGTGGCCTGAAAGGTAAAGGGAGCAATGCCTTAGATGAGTTGGACTTCTTTTCAGACACATCCTACAACAACAGCCACAGCCATGGGGCAGGTCCTTTAGCTTCTTAGGGTAAACTACAAATAAGTTGCTGATCTATATCCCTGGTAGCAGTTTCTATCTGCAACTTTCCAACACAGATACATTATCAGATCCAAGTTAACAAAAATTTTTATAAACATAATTTCCTGATCTCTCCTCCAAGTTATTTTCCCAAAATGCATGAATCCAAGTATTTATTACAAAACATGTGGTGAAAACTTAATGAGACCCAAAGTCCTTAAGTTAAAAAAGCAACATGTCCTTGAAACATGTTAATAAAAAACCACAAGTCCTTTAAATAGGTTGAAAAGTTAGGCTATTTTAACAATTGTAACATAAAAACACCAAATACAAAGTGAGTATATCAGATGCACATACTAAAAGGAGATCATTCTATTCATTTGAGCCATACTCTGTACTCAATTTTAGATAAACTGAACAAAACACAGCAAACTAAACTGGAGATTCACTGACTTAAAAAACTGGGAGTTCTAGTACTATTCCCAATCCCAAGGGGTCAACGCTGATGCTCCAACTTCTAAGGAGACTAGAGGGAACATGCCATGGAGGAAGTATTGTACTTAGCTTCAATCCCTGGAGACCATGCTTCTTCACCTCGGTGGCATTTCCCCCTCAGCCAGCCACTCTAAACAAGATCTTCCTAACACTTGCCTCGGAAAAACTATACCTCTCAATTACATGTGACCATCCTTCTTCAGCTTGGTAATTTTCTGCCCTCCTCTACTGAACACATACTATCACCCCTTCTACCAGTGGCTCTGACAATTGTCACTGTTGATACAACACTACCATTACCTCTAGAAAAGAAGTTACAATCAACTGCCCCATCAATCTACTAATGCTCAAAATCCCTGAACTTTCAGGACAAAAAGGCCCTTTCCATGATGACCACTTCCTTCGCTGTTGTCTGCCCCACTTAGAAACCCAGTAATCTAAGACATGATAAGACAAAAATCAAGACAACACGTGAAAGTCCAAGATGAAGTGAAAGACGCTGGCATCTTTGGTAACTGATCAAGCTCTAAACTCAGAGTACCTGCTTCTGCCACTTTCATGGCCCATTGAGAAACATGTTCATACCTACCTATTCTACCAGGGAAGCCTTCACATGCTTGAGGTATACAACTGCCTAACTCTCCTGTGGGTTTCTCGGCAGTTACCCTCAAATACTACTCAAACTGTAGCCCATCTGTTGAGATGGTTTCCCACAGTGTTGCTGAGGTCCATGCTACAGTTTCTTGGAGCCACAGGTGAGAGCTGGGTGGCAGGTGGACATCAAAGGTGGATGAGCAACCTTGAAAAGGGCTTGGTGAGCCTCTACATCAGAGATGCTAGTCTTCTCTGAAGAACTCATAAAACTATTGCTGCTTAGAAAAGTTAATCAGTATTGTACAACAGTTTTGTGACACCATGACTGCAGTTTGTCTGGATAAAGGACGATGCTGTTGCACTTTCCCTGTCACCAACGGAGTGAAGCAGGGCTGGCTCTAGGATTGTTCTAGCATGATGTTTTCAGCGATGTTGTCAGACAACCTTCAATGAGGAAGAAAACCACACCAAATGGAGGGAAAATTATTTCACTTGAAAAGGCTACAATAAAAGTCAAGACAGAGTTGTTGTATGACTTTTCTGTACATTCAGTGTAGCTTCTGAGGCTGAGATGCAATGGAAGTATGGATTGGTTTTCTGCTGCTTGTGCTAATTTTGGCCTAATGATTAACAGCAAGAAAAGAGATTCTCTACCAACCAGCACCACAGCATCCATACAAGAAACCATGAATTAACAGCAAATGAAGAAGTTTTGAATGCTGTCGGTAAGTTCACTTACCTTGGTAGTATACTTTCCAGGGATGGATGCATTGCCAATGAGGTTATGCATACATTGTCAGAGCTAACTCAGTGTTTGGGAGGCTCTGAAGGAAAGTGTGGGACAGAAGAGGTATTAGACTGACTACCAAATTGAAGGCCTACAGAGCTGTCATGCTGACCTCATTGTTGTATGCCTGTGAAAACTGAACAGTCTACCAGAGCCATGCCAGGAAACGGAATTGCTTCCATGTGAATTGTCTTAGAAAGATTCTGAAGATCATGATCATCTTGCAAGGTAAAGCACAGGAGACTAAGGTCCTTTCTTGAGCTGAACTGTCATGCATTCAAACTCTACAGCAGAGAGAATGCCAATGGACTGGCCACAGTGTTGTAATGCCAAATGTACATTTGCCTAAAAGAATATTTTGCTCTTAATATGGTGGTCAGAAGAAGCAATACAAGGACATTCTCAAGGTTTCTCTGAAGAACTTTGGTGCTGATTCTGAGACATCAAAGACAATGTCATAGCCTCATCCAGCATATCCTGCCAGCATCAAAGAAGGTGCTGTGCTTTATGAGCAAAACACAATTGTGGTAGTTCAAAAGAAACATGAGATGCACAAATGTAGGGACATCTCCCTCCCAAATGATGATACAGACTATTTGTGCCCAAATTGTGACAGAACCATGATCAGCCACAGTCAGACATACTGTAAATGACCCCAACTTCAGGAAGTCATTTTGGTCCTCTTCCAGCATGAAGAACAAAGAACAACAATAAGAATCTAAATCACATCATTTTAGGGATTAGGAGATCTTAAGTCTGATTTTTAAAAAGGTAGTTAGTAAGTATATCTTCTTGGTACAATTAAAATGATAACACATAAAAAATGAAAACACGAGCATAAGAATACATAGAATACAGTGATAAGTCAGTTTGGCCATTAGGTAATCTATTAAGGAGCAAAAACATGAAACTGCACAAATTGGAAAACTGAAGCTTTTATACAACATATTACAAGTGTTTAAACTGTCAGATTATTTTAAAAATCACAATTTACAGAAAAAAGTTTTAAGCTTTGCATAAAGAAATACTATTTTCCCCCTATAAATAAGCATTTTTAGATCCACTTCAGAAACTGAAGCTTTAACTCTTGCCAATTGCACTTATTAGCTCAAGAACTGCATTTTACTGGAGCTACATTTAAAATAAACATATTGAAAAACCTTCATTTTATTTCATAGTACCCTCCCAGCCCAACTTTTAAAATAATACCTATAAAAATAATTCAAATACAACACAAAATTGGTCCCAATGAAGATATTCAACCTACTTCTAGTACCCTTTTCTCCCAACCAAAAATAAAAATAAAATACAAGATTTGGCAATCCTATACAAACTGTGCTTCTCTTTGCTCTAAATCTTGAATCCGTCTTGGTCTTGGTCTCTGGCACACCGGTTTCACATCAGATGAATGAAGTTCCTCAGGGTTAGCTTTGGGTTGATTTACCCGCTGTCCAGGTGAATCTGAGTTCGCAACAAAATCCACAGTGTTTTCATGATTGACATTAATAGGTGCTGCTGTATAAGTTTCTGGAAAACTTTCTCCATTTCCCTTTACTTTATTGTTGGAAGGTGGCTTATAAAATGTCCCTGGCGGAGGCTGCAAAGTTCTCCGTGGCCTGAAAGCAGGAAGAGCATTGGAATCTGAAGTGTAGCCTTCTGCTATTACTCTAGCTGCCCCGACTGGCACCATGTCGGGCACCATGTCTGGCTGGCTGAGCTGCACGGTACTGGATGGAGGGTTATCAGAGTTGAGAGATAAAACACAAGTAGCACCACTCTCTGGTTCTCTGTTTTCCTGGAGTGCACTGGGTATAATCATGGTAGTCCTTGAAATTATATCATATTGTCTGAATTGCTTGTCCCAAGTTTTGGGGTGAAAACAAGAAAGTCTAGAGGATGAGTTAGAAAAAGATTTTGTTTCAGATATTTCTTCAATGGTTGAACTCCTGCCAAATTTGTCTGAATTTAAAGTTCCCATATTTTTGGAATTGTTCTCATTTAAAAAGTTTGGAGGAAGGAATTGATCTACAGGAAGACTCACAGGTCTAACTGATGTCTTCATCCTTGGTGATCTCAAAGTTACCTGATTACCTTTTACATTTGAACGACTATTAGCTTTAAACTTATCTTTGTTCTTGAAGGAGTAGGTTTCAGTCTCATCAAAAACCAAAGACATAGCATTTTCTGAAAGGAGTAATAATTGGAAGTTACTTTTCAATTTCCACACACTAAATATGGACACAATAAGTTAGAAACATCTAGTTATGCTCACAGAAAGAAGACAGATTCACAAAGATCTCATAAGCTTATCCCTGCAGAGAAGATATATAAAGAAGAATGAACTTATTACTTTCTTTACCATTCACCTGAAAAAATTTACCTTTTCTGGAAAAATGAATATTTTTAAGGTTTCCTTTACTCAAAAAAAAAAAATTATGTAGGCTCTAACACTACTAATTTGTTCCAGTAAAAAACTTGATCCAGTTATACTTTACTGGCATACTACACATCCTTGGGACAACTAGGTTGCACAGTGGATAGAAAGCCAGGCCTGGAATCAGGAACACCTGAAATCAAATCCACCCTCAGACACTTATTACATGTGTGACTCTGGGCAAGTTACTTATCCTGGTTTGCCTCAGCTGCTCATCTGTAAAATGAGCTGGAGAAGAAAATGGCAAGTATCTTTGCCAAGAAAACCCCACATGGTATCACTAAGAGTCAAACATGACTGAAATGATTCAATAGCAATAGCAACACAAGTCCTTACCCGAGACTGTGACTTATTGAACCCTCTTGTCAGCTGTACTGAATTCGAACAAAATCTAGCTCTTTCCTCTTCTTTTGCTTAAAATTGAAATGATGGAATGGAATAATATAAATAAATGACCAATTTCTGGCCACAAGTAAAGATTTCAAATCACAAATATGTACTAATAAGAGAAAACAACCAGGCAAAGGAACCGTAAAAATGCTCAAGAGCTCCAGTACTTAGCAATAAAAAAACCTATAGGTTTTTTTCAGAAATGATAAGAGAGAACTGTGAAAATGTTGGTGCACTACATCATTTTATTAATGGATCAGCCTAATTCTTTCAATGCTTGGCTGTTTACACCTCTAAGAAAAGAATTTCTACAAGTAGGAGCCACAGTTTCTAGGAGTTAAGGAGGAAGAGATAGGAAAGGAAGGTTATAAGGTAGAGAGAGGAGCATCAAAATCTCTACAATAGGTACTGGAATGCAAGAGATAAAGGGCAACAGAGATACCAGTAGCAACAACATTAAAAACAATGAAATCTCCCCCAAAGTAACATTCCTCATTCCTTCTTAATAAAAATGGAATTTAACCCACGGAGTTTAAGAACATGCCAGATTATATACCTCCCTCCTCTTCCCACCTAGTACTATTCCTAACTACGGCTACTACTACTAACAACTACTACTATTATTAACTACAGCTACCAACTATTACTATTACTGCTACAGCTACCTACTGCCACCACTACCACTTCTACCACTACTATTCATTACTACTACAGGCACCACCACTGCTACTAGTACTACTACTTCCATTGCTACCACTACTTCTTCCTCCACCACCACCACCACCACCACCATCACCAATACTACCATTGCTACTACTGCTACTACTTTTTGTTAGGCTGCTCTCAAGAGAATTTCTCAGCTGGACATAACATTTCTTAATAAAAGGCAAACTTCTAAAAACTGGTTTAGTGCTCACCTAGCTCATCATCATCATCATCTTCTTCCTTTTATGTCCATTTCTTCCCTCCAGCCCTTTCCTACATCTGTTCCTTTCTTTCACACTTCAGCCATAAATGGTAATTTTTCACTTCTCTGACACTTCTCTTCGGGCTTTCCCTATATAAACATAATCTATTACTATTCTACCTCTCCCTATGCTCATCAAATACCTATAGGACATTTTAAGCTTGATGTCACAGAGAAATTTCGTACCCAACAAAACTAAAACTAAGCTCATTATCTTTTGCCCTAAACCCTCCTTTCTTCCCCATCCTTCCAGTGCTCCAAGTCTGTCATCTTGGCATTATCTGGACTCCTCTCCCTCTCATATATGGTGAGTTGCCAAATCTGGGCTTCTGCTTCCAAACATCTCTTCAATCTGACCCCTTCTCTCTATCTGCAGCTACCACCTTAGTTCAGGCCCTTAACACCTTTCACCTGGACTACTGCAATAGCCTTCTCAATAGTCTCCCTGCTTCTTTCCACTCCAATCTGTCTCTCAAACTGTGGTCAAAGTGATTTTCCTTAATTAATGACATCTCACCATAAGACTTCCCTTACTCAATCAATGGCAGGGGCTCCCCTTTGCCTGGGGGAATCAAACAGACTCTAGTAGTTACCTATTAAACCCCTTTAGAACCTGGCCTTACCTTAGCTTCTCAACCTCTCTGGACATGCCTCTCCCTCTCACACTCATTAGACAGCTGGTGGCACAGTTACCTGACTTGGGCAAGCCACTTCACCTCTTTCTGTGGAAGTTTCCATGACTGTACAATGAGGACAATAGCAGTACCTACCTGCCAAGGCTCTGGTGAGGAGCAAATGAAATAATAATGGTGAAGCACAGAGAACAGCACCTGGCACATAGTAGGTGCCACATAGATGCCAGCTGTTCTGTGATTACTCTGCTTCAGCCAAACTAGGCCATGTCTGGGCCTTCCCAGTGGCTGTCCCTCACAGCTAGAAGGTCCTCCAAACTCCTCTTCTTTGAAGATCCAGCTCAGGCACCATCACAAGAAACATTTCCTGACCCCAACTATTAGAGCTCTTGCTCTCACTCCCAACTTGTCTACATCTGTATTTAATGTTGTGTTTATGCTGTGTCTCTTTCTGTACTGGTACTTGCCATCTATCCCAGTCACAATGTAAACTCCCTGCACTCAAGGATCTATTTATTCTTTATACTTATATCCTCAGTGCCGAGCACATAATAGGTGCTTAATACTTATTGACCAATATATAACATAGTTTTATAAGACACAACTATAGCAGTAACAGTACAGGTATTTATATAGTGCTTTCAGGTTTGTAAAGCACTTTACAAATATCTCATTTGGGTCTTACAATGACCCTGAGAGGTAGGTGCTAGACTTATCCCCATTTTCCCAAAGAGGTAACTGAGGCACAGAAAACTGAAGTTACTCACACAGAGGTAACACAGTCTGTGTCTCAAGCAGGATTTGAACTCAGGACTTCCTGACTCCAAGTCCTCTATGTGGAGGAGAGAAGAGCTGATCTAGCCTTCTCTGGTCATCTCCTGGCTGAAGCTTGTGACAGTTCTGGGAGCTCCAGTGCAGGAAGGACTCAGAGAGATTCAAACTCTAGTGCTCCTTGAGCAAGGAAACCAAAAAGGTGAAGTGCCTAGGGCCTGGTTTATGAAGGATCAGTAGAAGTGCTTGGAGAGGCTGAGCAGAGAAAAGATCTTGATGTATCATTCACTCTCCAAAACCTTCCTGTTCCTGCAGTCACTTCTCTCCAATAGAGGCAGCCTCTTTTTCTGCCGCACACATCTTGGTTACACTGGTCATTGTCCTTTCCCTGGATGACTTCAGCAGCCCATCTGGTCTACCTCAGCTCTGCCCACTCCACTTTATTCTACTAAGGGCAAAATGATTTTTCTACAAGACAATCTCACCATCTCTGACCTCTACTCAAAAAACACTAGGGGCTCCTTATTATTTCTAGGAACAGAGCAAGAATCCCTTCTCTAGTAGTAAGAGCTCCTTACAACTTTCTAACTTTGCAGTCTTCTTATACATTACTCCTCACCATGAACACTACCATCTAGCCATAGTGAGTTTTGCAAGTGGCTACTTACCAGTCACAGATGCATCAGTTCCTTCTAGTGAATTTTTTTGGTCCTGTGATCCTTCAAATGGGGAAGCTTTTTCTGAAATTTTACTCTCATCCTGAGAAGGCAGGCTATCCTATTGATAGAGCAGGATTAAAAAAAATAGGTTAAAAATGCAAACATACACAGGAGATGAAATGGGTCAAAGATCTGACATTCATTCATGCAAACTCCACAAAGTTTGGGCACAGTTCAACATTTGGAACCACTCACTTCCTTTGAAGCAAGATATGAATGAGGCTTCCTGGGTCTGAGGGTGAAGCTTTCATTCGTAGAAGCTGAGGGTGATTGCAAAGACACATCAAAGATCCTCACAAAGTAGGCTATAAGAAGCTCCACAATTCGAGCCTGATGAGGATAGTCCACCAAGGAGGAAGGGGAAACCTTAGCATCCGTACGCCAAGGCCTGATCAGAGTTGGTCCAAATATTATCCCCAGGTTACTGGATGGCATCTTGTTTTCTTCAGCCCTTTGGACCACCCTGGAGAGGAAAACAGGGCAGGGGAACTGTCAAGTCTGCTAGGGCTTTCTTTTGGGCTGGGAAAGACTTGCAACGATGAAGCTGGATTCAAAGATCCTTCTTCACCACCTCTCCAGACATCAGCAGGATTCTACATTACCAACTACACACCAGCAAAAGGCATACACACAAGAATTTTGGTGAAGAAAGGGAGGCAATAGTTTTTTCAAGTTATCATATGAAAAATGGTGACCCTAAAGCCACATCCATCAGGATTGCTCTAACTGTACCAGGCTATTTCTCTGGAGGGACTGAAAGCAATTCTGCTTGAAAACAAAACAAATGACCATATTCACTTACTTCCACATTTGCCCATTACTATTCACAAGAAAGCAGATATTCTGTAAGGTAAAATTCTTACCTATTAAGATGGCCTATAAGGTACTCAATAGTATTATAGTTCGGTCCTGGAAGTTTTTTAAGAAGAGCTTTGATCTTCTTCAGGACTTTATTTAGTTCAGCACCCACAGCTTCAGGGCTTGCCTGTCTTGAGTCTTCATTTACATTCTGGCTCTCTTTCGCAAGGCTAATAAGTTCATCATAAAGGTGAAACAAAAATAGGGGTTCTGGTAACTGGAGGAAAAAAAACATTTTATGAATGCCAGTCTGCACATCATACTATTTATTTTTTTCCCTGATTATCATCATATCTTGTTTAGTTTAGCATTTTTCTTTAAAGGATTGAAGTCTTACACAAACTTCTGCTTTAACCTTGATCCATTCAACAAGTATTTAACGAATACCTTAGTAACTGTCAAAGCACTGGACTAAATGTTGTGGGGATTTAAAAAAAAAAAGGTTCTGATCTCTCAGTGCTTCTCTTCTACTCAAGGAATTCAGGGAGGGGAAAGAGAATAACTAATACGACTTCACAAAGGACTATAATTAATGGGAGAACATGCTAAGTGCCTTCTGAAGAGGGCAAAGGGCTATGAGAGTTAGGCTGGCAGTAAGAAACTGAAGGTACTTGCAGGAATCTCAGCTGTCACCCAAGTCATGAGTTGAAGGATATGCTGGATCTGGATAAATCCACTGCAGCCTCATCGACTCATGCTGGTTTATGACTTTATCTTATTAGTGTATGAGGAGTGGAAATGAAGTCTCCAGAATCTTACTGTGTATAAGCTGAAGAATGAGGGTGAAAGAAGAGTTTTTCCAAAGGGAATACTAGTGGAATACCCTGGGAGGCAAGAGATCAGGGGCCACACCCTGGCTCTGCAACTAACTAGCTCCGGGACACATCTTCTTTAGCCAACTGAGAAACAAACCTCCAATTCCATAGGAGGGAGCCAAAAGAAAAAGCTCCCCTCGAAACATTATTATTTATCCTGTGCATGGAATTTTCTTCCACCGACTGACCCACAGGACCCACAGGCATTTTCAGCACTGAAATTGTGGTTCTCTGATGCTCCCAGTAGAACAGAAAATGTAGCTCTTCTTCCTCTTTCAAACACTTAGGAGAGCTCCCTCACTGAACTGCTGGCCACTGGGAACTACCAAGATCGAAGGATCCAGGAGAGAATAAGCATCTACAGACCACCTACTGTGTGTCAGGCACTTTGCTAATCTTTTTGATAAGCAGGATCTCATTTGATCCTCACAAGAATTCTGGGTAGAAGGTACTATCGCTGTTATTTCCATCTTACAGATGAGGAAATTGAGGCAAGAGATTAAGTGGTTTACCTAGGGTCACACAACTAAGTGTCTAAGGTCAGATTCACTAGGATCAGGCCCAGGCCTTCTAACCACTGCACTGCCACTTGCATCAAAGGGTCAGGAACCTTATGAATTATTTAATCCAAGCCCCTCAGTAGGAAACCAAAATTCAAAAAGATAAAATGATTTGGCCATCATGGTCCCAGCCAGAGAAAGAAGTAGAGGCAGAATCTGTTTCCAGGTCCTTTTGGTCTTTTTCAAGTTTGCAAGGAAATCTGATGTTGTTTACTCCTAGTTTGCTGGATGTTCCTATAATTCCCTATTACTTTTAACTGGAGTTGATGAGCTGGATTTTGAAGTGCTCAAAGGAATTTTGTATACTATAGACAACATACTATACCAGCAAAAATGATTCCAGTGCTAAATAGCTATCGTAAGAAAAGATTAAAGAATAGTTTCCCTCGTAACAAAGATTGCCAGAGCCTTGCTTAAATTAAAAATAAACTTCAAGTGGAGAGTTTTTACCTTACGAAGATATAGCTTAAGAACATTGCTGATATCATGTGCAGAGAATTCTGAAAGTTCTACTAAATCCGTTCCATTTTCAAAGGACTGGCAGAGTTTTTCGACTCTATTTTTAGCTCCATTCACACGATAGATGCCCTTAAAAGAGAAGGAAAGAGCAAGCAAAAAAAATTTCCTTTGGTATAATATAAAAACTTTCATATGATTATTTCACCAGGAAATATTTGAAATGAATATTTCAGAAAATATTAAGTGATTTAAAGCTACATAATAATATACTATTTCTTAGAAAACTAAGCATTGGTTCCATAATATTTGAAGACAAGTTTTCTTTAACAAAATGTTTTTGATGCAAACTAAAAAAAATCTGTTATGGTTTAAAATTTTAAATAAAGTTAAAATATACCTTCACGTTCAAGGCTCGGCTTTCAATTTCTGAGGTACATTTTTTAATAATGAAGGGGATGCCATCAGGGGCATTTTTAGCAGCTTGAGCAAATTCCACACCAAATAAATGTAACTTGCCATGGAGTTTTTTGTGCCCACACTGAATAGTTAATGTTTCCAAACATGTTTTGTGACAAGCAAGGGAGCACTACATGAAAAAAAAAATTTGTAAAGCGATTTATTAAGAGTCATAAAATACTGACAAATGCAGAAATAAAAGCTAACCTGTCTACAAACATCAAATTACTTGTGAGGTCTCTGTTCAATAACCAAAGAAGAGATTGGTGGAGGTACTTAGTTCTTAAAATGAGACATTTTTACTGTATGGATCAGAAGTGGACTAAGGGATGAGGACAACCCCTTTCCCTATCAGCAGGCCAGCCCCTTCACAGAAAGAGCTTCTTCTAAGCACTTACTGAGAGCTAAATAACTCAGAGTCACACAGCCAATGTCAGTAACACACAGGTTGGATGTGAAAGGGGAGGTGTGGGAGTATCTCAAGGCAAGTTGAACCCATCTGGGCAGAATTCATGTTTTCTTAGATTTTTAAAAAATGTCACAGGTGAGACAGGAACTCAAACGACCACTGGCAGAGCTCTAGGTCATGGCTATTGTTGCCACACCACAAGACAAAAGGTAGCTGCTGCTAAATGGAAGGATAATCTGCAAAGGGCTCACTACCCAAATAGGTTTTGGGGAGAGGAAAGCAGAGAGGAATGGGCCAAACTCTATCTTCCTGTCCAGCCAGCCTGGAAGACCAGGTGAAGCCACCAAGGCCCTGTGCCCCTCAATTGTGTCTAGTAGTAACACACTTCCAAACCTGTGACAGTATATTTCATCTGCCACTCACCATGGCTCCCATGACTAATTGGTTCCCACCATGTTATTCTTTCTGTCCCTGGTATTACTAACTCATGATGCCCAACCTCCTCTAACCTATCCCTGCCCATGTCCCAATCTCCCTCTGCCTCCTTCTTTGGGCTTTCTGTTCCACAGAGAATAAACTCTGTTTCATTTTTATCCTTCTTCTTACACTCCTTCCATCCACCGGCTCCAAAACCTAGCTCCCTCCAGGAGATATTATGTCCGTGGTCACTCTCTCCAGCACTGGCTGTTACCTTCCTGACCCACTGTGCCTTGAGAGGGCACTGGAATACTCCAAGCTCCCCACCGATGCTTTCAGACTTTCTCATTGCTACCATCATTAAAGAAGCCTCTCCTCTTCTGAAATTCATTGCATTAATATGTTCTAGCCACCCTTTTCAAATCACAATGGCTAGTCTGTACATCTCAAGGAGTTCAGTGCCCGACTTTTCTCCCCCATTCCCGCCCTTAAGCTAGGGCACATCAATGTCCATTTGGATGCTCTCTCCAACTTCCTAACCTCTCAATGCCTAAATTTCCTGAACAGCTACTCATTTACACCATCCTAGCTACATCTGAGGATGGTTACACACCAGATCTTACCATTACCTACTAGCTTCTAATTCTTTTAGCCAAAACTCAGACATTCCTCCATGGGACCAAAGCTTCCCATCATTCCACCTCTCCCTCTGCCTCACCACTCCTAAGCTTATTCTTCATAGTCATGAAGGGCTCTCAATCCCTCTACTTCTGAGGAGTTTCTTATGCAATTAATTACTTATCAGAATCAATTCCACATTACATCATCTGTTCTTGAATCTCTCATTGCCTTGGTCGAACTGCTCCTCCACTGCTAAACACCAATCCTAGATTACTCTGGCCATCCATCTCCACTAACACTCCCAAGGGACTGACAAACTGAAGGAAGACATGCTGACCAAGTGCACTATGAATTCCTACTATCCCACTTCAACTTGGGCTTTACTTCAGGCAAGGCACATTCTTTTAACCTGCCTAACTGGTTCCTTATCTCACTCCCAAAGAAGCTATTCCAGACATTCCCTTCTCTCTTGAAGTCTCTCACATAATACCTTGTTCTCTCAGCTTAAAGACCCTGCCTCTTGTGTTACTGAGAAAACTAAGGTTACAGGTCATTCATTTCCCTTTCTCTTCATCTCAAAGCTCTTTTACACCATCCCCCAGCTCTACTCCTTGACAATGCTGACCCCCCCAATATGCCCTTGATCCCGTTCATCCAGTATACTCTAGCAGATTGCTCTGTCCATCATTTCTCACCTCTCCCTACTTTCAACCTCTGTCGACTATCTCTTATCATTTCCTACTGCCTTTGGGCACACCCAGGTCTCTCTCCAGCCTTAAAAAACCATACACTTGGCCCTGCTATCCCTTCAAATATCATTCAATCGCTTCTTGGCCAAACTCCCTGAACAAAGTTATCTACTATTCATTGCTTTCTTTTCCTCATTCTCTCATTTATGAAAGCCTTTGCATTCTAGAATCTGAAAATTCTTCTCTCCAAAGTTAGCATGGATCTCAACTGCAAAGTCTGGGGGGCTTTTCTCAGTTCTAATCTGTCTTGACCTCTCTGCTACATTTGACACTATTAACCTTCTTCTCATTCTTGGGTAGTGTCTCCTCTCTAAGAATGTTATTTTCTTCTGGTTCTCCCACCACCTATGTGACCATTCCTTCTCCACCCTCTTTGATGGATCACTGTTCATATTACATCCTGTAATTGTGAGTGCTCCCAAGGCTACATCCTGGATCCTCTTCTCTTCCTCCTATACTTTCTGGGTAACCTTATTGTCTCCCATAGGTTTAACTATCCATGAAGATGACTTTCAAATCCTTGTATCTAGCCTGAGGGTCTCTCCTGAATTTTAGTCTCATGGCACCAAATCCTGGTTGCACACTTTACACTGGATATGTGGCAGACCCAATCTCAGATTGGATGGCCGGTAAACATTTTAAACATGTCTGAAACTGAATTTATTTTCCTTTTCCTAATCCTCACCATTTTCCTAACTTCCTAGTCATCCAGGCTCACAACTCAGGTGAACACCTCACATCTTCACTCTCATCCTCTCTACCCAGCAGTTGTCACATCCTGTCATTTCTACCTTCATAACATCTCTCCATGTTTCCTTTTCTCTGCTGACACTTCTGCCACCTTGGTGCAGGGCTTCATCACCTAAGGCTTGGACTGCTGCAATAGCCTTCTGGTTGGCTCTCCAGACTCATCTCTCCTCATTCCAGTCCATCCTCCACTCAGCTATCAAAATGATCTTAAAGACCATGTCTGATCATGTCATCTCCCTATTACCTCTAGTATTAAATATAAAATCCTCAGTCCTTTCAAAGGACTTTATAACCTGCTCCCCTCTTAGCTTTCCAGTCTTCTTTCACCTTACTCCCTTCACCTACTCTGCCATCCTGTAACATCCTGGTCTCTTTCATGTTCATCACACATGACACTGCATCAACCATCTCTCTCCCTCCTTGTCTCTGCCCCCTGCTCCTCTTTCTTCAAATCTCCACTAAAGATGCACCTTCTGCCAAGAAGTTTTTCCCAGTCCTCCTCAATCCTGGCACCTTCCCTCTCAGACAACCCTCACATGTCCTGTATAGATCTTACTTGTATTGTTTGCATGTTGACTCACTGCTCCCCATCCCCTCACCCCATTAGACTGCAGGCTCCTTGAGCTTTTTTTCCCCCTTCTTTGTATCATCAACATTTAGCACAGTGCCTGTCATGGAGCAGAGCTTAATAAAGGCCTGCTGACTGACTAAACAGGAAGTCTAATGACAAGAATATTGGAAACCTAAGTTTGCCTCCTTTTCCCGCTACTGAAGTCCCCCTTCTGTGGATACAGTGCCAGGCATGGAGTCAGGAAGACTGACCCTCCTGAGTTCTAATCTGTCTTCTGACACTTACTAGCTGTGTGATGCCGGGCAAATTACTTAACCTTGTTTGCTTCGTTTCCTCATCTAAAATCGAGCTAGAGAAAGCAGTGACAAACTATTTCAGTATCTTTGCCAAGAAAACCCAAACAGGATCACAAAGAGTCAGACAGACACGACAGACATGACTGAACAACAACCAAAACGAATATAAGGAAATGAATGCTTTGGAATGATTTTGGAAACAATGCATTACTTTCAAAGATTCCAATCATCTTCCTAAAGCAAAGGCTCATCTTCCAAACAGCAGAGGTTTTCCAATAATACTACGGAGCTACCCACATAAAGAACAACAACCCACTCTGAGGGATCGTGTGAAGAGCAATGGAGAGATGCACAGCAGGTATGAAGAGGGGCCAGCACTAGTTCAATGAATTATGCGCATTTACCAGAAAAGGGGGCAAGTCAGCAAGACAGGAGAGAAGTGACAGAAAGCCCCTGTCAGGAGGGATGGATACACATGAGAAGGGAAACAATCACATAGATTGAGAAGGGGAAAAGGAATATAATCCTAACCAGCAGAGAGAGAACTCCCATCGATGAGATCATGGACCCAAATAACTGAAATATCCAAGTGCTTTTGCATTACCCAGTAATTATTCAGTTTAGATATTCAGCCAGTCAATTATTACTGGAGTACTGAATATGAAAAACAGTGAGCAATTTATAGTACATTTTTAAAAAATCAGAAATTGTACTATTTTTTTATACTTCTTACCTCCACACACTCTGCCCCCTGGAATATTACTAAGCTGTCACATTCCCTGCATTTAGATGGTGTCCTTAGCTTCCGAAGCTTATGGCTGAGAGCAGCTTTTGACTTGAGGGCATTTCTGAACGGTCCAGGAAAACTGGTAATTTCAGGCACATGCTCATTTAAGCCTTGAAAACAAAATTCAGTGATTATTTAATATTTCTGAGTAGGCATCATTTGACTTTAAAATATACTTATTCACCAAAATTAATCTTCAAAAAAATTATGGTTATATTACAACATGCCATTAATAACTTACACTGCCAATAGAAGATATTTAAAGCAAGCAACAAAATTATTTTTCTTACAAGTACATTTGCAAAGGTATTTCTAATTTTTATAACGTGACACCAGATGCCTATTTTTTAAAAATAATTCATTAAACTACAATTATGTTGCTCATAAAGCAGCATTTATTAAAATCCTAGTCAGAAATCATATCATAAGTCTTACAGAACTTTTTGATGACATTAATCTCTTGGCAATTTTCAATACTTCTCATAAAGTAGCACTATCATAAGCATGTTTATAACATCATCTCAAAGAATTGCACCAAAAAGAATTTTTTTTAAAGCATCACATCAGTCTAAGAATTTTAAGATCAACTAAAAAGACTAAAAATTTTTATCAACAATTTAGTACTATTAACTCACTTTATTCTCTTCAGATCAACATATGCATCAGTTTTCTCATTTGCACATTGAGTTCTACCCTTAAATAATACAGACCTTCAAAGAGGACACCAATCATCACTTCTCAGTTTCATTATAATATGGTCGTAAAATCTTTTTCTTCTCTGTTTCATTGTTTAAGGCAGGAGTGGAAAAATCTGTGGCCTCGAGGCCACATATAAGCCTTCTAGTTCCTTGGGTGTGGCCTTTTGACTGAGTCCAAGTTTTACAGAACAAATCCTTTTATTAAGGGGATTGGTTCTGTGAAGTTTGGATTCAATTAAAGGGCCGCACCTGAGGACCTAGAAGGCCACAGGTTCCCTACCCCTAGTTTAAGGCATGTGTTTATTTTTATTCTTAGAAAAAGCAAGCTGAGTTCAAGCAAAGGTCATGGTGTCACCATCTTCATCATCATTCAACCTAAGACCTACTATAGTTCCAATTAGGCAGGCTCATTAACTTATTTTTGGGACAGGAAATTTCCTACTGATATGAAATGTATGCAACTAGAAACAGAAATTACTTTGGAGTCAGAGTCGCCCGGGTTAAATCCTGCCTCTGTTAATGCTGTGTCATCTTGTGTAAGGTCCTTTTCCTCTCTATAGGCCTTAGTTTCCTTACCCTTTGATTAGATGATTTCTAAGGTTTTTTCCATCTCTGCTAACTCCTAACACTCTAGAAGTATCGGAAATCTTCTTAGATTGATGAGGACGAGGAGGTTCGGTCCTCAGGTTTGTATGCAGTGCGCTCAATCCAATGAACGGATGGGAGATAAACTTGGTCGCCGAGATGCCTACTTTCCTTCAGCGCTCTTTAACTTACATACACGTACTCATTTCTCTACCAAGAATCACGCTTCACTGATCAGAGTTCTGAAGTGCTGTCACTGAACAGGACCGTTAAGTGCTGTGCATCATTAGCTGGATGAAAGCAGAACTTCTTGTCTAGCATTTTGTCTCTACCCTACACATTATGCAATGATTATTTCTGCAAAATATTCTTAGGGTTCATTTGGCTAACATATTTGTCAAATCACATTTGAGGTCTAATTATTGCATAATTTTAAAAACATGGTGAAGGACAGTGCATAAGGGGTAATGAAAAGTCCCTTTAGAGATGGGATAAGTAACCTTAGCTCTATTACTTACCAGATGCATAACTTTGGGCAAGTCACAGTTTCACTGAACCTTAAGTTTCCTCACTTCTAAAATGTGAACAATGTACTACAAACTATCTACACCTAACAGGGATGCTCTGAGAACTTTCTGTAAAGTACCTTTGGCAAATGTGAGCTGCTGATATTATTATTATTTGGCATAGTCAAAGAAATACAACTCTCATATTAAGATTTCCAGTCTTATTCATCACTATACACTATAGTTATAATTCATCTAGTTAAAACTGGGTCAAACAATACCAATTTCAGAAGGAGAAGGTGGCTCTCTTTCATCTAGCTCATCGGCAGAAGACATAGTCCCCATTGACGGTGTCCGAGGAAGCCGGCGTTTAAAATCCCCTGGAAGAAGATCGACCTAATAAAACTATCTGTTTATGCAATTACAGAAATTTTTCATTTGAACAATAAGGATTTCGTTTTATAAAGGACAATTTTTCTTGAATTTTAAAGACAGGTACGTGTGTGTGTGTGTGTGTGACATAATGACTAAACTGCTAGACCTGGAACCTGGAAGAATTTGATTGAATTTTCCCTCTGACCAGCTATGTAGGCATGGGCAAGGTAACCTCTCTGTCTCTATTTTCTCATCTGTATATGGGGACATCAACCCACAGCATGAACGTCAAAGAGTCATTATGAAGATCAAATGACATTATATGTACATAAGGCCCTTTGCAGACTCTAAAATGCACTAAATATCAATAATTATGATTTGAGATATACAGTGAAAAGAGATACACAGGTATATTTACAGGAGAGAAGACAGTAGAACAGGGGAGGTGAATATGACACGATAGTTTCCAAAGGAACAGTGTCACATATATACAAGAGAGACAGTGAAAGTGTGTGTGTGTGTGTGTGTGTCTGTATCCACTAAGATAGACCTACTATGGTGCATCATAATGTTAAGGTTTTGCAGGCCAAATCAATGCTTCAAACCAGGCATGCTTAGGGATACATTCATATCAGCTGCCCAGGGGCCAGAAGCTGAATCACTAGGTTACTTGCATACTGATTAATTTTTTTTAGTGAAAGAACCTCTGGAGAGGGACTTGTCAGAGCTCTCCCCCAAACCTCTTCAAACAACTTTAAATAATGTCTCAAAACAAATTCTGGAGCTGCAGAACCCACAAAATGGATGAAGTGGAACAACTTCGAGCCCAAGACAACTTAGAAGGTCATCAGAAAAGGTCTGTTTCACCAGGCTGAGAGCAGAGCACATTCCAGCACAGGCCTTGATTCAGCAAACCAGCTTTAGGCCTTAGGGGCAACTGAATCAGTAGTCACACTGGTAGTTTCTGGACCACTCAGCCCATAGACAGCAAGGAGGTCAGAATCTGGTCAGAAGGAGATTACAGGGGTCCCTTTGCTGACATCAGAGGCAGGACTCTATTGCACAACCATCTGGGTTGCAGTGAGGAGGAGCGCTAGCACACCAGAGTTTGCAGGCACAGGAGAGCTGGGACCTTGGTCACAGTTCCAAGTGGTCTCTCATGGACCAGAGCACAGGCCAGGAGAGGACTAAACACCTCTCTTTAGATCTTACCACCTTGGAACAACTGAAAACTTACAGGTTCCCAGAATTACTTCTGAAAACAGTTGCACAAAAACCCTGAAGCTTCAGACACTGCCCTCTCCACTCCAGAAGCAGAGCCCCACTTCAGCATTGAGTTAAAAGTCAAGAAATAGACTGGAAAAATTAACTAAGAGCAGAAAAAGATCCTGACTACAGAAAGTTACTATGGTGAAAGAGAAAATTAAAAAACTCAAACTCAGAAGATGATAACAAAATCAAAACTGCTACATCCAAAGTCTAAAAGAAAAATGTGAATTAGTCTCAGGCCATGGAAGAACTCAAAAAGGATTTTTAAAGTAAGTAAAGGTGTTGGGGGTGTAAGCTCAGTTCCATGTGGACAGTCTCGGGCGGGTAAAGGTGAGAGCTTCTAAACCTTAGAGTTCTCATGAGGCCCCCCAGGAAATAGCAGGGAATTGAGGAGTGAGATCTCGTGTATTTCCGCCTCTTCCCGTGAGAACGTGATGGGAGAGAGCATCCCCGCCCTCGAGACTGGCCCGGATCTGGGCACACCTATTGTTATCTAACAGGCACGGTATTCAGGTGCAAACTACGCGGCAGGAGAGCTTAAGTAGGGTCAGGAAAGCCTGAAGGCGCTCTTAGCGCTGAGGGGCCCTTACAGGACAGAAGGCCCCTCTTCCTTCTCTTCTCTCTTCTTTCTTCCCTCTCCCCTCTCTCCCCACTTCCACTTCCACTTTCATTCTCTTACTGTAAGATCTTTGCCTCCTTGGGAGATTTCTCTCTCTCTCCTAAGGAAGAATTCCCCCTGCACATGTAACCAAGACCCTGAATAAAGCCTAACCCTTGTTCGACTCCGGAAAGTCTCTTCTCTCATACGTTTATCCGGTTTGGCCAGCCGAAGACCTGCGATAGGTAAGGTAAGACTCGGGTAGCCTTCAGGCCTCTAGGCCTGGCATAAAGGATTTTAAAAGCAAGATTTAAAAAGAGTAGAAGAAAAATTAGGAAAAGAAATGAGACTGATATAAGAAAATCATGAAAAAATGGTCAACATTTTGATAAAGGAGGCACAAAAAATACTGAAGAAAATGATAACTTAAAAGGCAGAACAGGCCAAATGGTAAAAGAGGCAGAAAAAAAATCCAATTAAAAGAAGAACGCCTTGAAAAGCAGAACTGGCTAAATAGAAAAAGAGGTACAAAAATTCAATGAAGAAAGGAACACCTTAAAAAGCAGAACTGGTTGAATTTGGAAAAGGAGGCACAAAGGCTCACTGGAGAAAAGAATTCCTTAAAAATTAGACTGGACTAGTGGAAACAAATGACTTTATGAGACATCAGGAAGAAATAAAATTCAAAGAATGAAAAAAAATGTGAAATATTTCATCAGAAAAACAAGTGACCTGGAAAACAGAATGAGAAGAGATTATTTAGGAATTACTGGACTACCTAAAATCCATGATGGAAAAAAAAAAAGTCTTTCAAGAAATTATCAAGAAAAACTGCCCTGATATTCTAGAACCAGAGGGTAAAATAGAAATTGAAAGAACCCACCAATTGCCTCCTAAAGGAGATCCCAAAGGAAACCTCCCAGGATTATTGTAGCCAAATTCCAGAACTCTCAGGTCAAGGGCAAAATATTACAAGTAGCCATAAAAAACCAATCCAAATATTGTGGAGCTACAGTCGGGATAAGACAGTATTTAGCAGTTTCTACATTAAAGGATCAGAGGACTTGGAATATGATATTCTGGAAGGCAAAAGAGTTAAGATTACAACCAAGAATCACCCAGAAAAACTGAATATAATCTTTCAGGGGAAAAAATAGATATTCAGTGAAATACAGGACTTTCAAGTATTCCTGATGAAAAGCCCAAAGCTGAATTGAAAATCTGACTTTCAAATACAAGACTCACGAGAAGCATAAGAAGATAAAGGAAAAAGGAATCTTAAGGGATTCAAATAAGATTCAACTGTTTATATTCCTACATGGGAAAATGATACTTGTAACTCCTAAAAACTTTCTCATTATTAGGGCAGTTAGAAGGACTATACATAAGACAGAGAGCATGGGTATAGTTAATATGATGGAATAATTATCTACAAAAATAAAAGCGGGCAGAAAGAGGAACACACTGAGAGATGAAAGGGAGAAGTAGAATGAGGTAAATTATCTGACATAAAAGAGTGGTGGAAAAGTTTTTACCATGAAGGGTATGATAAGAGAGGTTGGGGGGAAAATCAAGTGTACCATTTTCTCATTGGAATTGGTTCAAAGAGGGAATAACATACACTCAAGCTGGTACAGACATACATACATATCATATCATATAAGAAAGAAGAATGGGAAGAGGGATAAGAGTTGGGGGAAGGGGGAGGGTGATACAAAGGAGGTAAAAATCAGAAGCAAAACACTTTTAAGGATATACAGGGTGAAAAGAAACAGACAATAGAATAAACAGGGAAAATATCATGGAGGCAAAGAGATAGTAATAAAAAAATTTACAGGAATTTTCTTTGTTAAAGACTTCATTTCTCAAATACATAAAGAACTGAGCCAAATTTATATAAATAAGAGCCATTCCTCCATTGATAAATGGTCAAAGGATACGAACAGGCAGTTTTCAAATTAAATAATCAAAGCATCTAGAGTCATATGAAAAAATGCTCTAAATCACTATTGAATAGAGAAATGCAAATTAAAACAACTCTGGGCTATCATCTCCCATCTATCAGATTGGCTAATAAGACAGAAAAGCAAAATGACAAATGTTGGAGAGGATGTGGGAAAACTGAGAAACTAATGAACTGTTAGAGAAGTGGTATACTGATCCAATCATTCTATAGAGCAATTTGGAACTACACCCAAAGGGCAATAAAACCATGCATATCCTTTGACCAAGCAATGTCACCACTAGGTCTATACCCTAAAGAAATAAAAAACAAAAAGGAAAAGGTCCTATATGTACAAAAATATTCATAGCAGCTTTCAGTGGTGGCAAACAACTGTCAATTGAGAGGATGTCCATCAATCAGGGAATAGCTGAACAAGTTGTGGTATACAATTGTGATGGGATGCTACTGTGCTATAAGAAATGCCAAGGGGTGCAGAGTCAAGATGGCAGAGCAAAAGCTAGGACTCGAACTCTCCCCCAATCCCTATCAATATCTATAAAAAAAGTGACTCTAAAAAAATTCTAGAGGAGTAGAGCCCACAAAAAAACAGAATGAAACAAATTTCCAGCCCAAGACAACCTGGATAGTCAATGGGAAATGTGTGTTACAGTGATGGCACAGTAAACCTGGAGCAGGCCTCAGCAGACTGAATCACTGGCAGCTGTGGCAGTTTCCAAACTTCTCAACCCCAAAACACCAAAGTCAACTTAGAAGGTCAGTGGGAAACAGTTGTCAGATATGGATGAGAGAGGAGTGCAGACCAGCCTCAGCCCTACTGTAGCCTCAGGGCAGTGGCAGCAGCAGCAACAGCTACTTCCAGAGCTCCCAGCCCACAGATGGTAAGGGATTGAACAATTGATCAGAAGGAGATTACAGAGATCTCTGATGGTACTAATGCAAAATTCTGTTGCTTTGCCCATACCTGGATCTGGGTGACAGTCCTGGGGCAAGAAAGAGTACTGGTATAGCAGAGCTTGTGGTAGCAGTGGAGAGGGAACCCGCCTCACAGTTCCTTGGCAGAAAAAGAGTGCTTGTAGTCACGCACAGACCACAGCACAGGCCAGGAGACGAGTTAACACCTCTCTTTAGATCTTACCACCTTAGAAGAATTGAAAATTTACAGGTCCCTAGAAGTATCTCTGAAAACAGCTGCACAAAACCCCTGAAGCTTTTGAGACACTACATCCTCCACATTGGAAGCAAAGCCCTACCTTAACAAAGAGTTATAAAGTCAAGTAATTGGCTGGGAAAATGAGCAAACAGCAGGGAAAAAAATCAAACTATAGAATCTTACTTTGGTGGACAAGGAAGATCAAAACATACACTCAGAAGAAGACAAAAAAGTCAAAGCTCCTACATCCAAAGCCTCCAAGAAAAATATGAATTGGTAAATATGAATTGGTGTGAGACCATGAAAGAGTTTAAAAAGGATTTTGAAAATCAAGTGAGAGAAAAAAATGGGAAAAGAAACAGAGGGATGCAAGAAAATCAAGAAAAACAAGTCAACAACTTGGTAAAGAAGACCCAAAATAAAGCTGAAGAAAGTAACGCCTTAAAAAATAGACTAGACCAAATGGCAAAAGAGGTACTAAAACTCATGAGGAGAAAGCCTTAAAAAGCAGAATTGGTCAAATGGAAAAGGAGATCCAAAAGCTCACTGAAGAAAATAATTCCTTAAAAATTAGAATGGGAGCAAATGGAAGTTAATGACTTTATGAGAAATTAAGAAACAATAAAATAAAACCAAAAGAATGAAAAAATAGAAGACAACATGAAACATCTCATTGGAATAACAACTGACCTAAGAAAATAAATACAGGAGAGTTTTAAAATTATTAAACTACTTGAAAGCCATGATCAAAAAAAAGAGCTTCATTGTCATCTTTCAAGAAATTATCAAGGAAAACTGCCCTGATATTACAGAACAAGAGGGGAAAATAGAAACTGAAAGAATCCACCAACTACCTCTTAAAAAAGATCCCAAAAGAAAGATTCCCAGGAATATTATAATCAAATTTCAGAGTGCCCAGGTCAAGAAGAAAATATTAGAAGCAGCCAGAAAGAAACCAAGTATTGTGAAAACACAGTCAGGATAACACAATATTTAGCAGCTTCTACATCAAGGGATAGGAAGGCTTGGAATATGACATTCTGGAGGTCAAAGGTGCAGGAATTAAAACCAAATATCATTCAATGACATACAGGAATTTAATTCATTCTTGAGAAGCCAGAGCTAAACAGAAAAATTTGCTTTCAAATACAAGATTCAAGAAGCATGAAAAGGTAAACACAAAAGAGAAAACATAAGGGACTTATTAAAGTTGAACTTATTTACATTACCATATGGAAAGATGATACTTGTAACTCATGAGACTTTCTCATTATTGGGGTAGTTAAAGGGAATATATATATATATAGACAGATGGGACAGGGTTGAATATGAAGGGAAGATACTTAATAAAATTCAGGGGTGAGAGAGCAATGTACTGGGAGAAGGAGAAACAGAGAGGTAGAATGGGGTAAATTATTTCACACAAAAAAGGCAAGAAAAAGCTTTTAAAGCAGAGGGAAAGATGGGGGAAGTGAGAGGGAATGAGTGAACCTTACTCTCATCGGATTTGGCTTAAAGAGGGAATGACATACACATTCAATTAGGTATAGAAATCTATCTTACCCTATGGGAAAATAGGGGGGGAGAGAATGGAGGGGGGTAATAGAAGGGAGGGCAGACTGGGGGAGGAAGTAACCAGAAGCCAACACTTTTGAGGAAGGACAGGGTCAAAGGAAAGAATAAAATAAATGGGGGGGTGGGGGGGCGGGATAGGATGGAGGGAAATATAGTTAGTCTTTTACAATATGACTTTTATGGAAATGTTTTGTATGATTACTTGCCTTCCCAATGAGGATGGGGAGGTTCCGAGGAAGGGAGAGAACTTGGAACTCAAAGTTTTAAAAAATGAATGTTAAACACTGTTTTTACATGCAACTGGGAAATAAGATACACAGGCAACAGGGGAAGAGAAATCTAGCTTACCTTACAGGAAAATAGGAAGGGAAGGAGATAAGAAAAGGGGGGTGGTAGTGATAGAGGGGAGGGCAGATTGGGGGAAGGGATAATCAGAATGCATGCTGTCATGGGGTGGGGAGAGGGGAGAGATGAAGAGAAAATTAGGAACTCAATCTTGTGGAAATGAATGTTGAAAACTAAAATAAATAAATAAATTGAAATATGAAAAGAAAAAAGAAATGACAAGCAAGATGATCTCAGAAAAACATGGGCTTACATGAACCGATGCAAAGTAAAATGAGCAGAACCAGGGGAACGTGGTATATAATAACAACAACACTGTACAATAATCTACTCTGAATGACTTAGCTATTCTCAGCAATACAATGATTCAGACAATTCTGAAGGACATGATGAAAAATGCAATCCATCTCCAGAGAAAGAACTGATGGAGTCTGAATTCTGAATCTACTTCTTTGCTTCCTTTATTTCTCATTTGTTTGGGAGTTTTGGTCTGTGTTTTCTTTAATAATATGAATAACACAGAAATTGTTTTGTATGACTGCACACATATAACCTATATCAAACTTTGCATTCTCAATGGGGGAGAGGGAAAAGGAAAGAATTTGGAATTCAAAAACTTTTAAAAACAAATGTTAAAAATCATTTTTACGTGTAGTTAGGGGAAAATATTAAATTTTAATAAGAAAAAACCCAGAGATCCTCTAGAAAACCAACACTAAGTTAGAAAGATTACAATCTACATCAGTGGAGGGAACAGTACTCACACTTACAAAACAAGTTTTTGAAGTATACATAAGCATAGCACATACACAGGCTCAGGCTACAATATAAAGGATTTCTTCCACTTCCAGACATTAATACAGGTAGTTCTTAAACAGTAAGTTATGTTGTTTTAAAAAAAAAAAAAGGTGCTGTAATTAAATAAGAATGCAGGTTAAGTGTTCATCAATCAGAATATTGGCTAAATAAACTATGGTATATGACTATAATGAATTACTATTATATCAGAAAAATAGACTACTATGAAAACCTCAGAGAAATTTGGTAAGATCTGTATAAACTAAAGTAGGACAAAGTAAGCAGAACAAAAAGAATAAATAACACACACAGACATATACACACGATAATATAAAGGAAAACAAACAATACTAAAGACATCGAAGTTCTGGTCAATGTATTATTCCAAAGGAATGATGATGAGGTATACCTCCCTTCTGTGAGAGGTAGTATTTAGGTGTAAAAACAGGAATACATGGTTCAGTAGAAGTCTGTTTTCCTTTACTGTACTTCTTTGTTAGAAGGGAATCAGGAAAACTTGCGTTCCAATACCACCTCGCTTAGCAGCTGTGTGACCTTGAAAAAATCACCTAAACTTCCTTGGTTTCTTCATCTATAAAGCGTGGATAATAACAGCGCCTGCCTACACCTCACAGCTGGTTGTGAGGGTCGACAGAGATAAAAGATATATCTTGCAAACCTTAAAGTAGTGTATAAACCATCATCATTATAATTAATGTGGAGGGTTCTTTTTTAAACAAGCCCAATTCAAATACAAAACTGGTTGATTTTGAAAAGGAATTTGGAGTGAGATAGAGCACGGAGGGTACTTGCAGAATGACATGGATACGAATCTGTAACTAGATAAATAAATATTTAGTCACCTGCTTCACAGCAACCCTTCCACCACCCCTTAATGAAATTTGGTCTACTTCCTTGACGGAAGCTGGAGATTTGGACCTGGCCCCAGAAGTCCAGCTTGACTGATCCATCAATAGTTAGACTGAGAAGGGAGCCAAATTCCTGGGTCTAAGCTGGAATCAACTTAGTTTCCCTAAGGTCTACTGATAGCGTTCACCTTGATTTTCAGACATATAAAATCAGTACTATGGGCAAAAAAGATTTTCCTCACCATAAATTCAAAGACATTAAAACACCGGAATAAACATTCCTTTCTCTAGTATAGCAATTTTATTTTTTAAAAAGATCTTTCAATTTATTATCATTATTACTAGCATTCTTTTCTTTTTAAATTTTGGATCTAAATTCTCGCCCTTCCTGCCACCCCCTTTCCCTACCCACTGAGAACGCAAGCGACATGGTATCAAAAATACATGAGAAATCATGCAAAATATATTTCATGAGCCATATTTTTTTTTTAAAAAGCAAGAAAAATAACGTTGAGTAAATGATTCTTCAATTTACATTCAGTTTATCAGTTCTCTCTCTGGAGGTAGATAGCACTTTTTCATCATGAGTCCTTTGGAATTGTCTTGGATCATTGTATTGATCAGAATGGCCATGTCTTTCACACTTGATCATCATTACAGAGTTGTTATTATGCACAATGTTCTCCTGGCTCTTCTCACCACTCTTTGCATCATTTCATATAGGTCTTGCCATGTTCCCACAAAATAGTACTCCATCACAATCACATGCCATAACTTATTCAGCCATTTCCTAACTGATAAGCATCCCTGTTGGATTTCCAATTCTTTATTACCACAATAAAGACTTGCTATAGATATTTTTGTATGTATAGGTCTATTTCCTTTTTCTTTGATCTTACTGGGTTACAGACCTAGTAGTGGTATTGCTAGGACAAAGGATATGTACAGTTTTATAGCCCTCTGAATCTTGTTCCGAACTATTCTCCAGATTGCTTGGATCTATTCACTATTCCACCAACAGTTTATTAATATATTTTTCCCTCATCCCTTCCAGCATTTATCATTTCTGATAGGTGAGAAGTGGTACTTCAAATATTTTAATTTCTCTTTCTCTAATCAATAGTGACAGAGCATTTTTTCATATGATGATAGATAACTTTTGATTTCCTAAAAACTGCCTGTTCACATTCTTTTGCAATTATCAATTGGTAAATTCTTTTTATAAATTCGACTCTGTTCTACACTCAATACATATTTGACAAGAGAGGTCTTTATCCGAGAAATATGCTGTAAAAAAATTGACATTATTTCATTCTCTATGGTACCTTTTAGCATAATGTCCATTCCCTTACTATCACTTTTAATTACATCTATTGTTACTTTTGCTTTGACTGATTACTACTCTTTGCCTTTTTAGTTCAGCTTTTAAATTAAAGTTCATCATATTAGATTCAGTTGCCCCAGCTTATTATTTTATCTCTGCATGTGCCTTTCTGTTTCAGGTGTGTGCACCTCTTCTAAACAATGTATTGTTGGATTCTGGTTTCTAATCCATTCTGCCATCTGCTTCTGTTTTATGGGTGCGCTCATCCCATTCACATTAAAAGTGATGATTCCTGTATATTTCCCTCCTTCCCATTTTCTTCTGTTTCTTCTCTTTCTCTTTAGCCCATCCCTCCTCTAAAGTCTATTTTGCTCCAAACCACTGACTGTCTTAATCTGTTCTCTATCTTTCCTACCCCCTATTCTCTCATGCCTTTCTTCTCCTATTTCCCTGCTGGGTAAGTTACAATTTTTGTGGGGTAGGTTATGCTTGAATGTAAATTCTAACTCCTTTTTTACCTCACTGGGTATATCATGGAAAGGGAAAAAGCACTAAGGTTCCTTACTAAAAGAGGCTGAAACAGCTTTACCAGAAGCATGTGAAAGGCAAATTACCTCCTGGAAATTACTCATGTATGTCTTATTAAATTCAATTACAAAAATATTTGCACAGATAACATAAGCTTTGCTTCCAGCACTTCCTGACCGGAAGAAGACTCACAGTCTAGCATTCCTCCAGAGTTTAGAGTGGCTAAAAAGGGAAAGGGAAGGCCCCAATGATACTGACAGAAGCAAACACAAAAACCAACCTAAAAGGACAGGGATGGCTCAGGAAGGAAGGAAGGGTAGGGGAAAGGTGGAAGAACATCAACGTGGATCAGACGTCACCTCAGTTCTCATGGGTACAGATTTCCATGTGGGAGTTCCTTAGAAAAGTCCTACATATACAAACTGTGACATCAGAGAAAAGGTAGAAAAGATATTTTAGGAACATTTCAGATAAAGGAATAAGAGCACTGGACAAATATTATGGTTTAGGATCAAAAATATCATCAATAAAAATCATTTTTAAATCTTTTAAATTTTATCATTATTTGTAACTCTCCAACAACACTGCCAAAGTTAAAAATAAATGTTTATGTACCTGGACTGGCAGAAGGAGAATCCATGGATCTTGATTCACTGCTTCCCCCAGCACTCTCTGAATCACTGCACATTCCACCACCTTGATGACCAACTGACCATGATCTGACAGGGGGTGGTCGCCCTCTGACGGCTTTAAAAAATAAGATATTTGAAGATTTCTATAAAATAAAACATGGATTTTCTAGAGGCTAAAGCATAGAGCAAAAGTCTAATGCAAAATAAATCAATCTACAAATGCCATATTTAAATATAGTTACTTCCTAGTGTTCCAAGCAAATTCAAATTATTTAAAGCACAATCAACTTCAAATATAAGAACATTTTATTTAAGGTATTAATATTTTCATTATATAAAGAGTTAAGGACTGGGTTTATGATTTCATTGGTAGAGGAAATGCCAAGAGAAGGAAGCCCCCAGTACCAGTGCAGGTTGGCATCTTTTCTCCAACTGAAAGTCTTAGGGACTGTCTAGAGCACTAAGAAGAAGTGCAACTTGCCTGGGGTCACACAGCAAGAATATGTTAAGAGGCAAGATATTTCTGGTTTCAAAGCCAGCCATGTTGCAGCCACTCACTTTCATATATACTAGTAAACATTTGCAAAACTTATGACCACTCCTTTTATTTGATTTATAAATTTTCAGGGACATGACTAAAATGAAATAAAAAAATAACTTCACTTCATATAAGTCAGTGCTCCCTAGAATATGAAAAATTACCTGGAATATCTAGGCTGCTACAGGACCTCTTATCACCAATTTTTTTGGAACGGTAAACAGGGCTGCCAATATCTTCTAATAAATGAAATGTACAGTCTCCAGAATTCTGAGATACATTTCCATGTGATCCATGTTGATTATTTATTGACCCCTTACTTAAAAATCTAAAGGAAAAAAATCCAACAACATAGTCTGTCAATGGAGGGAAAATCTATTATTGATTTTTTATATTCAACATTCCAAAGCACATTAATTTCATAATGCAGTACTTCTATGGTTGAATTTCAAAAAAAACTTTAAACAAGAACTCACTTCAAGAACATAGCACGGCTTAAGCTCTGCAGAACTCCAAAAACATTCCAGCAACACTACAGTCTGACACCCCTGCATCTTTTAGTTTATCTCATATTACTCCTTTCCCTCTACACTGTCTATGATGATCCAGTCAATCTAAACTACTCTCGGTCTTCTTCCATCTGTCCTAAGCAGTCCTCTGCCCTCTCCTGGAATGTCCTTCCTCCTCCTCTTCTCCTACTGAACTGTACTCCATCTATCCTTAAGGGTTCACCTTCAATGCTACCTTCTTGATGAAAACTCCTTAATTCCTTTTAGACCTAGCACACATGTGGCTGTGCAATTCTCTAATGCACTTTCTATGTAATAGTGTGCACCACAGTCAATATGTGTTACTGTCTTATTCCATCCCATGGCAGGAAGCATGTCTTCTGTCTCAACTGTGAATATCCCAAAGTATCTAGGTAGTATAGTGCTCTAAGTAAAGCAGAAAATACTCAATGAGTATTTAATGCATCAAGGGAAGTACTACATAAAAACTTTAAAGTATATAAAATTATGACTGTTAGACATCTAAGAACTAATTTAATAGTTTCCAAGTCCAATAAGCTAAACTATATCCAAATTTTTCTACTAATTTTCCAGAAAGTCAAAAGGGATTAGGTCTACGGTTCTTAGTTTCCCCTTCTTAGAAATGTTTTTGAATTTTAAAAAAATCAGCTCAAAATTTATGGCAGTCTTTATTTTTACCTGAATTGAGGAAAAAATAAACCCCCTTCAACACACAATCTATCACTTTCAATACATGTTTTACTTTTGAAAAAGGAGAGGCAAAAAATATCAAATTAGGAAGCTCTGTCAAAGGGAACAAATCTACTCAAACTGGACTTGAATCTGGCAATAAATGAGGCCCTTTTACTAAATTTCAACACATTAATCCTTACCCATCAATTTTGGAATTTTCAAAAGAATTAGATTTAATGTGAACATCATCCTCGGGTGAAGTTTTTGCCTTTACAAATTCTGCAAACTTTCTCCCAGGATCACATAACTTGGCATTCTCACAGAGAGACTGGTAGTTCACTGGAAGAGACACAACTTGCTCATGTTGCATCTGGAAGAGGTTTACCACTGCCTATTTGTCAAATAAAGATAAAGCATAAGAATAATCAGGAAACTTTAACGAACAGGTCTTTAAATATACTTAGTTAAATGTAATATCATACAATATCATATACAACATCTAAACTCCCACCTCTTAGGGCTCAGTAAAGTGTGCTAGAATTTATTCACACAGACATCCCTGATACACAGATTTGGTGACTCCCTGCAAAATTTACTTTAAAAGAAACTTTTACGAAGGGGTGCAGGAGGTAAGGAAGGGGGGCAGGCTTTCTCCTACTTTAAAAAGAACCTGTCAGAAGATACCCTAATCTCCCACCAAATGACTCAAAGTAACATGGAGGAGTGTCCTCCCCAGCACTCTACTCACCCAGCTAGACACCTCCTGCCTAAAATTTTAACTTTGAGTTAAAGACATGAATTTCCTGTTTCAATAATTTTATAAGATTGGAAATTTCATGTACTGCTCCTAGCAGGATAGGCCAGCATGGTATGCATTTTCTCCACTTAGGTAGGCTTGTTTGTATTTCAAAAGCTAACAACCATTGCTGTCCTTTCTGATTCGCATTTTAGATTTTAAAAGATGTTAGTAGCAGGGAAAGAATTTTTAGCAAAGGAGAAGGTGCAGTACATACTCTTACTGTGCAGATTTGCCCAAAAGAGGAAAATCTGCAGCTAAAATTTCTATTCATCTGTACCACTATATTATTTTTAAAAGATTGACTTTTACTCATTATGCAAATAAGTTGTGAAAATAACTCAAGTTCAGAACTTCTGAGTGTGTTCTGATCTTCCTTGTCACCATATTTTCCCAGCCTATTACTTGATTTTTAACTCTTTCTTAAAGTGGCTCTGTTTCCAGGGCAGGGCATATTGTCCCAAGCTTCAGGGGTTTTGTGCAGCTGTTTTCGGAGATACCTGTAGGGACCTGTAAGTTTTCAGTTCTTCCAAAGTGCTTTGCTCTAAGGAGAGATGTTTACTACTCTTCTGGCCTGTGCTCAGGCCTGTGAGTGATCACAAGCACTCTTTTCTGCCCTGGAACTGTGAGGAGGGTTCCCTCTCCACTGCTACCACAAGCTGTGCAATGCTAGTGATCCTCCTCAGATCCAAGTATGGACAAAGCAACTGGATGCTAGCAGAAAGACCCCTGTAGTGTCCTTCTGACCAGCTATTCAACCCTTACCATCTGTGGGCTGACAGCTCTGGAAGCAGCTGCTGTTGCTGCTGATTCAGTCACTCACAAGGCCAACTCTTAGTTTCCTGGGGCTGGGACTGTGCTGGCATGGCCTGTCCTGGGCTGCACTCTATTCTCACCCAGGTAAAACAGACCTTTCCTGCTGATCTCCCAAGTTGTCCTTGGTGTCTATGAGCTGAGACATCTGGAAACCACCACTGTTGCCAGTGATTCAGTCATCCCAAGGCCTACTCCAGGTTTGCTGAGGCCCAGTCTGTGTTGACACATCCTTCATTCCTTTCTCACCCTGATGCAACAAACCTTTCCTGCCAGTCCTCCAAATTGTCCTGGGCTGGAAATTTGTTTCACCCCATGTTTTTGTGGATTCTGTTGCTCTAGAATTTTTTTTTTGAGTCATTTTTTAAATGGAGGGGTTTGGGGAAGAGCCCAGGTGAGGCCTTATCTTTACTCTGTCACCTTGGCTCTGCCTCTTCAGACCAACATTCTGTCAGAGTTGCCATATGGCAGTAGGACGTGGACTCCAGCAGTCTCTGATGAGTTAAAAATTAATATCATACAAAGGACAGTGATGGCCAAGGAGATGTGTGGAGAAGCTGCAAAATGCCTATTTTCATATAAATTCTCTTTTTCTGTTCTTCTTTGTATATGGAAATTTTTTTTGGTGTTTGTTAAATTCAAAACTAAGAAAAAATATAGTAAAATATCCTCCACCTCACCACCATAGAGCTTCTATGCATAAATTAAAAGCATCACAAATGAAAACAGAGTTCTACATTAGTGTAAGGATTTCCCTATCTGTTTTTCAAGCCCATGAAATCCAAAATCAAGACCAAATTAACGAATGAATAAAAGAAAACAAAGCAGAAATATCCCTTATTTTTATGACATCTTAAGGTAGCACACTGTAGTGGAAAGAAATTTTGTTTCACAGTCAGGAAGACATGGGTTCAATTTTCACCTCTGACACAGACTATTTGATACTGGGGGCAAGTCACTAAATTCCTCAGTGTTCCAGGCTACTCTCTAAGATTCGACTTTGTAAGTCCTGACCTGTTTTAGCAGCAGGAGTTCCCTACTGAAAGCTCTCTAAATCGATAAAATCACAGTTTCAGACTCTTATCTTCTACACTGTATAATATCTTGTTAACATTTCTTCTCACTGCTTTTCCTTATTAGTTAGATGAAAAAAAATGAGACCAAGGACACATGACTGTTTAGACTGTTAAATCCCTTACCATCTTTCCAGGCAAGAATAGCACTTGAAAAATGTCCACACTGGCAATAAATATAATATACATACATAATATATATGTGCACAAGTGTGTGTGTATACACATACGTGCATGTGTATGTATGTGTCCAAGGTACAATGGAAATTAAAACTACAGTGTTATGATTAAAATCCATGTCTTGGCTTATGTACTTATGTCTTATTTGTGATAAACAAATTTAACTGTGGGGCCGCTTCTATAGGTGTTAACTTATCAAAATAATTTTATTACTTGGAAAATTATAGATTTTGCTTATATTCATACTTGTTTCATAGGATGACTACATCCTAGTAATATTAAATAATAACAGTGTAACCATTCAAAAATAAAAAATATTATTAGGAATCAATGTCAAGATACTGGCACACTCTACTAATCTTCATTATTGGTAGATATCAGCAAGGAATTGGAGGATCACAAACCTTAACATTAACAAAACCTGATCATTAATTACTCAGCCTTCTCTATCTCCCTACCCAAAAAGTTAAGAGAGTGAATATACTGTGAACTAGAATCCTAATGACCTTTGTTGCATAGTATGCCAAGAGCCTGGAAAATAGGGGTGACTATTTTCTAAACTGTTTTCCTGACAAGGAAAACATAAGATGGAAAAGTAGCCACAGAAAATATAACCTCAGTTTACTCATCAGGAGCTGGCTCTGGGGATACAGAAACAAAAGCAACCTTGTTCCTACTTGCAAGGGGCTCACTATGATAAAGTGAAGAACAGAATTAACTGGGACCCAATAAAGGAGAATGATCCTGAGGGAAGAAAATCACCTTCAAAATGCTATGTCGTGTTTCAGGTCACCACAGCTCTGAGAATGCTCCACTAATCACTCACCCAGATAACTGCTGACTCATACCTACAATGGCATGTTAGGTATAAGTCAAAATTTCCCCACAATGATGCTTAAAACAATTTTCCATATATATACTGTACCCTTGGTGATTCAGCAATGATTAAAACTAATTTTCTGCTAAGCCAAGCATTTAGCATGACTGTCCTTTCCTTAACTTACTTTTACCCAAATCTGTCTATTCTGGACCAAGGCTAACTCCAGTTTAGCCAGTCAATAAACATTTATTGAGCAACATCTTATGTGCAAAGGCACTATGCTAAGTTCTAGGGATACAAAGAAAGACAAAAAACTGTCTCGAGACTCAAGAACTCACAATGTAATGGGAGAGGAAATAAGTAAATAAGGATGTACAAACAAATGATATCTAAGATACATGGGAAATAATTGAAACAGAAAAGGTGCTGGAAGTAAGGAGGATCAAGAAAAGCTTTCTAGAGAAGGTGGGATTTTAGTTAGGACTTGAGGGAAGCCAATATACAGAGATGGGTAAAGAGAATGTTCCAGGCATGGGAGACAATAGGGAGACAATGAGGCTAAGAGATAGTGTCTTGTTTCTGGAACAGCTAGAAGACCAATGTCACTAAATCAAAGAATCAAAGGGGTGGGAAAGGGAAGGAGAGAGAGAGAAAGAGAGAGAGAGAGAATGTGTTGAAGGGGAGCAGAGACAAGAAGAAGGGCAGGACAAAGCAGTGTTAACAAAGGTTTTGAATGCTCAACAAGATAATCTATTTGTTCCGGTAGGTAATAAGGGAACTCACTGGAGTTTCCTGAACCTGTGGGTGATATGGTCACTCCACCGATTCAGAACAGTAGTTAGAAGGCAATAAGAACAACCTGAATTAGAATGATTTTTTAAAAAACTATAATTCTTAAAGTTAAGAAAGTTACCTGCTCAGAAAAACACTACTCTGATCCACCTCAGTATTCAGCACATTTGTCCACAGTAGGTCAGAAAGGTGGTCAAGGAGCAGGGAGCAGTGGGAATTCCACCAAAACTTTAGATACCAAGTCTGACCAGGCTGGGCCTTTTATGCTTCAGGTGGCAGAGAGGGCCTTCTCAACTCCCTTCAAAGAAAACTATATAGTCAAGATAAAAAAAGATACTGCTCCTACCAGTGATGTCCATTCTGTATATTCTTCTCATACTTACTTTCCCAAAATGCTTTTCTCTTCTCTTCTCCAAATCCTACTCAGCCTTTAAGGTCCAGGGCAGTATAGTACCAACTCTATAAGCCACCCTCCAAAATTATTTTCCTTTTGTCACAAGCAACGTTTCTCATCTCTAACCCCCTATGTCAATTATCTGTACCCTAAGTACAGTATTTTATTTCATGCTGTGGTTTATCATTTGCTGATCATTTCATGTTTGTTGGTCTTGGATTACTATATAGATTATAAATTTCTTGAAGTCAAGGATGTAAACCTATACTTTACATGTCAAACTATTTCAAGGCAATTTCAAGGCAAAAAAGAAAATTGTGATCATCAGAAACCTCAATACTGTTAGAGTCCAACTCTTTCTCAATTTTCAATCTGAGGTAAATTAAACATGGAATGGTTGGCTGGAAACAATAGAGAAAAATGAAAACAATCAAGATCATTACTCTCTGTTCCCAAATTATCTTCTGCTCTATTTTGTAAATAGTTTAACAATGTTCAAGAACAGCAACTTTGTAGTGTTAATAAAGGGCTGGCTAGGTAGTCAGATTAATTATACATCCCAATCTAAGATAGACTGAATTCTAAAAAACACAAGCAAACTATTATTTTTATCCAAACCAGAGAAATAATAACCTTCAATGGAAAAATTTCACAATTATAGTTGAGATCCAAATGATGATAACTTACACATGAATAGTGCATTTTATATTTTGTAAAAGGAAGAGGAAATTGAACATTCATCACTAACTACATAACGATGGCAAGTATGGTTTTCACAATTCTACAGATAATCTGTAGGTTCAAAAACTAAACATAATGGGCACCATAAATCAAATTTTCCTATTAGTGTCAAAAGTTCCTTTAGTTACACAAAAATCTGACAGCTTCCCCCAACTCACTGCCCCCTCCACAGAGGTTCCAGAAAAAATGTAGCACTCAAGTTTTTTGTTCCCATAAATTACTTACAGCTTTAAGAGTTAGATCACACTGGAAAACAAGTTCACGAAGTTGTGTTACAATTTCACTTTTAGTATGATCTAAATCATTTTGCCTTTCTTCCATATCTATCATAACAACTTTGTAGTGTTCATTTGCTTCTTCAACCTGCAGGGAATTGGAATATTAAAGAATATCCAAGTAAATAATAAGCAATAGTATTTGAAATGCATTAATATGCAATACTGGTTAAGGAAAAAAAATGCAGAGTTACCATTCTTGATCTCAACTGTCATCACCTTAAGAGTTGAACAGCACGTATAAATGGTGCAACAGGTAAACTTTGTGAACTGGCCTTATTTAGTCTCACATATACACCCCACCCTCTCTACCTGTTCTGTCTCTGGCAAAATACAAGGAAAAAGAACTCGTTTTTGCTGCTGCTGCTCCAACTTCCAGTGACCAGAAGGAAGACTCACTTTTTGCAAAGCCTCTTCTTCTAGCCTTCGCTTTTTCTCTAACTGCTTGCTGGCCTCTCGCCCAAGCCCTCCACTTGAGCTCAGATGCTCCTCTTCAGCACGTACCATGGAAGACTTGGCTTTTTCATATTCAGTCTGCTGCTGTATACACAAGAGTTTTGCCTTTTTGAGAGATGCCTCTGTCTCTTGCTGTGTAGGGGAAAAAAATATTGAAACTCCACATTATACATTCTTTCTGCACTTGGGTACCATGGCTATAAGAAAGCATTGAAAAGTATTGCATAAGGAAAGATTAAATACTTGGCAGGTGTTTACAGATGTGAGGCAAGGGAAGAACAAAAGTAAAAAAGAAGGAATGGTTACTGTCATATTCCGTTGTGATACAAACCATTTTCTTCTGTTCTCGCTGCCAAAGTTCTTTAATTGCTTTCCTCTGTTTATCCAATTCACTTTTTCTCCCAAGGAGAGGCTATCAAAAATAAAAATTGTTAGGTTTTTGTTGGCTTGTTTTTTTACAAGTAAAAGTTATTTCTGAATTTAAAAGCAATAGAAATTACAAATGCATTTAAGTTTTTACCTGAACAAATTTGTTGGCTTGAAGAGCTGCTGCTGTTTGTTGTGAAAGCTGACTGCTCTCAATATCATTATCAAAAGCATTTAAGAATAAGGCACGGAATGGCATAAATTCCTAAGATTTAAAATAGGAAAGTCAGTTCCAAAGTAGAAATATGGCTAGTCCCTGCCTTCACCCGGATGGTCATAAAGAAGGAGCTCTGTGCACCAAAGAAGTGTCATGAAAAACATTGGGCCCATACCCTTAGCCACCATCAAACTGAATTCCATGCTGTAAAGACAACTTATCTAAGCTTCATTCAGAGTATACTTTCTGTGACTGAAATTAGGGATAATAATGATTATGACAACGATGCTTAAGAAAAATTAATTCTAAAGCTAAGGATTGAAATTTGCTTTGGCAAAGGAAAGAATATCCCATTCTAAAACAAATGTACACCAAAACACTACTGTGTCTTTGACCAACAAAGTTAGCCTTAATTAGATATGCTTCACAATCAAGTACTTCATTCAGTTGGGGATAGGTACTTAACAAAACTCTTAAGCTACCAACTCACTCTCACACCTCAGAAGTTCACAAGGTAATTACCTGGAGTCCAATAATGCTTTTAGTTGTCTCTGCCATCTTTGCAATGTTTCTAGCACATTCCAATTCTGTAAGGGAAAAGTTCTAATTAATGGTCATCTTTAAAACAAAAATAGATGATTCTATTTTGTATTAAAAAAATTATTTGGATCACATGACCAATAAGATGAAAGTCTAGATATTTTCTTTGATCTTCACAACTCTTGAACATCTCCAAAATAGGAATTATGCACAAGAGATAAAAGTATTTCAGCCATCTCTACAGTCTAGGACACCAAGGATCGAACACAAGGTTAAGTGAACTAACAGCAAAGAAGGCTAATCTCTACCTCTTACCGTGGTCACTCAGCACTTCTTTCCTCCACCATCCACCCAGCTCAGAAAGTAGGACCACAGAAGCCAATCCATGGATAACAACAGAACTCAACTAGACTCACATTCCCACCAATGCCACAGAAAACCAAAAAGGAAAAAGATCACTGAGGCAGGAAGGCAGCTGTACAGCAGCAACAGAATTCAATCAGAGAATGAGGAACTGGGGGAGGATACATATACGTAGCTGTGAGGCATTCCACTAAGCCTGAGCAAAAAGCCCAGCACATAGCAGGGACTAGTTCTGTTCCTCCTGAAGTTACCTGAGGCAATCTGAGACAAGTTGTTGAAGCCAATAAACCATAAATTGTCTAATATGGCAAGAGAATGAGACAGCTTTGAGTTCCAGCTCTTAGGAAACAAAACTCAAAAGGGGAGAGATTTAGAAGACAAACTCAATTTACAATCTTGAGCAGAGAAAGATATTAATAAAAGGGAATAGGATCTCCCTATCACCTAAAACAGTACAGGCATCTATGAATAAATTTTGTAAAACAAAGGAAAATGAATCAACCACTTGATGAAGCAGAGGACCTATGGATTCTCAAGAGAACGTAAAACCACAGAAGGATATTTCTGAATAGTTTTTTTATAAAGAGATAAGAATAACACAAGCAGAATGTATGGCCTACACTACAGAAATAATTGGCAGGCTAGGAAACCTTAAATACACAATGGCAAGTACAAAGAAAGAAAGCAAAGCAGCAATAACTAAGTGCAAATGCAAATACGGAGAAATGAAGGTGGACTGAGAAGAGAAGCAGAAGTCAATAGCATTAGAAGAAAACACCAAATCTAAATAAGAACAAATATTAATCTCAAAGATTCAACTAAAAGATTCTGAGTCTCTCAAAAGAACACAACACAAACAACAACAACAAAAACCACAACACAGTAATGCAAGAAATACCCAAAAATTCTGAACACAGAAAACAAAGTGCTAATTGAAAGAATTCACAGATCATCTTTAAAAAAAAAACCTATCCTATAAACTCCAAAAAAAACTCTACTGTAACTAAATTTAACAACACCACTGATAAACAACAAACCCTTCAAGTGACCAGCAGAAGACCTTCAAATACAAAAGAAAAAACTATACAAATAACACAAGACCGAAACACCAGGAGCGAATGGGACAGTGCTCTGAAGAACAAAGGTGCTCAAAATGCAACAAAAGGTGATCTACTCTGCAAATCTGGGCTTAACATTAGGCAAAAAAGACGTATGCTCCATTGAAAGACGCTTTTAAAACACTTCTAGAAAAAATTAGATATGAAGAAATTATTTGCCTTTCAAAAACCTGATATGTAAAAAAGGTAAACAAAACAACCAAAGACAACAACAAAAACTAAAACAAGAAAGAAACAATTAAGAAATTTCTTTCTAAATGCACACAGGAGATGAGTGAAAAGTGATGTTTGAAAAAAAGGCCTAAAATAACATGGACTAATAAATCTCAGAGCACCTAACCTACAGATAAATCAATGTTTTTGGGGGCGAGGGAGGGAAGGAAGGCTTTGGAGGACTAAATTACAGAATGGGAGGGTGCACAAAATGGGGGAGGGAAGAAAAAACAGGGGAGTAAGTGATGTACTGTGGTCAAGTCAATGGTTAATAATGACAGGAAAAATAACTCCTGCAGTCTCTCAGGAAGATGAGAGCTTACAGGAGAATGGATGAGAGGAAGCAAAATGAAGGACTGAAAAAGAAGGAAATCTTATTTCAGCAGTGGGGGAGGGTACAACAAACACATGTTCATTAGAGAAGACAAATTCTATAAAGGAGAAGAGGATCTTACAATAGGTATAACAGGCAGAGATTTAGTACTTAAAAAGATCACTCATTCTGCCTCAGGGGAAGGGGAATCAGAGCTCCTGGAAAAAAGTGACATCCAGAACAGTGAGAGGGCAAGGATCCAAAGAGGAAAGTTCAAGGCAAATGGAGCGAAAATGACCATAGGAAAAGGGGCAATGGTTAATAATAAACTGCATAATCAAGGATATAGGAAAATTCCTACATTAGGGCAATATTCTTACCAACTGCTAAAACTGGTTTTTCTAAAAATGAGGCAGAACAATAAAAGAGGGTCAGGAAACAAGATCTACAAGACAATAATGTAGAAACTGTTGAGAATAAGGACCTTAAAATCTTTAATTCAACAAGGGAGACAGAGACTAATAAAGGAATATAAGGTTCATGAATCAAAGAATAAAAGTCTAAAATAGAAAGGGAAGATAAATAACGAAGAGAATAAGAGAAAAAATACTTTTTTAGAAAGGTACAAAAAATGAAATTTGTAAAATGTACAAAACAAATTGAAGAGTAAGAAATAAAGAGAGATTTTAATTGAGTACTTATCTGAGAAGGGAAAAAACAGAGGAGGAACTAGATAAAATAAAATGGAACTAAGTTAGGCAAAATTCCAACACTAGGAAAAGGGATAACAAATGAGTAGAGGGAAAGAGGTTTAAGAATAATGGAAAGAAAGCCAGTAGGAACAGAGCTGTCTTAAAATTGATTAAGGCTAAAATAACTAAGAGATGTAGTATTGTGTTTACAGAGAAAGGGAAGAAAAAGTACAAATTTGGAAACAAAAAACAAAATTGGAAGCAAATGGAGGAAAATGCAATTTTCCTAAATTCTCATAATTTTAAATGTGAATTATTAAAAACATGAAATGAAAAAGAATGACAGAAATGGATAACAAAACCTCTCAATCTGTTGCTTATAAGAAATATGTTTTTAAAAAACAAAGAAACACATAGAACAAAAGTGAGGGATAGAAAACATTTTACTGTATATCAAGTTTAAAAAAAGCAGGAGTTGCAATCATGCTACCAGACAAAGGAAACAAATCAATAAATTATATGTTATTGTCCAGCCATTCCTGACTCTCCATGATGCCATTGTGGTTTTCTTGGCAAAGATACTGGAGTAGTTTGGCACTTCCTTCTCCAGCTCATTGTACAGATGAGAAAACTGATGAAAGGCTATTTTTTTGACTTGCCCAGGGTCATACAGTTAAGTATCTGAGGCAAGATTGGAGCTCATGAAGATAAGTCTTCCTGATTCCAAGCCCAGCGCTCCATCCACTGTAGTACCTAGCTATCCAAGTAACATGGAAAACCATTTCATTATTTCAACAATATTAAACATAATTATTTTTACTTTCTTTGATGAAAATGCAATATAATATCACATTAGTGATGATTCTGTCAGACAATTCATGAATAGTTTAACTCTACAACAACAAAGCTGATTAAATGCCTCAAACAGTCACTTACCCAGACTAATTTTTTTCTCAACCCATGTAACTATATCTTTGGTATATTTTGACCACATTTTGGCATATGACAAAGCCAATTCAACTCCATCATCATTTCTCAGAAGCATGCTGTCCAGTTCTTTGGGCCACAGAGGTCCTGAAAAAGAAAACAATAAATGTAGAACATATTTAAATCCTACCAAGAAAGTTTCCCTCTAAGCAAGAAGAGCAGTTTAGATGATCTCCAATGAAAGCTGATGCTAAAACAAGTGACAGGCTTTTAGGACAATTTGAACACCATAGTCTGAATTATATATCTTTCTATATTTGTTTTTTCTTCCCTCTAAAAAATAGCCGTCAAGTCATAAACGCTACCTCAATCCAGATCAGACCAGACCCAGCTTCGGTTTTGTCCATTTCTGAATGTCATAGGGAAATTCTACACAGTTGGGGAATGACTCCAATGTTAGCAAATAGACGTAACTTTTAGCAAGTACACTAACTGAAAAGGACAAATGCCAAAAGTATAATATGACATATATTCTTAAGTACCTTGAAGATGATCTTTTTCATGCAGCAATCCCACTGATTCCACAGAAATGTTTTCCAAGGACTTCAATGTAAAAACAAAACAAAACAACTACAGATTAGAGGAAAATAAAAGCTGCACAAAAGAATTTAGCCTGCTCATTTAGAAGGTTTTCTTATGCTATCATTGTTTTCTCCAGCTCAGATAAGGAAGTGAGTAAAGTGGCTTGCTCAGGTTCCTACAGCTGGTAAATGTTTGAGGCCTGATTTGGACTCAGAAAGATGAGTCCTTCCTGACTTCAGGTCCAGCCCTCTAGCTACTGAGCCACCGAGTTACCCCAAACTCTTCACACAAACCTTCAAACAAATAAATTAGGAAATAAGAAACAATGTATAGATACCAAGAAAGAGCGGCCTCTTCCCTCCATCTGGTATCGTTGTTTTCATAGGCATATAAGCCTATCACTGTTGGTGGATCTGTGAGCTAATCCAACCATTCTGGAGAGGGATCTGGATTATGCCCCAAGAGTTATTAAACTGCCTGTAACCAACCTCTGACCCACCAATACCACTATTAGTTCTGTTTCCCAAAATGATTAGCGTAAAGAAAAGGACCTCTATGTTCTAAGATATTTATAGCAGCTCTCTTTATGGTGGCAAAGAACTGAAAATTGCAGGGATGCCTGTCAACTGGGGAATGACTAAACAAATGGTGGTATATGTTCGTGATGGAATATTACATTGCTATAAGAAATGAGCTCAATGATTTTAGAAAAACATGGTAAGATTGGCACAAAATAATGAAGAGTGAAATGAGCAGAACCAAAAGAATCTGGTACATAGTAACAGCAATATTGTTTTAAGAACAACTTTGAGCCAGCAGGTGATTCTATTATAAATATACAAATTAATTATAAAGGGCCTTCCCTTCCTATGAAGAAAGATGTTATTTGAGTCCAGAAAAGGAAATGACATATAGACATATATACATATATATATGCATACACACACACACATACACCTATACGTACACACCTGTCTAATGGTAGCCATCTCTAGGAAGGAGGGAGGGAAAGAAAGTTACATGATAAAATTGTTGTACATTGAAAAAGAATAGCAAATTGTACACAAAAGATATGCAGTCTCAGGTGCAATCCTCTTTTTTTTTCCTATTCCACTTTGTTACAGAAATGTTTATTTTATTTCTTAAGTTCAGAATAAAAAACTAATTTAAAAAATAGTCACTAGCTGAAAAACTATAGATAAATGATGTTGGCAAAGAAATTAGAGTGATTTGGGGGAAGGAATACTCAAAAAATTTACTGTACCCAAATCTAAGACAATTGTGTTTTCATTTTCTAAATTTCTATGAGATTTGGATACTTCTAAGAAAATAAGTTGATTTAATTTCTCATTTTCTAAAGTAAAGAGCAATAATTCTAAGGGAAAATATTATGGACTAACTGCAAATTAACTGAAGATCTTAAAACAGATTAATCTTCTTGCTTTTGTCACCAATCAATCTTTTCAGAAACAGCTACATAATCTTGCAAGACAATTATGTTGCATAACAAACGAACCAAAGTTTCACTCACATTTTGTACAATTTCAAAAAAGACTTAAGGAATTCATTAGTAATTTACTATTTTATTATTTAATAGACCTATTTATATTGTAGGCAGAATAATAACAGAAGAAAAAAGTACTGAGTCCCTTCTCCCCACAAAACAACGCAACTGATTAAGAACCTGACAATAGTTATTAAATGCTAGAGAGTAGCCAAGGAATAACCAAACGATCAAGTATTTATTAAGTACCTATTAAAGGGTAGACACTGTGCTAGGCACTGAGGATACAAAAAGTAAAATAATTTCTACTCACAAGGAGCTTCCAGTCAAATGGTGGGAAGGGGAATTTCAACCAGAACACATGGAAGTATACAGAGAATATAAAGAGAAGAAATATAAAGTAGTTAAATTGAAGAAAGTATAGGAAAGAGGAAACTAGCTGTTTGGGTGATCAGGAAAACTTTAGGTAGAAGGCAGTACTAATGTGAGCCTTAGAGAAACAGAGGGATTCTCTGATTTATGCAGTGGTGGAAAATATGGGAATGTGGGGGTAGGGGGGAAACAGGGACAGGGATGGGATAAAACAGAGAGAAAGCAGTTTGGCTGGGTCATAGGGCTCAGGAGGTATGTAATATCCAACAAGACTGAAGAGAGATGAAGGGGCTTTAAATACTAAACTAAGGAGTTAATATTTGATTCTAGAGGCAATTGGGAGTTACTACAATAGCAGTCACATGGTCAGATTTACACTTAAGGAAAATTATTTTGGTAACAGTGTGTAGGATGGACTTTAGTGAGAAGATACTTGAGGCTGGAAGCCCAGTCAGGTCATTTCAGTAAGGTAGGCGAGAGGTGCTAAAGGCCTGAACTAAGGTGCTGCTGTGAATAAAAAATAAAGGCACTTGATGGGAGAAATGCTGCGAAGGTAGATTTAAAAGATCTGGTAATCGACCAAATAAGGGGAGTAAGGCAGTGGTAGTGAGGAGTTGCTGAGAATGCCAATATCATGAGAAACTGAGACCCTGGAAGGATGCCAGAGCCTTTAAAAGAAATAGTAAAGTCTGGAAGAAGAAAGGGCTGGGGAAACACAAGTGATTTCATTCTGGTTAAGTATGAGATGATCTGGGGTGTAATGCCAATGTGATATACATAGCAGCCACTATGAATATGCATGCACATTTCCAGGGTAAATTCACAAAATACAAATTACTCTTCCTCAAAGAGGAAACCAAGATATTGATTCAGATACCAGAAAGCCAAATCCACCACAGTAACAAAGACGCTTATATACACCACCAATTCAGGGAGCACTACTACCCCCAAGCCTTCCCTCCATTAGGCCTTCCCAAAACAAGCTCCCCTAGGCAAACCCCTCCTCCTCCTCATTCACTCTCGTTGCTCTGCCTTGCTCTCTCCCAACTCTGCCTCACTCTCACTTCCTGCTCCATCTATCTGCCAAGCTCCTCCCACATGGGCTCTATGTGACTCATGCTTTTGGCTGGATCAAAGCTCAAAGTAGGTCACATGTGCCTATTAAGGCTCAGGGAAGATCTTCAAATTCCTTTAACATTATATGGGGACATCCAGTTTGAAATAGTCAATCGGCAAATGATACATGAAACTGAAGCTCAGGGGAAAACCAGGCACTGGATGTATACACATGGGAATCATCTTCATGGACACAAGTAAGCTGATAAAGTTATTGGGGGGTGGGGGGAAAGGAAGGGGAGGTTGACAAGAAACGGGCATGAGAACAACTGGGAAGGTGAGGAGGAGAGAGAGGAGGAAGGAGTAAAAAGAAGTAACTTGGGCAGAGCCTTGGGGGAACATTCATATTGACGACACTGTGTGATATGGATGATTGAAGGAGATTGGGAAGGAGCCGTCAGACAGAGAGGAGAAAAACCCAAGAGAACAGGGTAATAAAAAGCCAGAAAGCAAAGAAAGAGTGGTCAGAAGTGCCACATGAAACACTTGGCAAATGGTAAATCTGGAGAGAATAGGTTCAGTTGAAAGATGAGATCAGAGGTCAGATTCCAAAAGGCTGAGGAGTGAATCCCAAGTGAGGAAGAGAAGCAGTAATTGTTTTCAACTTTTTAAAGGGTTAAACTTTTCCTGTGGGAAACACTGAGAACATGCAAAAGCCACTGGTCCATTTAATTTCATACCAATTATCAACGAATAAATAATATTCCTTAATCTAGTTAAATAATATCAGTTATTACACAATAACATTTTCTCAAAATTCAATATATATGGAAAATAATTCTCTATTTGACAATCAAGACGAAATATCATTTGTACAACTAAGGCAATAAGGTCTTTCAAGATATATCCTAGACCCCAAAGTGATAATCTTTCCAGTTTTGTTTCTTTATTCTCAACTCATCCCCATTATTAACAAAACAAGGTCAAAATCACAAATCTTGATCAGCAAATGACTGATGTCTTCTTAAAGAGCATTTTAACTTCTTTTGGTTATGCTTGGTTCTGCATAAAATATAAGCCATGGTTATTGTTAACTGAGAGTAAAAGGGTCACTTTAAATTGGCCTAGCTGCCTCCCCAAATTAAGCAAACAGGCCACTCTCACATAATTCAAGGTGAAGACAGTATTAATCTAGTGCTAACTTAAATGCTGAGTTGACACCCACTACATTTCACAGAACCACAAAACTATTGCAAGGTTGGAAGAGACCTAAGATCCTCAAACCTTGAAGTATTACATAAAAGTGGTCAGTGAGCTAGTTTTCCTATTTATACTTATGTGTGAATTGGTGCATATTTTCTACACTTGCCAACATAGATTTTCCTTCATCACTCAAAAAGAAATCAGAAACAGAAATATGAAAGGCATAAAAAGAAGATAATATCTCCCCTAAACTAAGCTTCAACAAGGTCCAAGGCTCACTTGAGAACAAGAAAAGGAAAAGCACCCATAAATATATCTTTAATTTAAAACCAGCATCTGAAAACTCAATTTCTATTTCTGGACAAAAAAAGCTCTGTTGATCACCACAGAGATTTTCTAGTATTAGAATTTAGAAATGTTTTTGGACTTGAGATTTTATCTATGTAAAGAAGTCCAGAAACTACTCTACCAATGCAGACCTTGCAACAGGTCTGCAAGTCAGTCCTAACTAGGAGAATGAGCTTGCTAGTAATCTGTTGAGGATTACCAAAGTCAGTCTATGTAAAAGGAAGGACCTAAACCCAGAGTCTGCAGGCAGCTTTCTCTCCACTGCACCACACTCTCTTATCAAATACATATGTAGAGATTCTGAAGCAGGTTAAGGCCCAAGTAAAATTTTTAGTTAGTTTTTAAAAACATCTTTTACAACTTAGATATTTCCTGATATTTATCTTATCCTTGTGCTATCTGCATTATTATTACATTGCTAAGGAGAGCTAAGAAGAGAATTTAACTCAATCAAGAGACTTTGATTTCCACTAACTCTGTTACCTGTAAGTCTAAATTCTCTGGCTATTATTTCCCTAGGAAAAGATGGGGATAGCATGTGGCCCTATCATCAAATGGCAGGAAAAAAAATCAAGTGGACAACAATGAACTCTGAAAGCAAAAGGAGGTCATAGGAAAAAGGTCAAAGGAACACATGCTACTGCTACTGCTACTGCTACTTCTCTCATTCATACCACATTTCTACTTTACAATCCTTTCGGTCTTTAGTTGAATACATGTTATTCTCAATTGAGACATCAAATATGAACATTGCTCTCATACAATATAATCTCTCAATTAAATTTCAGGAAAGCAAAAATAAAAACAAAAACCTGTAAAGCTTCACTGTTTTTCATATGAAAAGGAAAATGATGAAAAAAGAAACTTTACTCTTTCAAAAACTGAGTGGAAGCCTAAGAAGAATGATTCAAGTAGAAGAAGAAAATTACATAAAGCATCAATACCAACTAACTTAAGTGGATCTCTAAGCAGCAGGTCCTATGGAGATGACTTATTACAATGAGCACACTGCTAAAGAATGTCAGAACACCAACCTATTATTTTATTATCGCTCAAACTCTGTTCACCACTGTTACTCAGTGATCTCAAATCATGCAATCCAAGATCACTGGAAAATTAACTCTTCACATTCAATAGCTAAGACGAGGGGTTGGCAAGGCCAGAGAGCCACGCTCCTACCTGTTTCTGGATGGCCTGTGAATTAAGAATGGTTTTTACATTTTAAAATACAGCATTATTTTAAAACATAAAGACCATTTTTAACTTGGTAGCTGTACTAAAAAAGGTCTCATGGGACATAAACTATGAGAAATGCACACTTTTCAAGGGCTTACAAACCTGGAACAACTCTGGCTTAGAACTGGTAAGGCCCAGTTACAAACTGGTGAAGGTTAGTCCTCATTTCATTTTAGATCACTGCTATATTAAAGTATAGGGCAGCTAGATGGTGCAGGATAGAGGACAGGGCTTGGAGCCAGAAAGACATATCTTGAGTTCAAATCTGGCCTCAGATACTTACCATGTGACCCTAGGCAAGTCAATTAACCCTGATAATTCAGTTTTCTCACCTGTAAAATGAGGTGGAAAAAGAAATGGCAAACCATTCCAGCATCTCTGCCAAGAAAACCCTAAATGGGGCCACAAAGAGTCACTTGATTGAAATGATTCAACAACAATATTCAAATATGGTCTGAAATACATAGAATTCTGTATAGCTTCTCACTATAAACAGTACTACCTTATTTTAAGTTTTGTATATAGTTATACAGTGACCAAATGAAAAAAATAAAATTTACCAACGGAGTAACTATAAAAATGCTTTTAACTGTTACATTTAAATTAGTTAAATTCATGTCATCACACTTTAGAATCTATTTCAGACCTTAAGTTTTTTATATTTTAAACACACTTATTAGTTTCTTTTTCAAACTATACACAGGAAATATTTTACACATTTCTCTATTTGCATAAGTGTCAGTTGGAAGACAATGATTAATCTACAGCAATTTTTTTTTTTAATGAATTGGGGAATAAGACTTCTCTCCATCTTTCCCAAGGCATGGTTAAAGTGGAGTTTTAAGGAAGAATGCCATTGATAGCAGCTGAAGAGCTCTTAAGAACTATTTTGATGATGGCCAAGATAACCTATATGGCATTTGAACAGGCTGAGACCTTCTTAGTTATGCCTTTTGAATTGAACTGAAGAGATCAAACATCTGCTAAAGTTAAGGCAGTGTCAGACATGGAGGAAACACAGCTGAGAAATATTTAAGTGGAATTTACATTCTACATCTGATAAATCAGTAAGTCTCTAAGATTTTCTGTAAAGCCAAAAATTACTTCTGATGGAAGGTGGATTGTTTAGTATGAACATATGTGAGAATCACTACTCTAAAAATGTGAAAAGATTTTGAAACTGCTGATAATACAATAATATTTATAGGAGAGCCTATGAAAAAGGATTCATTTTGTCCACATTCTAATTAAAATTATAGTTTCTGAAACTAACTATAAAGCATAATCACCAAACCTAATCCTGTGTATATTTGCTCTGTCAACATCTTAGCGACTTCAGTAAAAAAGTTGAATTATGTTAACAAAGGCCAGATTAAAAGGTCAAGAAATTATTATACTGAAATCTTGCTCAATTTAAAACTGTCCACAATTAAACTCAGTTTACCTGACTTTTCAGAGACACAGGAAGCTCCAAAGACGAATCACTGCCTGCATCTCCCATAAGGAAATCAAAACACTGTCATGGGAAGAAAAAGACAAAAGGTATGACAAAGGTTAGTTCTAGTAAATACTCATTCAAAAATGTTTATTTTTAAAACAAATTAATAAAATAATATTAGTGATTCTCCACTCCCAAGTCCTCCAAGAGAGGGGAAGCAGCACAACATGGCAGAAACAACACTGGACCTAGAGTCAGAGGACCTAACATCAAACCTGAGGTCTGCTCCTGACTATCTTTGTGGACTTGGATTAAGTCATTTCGCTTCCTTGAGACTCAGGTCCCTCTCATCTCTAAAACGGAGAGATTAAATTAAATGACCTGTAAAGTACCTTCCAGTTCTAAATCCCATAAAATAATCCAACAACATACAAAGTCTTGGAGTAAGCATACCAAAACTTGGGAGAACACATTTGTCTCTAATAAATTACTACCTTCCTAGCAGTTCTGAGCCTGATAAAGAAGTAGTACAGAATACAGCTGTACAAAATCTGTAAAATTATTTAATCCTTAGCTTAGCTATACAGTCTTTTGGGCATTGAAACAAACAATATTCTCATTTTGCCTTGGGCCTAAATTTCCTTAAATGTCAAATTTTTACTTAGGCGTTACCAAAAAAGTGAATGCCAATGTTTCGATAAGAAAATTACTTCACTGAAAGATATCTCTCTTTTTCTTCACTAATGTCATTGAAGCCCACAGTTAAGGAGGATACATTAAAAAAGGGGACAATTCTTATGAGTCTCGCATACAGAAGTAGCTTATTTACTCTTTAACTCATCACCAAATGACTTCATGAAACACGAAGATGATAGATGCAGAGATGCAGATATGAGAATAACCTGGCATGCAAAATGACTATCACTTCTTCATTAAGAAAATATTTGTGGGACATATTGAGCCATCAACTGACAGATCTTATGGATAATTTTGCTGTGAGAACAATTCATTCCTAGAAACACAGAGCAGAGGTCACACTAGAATTCTGCCAGCATTACAGGACCTGCTTTGTGCTATTTCTTCTTATTCACTGCTCTCCTTCAAGACATGTTCTTCAAACAGCCAGAAGATAATGTGAAGTGTGATGTGCAATGGGAGAAACGGGTTTGTATCTAGCTCCTGTCAAAGTATCCATTATATAAGGCATGCTGAATTCCTATACATGTATATGTGTTTGTGTGTATATGTATATATATCTGTGCACACATATACACGTAGAAGTTCAATTTTTTTAAATGACTAATTTGATTATTTCTCTACTAAAGAAACATGCAAATTTCTGTGTATATATACTAACTGAATATATGTACAAACGTGCATATGCACAGCAATTTAGTTCTTTAAATTTAATTAAGGCAAAAATAGTTACCTATAATTTAAATAATTAGGCATCATAGTATCATAGTTGTCCTAGAAGCCAACAAGACTTTGATTCAAGTCCTATCTCTTACACAGACACCATTAATCTTTGAGTTTAAGACAACTACAAAGCTCAAAACAGATACTAATATGCACTGGCAGAGGAGGTTCCCTCACTTGGACGTTTCCCAAACCAATGAAACAGGCAATCCAGTCATTGTCCTTATCCACAAAGTAAACAGTGTCTTGGCTAAGACAATGTATGAAAATTTTCTAAGTTTAAAATATCAGTCAAACCATACTGAAAAAGTTTGTGGTAATAAACTTGAAGAAGAGTGGTATAAAGGAAAAAAGTGAATGATGCTAAGATAAGGTCAAAATTGGTATGTGATTGTGACATAAAGGGTGATACCATAAGCAAATTAGAAGAGAATGGAATAGTCTACCTGCCAAATCTAAGGAGAAGGGAAGAATTCATGATCAAATAAGATATAATGTAAATAATAAATATTATATAGTTAATATTTAATAAATATAATATTTAAATATAATAAAATGTAAAACAGATAATTTTGATTATATCAAATTAAAAAGCTTTTGCACAAACAAAACAAATGCAATCAAGATTAGAAGAAAAGCAGAAAGCAGAAAAATAATCTTTACAGAAAGTGTTTCTGAGAGAGGTCTCATTTCTCAAATATAGACAGAACTGAGTCAAATTTATAAGAATACAAACCATTTCCAAATTGATAAATAGCCAAAGAACAGGAAGTTTTTAGATGAAAAAATCCAAGCTACCTATAGTCATATGAAGAGGCACGCTAAATAATTTTTGATTAGGTAATGCAAATTAAAATAACCCTAAGGTACCAACTCACACCCATCAGATTGGCTAATATGACAAAAAAGGAAAATTATAAATGTTGGATAGGATATAGGAAAATTGGGATAGTAATTCACTGCTGGTGGAGTTATGAACTGATCCAAGCATTCTAGAGAATAATCTGGAATTATTCCCAAAAGGCATACCCTTTGATCCAGCAATACCACTACTATGTCTGTATCCCAAAGAGATCATGAAAAAGGGGGAAAAGACCTATATGTGCAAAAGTATTTATAGCCTCCCTTTTCATGGTAGCAAAATATTAGAAACTGAAGGGATGTCCATCATTTGGGGGAATGACTGAACAAGTTGTGGTATATGAACATAATGGAACATTACTATGCAATAAGAAATGATGAGCAGGAAGATTTCAGAAAAACCTGAAAGACTTGTACAAACGGATACAAAGTCAGTCAAATGAACAGAACCTGGAAAACATTGTACACAATAACAGCAACATTGTGTGATGATCATCTCAGCAACACAATGATCTAAAACAACTACAAAGGCCTCATGATAGAAAATGGAATCCACATCTAGATGAAGAATTGATAAGACTGCAGATCGAAGCAAACTTTTTCCACTTTTTTTGTGTTTTTTTCCTTTTGTTCTGTTTCTTCTTTCACAACAGCGACTAATATGGAAATATTTTACATAACTGAACATATATAAGCTGTATCAAACTGCCTACCATTTTAGGAAGAGGGGAAAAAAGAGAGAGAGGGAGGGAGAAAAATTTAGAACTCAAAATCCTGAATGCTAAGAATTTTCTTTACATATAATAGGGGTTCAGGGGGGATAAAATACCATTAAAAAGAAAAAAAATTAAAGGGAAATTATATTTTAAAATAAAATGTAACAGCTCATAAACACTTTGAAAAATTTCAATTTTGCAGTCATTACTCAAAGATTTTTTTCTGCCTTCAATACTAATTATACACAGCCCTTAGCTCATTTCAAAAATTTAAAAAAAAAACAGTCAAAGCAGAAATTATAATATTCTATCCCACTGCTTTCAGAAATCCACTGACAAGCTCATAGATTATTAAGAGGTAGAAGAGACCATGAAAATCATTGATTCTAACCAGTCACTTGACCGATGGGGAAGCTATGGCCTAAAATATCTGCCCAAGGTCATAAAAGTAAATAGCAAAACCAGTATTCAGATCCAGGTCATACATAGGTCATCCAAACCCAAATCTAACTGTTCTTTCTGTTATATAGCACAATGTTGTTTGAAGGAAGTTAAAAAAATACTTTAAATGTCAGAAAACCTGTACTCTAGTAAGAGCTCTGACACCAGCTGAGTTACTTTGTAACTTAACCGCTTTGGGACTGGTTTCCTCATCTAGAAAAGAAACCAACTGAACAAAATGATCTCTAAAGTATCTTCCCCTACTATGGTTGTATCATATCAGAATTTTTCTCCCACCTACTTTATGAATACTAGAAACTAAGTTGTAGTTTTAAGAAAAAGAATCAACCCTTTCACTTCATTCTTCATATTCATGGATGCTTCATAACTATGACAAAGACTTTTCTTTCATGTTCCTAAATGTCAACAGTTACTTTTAAGAGACCATTACAAACAAAAAGAATTTTGCCTTTCAACAACCAAAGCAAAACTTCTGCATTATATGCAATTTCTGAGCTGGAATTAATTTATTAACTATTACTTAAGTTAAACTGTTAAGTGAAATTAAATAAAAGTTTCATTCAAGTGACATACATTTTATTAGTGAGTTCCCATTATTTTGATTCTGCTTAAGGCTCTCACACAAACTTTTTTGTGAGTACTAAAACAAAAGAGACTACTGGTCAGAGGCCAAATTAGAATTCCTTTGTAAAAGGGAAATTTTTCTATTAGTAAGTTAACAGAAGAAAAACAAATGTGTAAATCAAGTACCTTATTCCAGGTACTTCTTTTCAAATTCAGGAGAACAAAAACAAAAAGAATTTTAAATCTGAATTTAAGACTATAAGCCAATAGTATTACATAAATGCATGTGTATGTACATCAGCGTACAAGTACATACACATTTGAGTGTGTATGTACATACATACATACATATATACATACACAGAGACACATACACACCCATATATATGTGAAATCTATCATCACTATCACTTGTTTGTCCTTTGTTCTTTAAGAGGACCAATTACATTAAGAAGATGTTATCATAACTTGCAAGTGAACTGGATTTAAATGAGGCAGGGCTGTGTAAATTCACCAGCCTCACTCTCTCCTCAGGAGCCATCTGGGTCCAGCACAAGATATAGATCATCAGGACGACCAGAGATGGTCCGAGATGTAGTGACCTTGAACTCAGTTTTTCTGAGGCAACGCCCATTCACTATCGCTTATAAATAAGTAAATAAGCAAATGTAGCAGTGGCAGACATATTTTTAACAGCACTTTTCCCTTTCACTCATCAGTTTTACCGTATATAATTAAATTATGCAATTAAACTTTTAAACATAGTTAAGCATCAGCTACAAGTGTTATTATATTTACTTAACTACTGATATACACATATATATATCTAGGTATGAACTCCTAAGCATATATTCAGAAATGTATTGAAGCTTGAAAATCCATTTCTCTAACATTTCATTTAAACTTCTTAGTTTACTAGCTATTAACAGGATTAAATCAGAGACAAAGTAATAGAAACCTGACAAATATACTTTGTCAGGCTTTTAAAAATTTTAGAAGGCTAGAGAAATCTTTGCCTTTCCGACTCATAAAGTGAGGCAAAAGAACAGCAGTAATTACTCCAAAGAAGACATCTATATGGGCAAGTAAGAAATGTAAAAAGACTTATACCAAAAGATACAAAGGATCTATCTATAAAACAGCCTGGAAGAAACGTCTTTCTCTACATCTTGCTTTCTGGAATGTGGACATCAACTCTAAACGTGCATACTCCTTCCCCAGGACATCCTGACTAAACACAATAGCTACTAATAACAATGAACCACAGTCACTATTTCCAAGCATGGAAATTTTCCTATCTATAGACAAAAATTGCCCTATCAAAATAAAGTTCAATGGCATTTGTAAACAACCTACTGAAAAAATACATATGATGATTAGGTAAAATTTTTAAATCTGAATAAGCTATATAGTACCTGTTATTTTTTCCTATCACAAATCAGCTTGGGTTTTCCATATTCCAGACCAAGATATCAGATTACTATATAAATACATGTCTAAAGTTCATAAGATTAAAAAAAAAACCAAATTCATTAGTTTCCTATTTTTATTTCTATTCATAAGGAGAATATTTAAAATTAGCTTATGCCTTCTATTATGGTGACCAACACTTACCCTCCAAATATTACTTTGTATTGATTTTCCAGACATCTACCTATACCTAACACGTTGTCTCCTTAAGAGCTTAATAAGCTCTTTAAGGGGAGGCATAATTTCTCTTTTTGCTTTGCACCCCTAGTGTCTAGGAAAGCGTCCAAACCCAGTTAACACTCTTATTTATTGAGATCTGAATTCTAGGGATAGGATCCAATTCAAGTCAATGTACACTTTGCAGAGAAAGAAGCATTTATAAAGTAGCAAAAAAACAGAATCCCAAATAGTGAAAGTGTACTCATTTTTCTTCTTAGTCATAGGCTTTACATACGTGCATGAGAGCTCCTAAAAATAACTGTCTATATTCTGATACCAGGAAGTTACTAACAATGTTAGCCAATAACAAAGTTAACTTGCTCATTATATATACATATTCTATTATAGTCATATCCTAGGATTGCACAAAACTCACCAATGCTCTAATAATACTCTATCAAACCACATAAGGTAACCTCAATAAATGTTGCATTTAAGATTCTACTCCCCCATCTCCCATTTTATCTGTCTTAAGTACCCACAGTCAATTCCCTAGCTGACACATACTAATATATACAGTGGCTTTCAGCTTTATTTTATTATCTGTGATACATAACATATAATTTAAAAATTCTAAAGGGTTTAATTCATTTTCATCAAAAGAATATCTTTTCCCATGAAAAATACTGTACAGCCAAAAAAATCCATACACAATTTCAAAATGCTTAATGTATTCCTGCCTCAACTTTTTCACCACTCCAATTCATCCTAAATTCTGTTGACAAAGTAATTTTTCTTAAATGCAATGGTTCAGATTTCCCATGGTTCCTTTTGCCTTTAGGATCAAATATCAGTTCTTCTCCCTTCACTCTAAGGTGCACACATGACATCCACCCACAGGCTCTGTGCCTCCTCACTAGACATCCCCCACCCATGGCTGGAATGAGCTCTTTCCTTATTTCTGCCTCTTTCTTCTGCAGGAAGCTTTTCCTGATTCCACTCAACTGCCAGTGCCCTTCTTTTCAAAGTATTTTGTGTACATTTGTATTTATTCACTTTCCATTTAAGCTGCATATGTCCTTGGGGGTATATATCCTCTATTGGAATGTCAGCTCCTTCTAAGATGGGACAATTTCATTTTTTTTATTTATATCCCCATACAAAGATGCAGTAATTTTTTGTGAGCTGAATTTTATTGTTTGTTTCCATGCAAAGAAGCTTAAATTATAAGAGCAAAATTCTCCATTTTACTTCCTTTCAGGCAGTTATTTTTAGTATTTAAGAGCATTAGGGATTATGTTATTTGGACACTGAGTATTCCTGGCAGCTTTCTTATAAGGTATATAGTCTTCTGAGAAGAATATCATTTTATCATGAAGCAAAAAAAAAAAAAAAGGTGCACATTTTCAGTTTTCCCAGACCATAATGAGTCTTTTACCTTTCACTTTTGCAGTAACTATTCCTGCAGCACCAAGTATATCAGCTGAGTTGAGAATCTGGTGTTTGTTTATTATAGTCTGAAGAATTCTCAGCAGCTCTCCAAGAAGTTCATGAACTACATTATGCAGACAAGCTTGACTTTCTGAAAAAGAAATATATTTGCTATGATATGAAGAAAAAAAAAACCTGAGTAAAAACATGGTACTTTTTCTGAAAATTAAATTACACATACATTAAATGAGCAAAGCTATTTGGATGCATATTAAAGATGAAACTTTGCTCTCTTGAAAAATCATTTCCATTTTAATTTCCTACTGCAACTAAATATAATCTATCCTCTACTAAAATACAAATTCAATGCCTCAATGGGGCAGGAAGGTACACTATACAGACTGTCCAAAAGTCTTAATGCAGTTTTAATAGAGGTACCCAGTACAATGGAGCACAAGTTCTAACAGATATCCTAGGAGGTTAGGAAGGCTTCAAAAGGCAGGGGCCAAGAGAAAAGTCCATAGATTCACTAAAGGGATCTTAATGGACATCCAGCCCTACTCAAGTAAATAAATACTCCTAAATCATAGTAAGTAGTAATCTATCCCTGTTTTTTGTTTTGTTTTGTTTTCGAAAGCCCTCTAATTAAAGTAAACCCATTACTTCCAGAGAGCCCCTTTGCACTCTGAGAAAAGCTCATTATTAGGAAGTTTTTCATTATTTAAACAAAACAAAAACTCAACTTTGCTCTTTTAGCTTCCATTCCCTGTTCTTGGTTCTGCTCTATCAGGTCCTGACAAACACGTGGAAGTAGTTAGTGTATGCTTTCCCTGGCCTATGTTCTTCCTGGTCTCATATGCCATACCCTTTTGGCTGATCACTCTAACCTGTCTAGTCTAGCTGACTACTGCTTTTATACTCCAGCACATGACCTATCCCTCCCTATTCTATATCCTCTGCAGATCTGATAAATATGCCATTTTCATAGTCATCCAAGTATTTGCCCAGTTCGTGGCAACTTTAGGCACTTAATAAATGTTAACTGATTGATTCATTGGACAAATATGTTACATGCTACAAGGCCAGAACAAAAAAAAAATGTTAAGATCCAGGGGTGGGGTCTTCTCAAATATTTTCTTTGGAGCCATGCTTATTTTCTTTGTTATTTTGAAGCAATAACTTCTGACTGTTTTGTGGTTATATTCTTTCCATTTACATTGCTGTAGTCATCGTACAGATTGTTTCCTTGGCTTTTACTTCATTTCTATCAGTTCATGTCTCTTTCCATGCTTCTTCAGTCATCATATTTTGTCCTTTCTTACTGCACAGTAATATTCTTTTACATTCAAGTACTGTACTATTCAGTCATTCCCATATCTATGGGCATCGACTTTATTTCCAGTGCTCTAATACCACAAAATGTTCTGCTTTGGATATTTTGGCTACAACACAGTCAAATATACAAATGTATTTGCGCATATCATAAACTTTCTTATCAATGACCTCTCCTTGGGGTATATACTGATTACTAGACCCTTCTTTGGGGCCTACACATATGTAAACATCTTCTCCAACATGAAAAAACAAACACTTGCACCTTACCATAACCTCAAGCTGTCATGCTATATTGCTCTTCCTTATCACTGTCAAACTCTTAGAAAAAGTTCATCCCCTCACTGTCTCATTGAGAAGTAAATAAGAGGAGAGGCAATCTACTGAGTCTAGATTCCAATCTCATCTCTCAAATTAAACTGTTCTCTCTAGAGTTAAAAAGTATCTTTCAACTACCAACTCTAATAGCCTTTTCTCAATCCTTCTGCTTCTTGACTTGCTTACAGCATGGCACTGTGTTGACCACCATCTCCTTCTAAAATACTCTCTCCTCTGGGTTTTTTGGTCCTCTTCCTGCCTATCTGACTGCTTCTTCTCAATCCCCTTTTATTGGATCAGCATCTATATTATGCCTAATAACTATGGGTATTACCTAAGGATCTTTCTTGGGGTCTCTTCTCATTCTATATACTCTCAGCACTGTCATCAACTCAGAAGGATTTAATTATTTTTATGCTGTTTATTCCCAGATCTATGTATCTACCTCTGATCCCATTACATTATACATTATCTACAGTGATTAAAGATTTAGCGTGTTCTACACATAATCATTACATAATATTTGTTGAATTGATTTCTGGATAACTGCATCAAAAAAGATGTAATTCTTTCATGAGAAGGGACATATATCTAATGGTCTGACATTTATGAACATGTATATAAAAGACCTATGCATATGAATAACCAAAATTATCCTACCTCAAAAGCCTTGATTCACCATTCCTTAGCCTGTTTTAATTCCCTCCTAAGCCCTCCCCACAACAATTATGCTCCTTAAGGACAGGGACTGTTTAGCTTTTGCCTTTGTACGCAAAGTACCTGCCATACATTAGGTGTTACATAAATGCCTGTTGCAGATATACTCTTAAAAATGAAATGCTACTCCTAATCTACGGTGCTATTCATTAAATAGAAATTTGAAGAGTTAACAGATCTAAAAGCAGATCTAAAAATGTAACAATTTCCCAAATATTTTAAAAGCTCATTAGAAAACATGAACAAAAGTGTTTATCAAAAGGGAAAATAATCCTAACCTACTAATAAACTGTAGAAATTTACAAATCTACAAACCATTCAGAGTTAAGTGATTATCTACATAAAATATATTACAGCACAGTTTTCATAAAAACTGTTACAATATATAACTACAGTATTAGTCACTCAGAAAATACTAACGGGTAAAATACTTCCTAATGGTCAAAACCCACCCATATTCTTAATTCAATTAAATATTTATTAAGCATCTGCTGAATTAAGAGACTATAAAATTTATCCTGAGAGTCTATGTCAGAGGACAGCTTTACAAATGATATCACTAGATTGAGATTCTTCAGTAATAAACTTTTTTTTGGGATGATATCCAAAAAAAAAATCATTTAACATCTCTGAGGCTATTTCTTCATCTGTACAATGGGAGTAACATTCGTACTACAAACCTCACAGGGTTGTTCTGAGTTTCAAATAAAGGATTATGTGTACAAAAATATTTTAAAAATATATACATGAGGTTAGAATCCTCAAGTTAAACTTGCCTACAACAAAGTTCACTTAAAAATAAATTTAAAAGACGCACTGATGCACTGAAATTCTATTGAGTTTCAATTTCATTTCTATACACATTAAAAAAAAATCTTCATACTACAAAATCTGTTGTTCATTTGTTTCACTCAGGTCCCGACTCTTGGTGACTCCATTCAGGGTTTTCTTGGCAAAGATAATGGAGTGGTTTCCCATTTCCTTCTCCAGCTCATTTTACAAATGAGAAAATTGAGGCATACAGGGTTTAGTGACTTGACCAAGGTCACATTGCTAGTGTCAGCAGCTGGATTTGAATTCCCAGTCTTCCTGACCGTCCTAAGTAACTAAACTTCTGAATACCTACAAATACTGTCACTAAGCCTATTACTCCCCTCCCCTATTCTCACTCCCAAGAAATAAAAGAGAAAACAAACTCACATATGCAAAACTATTTATAACAGATTTTTGTTCTAACAAAGAACTGGAAGCATAAAGCAAAGAAGATGATCACTATTGGGGGGATGGTTGAACAAATGATGGCATATGAATAAAAGGAATGACAGTGCTATAAGAAATGATCAAGTGATGGCTGTATAAAAACTTGGGAAGACTTGTATGAACTGAGAGAGGGAAGTGAGCAGAACCAGGCAAACATTTATATAGTCAAAGTATTGTAAAGAAACCCTTTTAGAAAGATTTAAGAATTCTTATATATGCATTAATTAACCATGGCACCAAAGAACTAATGATAAAGCATGGTACTCACTTTCTGTAAGAGAGATGATAGATTCAAGGTACGAAAACCTAACAATCATTTTGCTTGTGGACATGGCAACTGTATGAATTTGTTTTCCTTGACTATGCTTATTCTTTAGGGACTATTTTTTTCTTTATTTCATGAGTGAGAGAGTGAAGAGAATAAAGTAGTAATAGCATCACTGGAAAAGAGTAAATGGAAGGACTTTTTGGAAATGGGGTAACAGAGAAGGAAGATCAGAAGGAAAAACAAACAGGACAACTTTGAAAACAAAAGGTTGAATTTAACATATGCTATTTAAAAACCAACTATACTTAGTAGATTTGCAGTTTCATATACGATGCTCTTTTTCTGTTCTTAAAATAAAATAAAATGGATTTGCAGAAACAGACCTATTTACTGCACAAAGAGATGTTAAAAACACCAGGGCTAGTTGATGATGCCAAATTCTAGTCAAGATACTGCAAAATTCAAGCAGGATGTTCCATTTGGAAAAGGACTTAATGTGATTTAATGAAATCAAACAGCTAATTCCTGGTTCAATGCTTGCTTCATTATTTACTATAAAGTCAACATACAATTCTTCACTACAAATGTTCTGTCTTTTCCCCAGGATACAAAGAAAATGGAACTTGGGAGTAAATCAGCAGACAACGTTTATCTATAACATGAAAATTATGATCTTAAGAAAAACAATGTTCTTTTAAATGATATTTTATTCATAACACTTCAGTGTTGCTAAACTATTGAGCATTTAGATTTATTTGAAGTCTCCAAAATCAAAGTCTCATTTACAGGGTAGCAGACAATTGGATAAAGAAAAAGGAGATAAAGCAAAACTATGGTAAGAAATTGTAAAATTAATTGATGATCTTTGTTAGTTACTGAAAGATTGTAACAATAAGATATAGATTATCTGCTAGTTTTCCTTAAAATTATCTTCATGAAGTCACTGGATACATTCATACATCAAATAACAAAATTTTATGTTCAAAAAGTTTACTCAATTCCAGTGTAGAAATTTTATTAACTCTGTAACAAATGGTACCTTTCTTTTAGACTATGGTAAATCAACATATGTTGTTCGATTCACATTTAAAGACTTCAAACTATTCCTTTAAGAATTAACTCATTCAAAACTCCCTGAAGAATAAAAAGCAAATCTTTCTGAATTGGGTTATATTCTTAGGGAAGCTTAAAGCCAGAAATAAGTTGTACTCTCCTCCTTGCAAACATCAAATAAGCTCTACCTAGAAGTACAGAGCAAGCAGTCCCTAACTTATGAATGGGTTCTGTTCCAAAAGTTCATTTATACAAATCATTTACTTTAAACTCAGAATGCATTTTCCCATTAAAACAATGTTATAAATAGGGGTGTGTTCTCACAATAGCACCCAAAAGCCCAAACAAAGCTGAAACATTACTAACAGTTGCCTTGGGGAAACCCTGCTAGGACTGCTCACCTCCGAGCCTCTGCTCAGACATCAGCCTTTAGCCCTTGGCCTTTGATGGGAGTAAGAGGGGAGAAGAGAAGAACAGTGAAAAGAAGTACAATGAGTAGTCTGGGAGGAAGCCCTAGAAGGTACCACAGCAGCACAATAGGAAGGGGCCTGCCTGAGGGGATTCCAATACACAGAACAATGGCAGAGGAGGGAAGGGGGTTAAGAAGGAAAGAACGGGTTAAATCTGGTCAAGCATAGTATTCATGGTAAATGAAAGCTCCTGAGACAGGAAAGCAGTACTTATGGGTATCTCTGAACTATTGCTAGGGAAAGGATTCCAAGGTGAAGATTGCCAGCATCTATATTTCCATTACATGTATCCCTTTTTCCATGTGAAAGAGCTACATTTTCTCCAAATTATAACTACCCTAAATTCAATTTCAGCAATACACCTATGTGCACACCACGTGGGGGGACTTTAGTCACTGTGGATGATGAAGGTAGGGCACAATGACAAGAACCCTGGATCTGTAGTTCAAGGATCTTAGTTCATATCTTGGTTGTGCGCTCCTTGCTATGGATGTTTGACATTAGCCAAGTCACTCGACCTCTGGGGGTCTCAGTTTCCTCATCCTAAATACAGAAGATTATCACTCTACTTATAGAGCATACAAATATACAAACTTGTAACATAAAAACAATAATGCAAGTGTTAAAGATATGCATCAGGAATACATAAAGCATAGCATGAAAACCAGGGAAGAGAGAGACAACATTAATGACTAGGGAGGAATCAGGGAGGTTTTCAGGCTTGTATGTTGGGTTTTAATGGAAAAGGAGGAATTCAAGGGAGTACATTCCAACACAGGAAACAATATGGGGAAAAACAGAGTTGGGAGAAGGCAGGGTTTGTTTCAGGGACAAAGACTTCTTCTGTATAAGAAGAAGTAACATGAGATAAAGCTGGGAAAATTGGGTGGCACTTGTAGGCCTTGAATGCCAGGCTAGCCACTAAAGAAATTCTGGCAGAAGTAACCTAGAAGGAATATTTTTTTTTCCTTTTTGCTTCAATTGCCATGGTCAAAGACTGTTAATGACCTCCTGGACAATCCTCTGTTTTTAGGACTCTCTACAGACTAGTCCTCAACAAGGACAAACAATATACACTGGCAATCAACCCCACTTGATTTGGTTTCTCAATTGTTTAAGTGATGACCACATAATTAAAAGGGGAGAAGCAGATGAAGGCAAGAAGGAATAGCTCACATTCACAGTGCGTTTTGATATTTACAAAAGCACTTTACCCACTCTGCAGCAAAATAAGCTTGGCAGCAATGTGAAGGATAAAGTAAAGGAATGGTTGATCCTGAAAAGACCATTCAGAGAATTATTGTAATAGGTAGGAGTATAAAAAAGAGAGAAAAATGAGGTTCTTTAGGTTAATGGTACTGAGAGGAGGAAAAGGATTTAGAAGGGAGATAATGGCTGAACAGATCAGACAGGTAAGAAAAATTAAAGTAAAAAACAAATTAAGGTTTTGAATAAGATTCCATCTTCTGAAATAATGAAGTCAGTTTACTGCATGAAAAAAAGTCAGAAGAATGAACAGATTTGGAGAGAAGACAACAGGGAATGTGCTAAAGAGTCCATTTTTATCTTTTGACATCCCACTTCAAATTCAATGTTTGCTGAAACTAACACTCCTATTATATATAATTTGCTTCCTAAAGCAAGGATTTCCATATTAGTACTTAAGCAGTACTAATCCCTTAAAGAAGGCATATTGAAAAAGATGAACTTTATAAGCAGGAAATAATTTCAAGTACATTTTGAAAACAAGAATCATAAACAGCATTATCAACTACATAAAATTTATTTGAGAAACCAGATACTACTTAAAAACTTTTTATTAATTAAAATTAGCTAGACAGAACCACTGAAATATGCAATAATATACACCAAAGGTAGTCACTAACCACAAACTTGAATTAGTAGTTATACTGCAAATGTATTCATCTACTGTGTTGTAATTAAACTTTGAGCACATACATAATTGAGTGCTTCAGCATTTTAATATAAGATGCAAAATTTACCCTGTAATTATTCATAATATGCTTTAATGATACTGGATAGAAATCTAAGACTGCATACTCCACATCTGCTACAAGTATAAAAAGACTATATTAGCAACCTTTTGCTGAAAATAAGTCATGTAAGAAGAATTCTATATAACCATTTCCTAACAAGAAACACAGAGTCTATACCCTTAATCATCCAAATCAATATGTCTACATTTAGTTATAATTTTTAAAAATTGTAATCAAGAAAATACAGTCTACTAGAGTAACATATCCTAGGAAAAAAATCAGCATAAAAGGATACATATGTATTTAGAAATAAGTTTATCAACATTTTTTATCCTAAGAAACATATTGACAAAAGCTACCACCATAAAAATACACAATAAAAAAGGTCCTGTCTAAAAAACAGAATAATTTCCTAAATTGTATCAAAGATTCAATATTTATTCTGTATATTTGTCAAATCTTACTTCTCCATCAATGATTTTACCAGATGAATATGAAATATTCACTAAAATTTCAAATTTTACAATCTGAACATAAATAAGAATTGAATAATCACAAAATATACAAGTTACACCTAGTCCAAGCACTTTGTTCAGAGATGAGAAAACTGATGCCCCAAATAGCAGTTGTGTGATTTTCCCCAAAGTCACATGGATTGTTAATAAAAAATGAAGGCTAGAATCCAAGTCTTTGACTCCAGACTATAAGTACTCTTTCCACTACATTATGCTTTACTACATGACTGAAATTTTATTCATTCAGGCTCAAAATGACAGTTTGATTCATGTATTTGTTCTAAATATAGACAAAGGTGTCTATATAATGTAAAGACTTTTTAATTAAACTGTAAATAAATACATATTTCCAAAGTCCAATTCTCTTGAATTTGCTTCCATGCTAGCTCTCCTTCCAATTTCTTCCCTTTTATGTTGCAAAAGTACAATTACTAAGTCTGGTTCCTTGGGTTTGTCTCAAGGTGCCCAATCAAAGCAATGTATTTTTCCAAATGGAATAATTTCCATCAAAAACAGAGACAGTTTATGGAGAAAGAGTGTATAAGCAATATTTTTATTATTTGAAATGTTTTAATTTCCCTCCAATTACATAGAAAAACAATTTTTAATACTTGTTGTTTTGGATTTTTTTAAGCTTTCAGTTTCAAATTCTATCCCTCTTTCCTTCCCTTCTCCCCTGCCTGAAATGGCAAGCAATTTGATAGAGGATATGTGTGTGCGTATATCTATTTTGTGTGTGTGTGTGTATGTATATATATGTATATGTATGTATATATGTGTGTGTGACTGTATATATGAATGTATCTATATGTATACACAATCATTTAAAACATTTCTATATTAGTCATTTTGTAGAAGAAAACTCAAATAAAACATAAAAAAGAAAGAAAAAGAAAGAGAAAAACAATATGCTTCAGTCTATATTCAGATGCCATTAGTTCTTTCTCTGGAGGCAGATAGCATTTTTCATCATGAGCCCTTCGGGATTTTCAAACTGACAACTATCTGCTCATCTCTAGACAAAAAGATTAAAATATTTCAAATAAAATGGAAAAGCAACACAGTAAAAATGTGGCATCCTTTCTGTAAACAATGGAGAAAAAAGATAAAACATAAGGAGATGGACACTCCACTACGTTCTACTCCCACAGAAAAACAAAACATTAATTCAAGATTATTTTTTTGCCCCAATTCAGAGATAGCCACTTCACTATTAGATCTAAGCTGAAACCACAGATTTATTACCTGATGTCCCCCAAATCAAAAGGTACATGTGCTAGGTTGATGGGGCTAAAAATTAAATATACCACCTGATATGTACATATTACTTATAATTTTCAAAGCACTTTAGTTATCATCTCATTTGATGTTCACAATAATACTGTGAGGAAGAGTTCAAAAGAATATTATGAATTGAAAACCATTTTCAAGGCTAACCCTAATATACATTTTTTAAAAATTTCTCATCATTGAGAAGGTAATGTTTTTTCTATTCTCAGTATAAAATACATACTGTATTAAAAGAAATGCCCTTTCAAGTAAAAAACCCCAAAGGACCTCACCACAAGATGTCCTGAAGCCCATGGCCCTGAAACTAACTCACAGGTTTTATCAAGAGAATTATTCCTCAAAGGCATACATTTCATGTTTTCCTTGGAGGGGCATTAAAAAACAAAACAAAAATGACAACCTTTAATAGTCAAAAGTAACAGGAACAGTAATAATTTTTATGTTATTCAACTCCAACCAAAGGCTTCATTGAGGAGAAAGTGAGGCTGGTGACTTTGCACAGGTCTCCCTCCCTCATTGAAATCCAATTCACTTGCATCTCCTGGCATCACTTCCCTGAGGTCATGGTCCTCTTTGTGAAGGTAGGACAAAACAACAACTACCTACACATAAAATGAGACAACCGCTTCCTCCACCCCTCCTTTTTCCAGTATTATCAGATATCCTACTCCTCTCATAAAACACAGCATCCATGACCACCCTTGTCCTAATTCCATGGCACACTGGCTCTGGAGGGGGGAACACTTCTTGTGCCTTCAAGGCTTTCCCTCTGCCCCCATCACTCAGCAAGGCCTCCTCCTCTGAGGTTCATCTTCCCCCGATTTATCACCCAATTAAGAATCTAAGAGTAATTCAGCAGCTAGAGATCCAGTCTTAACTGTCATATTGACCACCTTTCCTCCATCTTCATTCTTGCTGACTATGGCATCTGAGGCTGCTGACCACCATTTGTTCCTCCTGATTTTAGCGACACTGCTATGCCCTGGCTATCCTGCCTCTTCACATTCACCAATAATGATTCAATGCCCTACCTAGTGACCCCTAAGTGTGGCTGTGACCCCATGACTCTATCAAGGATCATCTATTCTCTCTTTACAGTCTCTGGTTTGTTGACTGCATTAGTTCTTAGGGGTTCAAATATCATCTGTGTAGATAACTGGGAAACTAAGTGGAACCCCAGACCTGGAATCAGGAAGATCTGAGTTCAAAACAAGCCTAAGTCAATTCCCAGCTAGTTGTGTGACCCTGGACAAGTCACTTAATCCTGTCTGCCTCAGTTTCTTTATCTGTAAAATCAGCTAGAGAAGGAAATGTCAAACCACTTGAGTATCTTGGCTAAGAAAACCCAAATAGGGTCAGTCAGGAAGCATCAGAATAAACTGAAACAGCTGAACAACAACAATAAATGTAGGTAACTCCTAAATCAATATATCCTGTCCTAGTTTCTCCTAAGTCATCCAATTCCAACTGCCCACTGGACATTCTGAGCCAGATGTACCATAAACATCTCAAATGCGAAAGGCACAAAACAGAATTCAAAGAAATGCAGGATCATGGATTTAAAGCTGAAAAGAAACTTAGAAGTAAATTATTTTAACCTCATGTTGCAGATGAAGAAATTGCTCTGTGGAAGGTAAGTGGCACGCTCAGGGTCACATAGCTAGAAATATGAGGATGGATCTGAATTCAAGTCCACCATTCTATCCACTATATCACATTATGTTTCCTCACAGAACCATCCCTCTTTCTGCTGAGGCTACCATCATTCTTAGAGTAAGAAGGTAGGGCCACATATCTAATCATCTGCGAAATCTTGTCCATTCTCATTCCATAATCTCTCATAGCCATCCTCTTCTCTCTCCTCTCATGCCCAACACCCTAATACAGTACTCAACATCTCTCACCTAGTCTGTTCTAATGACCTTCTAACTGGCCTCCTTCCTCAACTCTTTTTTTACTCCAATCCACCCTCTACACAGCAACTAAGGTGATTTTCTTAAAGTCCACGTCTGACCATGTCACTCCCCTTCTCTACTCTCTGACTTCAGCAGCTCCCTACTGCCTGTAGGCTGAGACAGAAATGCCCATTTGCCTTTGAAAGCCCCCTACACAATCCAGCTTCAGCCTTCCCATGACTACACCCTACAGTCCAGTCCAACTGGCCTTTGTCCTGTTCCTCACATACAACATTCCATCCCCATGCCTGGACAGTGAACTCTTCTCATCTCAGGCTTTCCTGATTCTTTCAATGCTCTGCTAAACAACACATTCTGCTTGAAGTTTTCCTGTTTTTCCAGAGGGAAGTGTCACTTCTTCAAAATTATATTATCTATATTTGTAAACTTTTTATGTTATGTGTCTTTGCCAATAAAGAGTAAGCCTTTTGGGAGCTACAATGGTTTCATTTTTATCTTTGTATTTCTACCACATAGCAGTGCCGATCTGATAAATGCTTGTTGATTGCTTTTAGTATATTTTCCCTGCAAAATCCCTAATTTTCCCTCAAGACAAATTTCCAGGGATAAATCTTAAGAGTCATTTCAATCCTTCCGTGTAAAAGATTGAAACCTATGACTATTCTTTGATATAATAAAATGGACAACTTAAGAGCTTAACAGAAACAAGCCTAATTTGAGAAGAACAAAGTAAATCAAATCTGATTATCCTGGACAATTTTTAACATTATAAGAAATTGAATCTAGGCTAAAATGTAAACAATGTGTTTCTGAATTGTAAAGCCATTAGTTCATTAAAAAAAAAAAAAGAAATGAGTTTAAGTTAAATTTAAAATGTTAAACTACAAAGCTCAAATATTCTCTGTCCCAAAGAGGCATTGTGCTCAGTGAGGAAGCAAAGCACCCAAAAGTCACAACAACCATTTCACATAAACATAAATCATGCTAAAAAAAAAAAAAGTAATAAAGCACACAGTAAATAACAGAAGGGAAATTCTGTTACTAATAGTGCTAGATACACATAAGCATAACTAGTTACACAGATCTGGTTTTCAATTCCTGGAATGCTTCTAACATAAGATAGCTGGTACACATTTTCTGAGAGGATAGCTTCTTTCAAACAGAGCAACATTTCTGCAAATCTCCTGACATCATTGACCAACTGCTTGGTGTACTGCAGATCAAAAAACGGAGCTGTTAGAGCAATTCACATTGGAATTCATTCGCCTCAAAGAGCTGCTTGGAGGGAACGCAAATGCACCATTCCCCAGTATCCAGAATTAGGAAGAGCAAAAAGACTTCATAGAGATAACTGTTCACATGATAAACCACGCCTGCTCTTCCCTCATTCCGCCACAGTATCTCAATTGCTGCAGTGTTTTGATGTCCATTTTGTAAAGGCCTATATGGTAATGGAAAACAAAAATCCTTTAACAAAAAAAGAAGACAATATATTAAGTACATGGGAACATAATGAATGCTATTAAGCTCCTATTACTTTATTTCTAAGAATGAGAAAACATTTGGGGAGAGCTTCAGGGCAGCACCTCAAGCCTGAATGATGACATGTAAAGTAACACTATTTTTTCCACAATTTTTATCTGTGAGTACTCAATCTCTTTAAATTGATCTTGAAATTTTTATATTTAGCCTACACAACATTGTGGGATAGAAAGTTCTCAGTTTTCTCCACAGTAAAATGTGTGTCTTTTATCTTAAAGTTTAGACCATTTTCCAGTTCAGGAATACCTTTACATCTATATGTGCTAAAGTGGTGGGTGTATAAACGTTTACCCTATATTGCTCAAATTATGAATGTATCACACTCCTCCCTTTAGACTTCATCTTTCCAGAATGAAGAGTCGTTACTTGGCATCTATGCTCTAAAAGGAAAATGATATAAATTTGTTACAATAACATTTGTCTGAATTTTATGGGAGCATTAATTTGCTTAATTTGGTAAAAATCAATACAATCACCTTAGCCATCAAAATCACTGTTAACTCCCACAGTTACATCTCTTAGGATCACATTCTCAGATGTCCTTACTCGATAGAAAGATGCCCCCAAAGAGAACGAAGATGAGGAAAGCAACAAGAGTTGCAGCAAGTAAATAGAGAAAAGAGTCATGCCAGAGGTAACACACAAGTTTGAGGGTGCTGAAGGACTGATATATTGAAGATGTCCGAAAAGGAATACACCAAAAGCATGAAAAAAAAACCTCAAACCTTATAAATATCCAAAAAGGGCAAGTGAGAGTACATTAATAACAATGGATCTCTATGCAAACTCTCCTTTCTGAACAAAATCTTTCCAGTCATCTCTACCTGAATCAAGGCCATTGCATCACTGACCATTCTCCTCCCACAGAACCTTGGGTGCTATGCCTAGGATGCTGAGCTCTACACCAGCTCAGTCACTTGCTGACCATTTCCAAACTAGGAATAATCAAACCCCCTCTCAGCTTTCAGGTTCTTCTTCATGGGTTAGCCTCCCCCCATAAAATGTAAACTCCTTCAGTGTAGGATTGTCTACCTTGTCTGTATTTTTATCTCCAGCATTTAACACAGCTCCCCTTCTTACCACTCCAGCTCAAGTTCTCATCACCTCTCAAGTCCTCTTTGGTCTTCCTGCCTCAAGTTTCTCCTCACTGTACTTCCTCCATCTTCCAAACAGCAACCAAAGGGATCTTCCTAAAGCTCAGGTCTAACCACACCACTCTACTCCAAGCCAAGCAGGCCTTTTCTGACTGTTGCTCAAATAGCCCTCCATTTCTGGTGCTTTTCCACTGGCTGTTCCCCTTGCCAGAAATATTCTCCCTCCTCACCTACACTTCTTGGAACCCCCTACTTTCTTTCAGAGCTCTTTTGAAGTGCCACCTTCTACATGACATCTTTCCTGATGCTCTCAGATGGTAGTACCCTCCTTCCCTAAGCTACCTTTGGATTCATTTTGCCCATATCCTATAAAGACTCATGTATATATAGGATGTCCTCGAGGTCAAGGACCATTTCACTTTTCTCCTTCTATCCCCTGGGCTTAGGACAATGCCTGGCACATAGCAAGACTCGATGCCCAGAGTCACAGGGTCACACACACCAAGTTACTAATGGCATGTATGATATTCAGTCCAACTCTCTCCTTGGACATGATATACTTTCCCATATGAATATGTACCAGTGCAGTTTCTTAAGTGAAAATTGACATTCCACAGGAAATTACAATTCCAAAAATATTTCCACATTAAACTGGCACATCATTTTATGCTAACTCTCCCATCACTTCACTTCAAAGCCAAAGTATTTGTAGATTATGAAGAAAAAATACAGAAATGGTAACTAGCACTTTCAGAGACCTGCCAAAGAGCTCCCAGGTGAAGCTGGAACTGTGCAAACAGACAAGTGAACCAAAAACATTTGTGCAACTCTCCCCGACTAACACTACACTATGTGAACGCTGACTTCACCTGAGACAGTGTGGTACCAAGGAAAGAACAAAGGCTCTAGGCCAGGGCCAAAGGTCCAAATCCCAATGCTGATACTAAGAGTATGATAAGATTTTGTGCAAATCGCTTAAACTCCACAGTGCTCCACCTCCACCCCCAGTAAAACGGCACAGACAGTCTCAAGTTCTCTTCCGCTCAAATCTTATGAAGGGCTTTTCCCTAGGGCTTTCCAACTATGACTTGGGTCACAAGTATTTCCCCCTCAAACAAAAGCCAAAACCCAGGTGCTTCGGGAGGAAATATTTCCAATTTGTGAACTATTCAACCAAAGCTGTAGAATGGCCCAATGTCGACATCTCTACACTTCCATCTCAATCTTTCTTCCTCAAGAAAAACAAGAAAAAAATAAGCCTGTTATTTCAGAAATCTGCTCTTTTAACACACGAGACACGCGAGACAGCCTTAAAAAGTGGTTGTGGCGGTTGTTTGGGGGGGCCTACCGCCGTCTTTCTCCCAAGTATAAAATAACCCTTAGTCCACGGCCCCAAAATGCTCAGGCCCAGGGTACGGGACACGCAGAGTGACCTTTCGGCTCTTCGGGAACCACTTTCCGAGCACAGCTGGGCTCTCGCGTGCCCTGCCACCCTCCTCTCCCTCCAGGCCGGGGGGGTGGGGTGGGGAGCTGCTCCCGGGCCCTGCCATGACCCCCGCCAATTCGCAATCTCTGGGGGGGGGGGGGGGGAAGGGAAGGGGGGCTTCCGCCTCGCCCCGAGCCGCGGCAAGCGGAGACCGAACAGCTCGTTCTACGGCCGGAGACTGGACATGGAGCTGGGGGGCCGGAAGGTAGTCGGGGGGAGGTGTACAGGGGAGGAAGGAAAGAGGTTAGAGGGGGGCAAAGGCAGGGAGGGAGGGAGGGAAATGAGGAGGAAAGAGGTAGGAAAGGAGAAGGGGAAGGAGGTGAGGAAGGAAGGAAGGAAGGAAGGAAGGAAGGAAGGAAGGAAGGAAGGAAGGAAGGAAGGAAGGAAGGAAGGAAGGAAGGAAGGAAGGAAGGAAGGAAGGAAGGAAGGAAGGAAGGAAGGAAGGGAGGGAAGGAAGGAAAATAAGAAAAGGAGAGAAAGGGGTGGAGGGAGGAAAAGGCACAAGGGAGGGGGCGCTGCCCCAGGCTCCCCAGCTCACAGGACGGCCCCGGGGGCGGCGGTTTCCCGGTCACCTCCAGACCCAGGACAGCCGCGCAGGGCGCACGGGGCTCCGCAGTCTCCTTTGGGTCCGACCGGTGCAGTTCTACCAGAGCCCCCTCCCAAACCCTCCCAGCGAGCGCAGGGGCCCCCACCTCTCCTTCCCGACCAGAGAGGGCGGGCAGAGACCCTCCTGCCTAGGGGCCGGGGACGCCCCCGGTGGAGGGCCGCCCAGCCTCGGACCCCGAAGGTTGAAGCCGCAGACAGGAAAGGGAGGGCGGCTGTGCCAACGTCGCCCCCCGGTCGGGCTGGCCCCGCACCGGCTGCCCGTCCCGTCCCGTCCCGTTGCGGGGAGCTCCGCACGGGGCCGAGCCGACGAGGGCGACCCCGGGAGCAGCTTCCCCTCCGGGGCCGCGACCCTCGCTCAGCCCCGGCCCCCGAGCCTGGGGGACGGGAGCCGAGGGGAAGGGGCCGGGTGGGGCCCGCTCCGGGCGCGCCTCCACCTCCCCCACAGCCGCGGCGAGGGAAGGCGGGCCGGCCACACTCACCCGGGGAGCGGAGGGTAAGCAGGGCGAACATCGAGGTCCTCGGGGGCCGTGGACGTGTCCCGTAGCCCTCTGCCCGCGGTGGAGAGTCCGCTCTCCCGGAGCCGGCTCCAGCGCGTACTTGCGGCCGTTACAGCCACCTTCCCCACCGACTGACGAGGGCTGCCCCGGCTCCCCGCCCCTGCCCTCGAGCTGCGGGCGCCCCGCCCCCATCCAGCCTCCCGCTCGGCACGTGGTCGGCCCCCGGAGCCTGACGATTGGCTGGGGCCAGAAAGGGGCGGGACTTAGGCTCCCCAGTGTAACAGGTGGAGGGGGGGTGGCTTGGGTGTCCCGTAACTTCAGCTTCTCCCCAAATTCGCTTTGCCTGCAGGGAAGCCTATGGTTGGAGCCTCTGAGCGGGGTTAGAACTGGTCTTAACGTAGCCGCTTGGGAAGTGCTCCGTGCGGCCTCCTGACCACCGAGGAACGTGCTAGCAAAGCATGCGCTTGGGGCACACCCGACGGCAGCCTAGACCCCTTAAGTGACCCGCGGCTGCTGTGGTCCTGGGGTCAAGTACTTGGGGACAAGAAATGTTTCCCAGCAGCTACTGATGGGTCAGGATGTTGGGGAGGACCAGCTGGGTCACCGGAAGGATTCCCTTAGCCCGCATGGTGCCTTTGCACTGGCAGTTCCCAAAGCCTGGAATGCACTCCCTTCTTACCTGCCAGCCTCTCTCTTCCTTTAAAATGCATCTCAGCCATTCCCAAAGGGTAATAAAACTGTGTATATCCTTTAATTCAGCAATACTACTACTAGGTCTGTGTCTTAAGGAGATCATAAAAAATGGAAAAGTACCACCATGTAAAAAAATATTTACAGCAGCTCTTTTTGTGGTTGCAAAAAATTGGAAATTGAGGGGATGCCCATCAGTTGGGAGTGGCTGAACAAATTATGGCATATGGATATAATGGAATACTATATTATGCTATAAAAAATGGTGAGCAGGTCGACTTCAGAAAAATCTGAAAAGACTTACATGAACTGATACTGAGTGAAATGAGCAGAACCAGGAGAACACTACACATAGTAACACTGTGTAATGATCAGCTTTGATAGACTTACGTCTTCTCAGCCACAGAATGACCTAAGACAATTCCAAAAGATTCATGATGGAAAAGTGCTATCTACATCCAGAAAAAGAACTATAGAGTCTGAATGTAGATCAAAGCCTAGTATTTCTTTTTTTTTTCTTGTGGTTTTTCCCTTTTGTTCTGATTCTTCTTTAACAATAAGGCTAAGGTAGAAATGTTTAATATTATTGTACATGTATGGCCTATATCAGATAACTTGCCTCTTGGGGGGAGGGGAAGGAAGAGAGGAAGGGAGAAAAAAACTGGAACTCAAAAATCTTATGAAAGTGAATGTTGAAAACTATCTTTATGTGGAATTGAGAAAAATAAAATACTATCAAGTGGGAAAAAAATAAAATGCAGTTCAGGTTCATCTTCTGCAGGAAATCTTTGCTGCTCCTCCTCTGTTTCCACCAGCTCCTAGTGACTATTTGTCAAACTCCCTTGCATTTAATTACTTTCTGTGTAGAACTAGGTATCAATCAGGAATTCTTGATGGAAACTCCCTTAAATTGTTTCTAAAAATCTTTTTGATAACTATTTCAATATATGGGGCAACTAGATGGTGCAGGGGATAAGAATGCCAGGTTAGAAGTCAGCAAGACTTATCTTTCTCAGTTTAAATCAGGCTTCAGACCCTTACTAAATCTGTGACCCTGGACAAGTCACTTGTCCCTGTTTGCCTCACTTTCCTCATCTATACATCAACTGGAGAAAGAAATGTCAAACCACTTCAGTATCTTGGGCCAGAAAACCCCAGGGGTCATGAAGACTTGGACACAACTGTAAATGCCCTAACAACTACAAGTTCAATATAAAATTGTTTTTCTTTTGTTAGTCTATGTGTGTTGCATATAAAAACATTATGCTGAAAGTACTCTATTGGCTTCATCCAATTACCAATGGGATCCATGAAACAAAAAAGATTAAAAATCCATGATACAGATATATACAACCAATGACACAGACAGAAGTTTATGTTAACTTTACATTTATGCTGCATATGATTTTTATACCCAATTGTTTTCCTTGTTAGAATGTAAACTCATCATGAGTGTAGATTGCTTCAGTCTTTGTACTTAGGTATCTAGCACAAAGAAGGAATTTGATAAAGACTTATTGGTTTATTGATTGAATAAATGCATGTTGATCAACTGAGAAGTAGAAAAGATCATAGCAACAGAAATACAGAGCTGGGAGAGACCTCAACTTCTTCATTTTAAAAATAAAGGAAACTGAGGCCCAGGGAGGCTAGATAATTTGCCTAAGGCCACACACAGATCATAGGATCATCCATTTAGAGTTCAAAGAGACCAAGAAGGCCAGCTAGTTCAACCCCCTAATTTTACAGGTAAAAAACTGAAACCAAGAAAAATTAAATTGACCAGTCATACACTTGTTGATTGTATACTGTCTTCCCCTTTAGACTGACTTCCAGGGGATAAAGGACTATGTTTTTTAAAGCCTTTCTATCCCCAGACCTTAGCACAGTGTCCTGCACACACTTAATGCTTAATAATTTCTTATTGACTGACTGGGAGAGTTCTTTAGATTTAGAAGACTGCTATGTTATGTGGTTGAATCAAGGTCACCACAGGGACTGAGCCCTGGATGCACCCAGTCAAGCAGCTTATTAACAGCCCAGTCATAAGGAATGCTGCAACAGAAGATGTAGGTTGACTTTCCAAAGGCCAAAGGCCTCCAGGTCACGACAGGTATCAAAATTGGAAATTACATCCTTTGGGCAGGTAAGTGGTGCAATAGATAGAGCAACCTGCCCTGCAATCAGGAGGACCTCACTTCAAATTTGACCTCAGACACTTGCTAGCTATGTGACTCTATGCAAGTCATTTATCAAATACAAAAAAAGAAAGAAAAGAAACTGTCCTTCCTTTTAACGTGTTTGCTATCTTACCTCTGACCTGGTGACATCTTTGCCCTGGTGACATCTTTGCCCAGCGTGCCCCAGAACCAACAACCCCTTTCTTGAGAAAGGAAATCTGTGGAAAAGAAGGGGGAGGGAATGAGAAGGAAAAAGAGGTCAAAGGCAGATCTTCACCCCATATCCCACTGCCTGTCACTAGAGCCATACATGACCTGGACCCTGGGGCATTTAGAGAAAACTGATGAAAATTTGAACGACAGGGCACAATCAAAACAAAAACTCCTGCTTCTAGGGTGGACAAAACGCATCAAACAAGTTATTAATCTTGACTCCAAAATGAGATACACGGAGTCAATTCAGACCAAATTCTGGAACTGAATATGAAAGACATTTCATGTACCCAGCAACTGTGTTGTCCTGACCAGAGAACATGGGGAGTATAATTTGGGGGAAAAAATACAACAGAAGAAAAAGGTTCTTAAATGATTACCAGGATGTGATATTTATATCTTTATATTTATTATTTAATTGTGCTACATTTATAATGGGAGGAATTTTGAAGTAATGGATGGATTGTTGAGCCCGCATTCAGAACAATCTGAATTCAAATCTTGGCTCCAATGAAGAATAAGATCTACATTTTCAGACATGGCCAACACAGCAGGCTATTTTGTTTGGTTGCAAAGGAAGGTTGTTGTTTTTTTTTTATTTTGTGAGTGGGAAGAAAGATGAGGATAAATGATAACAGTGCAAAAAAAAGATAAGAACATCAGTGAAGCATTTTTTCTACAGTGCCCAGAATGGAAGGAAATTCAGAATGAAATAAGTATGTGGGACAGCTTTGGAACTAACATACTGAATGTCATATACTTTAAAAAGAAACAGTGAATAATTCATAGTTTCATGTATAGTAGTCTGTTTTTGGTAAAGGAAAAATGTTCATATTTGCTAGTGTTTTCCAAAGAAAAAATAAAAATAATTCTAAAATTATTTTTTAAATGATCTCTGTCACTTGTTATCCCTGAGCAAAATTGTTTAACCTCATTTGGGCTATTTTTTATATGCAAAATGGGAATTATAATCCCCATAGTCTCTCTTTCGAAGAGCTGTTTGCAAACTTTGAAGATTTTATGTAAATATCTATTACTCCTACTACTAATAAAACTGGACTTACTTCAAAGGATCCATTTCCAAATTCAAAAGGGTTGGAGTTAGTTGTTTTCGTTTTTGGTTAAGTTTGCCTGAAACATAGTTGCCAACCTAAATGCCCAAGCACAGTTCATTATGACACCACCTCAGAGTTGGGAAAGCCATTCCGATGACATGCTGTTAAAAGATTTATGCAAAAAGTATCAGGCTATAAAGAAAGATTATCTCTCTGTTCAGCCACTATGGTACTAATGTATATGTCAGGAGAAAGAAACCAAGAGTTTCAGTAATGGAGTCTTCCACTGTACTCTGTGAAACTTGAATATTAAGATAAATCTGACAACATTTGTCCTAAGAAAAGCACTAGAGCTAAAATGCTGTTAAAAAATATCTAGTGCATATGAACCACAGACTCAACTATGGAAGATTTGAAAAGAAAAGCTTATTATCTACAGTTTTATGATCAAAATCAGACTGTATGACAAAATGGCTCTCCATTGATGCTTCCTACATCCAACTAGCTATTAGAATGCCAAATTTAATTGCTTCATCAAAACATTACTTAATCTTGATGTGTAATTGGGGAAAAATAAAATACTATTTTTAAAAAACTACTTAAAAGAACTTGGAATCCTTATGGAACCTCTTACATTATTTACCTCCCTCCTTCAGGTGGTGGGTTAAACACTTTTTGTCAGTGATTTTCTTTCATCTCCTCCACATAAAATACTGAATAAGCAAGAAAGCAAATGAGAATATCGTGGAATTTTAGAGCTGGATGGGAATTCAGTCACACCCCTTCATTTGATAGATGAAGAACCTTCAGACTCAGGCACAGGTGGCATAGTACATGGAGTGTTGGACTTGGAGTCAGGAAGACCTGAGTTCAAATTCTGACTCAAACCTTTAGCTCTGTAACCCTGGGGACAAGTCACCTAACATCTCTGTGCCAACATTTCCTCTTATATCCCTGTTAGCATGGGGATAATAATAGCAGCTATCTCACAGGGTCGTTGGGAGGATCAGATGAGATTACAAAGGTAAGAAGCTTGATAAACCTCAAAGTGCTATATAAATGCTAGCTCTTATTATTAAAGGCTCAATGATTTGCCCAAGGTCACACAACTTGTCAGTGGCACAGTTGGGATTCAGATTCCAAATTCTCTTTCTGTGACACTGCACTGATAGCACAGGATTTTTACATCAATCTTTAAATGATCATATCTTTAACTAATACTTTGCAATGTCTGTTTAGGTCAGTAAATTTCTCCCATTTACTTTATTTGTAGACTTTTGATTTATTAAGTAAAGTTAACAACGTTGACTCAAGAAAATGATCAACATAGGGTAGGACCAGTCAGGAGTTGGGTTTCATCATAAAGTCATAACTGTCCTGAAGCATTCTATAGCCCCCAGATAGAGAGTGTGTTGCTTCTCTTTTAAATCTTTCCTGGAAAGGTTGATAGAGATGTTGGAAGGAGAAGGAGCCTAATGACAACATTGTTAATCTTTTTCTTCATCCACTCCCTAGAACAAATATTACTGAAACTTGTGAGAACAGTGCTATTCCTAGGAACTTAAATGAGTGTTTTTCTACCTGACTGTATTTATATAAGGATGGCTGCTTATGTTACAGAACCTAGAAAGACTTCACTGCCTGCCTGTGAGAGAAAAAAATCTATGTATAAGCCTGGTACAATAAATGCTACCTAATCTCATTATTAGTCACTCAAGAAAGGAATAGAAAGAACTACTAATCTTTAGTCCCATAGATGTCTGAATGTCAAATTAAATGAGGTAATTAAAGGAGCACTTTTCTCAATACTCAATAGTCTGCAGCCTAAATTAAGAAAGGAGAAAAAAGAGAACAGTAGTAAGTTAAGAGAGCACTAGGATGTTGAGGCTCATTATCCGGTTCCCCAGTTTCAGAGAACTTTACTGGAAAACCCCTAGAAACGTGATAACTGTCATCAAGGGTATGAAGAACTGAACTGTGGTAGAGTCATCCACCTTCACAGAATTACAGCATTTAAGAGTTGGAAGGAAGCTCAACAGCTATCTAATCAAATACATCCAGGAAAGGAATCTGCATCATAAACAAGGTGTCCTCCAACCTCTCCTGGAAGACCTCCAATGAGACAGACCTCACCACTTCTAGAGGCAGCCATTCCACTTTTGGACAGCTCTAATGGTCAGGACATTTGATCTCATAGCAAGTCTAATCACGTTGGCCTGTCACTTTCACACATTGCTCCTGGTTCTGTCCTCTAGAACCAAACAGAAAAAGACAAATCCTCTCTCCATATGGCAAGACTCCAGATATTTGAAGACAGCTCCCCATGTCTACCCTGAATCTTCTCTTCATCAGGCTGAAAATGTCCAATTCCAACAACTGATCCTTCGATGACATGGCCTTAAAGCCCTTCACCATCCTGGTATCTATCCCTTCTTGTTCTGCTTGGCCTTGGCAGACAGAATTAGGAGTAATGGGATGGATGCTGAAAAGAGGAAAAATTAGGGTTGATGTCAGGAAAAACTAACAATTTAGTTTCCATCCAAAAATGGAATGGGCTAGGTTGGATAATCCCTTATCAGGGATAGTAAGTGTTTAATAAATTCTTCTAAAATGAATAAATCAATAGAAGGGATTCTTGTTCAGGTACAGATTGGATTAGATGGCTCCTGAGGTCCCTGTTAACTCAGATTTTTGATCATGATTCTGGCTGGGGACTGAAGGCTTGGAAGTCTTAAAGTAATTGGGGTTCCATGACAAATTCAGTTCAGAATGTGTTCAAATATAATTTAATTTAATCTTGGAGCAAGATACTCTGCTAAAGCATATGAACATGCTGCCTCTTATTATCAACTGGAAACCAGCAGGTACCTTTCCAGGATCTGGGTTTTATGAGCCATAGAGACAGAAAAAGACGAAAATGAGCAATTGGTGCTAACACATTCTTAAGGTTAAATCTTATGGGACTACAACTGATATTACTCTGAGTTTGATTCCAGGTATGATTGTCAAGAAATACTATTGAGCCAACAATTCATAATATCAGCAGCCCTATGGGGGTGACATCTGTGAACTGCAAGTGGAATTCTCTCTCAGGGAAAGCTGGGAGAGCAACTTTTGGGATGGATTGAGGAAGGACTCTCCTAGCTCAATTTCCCCAGTGTGATATTTTCTTTTGAATGAAAAATTTGCCCATCTAGCTAATATTTTAAGCCTGGATGTGATATTTAATACAATTGGTTACCAACATGACTCTTGCCTGGAATTGACATCAAAGCAGGGGAGCATTTTTTCCTTACTATAGTTCTGTTCCTATTTTTCCTTTTATGGTAAATTTCTATCATCATCACAGGTGGTCAGTAGATCAAATCTTTATCTAAACTATTAGGAAACATCTGAGCCACTATAATGAGATGCCAATGTGTAAGACCTAAACTATTTAGCAGAAATTATACTGCTTTTCATGTCCTAAACGACTAAGTAGATGAGTACCATACTTAGGCTTATCATTTGGCTGGTACAAATCATATACACATGTATAAGATAAGGTTCTTGAAGTATCTAAGAGTGTTTTTTTATGGGAATGATTGAACAATGTTGCACCAGTTTGTGGGATCAAGCTATAAATCCATAATATAAAACATTTTCTGTTTTATATTGAAGAAAAGAACTTCATTGCAATAATTTTTCTTTGAAGGGAGAAGCTTGTAAACTAAATCTTGTGTTACTCCAAAAGGAAATACAGTTTTACTAAGGTTTATTATTGAATGTGGGAGTAATAACTATGTGGAGAGTATCCAGAAGGGCAAACATATTTTTATTATATGTAACTCATTTGCTAAAATCTGCAATTATTATTCTGTTCCCCATCACATTATTCCCCATCACATTCTTTTGTTACACTTAGAGTAAAATAAGCATCTTTTGGGCAAATTCATTTGTGTGGCCATAAAAGTTAGGCATAAAAGTCAACTACTTACAAAGAGTGTTGTTACCTATGAGCTCCTATATAGAACTGAATCCTTAGCAGCATCTCATCCTCTTATGAGAGGTATGAGCAGCTGAAAGTGAATAAATAACTGAAGTAAACAGCTAGAGAATTTTTTGAGGAAAAAAGAAAGATCAGATGATTTTATATATATGTGAGTGTGTGTGTAGGTATCTAATATAAAAACTGGATTTAGAATTTTACATTTGCCTAGTGTTAACAGGATTTTATTGAACCAGTCTCTAACCAGAGAATGATGAAACAGCAGCCAGAGACAAAGTGTTAACAGGGGTTTAATTAATAAGTTTCATTATGAGGAACAGATTTGCAAATCAGGAATTCTCCTGATCAGAATTCCACCTTGCTGAAGTGAAGGCAGAGGTTATATACATAAATTACAAGTAGGAAAGGAGGGGGGAAGGTGGATTACAATCATTTACCAGTTCCTGAGTTTTTTCCCACAACAAGCCCACAAGTGGAAGACAATACAACAATTCTGCAGACCTGTGGGAGCAATATTGTTCAAGTCTTTGGGGCTTGGTACTTAGTGGGATGCAGGACCAGAGTTCTGTGATGGGAATGGGTTCTACAATCTTTGATGCACTTCACTTAAGGTACACAGGCACAAGAATGCTGTAATTGTGAGAACATTGTCAAGGGTTTGACTGATCATTTCAAGAGTTCTCATTGTAAGTCTGACTTCGAAGCAAGAAAGGCAGCTTTTGAGAAATCTAAATTATTAGTATATTCATTATACACATTATATCAATTAATATGAAATCATAATTCCCTTCATACTAGATATATCAATATCACAAATTGTTAACTTACATCACAGAGCAGGTTATAGGTAATGAAACTGAAGTTTTGCCTTTTAAGGGGCTTGAATCCATGCTAAGGGTAAAATAAGCGAATACCAGTCTAAAAAAGTTAAATGGTGAGGAAGTCAATGCCAGTTTAAAAAGCACTCAAACCTTAGCTTACATATCTTCATCAGCAAATATAAAATTCATAACCAGAAGGGCTCATTCTACAAGTCAGATCCTCATAGGTGTTTTTTTTAGGTTCAGTGTCTAAATCAATTATCTGGTTTAGATAAAGATAGGAGCAGCAAGGAGTGTGGATAAAGGTAAATTCTTTGATCTAGGGTTTCTAATTTGATTGTCTTTATATAATTCTATCATTAATAGGATGAGAACCATAAGGTTTGAACTAGTATTCACCATGTAACCTAGTTATTGGCAAAGCAAAATTAAAGTCACTACATTAAATTCTACGAAGATAAATATTTTGCAAGAGATCTTAACCGAAAGGGGATCTCTGCAACTGACATGAGAAGCAGATCTGCTACAAGAAGCTGCTCTAAGAACCTGCCTGATCCGGAATACCTAAGACAAGATCAGAGGACTACAGTACAAGATGTTATCAGAAACCAGACAGTTACTTAAGACATCTGAGCCCTAAGATGTGATGAACTGATGAAACAGAACAGGAAAAATGGGTTACTGAGAAAAAGACTGTTGACCATACACTGGTCTTCTTTGTAAGGTCTGCTTGCTGAAGTAGATGGCTCCCAACAATTCCTGATATTGTTGTTCAATTTTTCTTCCTCCTCCCCTCACACTGTTCCTATCCTGAAAAACCGCCTAAGCCCTATAGTTCAAAAACCCTTGATAAAGTGTTTAGTACCTTCAGGTCTTGTTGTACCCTGGTGAGTCAATCTTTAGATTTATAATTGTCATATCACTTAGTGATTCACTGAGGAAACTGTGTCTCTCAGTGAATCAAAGAGGGGAATGAGGAAAATTTTAAAGCTGCATTAATACTAAAATGCAATATTGTCTTTTCTGAACCCCCTCCCCTTCACCTTTCAGCCTAGCTTTTAGAGAAACTTCTCATTCTAGCTGAGGAATGTGATCATATTCCTGTCTCTCCCAAGGTCTGGGCAGGGCCTTTTTGTTTACCCTGTGAACAGAAGCCAACCTGAGCTGGTTAACACTACCAAGAGAGTTTCAAGTATCCTTGTTCCCACCAAGTGGGAACAGAATGGTTTTCCTTGCTCAGATTGCTGGAGGATGCTGAATCTCATTATAAGGTCTTGTTCCTTAGCTGATCATATCCTCTCCACAATGAAATAATTTGGAAGAGCTGAGAGCTCTTAGCCTACCTCCTCCTTAAATATCCACCAATCAGGGTTGTCTTTCTCTTGTCAGGAAAGATCCCAATAATTTGTTATCGGGAAGACAGATCTGGATGTAAACTGGCCTGGGATGTTCCTTTGGCATCTTTGGTCACCAAGAGAGATCACTAACCTCATTTTATTGATTATTTACTAGCCTAGTTAATAAATTGCTTTTTTAAACCTGGAACCTTATCTCTTAGAATTTTCACTCAAAAGCCAAAGTCATAGTATTTTCTCAATGAAGTAATAAATAGATGTTACTTTTCCATTTTCATACACCCTAAATATAAACACATTAAATTACAGGGAAATCTATATTCACAGAGAAAATAGTTTTGCAAAGATCTCATAAGCTTATCCCAGCACTGAAGATACATAAGAAGAATGAATTTATTACTCTCTTTACTACTCACCTGACCAAATTGACCTTTTTTGGCAAAATGGATATTTGTAAGGATTCATTTCCTTGAAAAAAAAATTGTAGGCTTTCTCACTACTGTTCAGATCCAATAAAAGACCTAATGAAGAATATTCTTTAGTAACACAATACAAGTTTTTACCTCAGACTGTGGTTAACCTACTTGCCAGCACTACTAAATTCTAATATAATGTAGCACTTTCCCCTTCCTTTTGCTTAAAAAAGAATTGATTAGAGGGAATAATAAAAATGACCATTTTCTGATCAGAAGGGAAGATTTCAACCACAAATAAGTATTAATTAGAGAAAACAGCCAGGCATAGTGACTGTAAAAATATTCAAGAAAGCTCCAGTACCTAGCAATAATGTGGGGCTTTTCTGGAAGTGATAAGAAGAAAGAACTGTGAAGAAACTGGTGAACTACATCAGTTATTAATGAATTAGCTTGATTCTTTTAGTGCTTGGCTGTTTAAACCTCTAAGAGAAGAATTTCTACATATAGAAGTGTAACAATAATTTTGACACGCTTTGATACTAAATTAATCAGTATTTACTCAGTTCATTGTGATTAATGGGTATCAGTGATTGCATAAGAATAATAGAATTAAATAGAATTAAGAATTATGTATTAATAATATTTACATTACATTGGATTACATTGCTTTTAGTTGAATTATAGGATTGATTGGCTGGTTGATAGTTGTCCTTTGTTTCTCAAAGAGGAAAAAAATGACCTCACTATGTCCAGGTGAAGGTACAGTGTGTCTGACTATGACCAATCAGACCAATATGAGCTTGGAAGGTTCTACTACACTTCAGGCACAAATAGTCCACATCAATTTGGAACGGAGATGTCTCTAAATTTGCACATCTCACATTTCTTTTAAGCTATTTTGGAGGTTCTGTTCATAAAAAAGGACTGCCCCTAGTGGCTCCCATCAATGCCTTGGTCAAATCTCTTTACCTCTTTCCCTTGCCTGCCATAGTCCCTGCATCAGGGTCCCTGAGGGAACAGGTAAGTAAGCCAGGATAACCTGGGCTGAGGTTTCTTCTACTAGAGTGACAGCCTGATCTTTCTCTAATTCCTGTTCCTACTGTCCCTCCTTTCCTTTCTCCTGTCTTTCCTGTTTTTCATAGAAAGCACATAAAGTGACATAATTTGATGTGTTCAATGGACATGCCATGCTAGGCAGAATATTGATTATATAAATGCTCTTGCACACACACAGATATATATATACATATATATATAAATAGACATAGATATATATAGATATAGATATATAGAGATATACACATATATTCATAATTATACATAAAATTAAATGTATTAACTTTTTAACCTATTTAAAGAATTCATGGTGTTTATTAATCTGTTTCAAGGAATTTATGTCTTTTAACATAGGGATTTGGGGGCTTTAAGTTTTTACCACATGTTTTGTGTTAAATACTTGGATCTATGCCTTTCTGGAATATAACATCGAAAAGGGATGAGGGAGATTATGCATATGAAAATTTTTGTTCATCAGGATTTGATTTTTCATCTATGTTGGGAAATTCTAGATAGAAATTCCTAACAAGGATACAGATCATCAATTTGTTTTTTACTTAGAAACTAAGGAACTAAATGGCTAGGTCTATGGCTAGATTTAAGTCAGGTATCTCTTACTCCAGGCCTAGCACTCTACTCATTGATCTACATAACTGCAAAATCATTAGTTAAGTGGAATTCCCTTGTCCTAGGAGAGAAGTAGCAGGTATGGAATTGGCCTCTTCTCTGGGAGAGTCCTAGTACTATATCTTCCTGTAGAAGGTTGTGACCTTCTAAGGGAACAGATCTTAGAATGTTTATAGTAAAACAAAGATACTTCATTTTCTCTTTCTTCAGCAACAGAGAAGATAAAAATTTAGTGTTAGAAGTGATTTTCAAGATTATTATAAATGTTGTCCTGCTGTCATGTTGCTAATAAGTGTCAGAATACAACTGAAGTCCAACTCATCTTTGTCCTAAGATACTTGGGCCCTTTATCTTTTAAGCCACACTGACTTCTGATTTCATATTAAAAGGTATTTTATTATTTCTATTAAATGGTCTTTAAAAAATAGACTAAAGACTTAAGTGTTCTTATATGCTGTGGAGCCTGATATTCTCCATGATGCTTGAAAAAACTCCTTTCTAGCACATCTAGTTTCCACTGAAGACCTCCAATGTTGGAAACATCAAAATTTCTCAAGGAAGTCTTTATGACTTGGAGATACTTCTGTTTGTTAGGATCTGATGTGAGGAAAACCTTGGGGGAGGGAGGGAGTTCAGTTTTATGATTTCACTGGTACAGGGAGAACCTTGTGTGGAAAATCTTGCCAACAATGTAGATTGGCAACTTATTGAATTATAGTTTGAGAACTGAAAGGGACCTTAGATGTCACCTAGGCCAGCTCCTCATTTGACAGATGAGGAAATCTGTAATTTATAGTCTTTATTGCCTTGGAGCACTTAAGAAGATAAGGGTTCCCCAGATAGGATGAATCAAAGTAGGGGGTTGAACCAAAGCATGTTACAGTCAGCTCCATCCCAAGAGCATTTACATTTAGGAAATCAGCAATAAATCAGGCTTGAGGTATGGATTTACTGAATGTCTAGGAATGGTTATGATCCTCATACCCAGCACACTAATTCCTCTTTCTTTATCTTTCAAGTCACTGTTTTTCCCCTGTGCCTGGAATGCATTCCCTCTTGCCCTTAATAAAAGCTAATTAGCTTAGAACTCTTCACAATTTCCAAAATGCTTTACAAATATGCTATCTTATCCTTATGACAATTCTGGAAGATAGGTCTTATACCCAGTTTGCAAATGAAAAAAATATGGTAGAGGCTTGTCCAGAGTCACACACTTATAAATGGCTGAGAGAGAAGCTGAACCCAGTCCTTCCAGATTCTATGCCCGTACTCCATCCACTGGGTCACCTAGCTCTCTTTCCCCTCTTACAATCCTTTGTTTCTTTCAAGGCTCAGTTAGAGCAGCTCCTCCTTCTAAATGCAGGCTCTCAGCATTCTCCTCACTGCCTGTGCCCTCGCCCTCCCAAATCACCTCGTATCTGTTTTGTATATGCCCACGTTTATAATAATCTTGAAAATCTCTTCTAACACTAAATTTTTATCATCTCTGTTGTTGAAGAAAGAGAAAATGAAGTATCTTTGTTTTACTATAAACATTCTAAGATCTGTTTCCTTAGAAGGTCACAGCCTTCTACAGGAAGATATAGTACTGGGACTCTCCCAAAGAAGAGGCCAATTCCATACCTGCTACTTCTCTCCTAGGATAAGGGAATTCCACCTAACTAGTTAATGTGGATCAGTGAGTAGAGTGCTGGGCCTGGAGTCAGGAAGACCTGACTTCAAATCTAGCCATAGCCACATTAGTTTTCTGACCCTGGGCAAGACCTTTCACCTCTGTTTCCTCCTCTGTAAAATGGAGAAAATAATAATGCCTCCCTCCTTTCTAGCTGTGTGACCCTCAATAAGTTATGTAACTTGTGCCTCAGCTTCCTCATCTGTAAAATGGTGATAATTATAGCACCTGCCTCCCCAGTTTGTTATGAGGATCAAATGAAATCATAACTGTAACACATTTAAGACAAGGCCTGGCACATAGTGAGCTGTACCACGGGTGAGGAACCTGCCACCTCAAGGCTACATATGGTCTTCCAGATCCTCAAATGTGGTCCTTTGATCAAATCCAAACTTCCCAGAACAAAGTTTGTATTCAGTCAAACAGCTGCACTTGAGGACCTAGAGAGCCTCCAGGCTACAGGTTCCCCATACCCACAAATGTTAGCTACTATTATTATTGCATTATTATAATCATAATTATTGTTTAAAAGGCCTAAGCCTCTAAGGTAGAGAGATCCTTAATCTTTTTAATGGACTCCTGTAGTCATTTGGTGAAGCCTTATGGACCGGACCCCTTCTCAGAAAAAATATTTTAAATAATTGAAATTGTTGAAAACTAAATTTAAAATATATGCACATATTTTGAAAACAATTGAAAGAAATTCTAAATTTAATTAGGGATTATCAAAATAAAGACACAGTTTCCTCTCATGCAAGTTCACAGATCCATTAAGATTTACAAGGGGCCCAAGGACCCCAGATGAAGCCTTCCTCTGAAGAGAGAAATGGACTTTGCTCTACCCCTGGGGTTGTTGTGGCAAAGCACCAACACCTGGACAGCCTCCAAGGAGCAGCATTTCTGTGTCCTTTGCTATTCTAGGGTGTGAGGTCCATCAAGGAAGGCCCCATCCCAGTGACATCCTGGCCATCATCTGGAGACAGACATGGGCTATCTGAGGCAGATACAACTTTTGCTTTGGAAGAATTGGATACTGAGGAAAAAGCAAAAGGTAACAGGTTTCCTTTAATTGACCCAGGTTTCTGCAGCCCCTGGAGTCCTGGGAGTGATAATACAATGGAAAAGCTAGCTCCATGTGCCTGACTCCACTCCTTACTACCCATAAGACCTTGGGGCCTCAGTTTGCTCCTCTGTGAAATGAAAGGGTGTCAGGTACCTCATGGCTCCATGTGCAGCCCTCAGTACCCCTGTTTTGGGGAAATCCAGGTCTGAGCCACTAGGCGTCAGGAAGACAGAGCAGGCCCTGGCAGGGTGGGGCCTGTTCTTGCTTAGGAAGAGCTGTGGTTTCAGCGAATGAATTAAAAAACCAAGGTCTGGTGCTGTGACAAGTGTCACCTCTGACCAGTGTCCTTCAAGCAGAGATGTTCCCATGTCCTGCAGCACCGACATTTGCCCAGGACTACAGGCACCCTCATGGAATCAGTCTCCTTTTATTATTATAGATATTTGTAAATCTTATTCATTCATTTATTCATAGTTTAAAACATTCAGTTCCACAAGCTTTTGAGTGTTAAATTTTATTTCCCTGCCTCCCTTCCCCAAGATGGCATACAACCTGATAGAGGCTCTACATATACATTCCCATTAAATGTATTTTCACATGACTCATGTTGCAAAGAAGAATTATAACTAATGGAATGAACCACGAGAGGTACAAGGAACCTCAGAAAGCATGTACGAGAAAGAAGAAACAATTAGTTTTCTTTGAGTATCCCCTATGCAGAATGGTTTAGGTGGGAGAATAAATGCTAACATGCAGGGCAGTCCCTGCCCCCAGAAACACCCAAATTAATCATAATCCTGAACAATACCTATACATTGAGAACATAGGGAGCCGAGGACACTGCTGGGTACAAAGATGGGGGACAACGTCCCTGCCCTGGAGCGGCTTAGAGTCCAGCCAGGGAGAAATCTGCTTGATAGTTCATATTGTCTCTCTGATTCTCTTGAAAAATTTACACATATCATTCCCCAATTGATAAATGGTCAAAGGATATGAACAGGCAATTTTCAGAGGAAGAAATTAAAGTTATCTGTAGTCATATGAAAAAATGCTCCAAATCACTGTTGATTAGAGAGATGCAAATCAAGACAACTCTGAGGTACCACATCACACCTATCAGATTGGCTAACATGACAAAACAGGAAGATGATAAATGTTGGAGAAGATGTGGACAGTTGGAACACTAATTCGTTGTTGGTGGAGCTGTGAGCTGATCCAACCATTCTGGAGAGAAATTTGGAATTATGCCCAAAGGGCTATAAAAATGTGCATACCCTTTGACCCAGCAATACCGCTTCTAGGACTGTATCCCCAAGAGATCATAAAAATGAGAAAGGGACCCACATGTACAAAAATATTTATAACAGCTGTCTTTGTGGTGGCCAAAAACTGGAAATCAAGGAGATGTACATCAATTGGGGAATGGCTGAATAAACTGTGGTGTATGAATGTAATGGAATACTATTGTGCTATAAAAAATGATGAACAGGAAGACTTCAGAGAGGCCTGGAGAGACTTATATGAACTGATGCTGAGTGAAAGGAACAGAACCAGAACTTTGCACATGACAACAACCACAAAATTTTTCTGGTAGACTTAGTACTTCATTGCAATGCAAGGACTTAAAAAATTCCCAATGGACTCTTGAGGCAAAATGCCTTCCACATCTTTCCAGAGAAGGAACTATGGAATCTGATCACAGAATGAAGCAGGCTATTTTCTTTTGTATTAGGTTTTGTTTTGTTTTATTTCTCCCATTCGTTTTAATTCTTTTATGCAACATGACTAAGGTGGAAATGCATTTAATAGGAATGTAGGTGTAGAACCTACATAAAACTGTATGCTGTCTCGGGGAGGTAGGAGGGAAGGAGGAGGAGGGAGGGAAGAAAAATCTGTGATATATGGAAGTGATTGTAGAACACTGAAAACCAATAAAATAATTTAATAAAAAAAGAGAAAAAAGGAAAAACAGTATATTATATATATACATATATATATATATATATATATATATATATATATATATATATATATATATATATATATATATATATATATATATATATCTGTGATAAATAATGATAGAATGCAAAACACTTCAAAAGCTCCATGATTTCACTCATTAATTGATGGGATATGGTGAATAGAGTACTGACCTGGAGTCAGAAAGATCTGGGTCCAGACCCTTCCTTCAACACTCATTATCTGTGTTACCCTGGGCAACACTGAACCTTCTTGGGCCTCAGTTTCCTCATCTGTAGTGAGGGGGTTGGACTACATGCTTTCTGAGGTTCTTTCTACCTCTAGGTCTGTGACCATGGAATCCTATTAACTCCTAGTTGTGTGCCCTGGGCAAGTCATTTAACCTTTGCCTGCCTCAATTTCCTAATCTGTTCAGTGGGGATGATAATAGCACCTACTTCTCAGGGTTGTTGTGAAGATCAAATAAGATGATTTTATAAAGTGCTTTGTAAATCTTGAAGTACTACAGAGATGACAGCTCATGTGGTGATTCATGTGAATACTCTCATCTAGTCTGTTTAAACACAGGCTGTACTTACTTACCTTCTCCTGTGGTGCCTCTATCTTGCCCTCAATATTCCACACAGAATCTACCTCTTGGTCTTTCCACTTTGTTGATTCCATCTGCCATCCTGTCATTTCACTAAATGATCAGCCTATCTCCTTGTTGATCCTCTGCTTCCTGGACAATTCCCTTTAGGACACTTGAGCCCCAGTTATCTTGAGCAGCAACCACCCTTAGCCTACTGGCTCCCCCATCCCCCTGAGTTTATCCACCATTTTAATTCTTTGTGGATAGTGCCATTCCATGATCCATAGTCACAGAGCTCATAGGAAGAATATTCCTATGAAAAAGATTGGATTTTGTGTCAGGAAACAGATGGTCATCTGTAAGCTAAGTCCTAAAAGGGACCTAGACAACAAGTATTCCTGGACTTCAGAGGAAGGAGAGATGCACTGGGCATGTGCACATCACTAGTTAGGACCCAGAGGCCATCAAGATCAACCCCCTCATTTTAGAAGTAAGGAAACTGAGGTCCAGAGGGGGCACCTGGTTTACCCAGTCATGTAAATTGCTAGTGACAGAGCAGCTGACTCTAAAGCCAGAATTGTCTGTAAAATAAATATATATGTATATATTATATCTTTTACAAATTATAAATTGACAAATCTCACTCAACATGAACATTTATAATATAAAACCAAAAGAAAAGCAAGATAGTACATGGAACTTTGAGTCTGTATTATATTCAGTTTCATTTTTTAAATGTAAATATAATTTAATACATTAGTACCAAAACTATATTGCTTGTCTGAACTTTTTTCTTTTTCTTCTGCGTACCTTGCCCAATGAGTTTTCATTACTTTTTTTTTCTGGCACCACTTTCACTACTCATTAGTTCCTCCACTCTCCCAGTCTTACACTTTTAAAATATCATCTCTATTAAGATGACTTAGCTCTACTTGTCCAACCTCCCTCCCAACCTCCATTGTCATATCTCCAACCACCAACTGAGTGTACCATAGAAACTAAAACTCAACATATCCAAAATTGAACTAATTATCTTTCCCTTCAAACCCTCCTTCTATCTGTTTCCCTATTACTATTGAGGGTACCACTATCCTCCCAGTCAGAAAGGCTCACAACTCAGGTGTCATTCTCAATTCCTCACTTTTAAAAAAATTTTTCTTTTGTTTTTCATTTTTTTGCAAACAGTATTTTATTTTTCCCATTATGCTTAAAGATAATTTTCAACATTCATTTTTTATGATTTTGAGTTCCAATTTTTTTGCTCTCCCTCTCCTCCCCTCCAATACAGCAAGCAATCTAATATAGGATATATATGTGAATCATGTTATATTTCCACATTAGTCATATTGTGAAGAAAGAAACACAGCAAATGGGAAAACCACAAAAAACAAAAAAAACAACCCCACACCAAAAACAGTGAAAATAGTATGTTTCGATTAGCATTTGGACTCCATAGTTCTTTCTCTGGATGTACAGAGTATTTTCTATCATGAGTCTTTTGGAATTGTGTTGAATCACTGTATTACTGAGAAGAGCTAAGTCTATCTTAGTTGATCATTGAACAACATTGCTGTTACTATGTAAAATGTTCTCCTGGTTTTGCTCATTGCACTCAGCATCAATACATGTTACTCTTTTCAGGGTTTTCTGAAATCTACCCGCTCATCATTTCTTATAGCACAATAGTATTCCATTACATTCGTATATCATAACTTGTTCAGCTATTCCCCAAACGGTAGGCATTCCCTCAATTTCCAATTCTTTGCCACCACAATAAGAGCTGTTATAAATATTTTTACACATATAGGTCCTTTTCCATGATCTCTTTGGGATACAGACCTACTAGTGATATTGTTGGATGAAAGGACATGCACAGTTTGATTGTCCTTTGGGCATAGTTCCAAATTGCTCTCCAGAATGGATGGATCAGCTCACAGCTCCACCAACAATGAATTAATGTCCCAATTTTCCCACATCTTCTCCAACATTTATCATTTTCCTTTTTTTCATATTAGCCAATCTGATTGGTGTGAGGTGGTACCTCAGAGTTGTTTTAATTTGCATTTCTCTAATCAATATCCCTATTTTCATTCCCTGTATTCAATCTGTTGCTATGGCTTGTTGATTTTACTTTTAATAAATGCCCCTTTCTCTTCACCACCCTAATGCAAGGTTTCACCACCTCATGCCTGGACTATTGCAGTAGTCTGCTGGTTGATCTTCCTGCCGTAAGTATTCCATTCTCAGCTGTCAAAGTGATCTTCCTAAAGCTCAGGTCTGACCATGTCACTCCCTACTCAATCAATACCAGGGGTTCCCTATTAGTTCTAAAATCAAATATAAGATCCTCTGTTCAGAAAAGACATCCCTAACCTGGCCTCCTCCATCTTTCCAGTCTTTTACACTTTCATCCCTTCTCCCCATGCCTGGCATTTTCTCTCTGCTCATTACTATCTCTGGCTACCTTAAATTCCCAGCTAAAATATCACCTTCCAAATGAATGTTTTCCCAAGCCCCCTTAGTTCTACTGTCTTCCCTTTGTTGTGTGTCTCCAATTTATCTTCTAATATGGCTTGTTTGTACAATGTTTGTTTGCCTGTTGTCTGCTCATTAGATTGTGAGCTCCCATAGTGGTAAGGGTATTTGAAGATCTTCCCTGACCCTTAATAGGCCCACATGACCTGCTTTGAGCTCTGACCCAGCCTACAACCAGAGTAACATGGAGCTGATGGTGGGAGAAGCTTGCTGAATGGGTGAAGCAGGAAGAGAGAGGGAGGTGGACCAGAGAAAGAGGCAGCAGGCAGAGAAGAGCAGAGCAGCTAGTATGAGTAAGAGAGGGAGGAAAGTTTTGCCTAAGGGAGCTTGTTTGTGGGGAGGCCTGACAGAGGGAAGGCTTGGGGATGGCTGTCCTCCCTCTATTGGTAATATGTACGAACTTCCTTGTTACCATGGTGGAATTGGCTTTCTGGTATCTATTCTGGTAATATTTTGGTTTCGTTTTTGAGGATGAGACTTTATATTTTGTGAATTTACCCTGGAAATACACCTGCATATCCGTGGAGGCTGCTGTGGGTTTTGCATTGGTGCCACAGCTCCTCAACAGCAGGGACCAGGTTTTGTTGTTTTTGTTTTTACCCTTCTTTGTATCCCCAGTACTTGGGACAGTGCTTGGAACACGGTAGGTACTCAATGAATGTTTACTGATTAACTGATAATTATGAGAAGGTCCTTGTCCCCATGAAGAGTACAGCCTAGTAGTCAAGGGGACACAGACACTCCAGAATAAATGCAATACAAACTAGAACAAGAAAAGTTTTAAAATGATACCAGTGATGACAAATTCAGAGAAAACAAAAGCAAAAATTATGAGAAACTCAACTAAATGCAGCAGATTCATTGTAGGGTCCTGAGTGATACTTGTCATGGCACCTGATGCTTGGGAATAGTTTGTTTGTTTGTTTTTCTGCCTGGTGTATGTTAGATTCAAGGGCAGAACACACCTGTAACTGGCAAGATCAAAATGCATCAGTGGGTTGAGGTATCAGCAAAAAGCTAACGTGATCCTAAAATGCATTGTGCCTGAAAAGAGTAAGGTGCTATCTCTGCTGTATAAGACATGCATAAGACAATCTCTAGAGATTCTTCTTTCAAATCTGGATGCCCCATTGAAAGACCTTTTGGGAAGGGGTTGTAGTGTGTATGTGTGTGGTGTATTGCTTCTGTGTGTGAGTGTATGTATGTATGTGGTGTGGTATATGTGATATGGGGTAGGTGGAAGGCAGTATGTATGTTTCCCAGTGCTCTATCCTGTACTCTTCACTTCCCTCCCTTGGGGGTCTCATTAGCTCCCATAGATTCACCTTGAGCTCTACAGACATGGCCCCCCAGTCTACATTTCAATCCTTAACTCTCTGCTGAGCTCTACTTTCCCACATTTCCAACTGCCCATTTAACAGCTCCATCAGGATATTCTGTAGGTATCTCAAACTTACCATGCCCAAAACAAAACTCATCTTTCTTCCTAAACCTAGTCCTCACCCCATCTTCCCGATTTCAGTCCAGCACACAACCATTCTTTGGCTCTCCCAGATTCCCTGACTTAAGAGTAATTTTCAACTCTTCACATTCACTCACACTTCTTCCCCATCAACCCCACCCTAATTGGTTTCCAAGTCTTATCAGTTCCACCTCTTTAGCATTTATAGTATTTATCTGCTTCTACAGGACAGCTAGGTGTTACAGTATATAGAGTGCCAGGAATCAGGAAGACTTATCTTCCTGAGCTCAAATCCAGTCTCAGACACTCACTAGCTGTGCAAATCACTTAACTCTGTTTGCCTTAGTTTCCTCATCTGTAAAGTGAGCTAGAGAAAAAAATGGCAAATCACTCCAGTATCTACCAAGAAAACCAAAAATCAGGTCACTGAGAGTCAGAAACAACTGCACAATAAAGAACATTCTTGCATATAGATACTACTCTAATTCAAGCCCTCTTGCCTGAAATATTGCAATAGTTTCATGACTGGCTTTCCTGCTTGTGGTTTCTGATTTTGCCAAATTAATATTCCTAAAGCATGTCAGACCATATCATCCATTGGCCTTAGGATAAAATACAGCAAGGTCCCAATTACTGTGAATAATAACTCCCCTGAAGTGGTTGCATGTACTTGAATTCAGACTATTAGAAGTCATAATTCACTACAAATGTCATTAGTTCCAGCATCAATGGAAATAGACAAATTCAAATAATGTAAATACTTTGGGGCATTTGATATCAACAGTGATTTGGACCTAGCTCTACAATTCCCTCTGGCATTAAAATAATAATCAGTCTCCAGTCTAACTTTCCAGGATAATTATTCATTGTGCCAGGCTGGTCTACTTACAGTTCTCCATATATGATATTACATCTCTTACCTCCAGGCATATGCTATCTTCCATGCCTGGACTGGGCTCCCTGCCTCATCTTCCCCCTCTTAGAATCCCCAACTCCTTTTGAGGTTCAGCTTGAATGATGCCTTATTTCTTCTAGAATCACTTTTTTTCATTTTTTAAAATTTATTTTAAGTTCTCAACATTCATTTCCACAAAATTTTGAGTTCCAAATTTTCTCCCCATCTCTCCTCTCCCCCCACCTCAAAATGCTTGGTATTCTGATTGTCCCTTCCACCAATGTGCCTTCCCTTCTAACACCCCTCCCCTTCCCTTATCCCCATCTTCTCTCTTGTCCTGTCAGGCAAGATGAATTTCTATACCCCATTACCTGTATTTCTTATCTCCCAGTTGTAAGCAAAAATAATTCTCAACATTTGTTCCTAAAACTTTGAGTTCCAATTTCTTTTTCTTCTTCCCTCCCTACCCATCCCTGCTGAGAAGGCAAGCAACTTAATATAGGGCTATATATGTGTAGTTTTGCAAATGACTTCCATAATAGTCATGTTGTGTAAGACTAACTATATTTCCCTCCATCCTATACTGCCCTCCATTTCTCCTATTCTTTCTTTTGACCTTGTCCCTCCCCAAGAGTTTTTACTTCTAATTGCTCCCTCCTCCCATTTCCCCTCCCTTCCATCATCCCACCCACCCTGCTTATTCCCTTCTCCTTCCTATAGTGTAAGATAGAGTTTCATACCAAATTGAGTGACCATGTTATTCCTTCCTTGAGCCAAATGTGATGAGAGTAAGCTTCACTTTTTTCCCTCTCACCTCCTCCCTTTTCCCCTCCATTGGAAAAACTTTTTCTTGTATCTTGAATCTATGAGAGATAATTTGCCCCATACCATTTCTCCCATTCTCCTCCTAATATTCCTCTTTCACCCCTTAATTTTATTTTTATTTATATATATATATATATCATCCCTTCTGATTCAACTCAATCTGTGCTCTGTGTGTGTGTGTGTGTGTGTGTGTGTGTGTGTGTATAATCCCTCTACCTATCCAAATACTGAGAAAAGTCTCAAGAGTTACAAATATTATCTTTCCATGTAGGAATGTAAACAGTTCAACTTTAGAAAATCCCTTATGATTTCTATTTCCTGTTTACCTTTTAATGTTTCTCTTGATTCCTGTGTTTGAAAGTCAAATTTTCTATTCAGTTCTGGTCTTTTCATCAAGAATGCTTGAAAGACTTCTATTTCATTGAATGACCATTTTTTCCCCTGAAGTTTTTTTTTTTTCCCCTCAGTTTTCCTGGTTAGGTGATTCCTGATTTTAATCCTAGTTCCTTTGACTTCTGGAATATCATATTCCAAGCCCTTTGATCCCTTAATGTAGAAGCTGTTAGATCTTATGTTATCCTGATTGTATTTCCACAATACTTCAATTGTTTCTTTTTGGCTGCTTGTAATATTTTCTCCTTGACCTGGGAACTCTGTAATTTGGCTACGATATTCCTAGGAGTTTCTCTTTTTGGATCTCTTTTAGGAGGTGACCAGTAGATTCTTTCAATATTTATTTTGCCCTCTGTTTCTAGAATATCAGGGCAGTTTTCCTTGATAATTTCGTGAAAGATGATGTCTAGGCTCTTTTTTTGATCATGGCTTTTAGGTAGTCTCATAATTTTTAAATTATCTCTCCTGGATCTATTTTCCAGGTCAGTTGTTTTTCCAATGAGATATTTCACATTATCTTCTACTTTTTCATTCTTTTGGTTTTATTTTGTAATTTCTTGGTTTCTCATAAAGTCGTTAGTTTCCATCTGCTCCATTCTCATTTTTAAAGAACTATTTTCTTCAGTAGGTGCAGCTAGGTGGTATAGTGGATAGAGCACCAGTGCAGGAGTCAGGAAGACCTGAGTTCAAATCTCACCTCAGACACTTGACACTTACTAGCTGTGTGACCTTGGGCAAGTTACTTAATCCCAACTGCCTCATTCTGGGTCATCTGCAGGCATCCTGATGAATATCTGGTCACTGGATTCAGATGGCTCTGGAGGAGAAGTGAGGCTGATGAGCTGCACAGCACTCCCTCACTCAAAACAAAGTCAAGTGCAAGTCATGTCATTATTTCTCTGATGGTATGGTCTTCTTCGGCAATGAAGGACGAACACACCCAATTTTCTTCAGTGAACTTTTGAACCTCCTTTTCCATTTGGCTAATTCTGCTTTTTAAAGCATTTTTCTCCTCATCGGCTTTTTGGACTTCTTTTGCCAATTGAGTTAGCCTATTTTTAAAGGTGTTATTTTCTTCAGCATTTTTTTGGGGGGTCTCCTTTAGCAAGCTGTTGAGTCACTTTTCATGATTTTCTTGCATCACTCTCATTTCTCTTCCCAATTTTTCCTCCACCTCTGTTACTTGATTTTCAAAATCCTTTTTGAGCTCTTCCATGGCCTAGGACCATTCCATATTCATTTTGGAGGTTTTGGATGCAGAAGCCTTGACTTTTATGTCTTTCCTTGATGGTAAACATTGTTCTTTCTCATCTGAAAGGATGGAAGAGAATACCTGTTCACCAAGAAAGTAACCTTCTATAATCTTAATTTTTTTCTCTTTTTTGGACATTTTCCCAACCAGTTACTTGACTTTTGGGTTCTTTGTCAAGAGTAGGGTATATTCTGGGGACCTGTAAGTTCTCAGTTCCTCCAAGGTGGCACAATCAAGGGAGAGGAGTTTACTCCTCAGGGGCCTCCAGCTCTGCCATGCCCTAGGACCATGCTCAGGGCTGAGATTAAGATAAGCTACTCAATTCCCCCAGGGGTTTTATGTTGAGCACTCCAACAGTGGAACAATGGAGGCCATCTGCTGCCTGCCCTGGCAGGGCTACCCATTGCTGCTGCTGCTGCTGCGGCCTGGGACCAGGGCTAGGGGAGGACCCTGTTCCCTTCTCACTCTGGTTGAAAAAACCCTCTCACTGACCTTTGGCGCTTGTGGGTTAAGGGATCTATGAACCCCTGCTGCCAGGGATTCCACCCATCCTGCTTCTCCTGGTGCCATGCTGCCAAGGCTGGGCTGTTCTCTGCTCCACATCCAGTGCAATAGATCTTTCCCGTTGGCCTTTCAGGTCACCCTGGGCTGGAAATCTCCTCCACTCCATTGTTCTGTGGTTTCTGCTGCTCTAGAATTTGTTGAGAGTCTTTCTTTACAGGTATTTTATGGGCTGTGGGTGAAGAGCTACAGTCTTTCTATTTTGCCATCTTGACTCCGCCCCCTTGAGCCATTTTAGAGCTAGAAAGGACCTTGGAAGTCACAGATTCTGAGGTTAAATGACTTGCCCAGGGTCACATAATCAGTACTTATCAGAAATGAGACTTGAACCCAGATATTCATGACTCCAAGACCAGCCCTCACTCTCTACTACTTCAGTGATGATAATAATGATGATAATGATGATGATGATGATGATGATGATGATGATGACGATGATTTCTGGACAGATATGATCAAAGGGCAGCTGCAAACATACTTGATTCAGTTTTTAGAACACAACTGCTGTGGCTTATAGATGCAGAGACTAAAAATCATAGTTTAAGGAAAAATAACCAGGATTTGACCTTCTTTGTTCTCCCCAGGCTTTCTCTTCTTCACTGGGCATTTCTCCTTGGTCAGCTGTTCTCCCCACTCTTGCATTCTGTTGTCCTTGTTGACAGAATACTTTTTGAAAGTGTCTCTGGGGAACTAGGGGGATGAGATGCAGATCACTCCCTGGAAGTCACCAAGCATTTATTAAGCATTTATTGCATGCCAAGCACTAGGCTAAATCCTGGGAAGAAAAGGAAGGCAAAAACAGTCCCGGCTTTCAAGAAGTTCACAGTCTAATGAGAGAGACCACATGCAAAAACAACTCTATACAAACAAGACAGATGCAGGCTACAGTGGAAGTCATCTCAGGGAGAAGGCATCAACATTGAAAAGGACTGAGAAAGGCTTCCTGTAGAAAATGGAATTTTAGCTGAGGCCTGAAGAAAGCCAAGAGGCAGAGATGAGGAAGGAGAAAGTTCCAGGAATGGGGGAGAGTGAGTGAAAATGCACCATCAGGAGAAGGAATATCCTAGATTAGGAACTGCCAGAATGCCAGTGTCTTTGGATTAGAGTACATATGAGGAGTAAGAATGGAAAAGGAAGAAGTGATCAGAATAAGAAGAGCTTGAAAAGCCAAACAGAGGATACTATATTTGATCCTGGAGATGACAGAGAACCATAGGCTTTACTAAACAGGGAATTCACATGGTCAGTCTGTTATTTAAGAAGATCACTTTGATGGCTGAGTAGAAGATGCCATGGAGTGGGAAGAGACTTGAGGCAGCAAAACTTACAAGAATGTATTGCTATAATCCAGGTGTGAGGTCATAAGGACCCGGACCAGGGTGGTGGCCATGTTAGAGGAGAGAAAGGATACGATGTATAAGAACCTTTATTAAGTTGAATCAATGGGATTTTCAACTCATTAAATCTGAGGAGAGAGAAGGAAGAGGAGGAAGAAAAGGAGGAAGACACAAGACGACAAGCCTCAGTGACTGCAAGAATGGAAACTGCTGCAACAGTGAAGGCCCTCTAGAATCTGGACCTTTCTCTCCAGTTCTGATCTGGGAATATATCACTGAGCTACTGGGCTTTCAAAATGGTTTCACCATCACTGCTGAATTCCTGGAAATTACAAAATGTCTGGAGAAAACAGAGACAACTCTTTGTAATCCCCAAGAATGTTGGCACAAGTCTCTGATTCCTTTCCCCCAACTTCTGGTCTTACTAAGAGTAAAAGCAGAGTAGCTTAGCCATACTGAGGTGGTAGCTCATGGAGAACACCAGAAGAGAAAAAGCATAGAGTTCTCTGCCTCCAGGTGGAGACAGAATTTCAAAATGGGAAGCAGCCTTAGAGGCACATGCTCCACATGTGGCCTTCTAGGTCCTTGTGTGCGGTCTTTTGACTGAGACTAAGTTTTACAGAACAAATTCTTTTATTAAGGGCATTTGTTCTGTGAAGTTTGGATTCAGTCATACGGCTGCATTTGTGGACCTAGAGGGCCACATGTGGCCTCGTGTCCACAGGTTCCCCACTCCTAGTCTAGGCTGTGCTTAATTAATATTAACAGAGTTGTTTAAAGGGGGAAAAAGGGATGGAAAATAGGGCTGCTCTAAAAATGTTTATTTCTGTAGAATTTTCCTAGGGGTTCCAAGGTACAATATTACATTGGAAACTCCAAAAGTCTGGGTTTGTGCCTATTGGAGGCTCAGTGGGACTGCCTTGTGTGTTGGGGGAGGCCAGAGGAGTGTCTGTGTGTATCTGATAGAAAGGGGACTGATTTGGTAGAGTCAAAGGTGTAGCATTATCTAGGGATAAAATGCAAAACCTCCCTACTTCCTCCTTACAAAAAAATGACAACAAAATCCCTACTATATTAAAAAAAAATTTCTTTTCTCAATTGCATGTAAAAAAAAATTTTAAGATTCATTTCTCAATATTAAAATTTTCTTCATCCTTCCCCTCCCCCACTCCCTGAATCAGTATGCAATTTGATCTAGGTTACACTTTTGTAATCATGCAAAACATATCTCCTTATTAGTCATGTTGTAAAAGAAAACATAGACCAAAAAACACATGCACAAATAAAGAAAGAAAAAATAGTGTGCTTTAATCTGCATTCATGCTCCATCACTTCTTTTGGAATTGTCCTGAATAGCTGTATTGCTGAGAATAACTAAGTCATTCATAGTTAATCACCTGCAATTTTACTGTTACTGTGTTCCCCAATTGATGGACATCCCCTCAATTTCTAAGTTTTTTACCACCACAAAAAGAGCTGCTATAAATATTTTTGTACAAATAGCCCCTCCCCCCATCTCTTTGGGATACAGACACAATAGTGGTATTGCTGAATCAAAGGGAGTACAGTTTTATAGCCCTTTGGATCAATTCACAACTACACCAAAAGAGTTTTAGTTTCCCGATTTTCCCACAACTACTCCAATATTTATCATTTTTCTTTTCTGCCATATTAGGCTGATAGGTGTAAGGTGGTACCTCAAAATTGTTTTAATTTACATTTCTATGATCAATTAGTGATTTAGTGCATTTTTCATGACTACAGAGAGCTTTGACTTTTTTGTCTGAAAACTGCCTATTCATATCCTTTGACCATTTATCAGCTGGGGAATGACTTGTATTCTTATAAATTTGACTTAGTTCTCTATATGTTTGAGATAGGAAGTCTTAATCAGAGACATCTGCTATTAAATTTTCCCCTCAGCTTTCTGCTTTCCTTCTAATCTTGGTTGCACATTTTGTGTAAAAACTTTTAAATTTAACATAACTAAACTTATCCATTTTTAATGCTCTCTGTATTGTTTGGTACTATATTCTTCCCTTATCCATATTCATTCTTCCCTTATCTGACAGGTAAACTATAACATGCTTTCCTAAGTCGCTTATGTATCACCAATAATAGTACACCCATTTTGACCTTATTTTGGTAAATGGTGTGAAGATGTTGGTCTATACCTAGTTTCTGTCAAATTACTTTTTAGTTTTCCCAGCAGTTTTTGTCAAATAGTGAATTCTTATTTCAAAAGCTTGGATCTTGGGTTGATCAAATGCTAGAGTACTATGGTCCTTTACTACTGTTATTGTGTGTGTACCTAATCTACTGACCCATCACTCTTTCTTAGCTGACTGCCAATTTATAATAGTCTGATCTCTGCTATGGCTAGACCACCATCCTTCACATTTTTTTTTCATTAACTCCCTTGATATTCTTGACCTTTTGTCCTTCCAAATGTGTTTTTTCTAGCTCTAAAAAAATAATTTTGGTAGTTTGATCAGTATGGAACTGAATAAGTAAATCAATTTAAGGCAAACTGTTATTTCTTCTATATTGGCTTGGCCTGCCCATGAGTAATTAATGTTTTTCCAATTTTATCTCTTGCTGCTGTGTGTGTGTGTGTGTGTGTGTGTGTGTGCCTGTTCCTGCACAAGGTTGTTTTGAGTTTCAAATAAAGGATTATATGTATACACATATATTTTAAAAATACATGCACATGGTTAAGTTAGACTTGCCTACAAAAAATTCCATTGTAGAATAAATTTAAAAGATGCACAGATGCACAAAAATTATACTGGGTTTCAATTTCATTTCTACAAACAAATCATAATACAAAATCTATTGTTGTTCAATTGTTTCACTTCTGTCCAACTCATAATGACCCTATTTTGTTGTCTGGTGTTTTGTTTTTGTTTTTTTTTGCAAAGATACTGGACCAGTTTGCCATTTCCTTCTCCAGCTCATTTTACAGATGAGGAAACTGAGGAAAAAAGGGTCAAATGGCTTGCCCAGGATCACACAGCTAGTTTGAGGTTAGCTTTAAACTCAGACATTCCTGACACCAGACTTGACACTCTATTACTGCACTATCAAAATCTATAGAATAGTATATTATCCAGAACTTTCTTTATCCAACTAACTAAACTACATGGCTCAGTTGAATAAATAGGTGATTTAGAAGGTTTTAAAACTACACTTACATGCCTTCATTAAATACAAAGCACCCCTTTGTATCTCAGCCAATTTTAGATCCAGTTTTGAAGAAAAAAGGGCACAGCAAGCTCCCAGGTGAGTTCATCTATTCATCTTTCAAAAACATACATTATAAATTGTCTTCTAACTATTTTACATGCTATGAGTCCTCAATGGCTCTCTAAAGATATAGGAAGAGGCTAAAAATTGAATGACTCATTAAAAGTTGTATTAATATTAGCTAATGCCTAAAACAGGGGTGTGAAACCAACAGCCTCAAGGCCACATGTGGCCCTCTATATCCTCAAGTGAGGTCCTTTGACTGAATCCTGAGAACTTTGGATTCAGTCAAAGAGTCATATCAGAGGGCCTAAATGGACGCATGTAGCCCTGAGGCCACTGATTCCCCACCACTAGCTGTGAATCTGTTTAGTCAATCTGGAAAGCCATTTGGAACTGTGACCCTCCTAAGTTATTAAACTTCTGGATACCTAGCAATACCTCTACTAAGCCTATATCCCCCCAAGGGATCAAAGAGTGAGGAAAAGACTCACATATACAAAATGATTTCTAACAGCTTTTTGTTCTAAGAACTGGAAGCAGGGAGGAAAGGGAACCTGTTTGGGGGATGGTTGAACAAATTATGGCATATGAATGAAAGGAATATCAATGTGCTTTAAGAAATGATCAAAGTGACGGCTGCATACAAACCTGGGAAGATTTTATCAACTGTTAGGAGGGTGAGGTGAGCAGAACAAGACAAACATTTATACAGTAAAAATATTGCAAAGAAACACTACTGAAAGATTTAAGAATTATTATCAAAGTAGTGATCAATCATGGCATCAGAGGACTGATGATAAATCCTGGTACTCATTTCCTGAGAGAGGTAGGAGGTTCAAGGTGCAAAATGAAACTTTTCTTCTTGGACTTGGCCATTGTATAAATTTGTTTTGACTATGTTTATATTTATATGGATTACTTTTTTCTTTATTTCATGAGAGGGGGAATGAGAAAGAAAAAGAAGTTAGTAATAGCATCATTGGAAAAGAGTAATTAGAAGCATTTTTTTTTAATGCACAAGAGGGAACTGAAAAAGAAGACCAGAAGGAAACACAAATAGGACAGCTTTGAAAGCAACAGCTTAGTTGAAGTCATATATTTACATATGTTTACATATGTTTAAAAAAAACCAATTGTACCTAAGGGATTTGCATATATGATACTCTTTTACTGTTCTTAAAATAAAATGGAATTGTGGAATTAGACCTGTTTCCTGTACAAACATGTTAAAGAAAACTCCACCAGGACAAGTTGATGATGCAAAATTCCAGTCAAGATGCTCCAAAATTCAAGCAGGTTATTCCATTTATGAAAAAAACCTTAGTATGATTAAATGATACCAAATAGTTAATTCCTGGTTCCATGCCTGTTTCATTATTTGATATAAAGTCAACACATAGTTCTTCACTATAAATGTTCTACCTTTTCCCCAGGATACTAAAGTGGGACTTGGGAGTAAATCAGCAAATGTTTACATAAGACAAGAATTATGATCTTATAAAGAAAAAGAATGTTTCTTTTAGATGATATTTTATTCAGAAGTTTTTTGTTACAACAAGGAAGTTAGCATTTAAGTTTACGTAAGGTCGACAAAATCAAAGTCTCATTTAGAGGGCATTAGACAATTGGATAAAAAAAGGAGATAAAGCAAAACTGCGGTCAGAAACAGAGTTACTGGAATGTTGCAACAATAAGATATAGATTATCTGCTAGTTTTCCTTACAATTATCTTCATGAAGTGAGTGGATACCTAACAACAAATCAAATAATAAAATTTTATGTGAAAGAAAGTTGTTCAATACCAGTGCAGAAATTAGATTAACTTTGTAACTTTCTTTTAGACTGCAGTGAAGAAACAAATACTGCTCAGTTCATGTTTAAAGAACTTAACCATTCTTTTAAGAATTAGCTCATTCAAAACTCTGCAGAGTAAAAAGCAAATTTTTCTGAACTGGGTTTTGTTCTTACGGCAGCTTAAAGTCAGAAATAAGTTGTACTCTCCTCCTATCAAAGATCAAACAAGCTCTATATCTACAAGTACAGAGCAAGCAGTCCCTAACTTATGAATGGTTTCTGTTCCAAAAGTTCATTTGTATAAATCATTTACTTGAAACTCAGAATGCATTTTCCCATTAAAACAATGTTATAAATAGTGGGTGAGTTCTCACAATAGCTCCCAAAAGCCCAAACAAAGCTGAAATATTACTAATAGTTGCCTTGGGGAAACCCTGCTAGGACTGCTCACCTCAGAGCCTCTGCTCAGACATCAGCCTATAGCCCTTAGCCTTTGATGGGGGTGAGAAGGTAGAAGTACAGTGAGGAGTCTGGATGGAAGTTCTAACAGCTGCCACAGCAGCACAGTAGGAAAGGGCCTGTGTGAGGGGATGCCAATACACAAAGTAATGGTAGAGAAGGGAGGAGGGTTAAGAAGGAAAAAACAGCAGGTTAATTCTGGCCCACCATGGTATCCATGTGAAAGCTCCTCAGACAGGAAAGCAGTACTTATGGGTACCTCTGAACTATTGCTAGGGAAAGGATTCCAAGGTGAAGATCACCAGCATCTAAATTCTTATTACATGTATCCCTTTTTCCATGTGAAAGAGTTACATTTTCTCCAAATCATAAGTGCCCTGAATTCAGTTCCAGCAATGGTTATTAAGTACATCCTATGTGTAGGACACCACGTAAGGGGGGTCTTTTGTCACTGCGGATGATGCAGGCAGAGTACAATGACAAGAACCCTGGATCTGTGCTCTAAGGATGTGAGCTCACATCTTGGTGGTGTGCTTCTTGCTATGGATGTTTAACATTAGACAAGTCACTCAACTTCTGGGGTCTCAGTTTCCTAATCTTGAGTATAGAAAAATATCACCCTACTTATAGAGTATACAAATATACAAACTTATGACATAAAAACAGTAATGCAAGTGTTAAAGATATGCATCAGGAATACATAAAGAATAACGTGAAAACCAGGGAAAAGAGAGACATCATTAATGACTAGGGAGGAATCAGGGAAGTTTTCAGGCTTGTATGTTGAGTTTTAAAGGAAAAGAAGGAATTCAAGGGAGTCCATTCCAATACAGGAAACAACATGAGGAAAAACAGAATTGGGAAAGAGAAGGGTTTGTTCTGGGGACAGAGACTTCTAGGGTAAGAAAAAGTAACATGAGATAAAGTTGGTAAAGTTGGGTGACCTTGTATGTTGTAGGCCTTGAATGCCAGGCTAACCACTAAAGAATTTCTGGCAGAAGTAACCTAGAAGGAATAATTTTTTTCCTTTTACTCACAATTGCCATGGTCAAAGAATTCATGACCTCTTAGACAATCTTGTGTTTATAGGACTCTCTCTATAGACAAGTCCTCAACAAAGACAAGTAGTATACGTTGGCAGTCAACCCCACTTGATTTGGTTTCCTAATTGTTTAAGTGCTGATCACATAATTAAGAGGGGAGAAGGCAAGGAACAGCTCACATTCACAGGGTATTTTGATATTTATAAAAGTACTTTGCTCACTCAGCAGGGCAATAAGTCTGGTAACAATGTGAAGCATGTAAGAATTTCTATACAACCATTTCCTAACAAGGAACACAGAGCCTATACTCTAAAATCCCACATCAATTTTTCTACCTTTTATTTATAAATTTTAAAAAACAGAATCAATTAAAATACAGTCTACTAGAGCAACATGTGCAACATATCCTTGAAAGAAATCAGCACAAAAGAACACCTAAGTATTTCGAAATAATTTTACCAACACTTCTTATCCTAAGAAACATATTAAAGATATCAGGGTTCTACCAACACTGTTGACAAAAACTACCACCATAAAAACAAACATTAAAAAAAGTCCTAGCCAAAAACCAGAATAATTTCCTAAGTTGTATCAGAAATGCACTATTTATTCTGTGTTTTACAAGTCTTTACTTCTACAGCAATAATTTTACCTGCTGAATATGAGGTATTCACTAAAATGTCTAATTTCACAATCTGAACAATTGAATAATCACACAGTATGTTACACCTAGTCCAACCCCCTTGTTTCACAGATGAAAAAACTGAGGCCCCCAACAGCAGCTGTGTGATTTACCTAGTCATATGGTATTGTTAATAAAAAACAAAGACGAATTCAGGTCTGACTCCAGTCTACAAGCACTCTTTCCACTACATTATGCTTTGTTACATGACTGATATTTAATTCACTCAGAACCAAGAAGAGAGTTTGATTCATATATTTTATGTAAAGGCGTGTGTGTGTGTGTGTGTGTGTGTGTGTGTGTGTGTGTGTGTAAGGGAAAGATCAATTCTCTTGAATTTGCTTCTATGCTAGCTCTCCTTCCAACTTTTTCTTTTAATGGCATAGAAGTACAACTGCAAAATATGGTTCCTTGGGTTTCTCTCAAGCTGCCAAACGGCAGAAAACGATTTCTACTAAATGTGGAGTCAGTTTATGAAGAAATAGAGTCTGTAGGCAATATTTTAATTTCCTGAAGTATTATTTTATTTCCCCCAATTACATATAAAAACAACTTTTAACATTTGTTGTATTTTTTTAGTTTTGAATTTCAAATTCTATCCCTCCTTCTCTCCCCTCTCCCCTGCCTGAAGTGGTAAGCAATCTGATACATACTATGCACATACACATGAACATGCATACATATACACACACACATAAAACACACATATATACATACATGCAATCACGTAAAACATTACCAAATTAGTCATTTTGTGGAAGAAACCTCAAACAACAAAACAAGTGAAAAATATTATGCCTCGGTCTGTATTCAGACACCATCAAGTCTTTCTCTGGAGGTACATAGCATTTTTCATCATGAGTCCTTTGGAATCTTCTTGGATCACTGTATTGCTGAAAATAGCTAAGTCATTCACTGAGAATACCTAAACTGTTCATTCTATGATAAATACTGTTACTTTGTACAATGTTCTCCCTGGTTCTGCTCACTTTACTCTGTATCAGTTCATGTTAGTCTTTCCAGGTTTCTCTGAAATCAACCTTACACAATGTTTTTAAACAAACAAGAACCCCTGTTATTTCTGGGAGCCTGGCTCAGCACAAAGAAAATGTGAATGCAAATCAAGTCTCTGCTATATTAGCCTGTATGGAAACCCCTATTAACATGACTCAATATTAACACTAAATGCCTAAAATTATGATGATGAGCAAGAAAGGCAAATAGCACCTAAAGCACCTATTCAAGACACTACTTAGATTACATGATAAATTGACAATTATCTGCCCATCCCTATCCTAAATGATTAAAATATTTCAAACAAAATGGAAAACTAACAAACACTGTGAAAATGAGGGCATCATTTCTGTAAAGGGTGGATAAAAAGATAAAATATGAGGACATGGACACTCTACTCCTTGACAGGAGAACAAAACATTAAAAGTGCCCTTTCATGATTATTTTTTGGCCCTAATTCAGAAATACCCATATATTCAGAAATAACCACAGATTATTACATGACTTCCCCAAACTCAAATGGTACATATGTTAAGTTGATGGGGCTAGAAATTAAATGTACTACCTAACATTTACATATTACTTTCAATTTTCAAAGCACTTCAGTCATCATCTCATTTAATGCTCACAATAATACTGTACAGTAGGGAAGGGTTCAGAAGGACATTATAAATTGAAAAACATTATCAAGAACAAAACCAAATCCACATTCAAAAAATTTTTTCTCATCATTCAGAAGGTGATGCTGCTTACTCTGAGTATAAAACACATACTGCATTAAAAGAAATGTCCTATTACCAAATAAAAACTTCATGGGATCTCATCACAAGATATCCTGAACCCCGTGGCCCTGAAAGTAATTCACACTTTTTACCAAGAAAAATACTCATTAGTGGTATACATTTCATATTTTCATTGGAAAGGCATTAAAAAACAAAAACAACTCAACCATTAATAGTCAAAAGTAACAGGAACAGATAGGTGCTAATAGTTTTTATGTTGATAAACTCTAATCATCTGCTTCACTGATAAATAGTTACCAAGTTTTCATTTCTTCTAGATTTTCTTGTCATAAATTTCAGGGTACTTATTTGTGATTCCCACTTCTTGGAGATGCAATCAAGCATTAAGATTTCGAGTAAAGGCCTCCTTGTATATTGTACATTACACTTAAGGGGTTTTTAATCAAATTTTAAGGACTAAATATGTTTCTATGCTCTAAAACTTTTATCTCCTGGGATGGTCTCCTCTTGCTAGCATCTATTTATTACTTTTTTATGTCCATTTTCATTAGAACCACCTATCCTCTCCCATCCTATTTTCTGGACTATCAAAAAATTAAAACCACTTCAAAAAAAACCCCCAAGCATTTAGTGATTAGAAGTGCATCAATCAGTTTTAAATTACCAGCACTTTCTATTTGTAAAATGAGCCACTGAAAATAAAGGATGCAGGCAGGAAAGATAGAATATGTTCTAAATGAAAAATTAACAAGCTTATACACACCCTCTCACATTTGATCAATAACAACTAAAATTTAATACCTTAGATTCAACTAAGTTTTACTTCATATTGAAGTTAATAAAAACACAATGAATTCATCTAAGAATAATTCTTATGCTAACCTGTATCCTACAAAAAGAGGGACAGTAACCTGACAAAATGTTCTACTGGTATAGGTCAAAGCCCTGAGCTTGGGAATCACAAGAGTGTCCCTAAGCAGCACTCTGCTGCACCTCAAGTCTCTTGATTTTCAAACAAGAGATTTAGAGAAAAAGTCTTTTAAGGCCTCTTTCAACTCTAACTTCAGAGATTCTGCCAATCAATGACATTTCCTGTCATCTGGGTAAATGATAGCCAATGTTGCCATTTGGCCAAACACAATGTAATTTCCAAGTTAAGCTACTAAAAACAATGGGAAAGAACATGAGAAAAAATGAGACTTTAATGCACTGTTACTGGGGTTGTGAACTGATTCAACTATTCTGTAGAGCAATTCAGAACTACGCTCAAAGGGCTATAAAACCATGTATACCCATTGACCTAGCAATACCAGTACTAGGCCTGTATCCCAAAACAGATAAAAAACAAAAAGGGAAAGGACCTATACATACAAAAATATTTATTTTTTTATTACATTTATTATTATTTCTTATTATATTTAATATAATACTTCTGAGGGTAAAAAATCAGAAGTTGAGGGGAGGTCCATCAATTGAGGAATGGCTAAAAAAGTTGTGGTATGTGATTATGATGGAATACTATTGTACTTTATGAAATGATGAGCAAGATGCTCTCAGAAAAACTGGTAAAGATTTACATTGGCTGATACAAAGTGAAATGTACTGTGTACAAAGTAAGAGCAATATTGTGAGATGATCAGCCATGAATGACTTAACTATTCTCAGCAATACAACAATCCAAGATAACTCTGAAGGCCTTATGATGAAAAATGCTGCCCAGTCCCACAGAAAGACCTGATGGTATCTGAATACAGATTGAAGCATACTTCTTTAACTTTCTTTTTTTATCTTGAGTCTTTTTCTTGCCTGTTTTTTCTTTCATACAAGACTAATGTGAATACGTTTTGCATGAACATTCATGTATAACCCATACTGATTGAACTGCTTGCCTTCTCATGAAGGGGGTTGGGTAGGGAGGAACAGTATATGGAACTCAAAATTTTAAAAAGTTGAAAATTATTTTTATGTGTAATTGGGAGAAAATAAAATATTAAATAAAAGCTTAGGTCAACACCTATCTTGTACTCCTTTTCCAAAAGCATCAGATCAGGACAAGAAATACTCTGCAGATGGTTCATTCCAGGGGTGGGGAACCTTTGGTCTCGAGACCATGTGTGTCCTTCTAGGTCCTCAAGTATGGTCCTTTGACTGATTTCAAACCATTTGACCACAGGTGGCCTCGAGGTCACAGGTTCCTCATCCCTGATTTATTCCAAAAAAAAACAAATGCCTATACCAACTCACATTCATAAAGAATCTTTTAACATTTTACACTTCAAGTTGTTTGATTTTTATCACTTTTTGGTAAACATTCTAAAAGTGGTGTAGACTAGAAGAGGCACTAGATTTGGAGTCAGAGGACCTGTGTTCAAATTCCATCTGTGCTATTTACTGTGTGATTCCAGACAATTCATTCAGATGCTTTGGGCCTCAATTACTAATAAAGATGTCATGGTACTACCTCCCTGATGTCATGGTCCTCTTCCAGAATGAAGGACAAAAAACTAATACATAAAATGAAAAAGTTGGTTAACATGCCCTTTAAAGATCCCCTCCAACTCTAAATCTATAGTCTTATGAGATCTGCACTCTACTACCATATTACCCAAAGTGAAGAAATAAACTGCTTAAAAGCCAAGCCCTCTGCTTTTGTTTTTAGTTATCAAGTTTACGTTATTTAGTTTGCACCATCATTAAACGAGGGACAAAAAAAGAATTAAAAAGTGAAATGGTGAGTTAAAAAGCAAGATAATAATCATAAGCTAATTATATGATTCAGATTTACAGTCCCTCATATCACAAGAATTTACTACCTACACGTAAAATGTGACAACAGCTTCCTCTACTCCTCCCTCCCTCTTTCCAGCACTCCCAGAGAGCCTGCTCCCTCTTAAAACACAGCATCCACGACCACCCTTGTCCTAATTCCATGGCACACTGGTTCTGGAGGGGGGAAACACTTCTTGTGCCTTCAAGGCTTTCCTTCTGCCCTCATCACTCAGCAAGGCCTCCTCCTCCGAGGTCCATCTTCCCCAGATTTATCACCCAATCAAGAATTTAACAGTAATTTACCAGCTAGAGATCCAGCCTTAACTGTCACATCTGACCACCTTTTCCTCCATCTTCACCCTCCTGACTGTGGCATCTGAAGTTGCTGACCACCCTTTCTTCCTCCTGATTTTAGTGACACTGCCCTGCCCTGGCTATCCCACTTCTCTGAGTGTACCTTCACATTCACCAATAATGATTCAATGCCCTACCTAAAGACCCCTAAGTGTAGCTGTGACCCCATGGCTCTATTAAGGGCCATCCATTCTTCTCTCTTTACAGTCTCTGACTTGATGACTTCATTAGTTCCAAAGAGTTCAATTATCATCTCTGTGTAGATAACTGTACCAGAGTACAATTCCTCAGGTCTGGAGTCAGGAAGCCCTGAGTTCAAAACAAGCCTAAGCCAATTCCTAGCTGTGTGACCCTGGACAAGTCACATGGTCCTGTCTGCTTCAATTTTCTCATCTGTAAAATCAGCTGGAGAAGAAAATGGCAATCCACTCCATTTCTTGGCCAAGAAAAACTCAAATAAGGTCAGTCAGGAAGAGTCAGAAACAACTGAAAGAACTGAACAATAACAACAATATGGGCAACTCCCAACCAATACATCCTGTCCTAATATCTCCCAAGTTCTAATCACCCCTCTCCAACTGCCCACTGGACATTCTCAACATCTCAAATTCAAAAGGCACAAAATGGAATTCAAACAAACACAAGAACATAGATTTAAAGCTGAAAAGAAGTTTAGAAGTAAATTATTTTAACTTCATGTTGCAGATGAAGAAGCTGCTCTATGGAAAGTAAGTGGCACACTCAGGGTCACACAGCTAGAAATATGAGGTTGGATCTGAACCTCCTCAAGACCTCCAGAATTCAAGTCCACCATCCTATCCACTATACCACATTATGTTTCCTCACAAAACCATCCCTCTTTCTGCTGAAGGTAGTCCCAAACTGGGCACTGTCTTTGACCCGACTCTTCTCATCCCATATATCCTATTGTCTGCCAAAGCCTGTCCATTCTCATCTCACAATCACTCATAGCTATCCTCTTCTCTCTCCTCTCATGCCCACCTCCCTAATTCAGGTCCTCAACATCTCTCACCTGGTCTGACCTAATGACCTTTTAAATGGACTCCTTCTTCAAGTCTTTTTTGTATTCCAATCCATGCTCTACATAGCAACTAAGGTGATTTTCTTTATACATGTCTAACCGTAACACTACCCTACTCTACTCTTTAATTACAGTGGTTCTCTATTGCCACTGATACAGAAATGCCTATTTGCCTTTGAAAACCCTTTGTACAACCTGGCTCCTGCTTTCCCATTTCTACATCCTGTAGTTCAGTCAAATTGGCCTTTGGGCTATTCCTCACATACAACATTCCATCCCCATGCCTTTCAACTGGCTCTCCCCATACCTGCAATGTGTACCCTCCTCATCTCTGGCTTTAAAAACCTGTTTCTTTCAATGCTCTGCTAAACAACATGTTCTGCTTGAAACTCTTCCAGATTCCCCAGCTGGCAATGCCTTTTCTTCAAAATTACGTTATCTGTATTTGTAAACTTTTTATGTTATGTGTCTTTGCCAATAAAGAGTATGCCCTCTGAGAGCTAGAATGGTTTCATTTTTTTCTTCATAGTTCTACTGCATAGCAGTACCGAGCACATTCCAGGGACCTATTAAATGTTTGTTGATTCCTCCTTAATAGAAAAATATTAATCTTCTCCCAAGACAAATTTCCTGGAATAAATCTTAAGAGTCATTTCTATCCTTCTCCGTAAAAGACTGAAACCTATAATTTTGCTTTGATATAATGTAATAGACTTAAGAGCTAAACTAACTAGGGAAGACAAAAAAATTTAAATTTGAAGATGTTAGAGAATTTTTAACACTATGGGAAACTGAATCTAGGCTAAAATGTCAATAATGCACTTTTGAATTATAAAAAATTTTTTATGAAAGACCAAGAAATTGAGTTAAAATTAATTTGCAAAGGTTAAGTTACAAAGCCCTTAAATTTTCTCTATCTCAAACAGGCAAATTTGAAGGCTGTGTACTGTTCTCTTTCAGCTTCCCTAGATTTACCAGCCATCAGCTATGTGTTATATTAAATCTAATTGGGAAAGAGATTACACTGTGAGCTCCCCAAAGTCACAATTACCACTTCATATAAACATCAATCATGTTAAAAAATAACAGTAATGAATCAGAAAGTCAATTACTGCAGTGAAATTCTGTTGCTAAGAGTGCAAGATACACATAAACATAACTAGTTACATAGATATGGCTTTGTATTCCTGGGATGCTAATAAAATAGCTGGTACACACCTTCTGAGAGGACAGCTTCTTTTAAACACAGCAACAACTGTGTAAATCTCCTGACATCACTGACCAGCTGCCTGATATACTCCAGATCAATGATGGAGCTGTTATAGCAATTTAGGTTTTTGTAATATGTTGCTGATCAAAGAGCTGTTCTTGGAGCAGTGCACCATTCCCCAGTTTCCAGAATCAGGAAGAGCAAAAAGATTTCACAGAGAGAACAGTCCACATGATAAACCATGCCTGTTGCTTCCACCATTCTGCTGCAACATCTCAACTGTTGCAGTGCTTCTGAAAATCTTTTCAGTCCATCTGGTAACAGAAAACAGGAAATCCTTCAAGAGAAAAGAAGACAATTACAAGGTATAAGTACATGGGAACATAATAAATGCTATTTGAGTTCCAGGATTTTATTTCTGAAAATGAGAAAAGATTGGGAGAAGTGCCCTTCAGGGAAGCACCTCAAGCATCAATGATAACCTTTAAAGTAACCCTATTTTTTTGTGAATAATTAATTTCTTTAAATTGCTCTTGAACATTTTTAGCTTTAACCTGCACAACTCTGTGGAGCAGAAAGTTCCCTAAGTTTATCCAGAGTAAAATGTGTGGCTTTTATTTTAAAGCTTACCTTCTTTCAAGGTGAGGAATGCCCTTGAATCTACCATTTGCTGAACTGGTGAGTGTATCCATGTTCACGCCATATTGTTCAAATAATAAAAATATCACATTCCTCCCTTTACACTTCACCTTTCCAGAATGAAGAATCTTTACTTTGGATTTATATTCTAAAATAAAAATGATGCAAAGTTGTTCCAATAAAATTTGTCTGAATGTTATGGGAGCATTAATTTGCTTAATTTGGTAAAAATCAATACAATCACCTTAGCCATCAAAATCACTGTTAACTCCCACAGTTACATCCCTTAGGATCACATTCTCAGATGTCCTTACTCGATAGAAAGATGCCCCCAAAGAGAACGAAGATGAGGAAAGCAACAAGAGTTGCAGCAAGTAAATAGAGAAAAGAGTCATGCCAGAGGTAACACACAAGTTTGAGGGTGCTGAAGGACTGATATATTGAAGATGTCCGAAAAGGAATACACCAAAAGCATGAAAAAAAAACCTCAAACCTTATAAATATCCAAAAAGGGCAAGTGAGAGTACATTAATAACAATGGATCTCTATGCAAACTCTCCTTTCTGAACAAAATCTTTCCAGTCATCTCTACCTGAATCAAGGCCATTGCATCACTGACCATTCTCCTCCCACAGAACCTTGGGTGCTATGCCTAGGATGCTGAGCTCTACACCAGCTCAGTCACTTGCTGACCATTTCCAAACTAGGAATAATCAAACCCCCTCTCAGCTTTCAGGTTCTTCTTCATGGGTTAGCCTCCCCCCATAAAATGTAAACTCCTTCAGTGTAGGATTGTCTACCTTGTCTGTATTTTTATCTCCAGCATTTAACACAGCTCCCCTTCTTACCACACCAGCTCAAGTTCTCATCACCTCTCACGTCCTCTTTGGTCTTCCTGCCTCAAGTTTCTCCTCACTGTACTTCCTCCATCTTCCAAACAGCAACCAAAGGGATCTTCCTAAAGCTCAGGTCTAACCACACCACTCTACTCCAAGCCAAGCAGGCCTTTTCTGACTGTTGCTCAAATAGCCCTCCATTTCTGGTGCTTTTCCACTGGCTGTTCCCCTTGCCAGAAATATTCTCCCTCCTCACCTACACTTCTTGGAACCCCCTACTTTCTTTCAGAGCTCTTTTGAAGTGCCACCTTCTACATGACATCTTTCCTGATGCTCTCAGATGGTAGTACCCTCCTTCCCTAAGCTACCTTTGGATTCATTTTGCCCATATCCTATAAAGACTCATGTATATATAGGATGTCCTCGAGGTCAAGGACCATTTCACTTTTCTCCTTCTATCCCCTGGGCTTAGGACAATGCCTGGCACATAGCAAGACTCGATGCCCAGAGTCACAGGGTCACACACACCAAGTTACTAATGGCATGTATGATATTCAGTCCAACTCTCTCCTTGGACATGATATACTTTCCCATATGAATATGTACCAGTGCAGTTTCTTAAGTGAAAATTGACATTCCACAGGAAATTACAATTCCAAAAATATTTCCACATTAAACTGGCACATCATTTTATGCTAACTCTCCCATCACTTCACTTCAAAGCCAAAGTATTTGTAGATTATGAAGAAAAAATACAGAAATGGTAACTAGCACTTTCAGAGACCTGCCAAAGAGCTCCCAGGTGAAGCTGGAACTGTGCAAACAGACAAGTGAACCAAAAACATTTGTGCAACTCTCCCCGACTAACACTACACTATGTGAACGCTGACTTCACCTGAGACAGTGTGGTACCAAGGAAAGAACAAAGGCTCTAGGCCAGGGCCAAAGGTCCAAATCCCAATGCTGATACTAAGAGTATGATAAGATTTTGTGCAAATCGCTTAAACTCCACAGTGCTCCACCTCCACCCCCAGTAAAACGGCACAGACAGTCTCAAGTTCTCTTCCGCTCAAATCTTATGAAGGGCTTTTCCCTAGGGCTTTCCAACTATGACTTGGGTCACAAGTATTTCCCCCTCAAACAAAAGCCAAAACCCAGGTGCTTCGGGAGGAAATATTTCCAATTTGTGAACTATTCAACCAAAGCTGTAGAATGGCCCAATGTCGACATCTCTACACTTCCATCTCAATCTTTCTTCCTCAAGAAAAACAAGAAAAAAATAAGCCTGTTATTTCAGAAATCTGCTCTTTTAACACACGAGACACGCGAGACAGCCTTAAAAAGTGGTTGTGGCGGTTGTTTGGGGGGGCCTACCGCCGTCTTTCTCCCAAGTATAAAATAACCCTTAGTCCACGGCCCCAAAATGCTCAGGCCCAGGGTACGGGACACGCAGAGTGACCTTTCGGCTCTTCGGGAACCACTTTCCGAGCACAGCTGGGCTCTCGCGTGCCCTGCCACCCTCCTCTCCCTCCAGGCCGGGGGGGTGGGGTGGGGAGCTGCTCCCGGGCCCTGCCATGACCCCCGCCAATTCGCAATCTCTGGGGGGGGGGGGGGGGAAGGGAAGGGGGGCTTCCGCCTCGCCCCGAGCCGCGGCAAGCGGAGACCGAACAGCTCGTTCTACGGCCGGAGACTGGACATGGAGCTGGGGGGCCGGAAGGTAGTCGGGGGGAGGTGTACAGGGGAGGAAGGAAAGAGGTTAGAGGGGGGCAAAGGCAGGGAGGGAGGGAGGGAAATGAGGAGGAAAGAGGTAGGAAAGGAGAAGGGGAAGGAGGTGAGGAAGGAAGGAAGGAAGGAAGGAAGGAAGGAAGGAAGGAAGGAAGGAAGGAAGGAAGGAAGGAAGGAAGGAAGGAAGGAAGGAAGGAAGGGAGGGAAGGAAGGAAAATAAGAAAAGGAGAGAAAGGGGTGGAGGGAGGAAAAGGCACAAGGGAGGGGGCGCTGCCCCAGGCTCCCCAGCTCACAGGACGGCCCCGGGGGCGGCGGTTTCCCGGTCACCTCCAGACCCAGGACAGCCGCGCAGGGCGCACGGGGCTCCGCAGTCTCCTTTGGGTCCGACCGGTGCAGTTCTACCAGAGCCCCCTCCCAAACCCTCCCAGCGAGCGCAGGGGCCCCCACCTCTCCTTCCCGACCAGAGAGGGCGGGCAGAGACCCTCCTGCCTAGGGGCCGGGGACGCCCCCGGTGGAGGGCCGCCCAGCCTCGGACCCCGAAGGTTGAAGCCGCAGACAGGAAAGGGAGGGCGGCTGTGCCAACGTCGCCCCCCGGTCGGGCTGGCCCCGCACCGGCTGCCCGTCCCGTCCCGTCCCGTTGCGGGGAGCTCCGCACGGGGCCGAGCCGACGAGGGCGACCCCGGGAGCAGCTTCCCCTCCGGGGCCGCGACCCTCGCTCAGCCCCGGCCCCCGAGCCTGGGGGACGGGAGCCGAGGGGAAGGGGCCGGGTGGGGCCCGCTCCGGGCGCGCCTCCACCTCCCCCACAGCCGCGGCGAGGGAAGGCGGGCCGGCCACACTCACCCGGGGAGCGGAGGGTAAGCAGGGCGAACATCGAGGTCCTCGGGGGCCGTGGACGTGTCCCGTAGCCCTCTGCCCGCGGTGGAGAGTCCGCTCTCCCGGAGCCGGCTCCAGCGCGTACTTGCGGCCGTTACAGCCACCTTCCCCACCGACTGACGAGGGCTGCCCCGGCTCCCCGCCCCTGCCCTCGAGCTGCGGGCGCCCCGCCCCCATCCAGCCTCCCGCTCGGCACGTGGTCGGCCCCCGGAGCCTGACGATTGGCTGGGGCCAGAAAGGGGCGGGACTTAGGCTCCCCAGTGTAACAGGTGGAGGGGGGGTGGCTTGGGTGTCCCGTAACTTCAGCTTCTCCCCAAATTCGCTTTGCCTGCAGGGAAGCCTATGGTTGGAGCCTCTGAGCGGGGTTAGAACTGGTCTTAACGTAGCCGCTTGGGAAGTGCTCCGTGCGGCCTCCTGACCACCGAGGAACGTGCTAGCAAAGCATGCGCTTGGGGCACACCCGACGGCAGCCTAGACCCCTTAAGTGACCCGCGGCTGCTGTGGTCCTGGGGTCAAGTACTTGGGGACAAGAAATGTTTCCCAGCAGCTACTGATGGGTCAGGATGTTGGGGAGGACCAGCTGGGTCACCGGAAGGATTCCCTTAGCCCGCATGGTGCCTTTGCTGGTCCTCTTTGGCCCCCACTCCCACTTTCTAGTGACTCCTCACACTTCCTTGGATTCAGCTACTTTCTGTGTAGAAATAAATAATTAATAAATACACACAGTATTTTTTTAAAATATTTTGACAAGTATTTCAATATAAGGGACAACTCTTGCAAAGCTTGATGTCAGGAAGACTTAGCTTCCTGAGTTCTAATTTGGCCTCAGACACTTGGTTGGTTGTTGTCCTTCATTGTGGAAGAGGATGAAAATGACGTCACTATGTTGGTGTGGGATACAGTGTGTCCTACTGTGGCTGATCAGACAGACAGGAGCTGGGAAAACTCTCACAGGGCACAAAAAATTTCTATGAACATTTGGAGTAGAGATGCGTCCAGATTTGCCTATCTCATATTTAATTTTGAGCTACTAAATTTCTGTCCATTTTTTTTCTTGAGTGCAGGGTGGGATTCCCACCTGCTATGGTAAGCAGGCCAGGTATAAGAAATAATATTATTTTCTATTTTAATAATAATTGTATATTATATACTTATATTTATTTTATTTTATATATAAAATACATAAATGAATTTAATAAAATAGTGTATGGCACCTTTTCTAGCCCCTTCCTCACACCAGGAGGTAAACAGTGTGGTCCTTCAAAAAGACTGCTCAGAGTCCCAGGGGATGCTGAATCCTGTTCTCATCTGCCCATTGCACTGGGGGAAATCTTCACATGCTTAAGGCAGACACCCCCCCAACTCACTGGAGGATTTGAGACCCCTCAGTTACCCTTAACCTGGTTTAGCCTGCCTGCTGAAATGGTTTGTCACAGTGTGAACATTATGCATGCCATAACTTCTTGGACCTAGAGGTGAAAGTTGAGTAAATCAGTTGGACACCAAAGGTGGAAAGCAGCCCTCATACCAGAAGTACTAGTCTTCCCTGTATACACCCTTTACTCCCCTTGTATGCTTATTAGCTATGTGACCTGGAAAAGTCACTTAACCCTGTTTGCCTCAGTGGCAAACCACTCCATTATCTTGCCAAGAAAACCCCAAATGAGGTCATGAAGACTAGGACACAAATGAAAATGAACAAACAACAATTATTTCAATATAATTTGTTTGCTTTTGTAATTATTTCTGTGTTGCATTTAAAAACATTATACTGAGAAGCAATCTATTGCCTTCATTGAATTACCTATGGGGTCCATGAAACAAAAAAAGTTAAAAACCCCTGATGCAGATATGGATATACAAACAATGGCATAGCTAAATTTTGGATTCACTTTACATTTATTCTGTATGTGATTCTGGCAGGCACTGGTTTCCACTATTACAATGTAAACTCATCATGAGTACAGATTGCTTCATTCTTTCTCTACTTGTGTGCCTAACACATAATAGGTGTTTGATAAAGATTGACTGGTTGATTATTGATTGATTGAATAAATACATGTTGATCAACTGATAAGTTCCTCTAGGGTAAGAAAGATTAAAGCAACAGAAATAAAGAGCTGGGAAAGACCTCAGCCTCTTCATTTTAAAAATAAGGAAACTGAAGGGGTGAAGTCAAGATGGCACAGTAGAAGCAGGGACCTGCTAGAGCTCTCCCTCCAAACCGTCTCAAAAAACCTATAAAAATGACCCTGAACAAATTCTGGAGGAGCAGTAACCACAGAATGACAGACTGAAGCAGATTTCCAACCCAAAATAATCTGTAAGGTCAACAGGAAGGGTCTATCACTCTGGGCTGGGAGGAGAGCACAATACAGCATGGGCCATGCCAGCACAAATGGAGCTGGAGCAGGCCTTAAAGGACTGAATCACTGCTGGCTTCTGCAGTTTCGAGACTTCTTACCCTACAAAAGCCAAAGACAGATTTGAAGGTCAGTGGGAACAGACTCTCACCTACCTGAGAGGGGAATGTGGTCCAGCCCCAGCCCCAATGCTGGACCTAGCCTGAGGGCAGCAGCAGCCAGTGTTGAAATAGAGGTTGTTTCTAGAGCCTTCCACTTAATAAAGAGCTCAAAAGTCCAGTAATTCACTGGGAAAATGAGCAAATGGGGGGGAAATGAACAGACTATAGATTCTGACTTTCTCAGTAAAGAGGTATTTTCTTATGTCATTATGACATAAGACATTCCTTGTTATGACAAGGAAGATCAAAACATACAACCAGAAGACAACAAAACCAAAGTTCCTGCATCCAAAGCCTCCAAGAAAAATATGAATTGGGACCAGGCCATGGAATAGCTCAAAAAGGATTTTGAAAATAAATTAAGAGAAGTAGAGGAAAAATTGGGAAAAGAAATGAGAGGAAGGCAAGAAAAGTATGAAAAAAGAGTCAACAGCCTCCTAAAGGAAACCCCCAAAAATGCCGAAGAAAATAAGAGCTTTAAAATTAGACTAACCCAAATGGCAAAAGAGGTCCAGAAAGCCAAAGAGGAGAAGAATGCCTTAAAAAGCAGAATGGGTCAAATGGTCCAAACGCTCACTGAAGAAAAGAATTAGAATGGAGCAAATGGAAGCTAATGACTTTATGAGAAATCAGAAAATTATAAAACAAAACCAAAAGATGAAAAAATAGAAGAAAATATAAAGTATCTCATTGGAAAAACAACAGACCTGGAAAATGGATCCAGGAGAGATCATTTTAAAATTATTGGACTACCTGAAAGCCATGATGAAAAAAAGAGCATAGACATCATTTTCAAGAAATTATCAAGGAAAACTGTCCAGATATTCTAGAATCAGAGGGTAAAACAGAAAAAGAAAGAATCCACCGATGACCTTCTGAAAGAGATCCCAAAAGGAAAACTCCTAGGAATATTATAGCCAAATTCCAGAGTTCCCAGTCAAGAAAAAAAATATTACAAGCAGCCAGAAAGAAACAATTCAGGTACTGTGGAAACACAATCAGGATAACATAGGATTTAGCAGCTTCTACACTAAAAGATCAGAGGGCTTGGAATATGCATGATATTACAGAGGTCAAAGGACTTAGGATTAAAAACAAGAATCACTTACCCATCAAAACCGAGTATCATACTTCAGGGGGGAAAATGGAACTTCACTGAGATAGAGGACTTTCAAGCATTCTTGCTGAAAAGACCAGAACTGAATAGACAATTTGACTTCTAAATACACGAATCAAGAGAAGCATGAAAAGGTAAACAGGAAAGAGAAACCATAAAGGACTTATTAAAGTTGAACTGTTTACATTCCTACATGGAAATATGATATTTGTACCTCATGAGACCTTTCTCACCATTAGGATATTAGGAGATATGTGTGTGTGTGTGTGTGTGTGTGTGTGTGTGTGCGCGTGTGTGTATCAATGTGTCCGACTGTGGCTGATCAGACCAATACAAGCTCAGAATGCTCTACCAAAGATCAGGCACAGATACTCTGTGTGAACATTTGGGGTGGATACTCCAAATTTGCGCATCTTCTGTTTACTTTGTGCTGTCTCAATTCTGCTATGCTCATGGAGCACAGCACCCTTTCTGATGTGGACACGCCATGCTGAGTGATCCTCTGCCAGTGTCTCCCATGTTGCACAGTCAGATCCAAAGTTCTTGAGAGAGACCTTGAGAGTGTCCTCATATTGTTTCCTCTGGCCACCATGTGATCACCTGACCCATGTGAGTTCTCCATAAAATTGTCTTTTGGGCAAGCGTACATTTTGCATTCAAAAGTGTCCAGCTCATTGGAGTTGCACGCTCTGAAGCATAGTTTGAATGCTTGGCTGTTCAACTTGAGCAAGGACTTCAGTGTCTGGTACCTTATCCTGCCAGGTGATCCTCAAAATCTTCCTAAGACAGTTCAAATGGAAGCAATTCAGTATCCTGACATGGCGCTGGTAGACTGTCCATGTTTCATAGGCATACAACAATGAGGTCAGCACAAGGGCTCTGTAGACCTTCAGTATGGTTGTCAGTCTAATTCCTCTTCTCTCCCAAACTTTTCTTCGGAGCCTCCCAAACACAGAGCTAGCTTTGGCAATGCATATGTCAACCTTTCCTGTTGACCTTCTAGGCTGTCTTGGGCTGGAAATCTCCTTCTGTTGCTTTGTGGCTTCTGCTGCTCTAGAATTTGTTTAGAGTCATTTTTTACAGATATTTTATGGGCTATGGGGGTAGAGCTAGAGCAGGTCCATTCTTCTACTCTGCCATCTTGGCTCTGCCCACCCCTACCTCTACCCCTGCGCAGTAAAGCATTTTTTAAAAGTCCACAAAACAGAAGTTCAGAAGGAAACAGATAAGTGGGACAGCTTTGGAATGAACATATTGAATGTCATATAAACATGCCCCCCCCCCCAAAAAAAATCCTGTTAATAATAGAGATTCATTGTTTCATGTACTTCTCCCTGTTCTTTGTAAAGGGAACTATGCATACTTGCTGGTGTTTTCCAAGTTCAGAATAACATTTTCTTATGTGTAAAAGGGGGATTATAATACTCATGGTTTCTCTTTTGAAGGGCTGTTTGCAAACGTTAAGATTTTATATAAATGTCTGTCACTGCTAGTACTAATAAACTGTGCTTACTTCAAGGAATCCATTTACAAATCCAAAAGTGTTGGGGTTGTTTTTGCTCTTGTTTTTGTTTGTTGGTTATGTTGCCTGAAATGTAGTTGCCAATCTACCAGCCTAAGCCACAGCTCATTATGATACCACCTTAGAGCAGAGAAAGCCATTTCCATGACATGCTATTGAAAGATTTATGCAAAAAAAAAAAAATGGTGTCAGGCTATAAAGAAAAATTGTCTCTGTGTTCTGCCACTTTAGTCCTAACACATATATCAGGAGAAAGAATCAAAGAGTTCCAGTAATGGAATCTTCCACTGTTACTCTGTGAAACTTGAATATTAAAATAAACCTGACTGTATTTGTCCTAAGAAAAGCACTAGAGCTAAAATGCTGCTAAGAAAAAAAGACTCAGCTACGGAAGAAGATTTGAAAAGGAAAGCTTATCATCTATTGCTTCATGATCAAAATCAGGCTATTATGATAAAATGGTTCTCTCATTCATTGATACTTCCTGTATCCAAGTAGCTATTCACTGATGCTTCCTGAATCCAAGGAGCTATTATCATGCTAAGTTTAATTGCTTCATCAAAACCTTAGTTAATCTTGACATGTAATTGGGGAAAAAATAAAATACTATAAAAAAAACTATTTAAAAGAACTTGGAATCCTTATGGAATCTCTTACATTATTTACGTCCTTCCTTCAGGTGGTGGGTTAAACACTTTCTGTCAGTGATGGAGCCTGATGAGAACTCAGTCACCCCCTTCATTTGATAGATGAAGAAACTTCAGACTCAGGCACAGGTGGCATAGTACATGGAGTGTTGGACTTGGAGTCAGGAAGACCTGAGTTCAAATTCTGACTCAGACCTTTAGCTGTGTGACCTTGGGGGCAAGTCACCTAACATCTCTATGCCAGCATTTCTTCTTCTGTAACATGGGGATAATAATAATAGTAATTATTTCACAGGGTCATTGGGAGGATAAAATGAGATTACATAGGTAAGAAGCTTGAAAAACTCTAAAGTGCTATATAAATGCTACCTATTATTCTTAAAAGTTCAATGATTTGCCCACGGTCACACAACTAGTCAATGGCACAGCTGGGATTCAGATTCCAAATTCTCTTTCTGTGACATTGCACTGATAGCACAGGATTTTTATGTGAATCCTTAAAGATTTTCTTTCTCTGAAAAAGTTATCGTTGGATGAACCGACCAACTTGAACTAATATTGTTTTAGTGAGGCTCTTAAAAGATCAGATCCTTACGTAATATTTTGAAGTGTCTGTTTAGGTCAGTCAATTTCTTTCCTTTACTTTATTTGTAGGCCCATGATTTATTAAATAAATTTAACAAAGTTGACTCAAGAAAATAGACAGTATAGGGTAGGACTAGTCAGGAGTTCGGTTTCACCATAAAGTCATAACTGTCCTGAAGCATTCTATAGCTCCCAGATAGAGAGCGTGCTGCCTCTCTAGGAAGGATATGGAGCCTAATGACAACATTATTAATCTCTTTCTTCATCCACTCCCTAGAACAAATATTACTGAACCTTTTGAGAACAGTGCTATTCCTAGGAACTTAAATGAGTGTTCTTCTACCTGACTCTGGATTTATATAAGAATGGCTGCCTATGTTATAGAACCTAGAAAGACATCACTGCCTGCCTGTGAGGGCAGACATGTCACTGTTTGCCAAAGCTGAAGGAAAAAAACCCATGTAATGAACCTGGTACAATAAATGCTCCCTAATCCCATTATCAGTCACTCAAGAAAGGAACAGAAAAAACTGATAATCTTTAGTTCCTTAGATGTCTGAATGTCAAATTAAATGGAGTAATTAAAGGAGCATTTTTTTCAATGGTCAATAGTATGCAACCTAAATTAAGAAAGAAGAAAAGAGAGAACAGCAGTAGTACATTGAGAGCACACCAGGATGCTGAAACTCATAAATTCCCTGGCTTCAAAGAACTTTACTAATATTAATAGTTTAGCTTACAGGAAGGAAAACCCCTAGAGACGTGATAACTGTCATGAATGACGAATTGAATTATGGAAGAGTTATTCACCTTCACAGAATTACAGCAGTTAAGAATTGGAAGGAAGATCAGCAGCCATCTAATCCAATATATCCAGGAAAGGAATCTGCACCATAAACAAGGTGTCCTCCAGCATCTCCTGGAGGACCTCTAATGAGGTGGACCTCACTACCGCTGGAGGTAGCCATTCCACTTTTGGACAGCTCTAATCTTCAGGACATTTGATCTCATGGCACACCTTGGCCTCTTTGTCACTTCCACACGTTGCTCTTGGGACCAAACAGAAAGAGACCAATCCTCCACCATATGGCAAGACTCCAGATATTTGAAGACAGATCCCCATGTCTCCCCGAATCTTCTTTTCTTCAGGCTAAAAATGTGCAGTTCCAACAACTGATCCTCTGATGACATGGCCTCAACACCATTCACCATCCTAGTGTCTATCCCTTCTTGTTCTGCTTGGCCTTGGCAGACAGAACAATGGGATAGATACTGGAAAGAGGAAAAATTAGGGTTAATGTCAGGAAAAACTAACAATTAGTTCCATCCAAAAATGGAATGGGTTAGGTTGGATAACCCCTTATCAGGTATAGTAAGTGTTTAATAAACTCTTCTAAAATGAATAAATCCCTAGAAGGGATTCTTGTTCAGGTACAGTTTGGACTTAATGGCCCCTGAAGTCTCTGTTAACTCAGATTCTTTGATTATGATTCTGGCTGGGGACTAAAGGTTTGGAAGTCTTAAAGTAATTGGGCTCCATGACAAATTCAGTTCAGAATGTGTTCCAATATAATTTAATCTGGTAGCAAGGTACTCTGCTAAAGCATATGAACATATTGACATCACCATTTATCATTCAAGTCAGAATGAAGATGAAATAATCATTATGGAAGTCATTGGAAGCATCTGCCAAGTGTATGTAATGTAACATAGACAAGAAAGGCAAAGGAGGCATTAAAAATACCACATCATCCTCCTAGTTTCACTAGACTTTGAAGACAAAATGTTTTGTAAGATGAGCTTTTTATTAGACAGACAGTGTATTATAATAGCTGACTGCAGTGTCAGGAAAAAATGGGATTGTCTCACTTCTAACATTTATTATAAGTGTGGTTAAATCACTTAACCTACAGGTAAGTTTCTAAGATTGTAAAATACAGAAAGTTTCCTGGGGAACCTAAAATTTATTTCATTTAAAAATTTGTTTTGATTTTTTTTTTTACATTGCCTTCTTATAAAAATCTATTCTTTTGAAGAGATCCATTCCTTGGTAAAACAGAATTCTAAACAACATCAACTGAGGTATCCTTTGAAACAGAGTTGATTGATGATCTGTTGAAAACACCATGGAGGTGTTCAGCTTATCTCTCCAGGAGTATGTCCTTATCACTAATCAATGTGGCTCCATCAACACTGAGTAGCTGAGATGTATTGCATGTTGTTGCCCTGAAGTAAACTTCAGGGTATCATAAAAGTACTTTGTATTGTAACTATCAACATATAACTGAATTTCATTCCTTCTTCCTGACCCAAGAATCCTGCATCTCTCTAAGTTTCACTTGCACTTTACTTTTTATAAATTTTAATTTATTTTCAGTTTTCAACATTCCACAAAATTTTGAATTTCAAATTTTCTCCCCAACTCTCCCCTCCCCCCACCCCAGGACAGCATGTATTCTGATTGCCCTTTCTTCTAATCTGCCCTCCTTTCTATCACCTCCCTCCAACCTTATCCCCTTACCTTCTATTTTCCTGTAGGGCAAGATAGATTTCTATACCCCATCGCCTATATCTTACTTCCTAGTTGTATGTAAAAAATAATTTTTAACATTCATTTTTAAAGCTTTGAGTTCCACATTTTCTCCCTTCCTCCCTACCCATTCACTATTATTAAGAAGGCAAGCAATTCAATATACATTATACACGTGTAGTCATGCAAAACACTTCCATAACAGTCATGTTGTGAAAGACTAATTATATTGCACTTTATCCTGTCCCCCTTCCATTTATTCTGTTCTCTCCTTTGACCTGTCCTTCCACGAAAGTGTTTCCTTCCAGTTACCCCTTCCCCCATCCCTTCTATTATCGCCCCTCTCTTATCACCTTCCCCTCTGCTTTCCTGTAGGGTAAAATAAACTTCCATACCCAATTGAGTGTGTATGTTATTCCCTCCTGAAGCCAAATCTGATGAAAGGAAAGCTCACTTATCTCCCCCTCCTTTGTAAAAGCTCCATTATAAAAGCTCTTTATTGCCTCTTTTATGTGAGGTGATTTACTATATTCTACCTCTCCCTTTCTTTCTCCTAGTACATTTCTCTCAATACTTAATTTTCTCTTTTAGATATTATCCCTTCATAGTCAGCTCACCCTGTGCCTTTCTCTCTCTCTCTCTCTCTCTCTTTCTCTCTCTCTCTCTCTCTATATATATGTGTGTGTGTGTGTGTGTGTATAAATATATATAGACATACACACTTATATACACACACATATATGTATTCCTGCACTTTACTTTTGATGGAGTTAAACACTGCCTTCTTAGAGACAAATGAACTAGCCTGCTGATAAACCCTGTGGATTTTTCATTTATCAGTTTTTTAATTTCCCCATCATTTTCACCAAACCAATCTTTATATTTGCTAGTGTTCTGACCTACATGAGTAAATGTGATTCTGTACACCAAATCTCTGAAAGCAGACCACTCCTTTTTTGATCCATTCTTGTCAACTGTGTGTTGGCTCAACTTTCCCTCCAAGTTAGCAATGAACTGTTCACATTCACAGAAGCACTCTAATCTATTAACATTGTCTTCTGGTAGTTGTCTTGGGGCCACTGCTTTTGTTGAATACAAATATTTAGCTTAGAATAAATCTATGATCAGTTCAGCACTCTCTGCCACACACCACTTTTATCACTTTCACATCCTGCCTGTCTCTTCTTACAAAGACATAGTCTATTAAATGCCAATGCTTGCTGTTAGGGTATATCCATGAAGTTCTATTGCATTTAGATAAACAGCAAGCAGCATTAATAATGAGGTCACAAGATGCACAAATCTGAAGTAGTAACTGACCATTAATATTGCTATTTTGAACTCTATTCTTCCCAAGAGCCCCCTGTGATGTCTGGTAGTCTGTGTCTACTCTTGCATTAAAGTCACTCAGAATTAGAAGCCTGTCCTCTTTTGGCACATTGATAAGGGTCATAACATTCTTCTTTGATATCATCAGGGTTTGTCATGGTGAGAGCATAGGCACTGATAATGGTGGCATTTCACTTTCCTGTGAGTGACACCCACACTGCCATGAATCTGTTACTTACTCTTTTTGGTAAGCATGCAAGCTTGTTAGTTAGATTAGTTTTTCCAGCCTCACAGCACTCCCATCACTTTGGACACTACAGAAAAATGTCTGTCTAGCTCCAACTTCTGAAAGCTGGCCTTGATTTACCAGGCTTGTTTCATTCAGGGCTGCTATTAGGATGCAATACCTCATGAGTTCTCTTGAAACAAAAGCTGTTCATCTTTCAAGTTGTCCATAAATGTATGTATATTCCATGTGCCAATGCTGAGTGGAATCATCTTCAAAAAAGTTTTTGTCTATTTTTTTTTTTGGTTTTGAGTGCAGGGTGAGATTCCCACTTGCTGTGGTAAGCAGGCCAGGGTTGGGTGAAGCAGATAATTTTAAGGGCACCTTTTCTAGCCCCTTCTTCACACCAGGAGGCAAGCAGTGTGGCCCTTTTAAAAAGCTGCTTGAACACCCAGGAGGTCATTAATTCCTATTGGAGTTTCAGTTCTGTGAGAAGACAACCCTATGACCTGGGTCATCTGTGTTCAGGATAGTAACTACAGCTCCAATTGTATGCTCACCTTTTCCTTCATCACTTGCTTGTCACCACAGGGCTCTGAGATAGGTAAAAATGGCAAAATGGAATGGGTCATGTCTTTCGATTTGCACATAAATTGTATTTAAGTGAGGCAGCACTGCATAATTGGTCTTACTCTCTCTTCCAGAGTCATAGTAGTCTAGTAACAAGACAAAAGTCAATATGACTGGTGATGGCTTAGGATGTTACTGATATCTAACTAAGCTCTAAGGGCTCCACAGAACCTGCTTCCACCACTTTCATGGCTGCTGGAACAAACTGTTCCCATCTACACATTCCAGTGGAGGAAATCTTCATATGCTTGGGGTAGGCATTCCACCTCAACTCATCTGACTGATTTGAGACCCTTTGGTCACCCTCAATGAGGGTTAGCCTGTCTGCTGAAACTGTTTACAAGGGTGTAGCTACTGTGCATACTATAACTTCTTGGAGCCACAAATGAGACTTGGATGAATCAGGCAAAAACCAAAGGTGGAAAGTAGCCCTAAAAATGGACCAGCAGCTCTCACACCAGAAGTACTAACTAGTCTTCTCTGAACACCCCTACACCCCATGTAGTCACACATGAATTCTATGCTGGCCAAATCCTACTTCTTTGGGAAAATGGATACTAAATGCATAATTAGAGCAGACTTGTTTAAGACAGTAACTGACTCTGAATTCAGAGTTTACTTTCACTTCATTTTATTGGACATCCTCATGGAATAAGGTTACTTTTTTTTTGTTGTCAAGAATGCATGTAATATTTAGTGTTCTAGTCTAAACACAGTATGGGTTTTCCATGTGTGAAAACACATGCGCTTGGTTTGTTAGTAGAGCCCTCAACTGATGTGATTAATCGTTAAAAGCAGTTGTACATTGCAACAGGAAGGTGACCACGTGGGAAAGTTACATCACCACAGTGCCCAGTATACAGTAAGGACATAATAAACACTTGTTGATTGGCTGCCAGGAGAAAAGGAGCTTATCTTCTAGAAAACTCACAACTCCTGACCTCCTGGGATCTGGCCACCAGAGGTCTCTCATGATGCTTATCATAATGGTTAATTACCCTTTCTTGTCACTCCTCCATACTACCTCCTCTCAGTATGTAGTTGGGTGTAGTTGGGTGTCCCTCCCTTGAATCCCTTCCAACCTCCTCTCTATTTCCAAACCCAAAGTAAACTTCAGGAAGGAGAGACAACTGACCAGAGGCAGCTGATGTTAGGGGTTGTAGGTTCTCCTTTTGTAAGAAGAATTGCTGGGTTATGAAAGAGATGGGAACCCATAGGCCAGCCTGGGTTTGGTTCTCTCCTGTCTACCTCTGCTCCCTGCCTTGAACCCTGCTGTAACAAGTCCATAGGCATATCTCAGGAAACTTTCATAGGATTGCAGGGCTAGAGATAGAAGGAACCTCCTTGGTCGTCTGGTCCAACATTCTTTGTTTTACAGATGAGGAAACCAAACCCCAAGGAGGCTGTGTCTTTCCCAAGATCACACAGGTAGTAAGTGGCAGAAATGAATTTGAATTCAGGTTCTCTGACTCTTGGACCAGTGCTCTTTCCACTCTACCATTCAGATATCTATGCTTGTTTTTTAGGCATCACCACCCTGTCCAACTTCAGCTAACTCTGCTGGCACCATCCACCTTTGGTACATGAGGTTGCCATGGCTAGAAGGAACACACTCTTATTCCCATGAATAAAACCACAGGATCAGTTGTTTGGGTGGCTGCTGGCCATCAAAGATATAATTTTAATAGTGAGCATGTGTTAGCAGGGGAAGGAGTGCCCTAGAAGTTAAAGACCTACTTTTTTTTTGTCCTTGGCCTAAGCCTATGATTTCATTGGCGTAAAACATTCCCAGGGAGGAAACTCATCCCATGCTGATCAGTACCTATGGACCAAGAAGAGTCTTACAGTGTTGTCTGAGTCATAGAGAGGTTAAATGCCTTGCCCAGGGTCATGTATCCAGAAGTTGTGAAAGACTAGACTTGAACCCACTCTTCTTGACTCCAGGAAAGGCTCTCCCTTCATCATGGCTTTTTGCTTTCTCACATTCCTTCACCTTTTCATCAACCATCCATCCTGACAATGCTAATTAGTGAAGGAGCTGCATGATTCAGTAGCTCCTAGAAACCAGAGCCTTGATTTGTTGGGAGAAAGAGACTCTGGCTCCTGTCCTTAAAAATACCAAATGCACTTTACAGCATGAAATTCACGTGTCTTGGCCCCTGTCCCCCAAGATGACCCTTTGTGACTTTCCACATATGTCCTTCACAAATCGAACTTCTCTTGTTCTAGTTATCTGAGTGTTTCCTTCTTCCTTCTTTCACCTTCCCCTCTAAGATCTGTTCCAGGTTTAGAATTCTATGATTTCCTGAACCTCTATCAAATGGACAAAAATGCTTTTATTCTTTCTCTCTTCTTACTTTCTTTGATGTCCTTCCCATCAGAGACTGGAAACAATGGCTCCATGGAACATTTTCCCCAGCTTGGCCACCTGGCCAGCTCTCTCCTGTCCTTCCCCTCTCCCCCCAGGAATTCTCTCTCCAGACCCAGATTGAGATCAAAGACTGAAAGGGTTTGAGCCTTCCTGATACCAGAGGCACCTCCCAGCTGCCCCCACTAGCTTGTCAAGTAAGATCAAGGTACTGCTCTGACTCACACATCATCTACAAAACAGGGGTATGGCATTTGCTGCAGATAGACTCCAATGGGCACTTCTGCCTTGGTCTGACTCCTCATAATCCCTTGTTCAATCATGTCCTGTAGATACGCAAACCCTCCCCAAATGTAATGGAAGTCTTCCACTGGATCGGCTCTTGGACCAGGATCCCAGTACCTGAGAAAGACAAACAAAGATGGAGACCAACTTCAAAGGAATGAACTGTGTACATCATTCTAAGTTCCTGAGGCTGTGACTATAGCAATTAAAAACTCTAGAACTATTTCCCTAAGACTTTTTAATTCTATTCTGAAATGGGTGGGACTTAGATCTCACCTAATTATATCATGAATTTAGGAAGAATTTATTGTACTCTGTGGACTGATTTAGCAATGCTGTCATTATTCCCCAGTCCCTTTCCTTCAAGGGAGCTGGGAATCACTAAATGCAATGCTTCTGGTAAGATGGAAGACCACTATGACTTACCATCTGCTCTACCACTGTTTGCTAAAGTCTCCTGGCCCTTAACCATCTGTCATGGTACTATGCCCTCCAGACCCCCAGCACTGTCATCTGATCTAAAGCCCCAAGGCTTTGCCATCTGTCCTACTCCTACACCCTTAGGACTTCCAGGTCTTCTCATAGAAGTGTTGTCTCTCCCAGTTACAGTGAAGTTTCCTTGAGAAAGGGATTACCTGGCTTTTTCAACTTTTTTCCCAGGGGTTTAGCACAGTGTTGGCACATACTAATCTTAATAAATGCTTTTTCATTCATTCATTCATTCATTCAATCATTCATTCCTTCATTCAAGAATACCATCATCCTCACTTTAAAGAAAGATTCAACAGAACATTTATAATGAGATAATTGCAAGTGCTAAGGATACAGAAAAGTTGACGGCAATGGTTCTCTTCACTGTTTCTAGCTATCAACTCACATTAAAATGAGCCTTTTGTTTAGAGCAAACCCTGAGTCCTTCTGTGCTTGATACAGCCACTGCAGTTGACCTAAGGGGAGAGGGCAAAGAAGGTCACAGACGTAGCTAACTAGGGCATGGAATGACTGTGATCTCTTCTGGCAGGCACCATGACCATATATGGGAGAATCCATTGGAGGTAGATGAGGCCATCACCTGTCTTTGATCTTTTTGGTTTTTTCCATTGCATTATGTCCATGTGGATCTTGTACTTCACATATCTTGTACTCCCCTGCACGCTGTTCTGGGGGAGATATCAGAGAACATCACTCCAGCCCAGAATCCATTCTGCTCCAACCAGGAGAAGGCTCAGTGGGTGAGTTGGATTTCATGATCACAGCTTTCAAATTTATCCAAGGTCAAGCACTGCAGATAATAACAAGGTTAAGAGAGTTGGAGGAACTCCAAGTGGCAAGAACTCATCTCCTTCCCTTTTCTTCTCACCCAAACAGCTGGAGGGATGAGCTGCTATCCTAGGGGGACCAACCAAGATACAAGTGGAGTTGCAAAGCTAGTATTTGCTTAGTACCAGGGTCCAATGTCTGAGTTGTAAGAGTCACCTGCAAATAGAGGGGAAAGGTGTTTGGAAATGTTGAATTGCTCTCTGGTCACAGCAGATTTAGGGAAGGCTAGGTTTATCCAGCTGTTCATAGCTGTACAAATAAGCAGTTGCTATGAGTGCCAAGAATGCCAAGGCCTTACCCTACCCAGCACGGAAAAGAGAGAGACTGGGGTCATGTTGGCTACAGAGCTTTGAAGATTACAAAAAAACTCAGACTTGGACCTCAGCTAGGTCTCCCCTAATTATATCATGGATTTAGGAAGAATTTTATCGTACTTTTTGGACTGATTTATCAATGTTGTCATTATTCCATTAAAAAATAAGATTAAAATAAAATAAAAAATAAAGTTTCCTAGAAGTGGCTCATTCTTATCTCATCACAAACATACAAAAGATGACCAGCTGGGAGGGGAACTGAGAGAAGAAGGAAAAATATAACAGGAGAACTGAACAAGAGTTGCAGAAATGAATTCCCATCCCAACTCAAGGGATGCATTGCAGGCAAAGGAAGAAACCTGGAATTGCCCAGTTAGTCTAGTACTTCTCCCACACACAATCCCTCTCAATAGCAATATGGTTAACTTTAAAAAAAAAATTAAGTTAAGTGATATCTATCGCAGGCCACTGTCTAAAGGTTCTGGAGTATAAATTGGACAGCAAAAGAAGTGTCAGAACTATGCGACCAAAGATTAGGCTGGTATATGATGACCCAAGGATAACGGGTTCAAACAGGTAACAAGTGTAGCCAAATGATAACCTTTAATGGACTGTATTACCATGTACTTTGCATGTAACATCAACATGTAGCTCTGTTGTGAATGTTATATACTTTATATCTGTATGGGTATTTGTGATAATTACCTGTGGTAATGTTATATGCTTGATACATGGCCTGTGGATGTACCTGTGTACACAGTTGGGTATGTAAGGATTATGAATATTTTCCTGGAAGGGAGGAAAGCCCAACAGTAGAGTTCAAATTCACAAGTTATGAGTCAAGGAAAAGTACTGATCACTGAAAAAAGGCTGGGAAACCAGAATACCTGGAGAATTATGCTAGGATGAAAACTTGATCAGCAAAATAAACTTAGAAAAGGTGGATGGGCAAACAGCCTTAATATCTGGGGAAGCCTGGATATTTCTTAGCAGACATGAGAAAAAAAATTATACTTGGAGATGGTAGTAAGAAAAGTAGGACAACCAGAGAGAGCATTACAATTTCTGAAGAATCCAAATTGTGGTGACCCAACGGGCAATTCAGCACAGCAGAAAAAGGGCTGACTCTGGGATAAAGGGATCTGGGTTCAGGTCCTACTTCTGATCCTGACTACCCCTGTGAGACTGGGCAAATCACTTCCCTGGGCCTCAGTTTCCTTATCTGTAAAATGAGGAGGGTAGACTCGATGTCCCTTTTAGCTATAGATCTATGATTCTATTGGAAATATGAGAGTAAGTAAGCTTATGTAATGTCACCAATGATGACATGTATTTGAGGAATAGCATAAAAGGCATTATCAAGGACAGGTATGATCATAAAAGGAAATGAAATAAGAGACACCTTGGTGTCATACTGGTATCTATAACATATTAGAATCATAGATACACACACCTGGGAGGGACCTCCAAGGCCATCTAATTCAACCCTCTTATTTTATCCATAAAGAGACAGGGTCTCAGGCACATGAAGGGGCTTCCCCAAGGTCACACAGGTAGTGCCAGCAGTGAAGTTCTGACTTAGGTCTTCTGACTCATGAGCCAGCATGCTTTCACTCTATGTCCCATGGTCTTACAGGTCATATAGTCTAACCTGCTACCAGGAACCCCCTTTATTTCTCTCCTAGCTGAGAGCCATCCCCTTTCTGTACTCCAACATTTCAAATGATGGAAAGCTCATTATCTTATATGGCTATCCATTTAATTGTTGAAAGGCTCAAGTTGTTGGAAAGTTCTTCCATTCTGCCTAAGTCATCCTATCATAGCTCCAATCCATCAGCTCTCGTTTCAGCCTGTAGAGTAAATCTAATTTTGTTTTTGTAGGAAAACTTCTCAAATATTTGAAACAGGTGGGCATCTGCCCATTAAGTCTTTCCTTCTCCTTAGTTCCCCTAAATGTTTCTCATGTGACATTATTTTCATGCCCCTCACCCTCCTGGTTGTCCTTCTCTCAGCACTCTCTAGTTTCTTATCATTCCTCATAAAATGTGGGTCTTGAAGTGTACACAGTCTTCCAGATGTGATCTGACCAGAGCAAGATTACAATGGGACTGTTATCCAGAACAAAGATCTCACAAGACCTAAAGGAAGGCTTTCAACACAGTTGAGTTGATCTGCCAGGTGGGAGGTACAGGAAGACACTGACAAGAATTGGACTGGGGAAGATGGCCCAGAAGGTGGGAGGGGAGGATATAACCACATGAATGAAACCATGATGCATCTGGGTAGCTGAAAGTCACTTAGTCATTGGAAACAGCTTTTCCTTCTCCTTACCTCCTCACCAATCACCCCATCCCCCAGCCTGGTCAGTCTAGGTGTCAGGGCCTCCCAACTAGCCTGTCGCAAACTTCAAGGCTCTGACCGCAGCTAGGGCTGCTACCCCAGCCTCACCCCACCCTCTACCCCTGGGGCTCCTATCCCACTCCAGTTCACCAGCCTGGGAGACAGCCACATGCCATTTTCTCAGTCTGAGAGATAAAAAAAAAGAAAAGAAAGCAAACTTTGTCAATTGGCCAAATGATAAGGAAAGAGAACACAGGTATATAAGAAAATTGATGGGCCTGGGCTAGGAAGATAATCACTATCAAAGAAAACTGAAGTGTTGCCTTTTTTAAAAAAAAATCCTAGTATCACCCCTACATACTATATAATCTGGAGCCATGCTTTATTTTTGAAAGTTAGTTCCACTGGAAACAGCAACAGGCTAGAAAAGAATAGGATCTGACCATTGAGTTGACCAGTTTAGCATTTTACAAATGTCCTTCTATCAGCAAACCAGGCAACAAGCATTTATGAAGCAACTACTATATGCAGGCAGTGTGCCAAGTGCTGGAGATACAAAGAAAGGCAAAAAACAGTCCTTGACTTCAAGGATCTCACAATCTAATGTCAGCAAGTTATATGTCATATGTATATGTACATATATATGTAACATAATATTTTTATTACATTTTCAGAATAGTCAAAGTCTGAAGACCCATGGACCTGGTGTTTAGGATTTTTAAAAAATGTCTATAGAAATCCTGATAGGGAATTAGGGAGAAGGATCACTTTATAAATGCTTTGAATACCGGCTGCGAATTCCAACTTAATCACTAACAACATGGACTTGTATCAATTATTTCATCTTCCCAAGTCACATTTTCACAATTTATTCATTTTTCACAATTTTCACAAATTTTCACAATTTCCTCATTTTAAAAATGACTAGATGAGTGCTGAGGTCCCTTCCATAACTAATCCTTAGGTCCTATCTAGAGTCCTATGAAATGCATGAATTATTTGTGCAGTTTAAACAGCACAATTCCTGTTGACTTGTTTTGGGAAACATAGCCCAAGTCTGCCATGGAAGTCAGCTATTCCTTAGGCAGAAGGCTGATGATTAGGATCATTCATTTTTTATGCCAAAGCCACACTACTTTCTCTGGCCCCTATGGGATGTCATTTAAATACTCTGGACCTCAGTTTCTTTACCTGTAAAATAAAGATTTTTCATTCTAGTGATCTCTTAGCTCCTTCTAACCCTAAATCTCTTGTTTTTACAAATGTATTCATTGGAAGCACATCATATCTACTCAGTTTCTTCTCAGCAAGATTAAAATCCTCCATCCATCTCCCCTGGTGCCATATTGGACTAATTGATCTCCTTCTCTTGGCTACAAAAAATTTCAATGTTTCAGCAGGGCTAATAATTCCCCCATACTCACCATGCTGCCATTCCAAAGAAATGTTATTTATAGGAAATAACCATCTTTCTTCTTCCTCCACTCAAGTCAGAAGCTTCAGAATGTATCCTGTCCTCATCTGTTCCTCATGTACTTTCTCTAGTTTGAGTAGAATGGGTATTCTATTGGGCATTCTAAATGAGTATCCACTGTGTCACCTGTTAGTGAAAAGAGGTGGGCTGCAGCTCTAATCAGCGATATTTTTATCTGGGGCAAAAGCTGTTGAATTGAGGTTGGCGACAGCTGCCCATGAAGATAGTCCCAACACGGAAGCAATGACAGTAGAAGAAACAGTAGTCTCTCTCACCCTCACCCCATGAGGGCTGGAAAAAAGCCTGAAGTTATGCAACAGAACAGGTTGAGAGAAGAATAAGTGATGTGAGGACAGAAATCACTTAAAAGATGGAGAAAGCATTCCACTTGGATGTTGGCTCGTTGGGCAAAGTCTCATTTACCCCATGTTAGCTTCAGCCCTGAGCCAGGCTATGCTTGATATGTGTTCAAGGAGTATTCCATGATGTCTAGCCAGAAGCACTTCTTGTACCCCTAATCAGTAATGAGCATGAGTTTAGAACAGCTCATCAGGAAGCTGTCCCAGGCAGCAATTGGGCTTACGTTGAAGGGTCAGTGTTTTTTCAGAATATCCTCAGAGAAAGAAAACCAGGGAACCACCCCTGGTTCCTACTGTGAACTGTCCTATGTGAAGCTGATGCTCTATGGGTCAGCTAGGTGGCACAGTAGGTAGAACATTGGACCTGGGGTCCAATCCCAGCTCTAACATTTACTGGCTCTGGGCAAGGCATTGAGTTCTATCAGCCTTGATTTCCCCACATGTAAAAGGGGAATAATAACAGCATCTACCTTCCTTGTTGCTATAAGGATCAAATGAGATAAAATATGTAAAATATTTTGCAAAACTTAAAGTGATAAACAAATGCTAGCTCTTATCAGAAGTCACTCTGGGTCTCTTAGAAATATAACCTAATGGTCCCTTGGAGAGTGTGTGTGTGTGTGTGTGTGTGTGTGTGTGTGTGTGTCTAAGCAAACGTGAGTGGTTAAACCCTCAGTTAAATTTCTTGTTAAAAAACTATTCAGTCTAGCCTCCTTCATTCATTTACATTGTGATACTTTTGAGGCCTGACACAGAGAAAAATACTGTTACTCTTGGATGGTAGAAAACAACACAGATAGACATGAGAAGACCAAACAGTGTGAAAAGCTCAACATAAAATCATTACATTGACTGGAAAAACAGTTGTAAGTACAGAAGTCACATAGGATGGGCAAGCATGGATGGGTTACGATCTCCATGACTGCAGAGAACATTCATATCCATGTGATCACAGATTTATCTGATTCTTTCAGTATTCATCTTAAGACACATGCCATAATAATAGAGTCTAAAATGTCCAAGTTCATAACGAGCTGAGGAGATTCAAAGAAAGCACAGGGCCAGTACTCAAGGAAGAAGGGATGACAATGCAGGACCAAGAGAAGGCAAAGTTGTTCAAGGCTAAACAAGCTTCTTTTTTCCCTGCTAGGGAGACTGATCTTGAGAAAATGGCAAATAGTGAGTTGATACCCAAGATAAGGAGGGAGATGGTAAGAAATCACCCAGCTGCCCTTGATGAGTTAAGCCATCAGGCCAAATAAACAACCTCCTCAGGCAACAAAACAATTGGCAGAAGTGACTGAGGAGTAGGTGGTGGTGGTCTTCAATTGTGTCTGACTCTTTATGACCCCATTGGGGGTTTTCTTGGCAAAGATAATGGAGTGCTCTGCCATTTCCTTCTCCAGCCCATGTTACTGATGAGTAAACTGAGGAAAACAGAGTTAACTGACTTGCCCAGGGTCACACAGCTAGTGTCTGAGGCCAGATTTAAACTCAGGAAGAGGAGTCTTCCTGACTTCAGACCCCTGTGCTCTGTCCATTGTACCACCTGTCAGTGATATTGAAAGATCATAGATAATGTGATCGGTGCTATAGGAGGATTGGAGAAAAGTAACTGCTTTCCAGATTTTCAAAAAAGGGAAGAGAAAAGAGTCTGCAAATGGTGAACTGGAGACTGTGACTAATTCCTGACACAATCCTACACTATGTTATGAAAAGGGCTAGTGAACTTCTAGAAAAGGGATACTCCCTATCCTGTCCTTCACTCACTCTCTATTGCAGCCAGACTTGCCTCTTTGCTCATCTCTACACTGATGATCAATCTTCGTCTCTGGTTCTTGGCACAGGTTGTCCCCCGCACCTGGCATGAACTTGCTCCCCTTGTCCACTTCTTAGATCCTTTACTTCATTCAAGGCTCAGATCAAGTGTCCCCTCCCTGGGCGCCCTGGTGGTTAATGTTCTCCTCCTCCTTGAATTACCTGGAATTCACTTTTCTGTGAATGTAATGTTGTCTTCCTCTTCCAGTCTGCTATCCTTCCCCTCCCCGCTCCCAGGACAATGTAAGTAACTCAAGTGTGGAGTCTATTTTCTATTTTGATTTTGTATCCCCAGTACTTAACACAGTGCCTTGTACAGAGTTGGCATTTAGTAAATGCTTGCTGAATTTTACTCGATTCAGTTCAAAGAGTCAGCATAGTTTCATCAAGAATGAGTCATGCCAGACTAACCTCATTACAGAACTTTTCCTGAAATATATTACATGTATATTTGTATATATATACACAAACACATATCATCTATACATACATATATGTGTATATACATAGAAAATTTTTCTTACTTAGCAGTCCAGTATATGTATACATATATATATACATGTATGTATATACATATACATATTATATATAAATTTTCCCAATCTAGTAATCTAGTAACCCTCTAAAGAAAAAAGGAAATGAGGTTAGTTGGAGAGAGAGAGAGAAGTAGAGAGAGAGAGAGAGAGAGAGAGAGGAAGATGGAGGAAGAGGAGGGGAGAAGAGAGGAGAAGAAAGAGAGAGACATATATATAGCATATATATATGTATATACATATATACACACGCACACATATATGTATATACGTATATGTATATATACCTAAATGTGTACCACGGTTACATGGATGTGTATATGCATATATGCATGTAGATATTTTAATATATACATATATTTCACCTAGATTTTAACAAAGTATGTGAATGTCTCTCATCACTGAGAACTAATTAATTGGTCAGACCCAAAGAGTAGCCATTAATGGGTCAATGATACTCCAACAGAGTATCCCAGGGATGTGTACCTGGGCCTGCTGCTTAACATTTTTCTCAGTGATCTGGACCCAGGTGTAGACAGCACAATCAACAAACTTCAAGATGGCACAAAGATGGAAGGGAGAGCTAACATGCTAGACAGGGTCTTGATAGGCCACCTTTGGATCAATCTGAGTTAGATGACATATAATAGGAATGAATGTAAAGTCTTAAATCTGAGTTAAATAAAAATCAAAACAAGTATGAGAGGTATGGTTAGAAAGAAGTTTTTTTTTGTTTTTTTTGTTTTTTAAATCTGGAGATTTGAATAGGCTAACAAGCTCAATATGAGACAACAGATAATATGGTGACCAAGGAAACTAATGGATTTTAGATGGTAAGAGAAACTTACTGTCCAGGACTAGTGAGTGAATGAGTCAGTCAACAAGAATTTATTAAATGCCTACTATGTGCCAGGAACTATACTAAAACTGAAGATACAGAGAAAGGCAAACAAAACAATAAAACAAGCAGTCCCTGCTCTTCAGGAACTCACAGTCTACTGGGAGAGACAACATCAAAACAATTACGTACAAAGACAATGCATATAGGGTACAATGAGGATAACCCTCTGCACTTGGCCTGGTCACAGCAAATGTGGAATCCAGTGTTCAGTTCTGAGTGCCACATCAGAGCAAGAACACTGATGAATTGAAGGATTTTCAGAGGAGGCCCAATAGGTGGCTGGAAAGTTTCAAGCTCATGTCATATGTGTCTTAACTGGAAGAATAGGGCATATTTAATCTGCAGAAGAGAAGACTTGGGGAACATGCTATGCTTGTTGAATTAAATTGAGTAATAAATAAAATTTCCCCCATTAGGCATTGTGATCAGACATGTGAAGTGCCTGTTCATGAATAATCAAGAAACAGGTTCTGTTCATTTTCTGAAAAGGAAAAGGGAAAAAAAAAGGTCAAAGGAAAAAGCAAAGATTCTGATTGGAGAAAAGACAGCCAATGCTGACTAGGAGATGTGTGGTCAAAGCAAGGGCTCATGCAGATCCTGCTGAAAGCTACTGTCACAGAATAATAGCCATTTGTCACCAGGATACCCTTATATCCATCAAAGGCTCAATCAACAAGCAGGTATTTATTGCAAGTCATGATGAGCTGAGCTGTGCCCACACAGGGCAGTATTAATGAAACAAAAGAAGTATATGATAGGGTTCCTGTCATAAATCTATTTGTAATCTAGCGTCAGTGACAGATTTGGAAAACAAAGGCAATGGTAATGATGTGATAATGTAGGATGGGTGTCAGTTTCCCCCAGACAATGTGATTTTGTAAAAACATTCCTAGGTTATATATGGATGGAGAGCTGGAAGGGACCTTTGAAGTTAGTCAGTAAGTATTTATGAAGCACCTACTGTGTGCCAGGCATGGTGCAAGTTCTGGGGATATAAAGAAAGGCAAAAGACAGTCTCTGCTCTTGAGGAGCTAACATTATATGACAGGGAGACAACATACAAACAGTCATGTTCGAAATGAGCCATGTAAACAATATGACCAACCAAGGGAAGGCACTAGAATTAAGGGGGATTGGGAAAGGCTTCCTGTAGAAGGTGGGATTTTAGCTAGGACTTGAAGGAGGCTGGGGAGGCCAGGAGGCAGAGGTGAGGATGAAAAGAATTTGAGGCCTGGGAGAAAGTACCCAAAGTCAGCGGATGGAGTGTGCTATTGAAGAAGGCCAGTGTCACTGGATCACAGAGTACTTGGGGGGTGGGAAGCAGGTCTAAGATGTTATTGGAAGGACTCAGAGGGAATGGTGAGTTATTAAGGGCTTTGCAAGTTAGAGGGTTTTATATCTTATCCTGGGGGTGAGAAGAAGCCAGTAGAGTTTACTGAGCAGAGGATAGGGGTGACTTGTGCAGACCTATCTATGCTTTAGGAAGGCCTCTCATTTTACAGATAAGAAGGGTTAGGAAATTTGCTCCAAGTCACAATGCCAATAGGTCTCTGAGATGGGACTTGAGCCTAGGTCTTCCTGAACTCAATCCAATTTCCTACCGACTATCTCACACTGACTCTCAGGAGTCATAAAATGTCATTTTCAAGACATTATGTTCAAACTCCATTGTAAAGTCATGGTATCTTCAGCCTCAAGGCCACATGTGGCCCTCTAGGTCAAGTGTAGCCCTTTGAATGAATCCAAACTTCACAGAACAAATCCCTTTAATAAAAGGATTTGTTCTATAAAACTTGGATGTAGTCAAAAAAGCTGCACTCAAGGATCTAGATGGTCACATGTGGCCTTGAGGCCACAGGTTCCCCAGCCTTTATCTAGCTCATCATATTTATTTCAATCCAATCCAACCCAACAAGCATTTATTAAGGACCTGTTATGTGCCAGACACTATGCTAAGCAAAGACAAAGACAAAAGAAAAATGAAAATAGTAATAAGCTATCTGGGAGAGGAGGTGTTGGAAATGAGGAGTGGTAGGTGGTAGAGTGGATAGAGTGCCTAACTCAGAAGACTTGAGTTCAAATTCTGCTTTAGAAACTTCTTAGCTGTGTGACTCTAGGCAAGTACTTAACTTCTGCCTAATTATGGCACCTACTTCAAAAGGCTGTTGCATGGATAAAGTGAGACAATATTTATAAAGTGCTTCATAAACATTAAAAAGCTATATAAATGTTAGCTATCATTATTATTATTATTAAAGACAGACAGACTTCTGCACTACTCCTCTACTTCTTCCTCATCTAGACCTCCAGCAAACTTCTGATCCAAGGCATTAATAGAAGGAGCAGTGAGATAGATAACTGACAACAATGTGTAATCCCTAAATGCCTCATATTTGGTTTCATGGTACATTGCATGGTTGTTTTTCTCCTAGTAGATTTATCTTCCTGATTAAGGTTTGCTTAGGTTAACATTAAAAATAGTTTACATTCCCTAAGCACATTCCAATTTGGTGGTTGTGGGAATATGGGCCAGGGTGTGCTAGGTTTTGGAGAGAAGGTAATCCCAAAACACAACACAGCAAAACCCAATCTTCTGGCTTCAATAAATGGTAATTAAGCTGAGCAAGCTGGGTAGATGATAAAAGAAGTAGGTACATGGGTTTATGAAAAGTTGGAACCAAAATTAATTATGTCTCTATATTGACTGAGTCCACAGCAGGTAAAAACAACTAGTCAACAAATGTTCCATTTATTCCTCAGTCATAAATGAGGGAGGGGGACAGGGATGATGAAAGCTGGTTAAAGTAAACTTTTATGCCTTGGTCATGGATATTTTCATATGAAAGTTTAGTTTGATCTTGGCTTCCTGGTATGAAATTCAAGATTTTTGTAATTTGAATATAGCATGAAAATTTTAAAATACCGTCAACTCTAGACAAGATTTCATATGTTCCAGGAACAACCTCTAAACTAAACAAAGAAAGCTAGCTTTTTAAATTCAAGGATAATCAGAGAATTTTCTAACTCTCCTTCCTTGTTTAAAGTAAGTGTGTGTGTGCGCGTGTGCCTTGAAGGAGCTGGACAGGTTGAACCTGGAAATGAAAAGATCTAGAATATGATATGCTTATCAAATTAATAATTAAACAGAATAGACAAATGCATAAATGCATATGTATAAATATACATAGCACATACATTGGTGACATGCATAAGTTTATTTTCTACTTCCTTAAGTCTATATATTGAAGATCTGACCACTCAACTCTTCCTTATCAGTGACTTTAGTTGGAGAGAGAACTTATTGCGGGATGAGGAGGATCCCAGAAACTTATCAGTTGTTGTCCATCTTCGAAAAGGACCAAAATCACATCACCATTATAAAGTGAAATTTCAGTGTGTCCCACTGTGGCTGATCAAACCAATACAAGCTCAGAATGCTACCACAGGTTGGGCACATATGGTCCGTTTGAATATTTGGGGTGGATATCCCAAATTTGTGCATCCCATGTTTACTTTGTGCTGTCTCAATTCTGCTTTGCTCAAAGAGCACAGCACCTTTTCTTATGTGGGCACACCATGCTGAGTGATCCTGTGTCAGTGTCTCCCATGTTGCACAGTCAGATCCAAAGTTCTTGAGAGAGACCTTGAGAGTGTCCTTGTATCATTTCTTCTGGCCACCATGTGAATGTCAGCCCTATGCAAGTTCTCCATAAAATAGTCTTTTGGGCAAGCGTACATTTGGCATTCGAACAGAGTCCAGCCCATTGGAGTTGTGTTCTCTGAAGCATAATTTGAATACTTGGCAGTTCAGCTCGAGCAAGCACTTCAGTGTCTGGTACCTTATCCTGCCAGGTGATTCTCAAAATCTTCCTAAGACAGTTCAAGTGGAAGCGATTCAGTTTCCTGGCATAGTGCTGTTCACCAGCATATAACAATGAGGTCAGCACAACGGCTCTGTAGAGCTTCAGTTTGGTAGTCAGTCTACTACCTCTTCTCTCTCAAACCTTTCTTCAGAGGCTTCCAAACACCGAGCTAGCTCTGTCAATGCGTGCATCAACCTCATTGTCAATGTGTACATCCCTGGAAAGTACACTACACAAACATGCCATCATGAAATTGACATACAATATTAATGAACTTCTCTGGGCAACCAAATTTTGACATAATTTTCCATAAGCCCTCATGACTAACAGAGTCAAAAGCCTTGGTCAGATCCACAAACGTTGTGTACAGACCTCTGTTCTGCTTCTGGCATTTCTCCTGGAGTTGTTAGGCAGTAAACTATCAACTGTTCCTCAGCCCTTTCTGTAGCCACACTGGCTCTCAGGTAGATAAATGACCATCTTCCAGGTGAAGAATCAGCCTACTAAGGAGGACTCTAGCAAGAATTTTGCCAGCAATGACTAAGAAAGAGATCCCCCTGTGATTGTCCCAAGACAATCTCTTCCCTTTACCCTTATAGAGATGGACAATGGAGGCATCCTTGAACTTCTGCCGCATAACCTGGAAAATTTCAGTCAGCTTTTGTATGATCAATGGTCCCCCTACCTTGTAAATCTCAGCTGGAATAGAATCAGCACCAGGTGCTTTGCCACATGAAAGGAGCCTAATGGCCCTCAAAACCTCTTCTTCAGTTGGAAATTCAGCTAAGGAGGGATTGACTTCAACCTGAGGTAAACAGTCAATGGTCTCAGCATTGATTAATGATGGTCTGTTGAGAACACTATGGAAGTGTTCAGCCTATCTCTCTAGGATCACGTCCTTATCACTAATCAATGTGGCTCCATCAGCACTGAGAAGTTGTGATGCACCAGAGGTTTTTGGTTCATAAATAGCCTTCAGGGAATCATAAAAGCACTTTGGATTGTTACTATCAGTATAAAACTGAATTTCATCTGCCTTCTTACTGAGCTAGGAATCCTACATCTGTCTAAGCTTTGCTTGTACTTTGCTTTTGATGGAATTAAATACTGCCTTCTTAGAGGTGGATGAAATATCCTACTGGTAAATCCTGTGGAATTCATGTTTTTCATTTAGCAGCTTCTGAATTTCCCCCTTATTTTCATCAAACCAGTCTTGGTGTTTGCTAGTGTTCTGACCCTGATGAGCAAATGCAGTGCTGTACACTGAATTTCTGAAAGCTGCCTGCTCCTTTTCTGTTCCACTGTTGCCAACTGTATGTTGGCTCAAGTTCCCTCCAAGTCAGCAGCAAACTGTTCACACTCAGAGAAGAGCTCTAATTTGTTGATATTGATTCTTCTGGTAGTCATTTTGCCTTAGGGGAGGCATTTTTGATAAATGCGAATATTTAGCTTGCAAAGGATAAGTCTATGATCAGTCCAGCAGTCTGCACCACACGTTGCCTACGTCACTCTCACATCTTGTCTGTCTCTTCTCCTTACAATCACATAATCTATTAGATGGCAGTGTTTGCTGCGAGGGTGCAGCCAGGAAGTTTATTGTGTTTAGGTAAGTGGAAGACAGCGTTGGTGATGAGGTCATGAGATGCACAAATCTTCAGCAGTAAATGACCATTGCTGTTGTTGTTTCCAACTCCATTCCTCCCTAGGACTCCCTGCCAAGTCTGGTAGGGCCTACTCTAGCATTAAAGTTGCCCAGAATTATAAGCTTATCCTCTTTTGGCACATTGATGACAAGGGTCTCTAGGTCTTCATAAAATTTTTCTTTGATTTCATCAGGGTTTGTCATGGTGGCAGAATAGGCACTGATGATAGTGGCATGGTGTTTTCCTGAGAGTGGCAATCACATTGTCATGAGCCTGTCATTCACTCCCTTTGGCAGGCATACCAGTTGCTGATTAGATTAGTTTTGATTGCAAAACCCACACCAGCTTCATGGTGTTCCCCTTCACTGCACCCACTTCAGAAAAATGTGTATCCAGCTCCAACTTCAGTAAGGTAGCCTTCATTTGCCAACTTTGTTTCACTCAGGGCTGCTATTTGGATGGGATACCTGTTCTCTTGCAATAAGAGCAGTTCTTCTTTCAGGTCTACTAAATTTTGTGCTGTCTATTAGTGTGCTCACGTTTCATGTGCCGATGGTGAGTGGAATCATCTTTGCAGATGTTTTCGTACATTTTTTTGTGTTTTGACCACATAGTGGGATTCTCAGTCTGCTGTGGTAATCAGGCCAAGGTTGGGTAAGCAGGCAACATTTAGGGCACCTTTTCTAGCCCCCTTCCTCACACCAGGAGGTGAGCAGTGCGATCCTTAAACACTGCTCAGGCACCCAGGAAGCTGCTGAGTCCCACTGCTGCTTCCAGTGAGAAACGACCCTATGGCCTGGGCCGCCTGTATGCAGGGTGGTGACTACAGCTCCCAGTGTATTTGCACCTGCTACTTCATCACTTGCCTGTCGCCACAGAACTTTGAGGCATAATAGTGAAATGATATGAGTAATGTCTTTTGTTTCATGCATAAATTGGAATTAAGCGAGGCAGAGCTGCATGAAGTCGTCAGCCTCACTCTCTCCTTCTGAGTCATCATAGGCCAGTGGCAGGACAGAGTCAAGACAGCTGGCGATGGCTCAGGATGCAGTGGATGACCTTGGCATCTTCAGTGTCTAACCAAGCTCTAAGCACTCTACATTGCTTGCTTCATCTGCCTTCATGGCTGCTGGAACAAATTGTTGTCATCCACCCATTCCACCAGATGAAGTTTTCACATGCTTGGGGTAGACACCCTTGTAACTCACCAATGAGTTTGAGAACCCTTGGTTACCCTCAACCTGGTTTGACCCATCTGCTGAAATGGTTCACTGGGGTGTGGCTGCTGTGCATGCTGCAGCTTCTTGGAGCCACAGGTGAGAGTTAGGCAGAACAGGTGGACACCAGAGGTGGAAAGAGCCCTGAAAAGGGCTCAGCAGCCATCACACCAAAGGTACTGGTCCTCTCTGAACACACCCTGCACCCCAGAAACTTATCAATATGCACAAGAATAAACTAATTGAGGACTACCAGACTGCAGCCGTTTCTGGACAATCTTAAACTCTTTCTTCCCAGCCCAAGACACTGTAGCCTCATTAGTGGATCAGAGTAATTTTTATTTCCTGGAGGGAGACAGTAAGTGGTAGAAGACAGAGGGGTTGTGTGGGGAATACATAGAGGAATGCTGAAGCCAGCTCTAACCTCCTGAGAGCAAATTGCCCAATGCTCAGTGTGAGATTTGCACCTAAAAAACCAGCAAATACTGATTTGTAAATCAGGGCATACATTTATTATTTCGTTGACTGTCTTGACTTAAGAGAATTGTGGAGAAAATGTTACTGATGTAAATTAAAATTAAAAGTATGTCCTATGTACATTTTTTTTTCTTGGACAGCCAGTTAATAAACATTGACCAGCATGCCCCTGAGCACTCATAGGGACAGCCTCAAGGGGATAAAATGTCTGAGAACCACAGAACAGCGACCTGAGGATGAAGCTGCTTGTGTGTCTCTGGGTAGACCCAGGGTCCCAGAATCTCAAAGGGCCTCAGAGGCCATATAATAGGGCTGGAGAATCTATTCTCCAGCATTCTTCCTGAGTGGTTATCCAGACTTCAGGCTTCCAAGAACTCAGTGGCCTTTCCTCTCTCCCTCTGGAGGAGTACCTCCCCCTTGTATTTCTATTCTTTCCATCTTAGGCAGACAGCAAAAGAAGATACAAATAATAATAATATGGTTAGCCTTTACATAGCACTTTGAGGTTTGCAAAGCATTTTACAAATATCATTGGTCCAATGACTATAGAATGAGAATATTAATGTCACAATAAGAAATCACTGGGTTCTGGGGTCAGAGGACCTGGGTTCAAATCCTACTTTTGCTGTGATATTTGTGATCTTAGGATATTCAATTAACTTCCCCAAATCTTATATGTAAAATGAGAGGGTTAGAGTAGGTGGTCTCAGCTGGTCCAATCCCTGTCTGGGGGCTATAGCAATCACCTGTCCAGTATCAAATCTTAACTCCTCTATAGAAAACCAAGTTATTTCTGTAGGTGAAATAATTAAGCTAAGTGCTTTCCTTCCTTCCTTCCTTCTTTCTTCTTTCTCTCTCTTTTTCTTTCTTTCTCTTTCCTTTCTTCTTCCTCCATCCCCCTCTCTCTCCTTCTTTCTTTCTATAAAACTGGTTAATCTCAGAGGGAAAAATGCCTGGTTTCCACTTGGTGTCAAGACCAGAAGCATAGGTTCTCAGATCAGCTACTGGCAGGGGACAAACTGAGCACAATCTTCCCAAGGCAGGCAACGACTCTCACACAGATACAGCAAAGTGCACTGGATCCAGAAAAGAGTTGAGAAATGCCACCCCCTCTCCTTTACCAAGGATGGCCAGCTATGGGTCTGCAATATCGCACATACAGCTAGGTCCTGATTAGTGCAAATATATTAGTCAAGGTTAATGTGTTCATCGGTTTTACTGTATTGTTTTTTCCCTCTTTATTTTTAATCTCTGTAACAAGGTTTTGGCTTACTGGGGAAGGGAAAGGGATAGTATATGTGCATATATATATATATATGTACACACACATTATCTATACACACACATATATACACACATATATTATATATAGAGAGAAAGAGAGATACATATGTATATTTTCAGAAATGAAGATGATATAGAAACAAACTATACCAATAAAGGGTTTTTTTGCTTTTGCTCCATGGGACCTTGATTAAGTACCTTCACCTCAGTGTTCTCATTCCTAAAAGGAGTTGGATTAGATGAGTTATAGAAAGTTCCTTCCAGGTCTCAATCCTCTAGGTACTGGTGACAGGGACTTAACCAAACATGTCATTAGTACAGGGTGAGGACACTCCTTCTTTCAATGCAAACCATTACCTTCTCTGCCACTTAATTTCTACAGTTGCCCAGAACGTTGAAAGATTAAGTGACTCATCTTCGGTCATGCAGCCAGCATGTTTCAGTGTTAGGACTTAACCCCAGGTTTGGCTGCTTCTGGGGCCAACTTTTTATCCACTAGGCTATACTACATTCTATGAAGCTGTAGTATCTATGTTTCTACAAAACAGGGTTGAGGGAAGGCTAGTAACACAATAGGATGTTTAATATATAGAAGATCAATGGGGCTTTAGTATCTATGCTAAGAAGTAAGAGAACTTTTTGTTTGGCCTCAACCTTTGACTCTGTCAAAAGGCTAACTTACAGTTTAAACGTATGTCCTGAACCATGTATTACAGTAGGATGGTTCCCAGTTACTTTAGGGCCAATGCTCAGGTAATGTATCCCCCAATATTATTTTGAGTAGTTATGTTTGTTATTTAAAATGTTCTCTTTCCAACCTTCTTAAAATCTATTTTTGGACACTTCTCTTTTTAGTAGATGAATATGTGTTGGACATGTAAGGGATTAGTGGGGGAAGGTAGGAATAAGATCTATAAAGAAGTCTTTTCCCCACCACTTTTGGAAGGATGTCATATATCTTTAAAGGACATGCTATCTCTCTACCAGGGCCTGGCTTTGTTAGCCAGTAAACATATATACATATGTGTGTGTATACACACATATTATTTGTGTGTATGTGTATATATACATGTATGTATACGTGTGAATATTTTATATATATATATTTATATATATGGAGAGAGATATTATTTAGTCATTTCAGACATTTCCAACTCTTAATGACCCCATGTGGGGCTTTTCTGGTAAAGATGCTGGAGCAGTTTCCCATTTCCTTCTCTAGTTCATTTTACAGATAAGGAACTGAGGCAAACAGGGATAAGTGATTTGCCCAGGGTTATAAATCAGGCTAGGACCAGATTTTAACTCACAAAGATGAGCCTTTCTGACTTCAGGACTGGCACATTACCTATGGCACCACCCAGTTGCAGATGTATGTGTATCCATCGCATAGACATGCATATAAATATATATCTTGTGGCTGTGGTAGCAGTGTTTTTCTTAGTTCTCAAAGAGGATCCTAACATCAGGGAGATGATGACACGAATTGGATTGGAGGGAGGGAGGGCTGTGCAAAGTCAGTAGCCTTACTTACTCCTTTTTGGGCCCTCCTAGTTCCTAGTGAATGTAAATAGTAATGGTTTCTCCTTTGGCCAGCAAGCCTGAGGGTCTTCTCCCAGTTTGATTTTTTTTTTTTAGTTAAAGAGGCCATCTCTTGACTCACTTCTTCAACAGGCCTATTCACATACACACACACACACACACACACACACACACACACACCTTAAAGGATCTGATTTCATCAGTATATATACACATACATACACATACACACACACATGAGCAAACCTAAGAAGATCTGATTTCATCAGTATATATACATATACACACAAACACACTTGTATATCCCCTAGCTATATATGTGACTATATATGTATCTATGCCTATGTGTGTGTATATATATAGGTATACACACATAAACATCTATGTGTAGATGCCCCACAACAATCCTGTAAGTATGTTTCACAGATGAAGAAACAGAGGCACTGAGTGTAAAGCAGTTTGCCCATCATCACTGAGACAGAAAGCACCAGAAGCAGGGTTATGACCCAGACCGTAACTGCTCTTAAAATACAGAACCATGTCTGTTTGGGTTCCTTCCACGGTGAAAATGTTGGAAGCCCCTCTTGCTGGCTAACGGATCTCTTGCAACTATTTTCTAGGGTGTTCCTTAATGTACTTACATTATGCAGAGCTGAAAGGACTTGTTGACTCTTACCTTCATGTACTAATTAACCAGTGTGACCTGTGAGGTGGAAGATATTTCTCCAGTCAAACCTGACCATGTCTTTCCACTAGTCCTCCTCCAGCCCATTATAGAGAAAGAAAAATACAGGGCCCGCTGTGATTTCTTCCTCATTGAGCTGTCTGTTCACAAAGCTTTGCACGGTTGTATTCTCCAGTGTATCCTAAGATGGGAACAGGAAAAGTATATTAGGTGTTTCAACAGCAATCGTTTTCTTCTATATCCTAGGATTCAATCTGGAAGAGATTTTAGAGGTCCTCTAATATAATACTCTCATTTTCCAAATGAGGAAACTGACACCAAGAGAGGCTAAGTGACTTGTTCAGGGTCACATAGGTATTAAGTATCTGAGGCAGGATTCTTTCTGAATCAAATTCTCATGCCTAAAGCTCTCTCCCTCCTTATCTCTGCCTCCTGGCTCCCCTACTTTCCTCAAGTCTCATTTAAAGTAGAAGACTTTCCTGGTCCTACTTAATTGAGTGCTTTCTCTCTGAGATTATCTCCAATTTATCCTGTCTATAAGTTGTTTCTACTGAGTTGCTTCCTTGTTGTCTCCCCCATGAGACTGTGAGCTCCTTGATAGCAAAGAGAGTGACTATCTTTTGTCCTTTTTTGTATTCCCATCACTTAGCACAGTTTGTGGCACGTAGTAGGAGCTTAATAAATGTTTGCTGAGTGGACTTGAATCTAGTTTCTCCATCATGCTTCCTTGGATCATGGACAGCAGCACAGGAGCACAGATTTAGAGATGGGGGCCATGCTATACTTTTACCTTCATTTCAAAACCTGATGAACTCTCTCTGATGAAATACAGAATGGAACCCAATTTCATTCTTTTCTCTGCACTCCTCTCAGGCCTACCCCACAAGAACAGCTCATACTCGGATCATGGTGATCTGTGTGCTGTTGTCAAAGAAGTGCCAGATCTGAGGCCCTACTTCTTCCCAAGCCTTGAGAAAGTTTCTAACATGCTCCAGCTCTTCAAAAGTTGAGTTGGCCTGAGAAACCAAGGCAGACAGACAGAGGAGCAAGGAGAAAAAAGAGAGAGTGCACATGAAAATGCTTCTGTGGTTTTCTGAGATACCTGTCAGGGTGGTCACAGTGGTTGGGAAAGGCCTTTTATGGAAATGTTTTTCCTTTTCTGGACTGACCTGAAGATTCCTTGGTCTGCTGAGATTTCCCAGAATAGCTTACCATTTCTCAGGATTCCTGATGGGCAGAAACTAATGCTTTCTTGTTATCCTCAATGGTCCAGGGGCTACTGAGGGTGTTATTGTCTCCCTGCACTCTATGAAACCTTCTGGTTTTGTCCCCTTAGTGAGCTTGTTCTTCCCTCTCTCTTCTCCAACCAATACTAAGCCCTCCTCACGAGGCCAGGACACAGACAAATTGGCAATCTGAACCAGCTAATAGTGGGAATGGCACACACTTCCAACAGGGAGAGAACACAGGTGTCTGCTTGGGAGACATCACTGAGATCCTGAGAGTGAGATGCTGAGGTGAAGACCAGAGCAGGGGCACCAGAGTGGAATATGCCAAGGAACAGGTGATAGGGAGAGGAGGAAGGAAATCCCCAAACCCAGCAGCCCAAAATAAACATGAGCATCACCAGGGGCAAGTAAAAGAGAAGCAAAAAAATCCACATCCTCTTGAGGGGCCCAAGGCAAGGAGGCATGAGGGGTGAGGAGAGAGGAGGCTTACATGCTTTAATATCCAATGAACAGCAGGAGAATCTGGAGTAAAGAGGATTTTCCCCATCAGCAAGGGTTTTGTTGCACTCCAGGCTATTTTAGTTAAAGGGTTTGCTTCCATATTCTGGATCAATGAATTACAAAAAGATGCTGCCAGGAGAGAGGAAGAGAGGGCTGACAGAACTGTATCTGCTCTGTCTAAAAGTTTATCACCAATCATGGTGACTATCATGTCCCAGTCCCAGGCCCCTTCCCTAGAACTGAAGGATTAGACAGACAAACTAAGCTAATAGGCTGGGCTCATACAATAACAAGTTCATCACTAGCAAGTAATCAAATGCCCCAGTACAGCTCAATCAGGGCCTTTTCACTGGAAATGAAAGCTGGGGCTTGCCCTGCTATATTTCCTTACAAGAGAAATGGAAAAGATTGCTGGTGATTAGGCTAAGAGACAAAGCACACTGCCTCCCAACAAAGAAAAGGAGGTGCTGAGTCAAACAGACAGTGGCAACACAAAGACATTGACACTAATAAACACAAGCTTTCTATGCCTGACTTCTGAGGTTTCCTGAGCTGCCTTTCATCTCTTTTCTGTGTATCTTGTATAGACTCAGTTGTATGATCAGGCTGTCTCCCCCAGTAGAATCTAAGCTCCTTGAGGGTAAAGATACTTGGGCGTATTTTTCATTTTCTTTATAAACACAGTATTTCACATAATGCCTGGCACACAGTAATAGGTGTTTGTTGACTTCGCTTGACTTGATGCTGTTGTCAGTGTCACAAGGCCAGCTTACAGCTAACTGGCACCTCCTGCACTGCTTTATTTCATTTTTTAGCTCTTTTCAGTCAGTCATTTGCCCTGTTGTTACAAGGGCCAGGGCAGAAAGAATGAAGGGTGGGGGAAGTTCCCCAGCAGGGCCATGGCATCTAGAAAGTTAAATAGGGCTGCACACACAGGTCTCCCTGGCATTGTGTTTGTCAAAACATCTTACAAACATACCTCCCAACATGTCCTAAAAAGCATTTGGGGATTTAAAACCACCATTGGAATTCAGTGGGGGGAGTCTCACTCCTCCCACAGACACTCAGGGAGGTTTGTCATCCCCTTCGTTGTCTGCATGCCAACCCTTGCCTTTGCAAACTGACAAGTGTCCCAGAGAATCTAAGCAGAGAGTCATGCCTGTGACTTGCCAGGGCCCTTCTAACCTGAGCTTTGACTAAAATTCTGGCCTGCTGCCCAATTCACCTTTCCTCCAACTTTTCCTCTAGAATTTAACCCTAATTCCATTAAATCAGTGACCAATGGTCCTTCTGTTTTTTTCAGCCAAGTCTTGGCTCAATCCATGGCTCATGCCCAAATTACTTTACAAGTTCTGTTCTTTCATCAGTTGGAAAATAGAGGCCCCTCTTTCCTGCCACCACCTGCTCCTCAAAAAGTGCCTAAGGTTGTTCAAGGAAGTCAGTGTATTAAAGCCAGCACAGGATTCCCACCCACAGCCTAGGAGTATCTGACCAACCTCACCAACATGGTAGATGCAGAGTGACTCAGGAACTCAAAAGGAAACTTACTTGTTGTCTTATCATAAGAATAGACAGGATCTTTTCTGGAAGGATCTATGCCTAGGAAGACTTTGTAGCTGTTGTCTTCATACCAGTTATAGGAAAACACTCTGGAGCCACCCCCCTCTGGGTAACCGCACAAGAGCTCAGAGAGGATCCTCATCAATTGGCTAAATGACTCTGGCCCTCCATTCTGCAGGAGGGGCCCTGTTACCCACAGCAGGTCCTGGACACTTGGCCGATGGGCCAGCTGGAGAGGAGCAATGGCCCAAGGTTATTAAGAATAAGAGCTGACATTTACCCAGCATTTTAAATTCTGAAATATACTATAACATTTACACTACTACACATGTTTAATAACATTTATACCATTAATCATATAATATGTATCTATTATAATTATATAATATCATAATTATATAATTTATATATTAAGATTTAACATGGTATATTTAAAACCTAGCAATATATCAATATCACCAACTGAATTTGCTTAGCAACTATAAACATTTTAATTAATTCAAGTATCATGACAACTTTTATTTATTTCAGTTATTTTTCAGTTACATAGGAAGGAAGTATTTAATGAGTGCCTACTATGTGCTAGGCTCTTTAAAACTATTTTCTCATTTGATCCTCACAACTAACTTGACAGGTAGGTCCTGTTGAGAAAACTGAGATAGAAGTTAAGTGACTTGCATAGGGTCATAGAGCCAGTAAAGGTCAGAGGTAGGAACCGAACCCAGATCTTTCCTGGTTCTTAAGCCCAGGATTCCTTCCTGTGTAAAAGCACCATAGATCTGAGGCTGGAAGGGGTCTTATAGGCCATCTAGTCCAATGGTATAGTTAGTTACACAGGGGAGAACACTGAACCTGGGGAAGTTGAGCTAACTACCTAGGATCACAGGGAATGGATCTGAACCCAAGTTTTCTGCCTCCAGATCCCAGGTTCCTTCCCTGCATTAAGCTGAGTGAGTCCTTTATAGCATGTTGTTTCATTAGAAGCAGAGCCAAGGCCAACAATAAAAGCAAAGCCTTGACTTTGAGCAGGATCTCCATGGCCACACGGAGGATAGTCATGGTGGCAAGGAAACCTTTATGTAGCTATAAAAATAAAGACAGACTGGTGTGCCTAAAGGAATCAGGGTGGCCAGGCATAGCTGGGGGTGGGGAAGAGAGGTGGTATCCCACTAGTGGCACACAGAATTTTAATAGTCTCCTCTTTTTTTCAATTGCCTTTGTTTGTCTTTGGTGGAAATTTGTGTGGTGGGGGATGGGAAAGCCGGGGGCTGATATGGACTCCTAGTCTACTCAGTGCAGGCAGAGATTTATAAACTCTTCTCTAGCAAGGAGGAGAGCCATGGAAAGAAAGGTGGACTGCTAGAAAGGATCAGTACTGACCAGGCCAGGCAACCTAAGCACAAATCTCTCAGGCTGGACAGAGCAGAATTCAATCAGATCATTGGAAAACTCCCTCCTTGCAGCATGAGAACCAATCAGACAACTTTGCGTGGAGGTCTTTTGCCGTTTCTGTTTTGTTTTGTTGTGGTCTTTTTAAGGTTCCAATAAATGAAGAAATGAACTGAAGGGGAAAAACAGGCCTATGGAGAGTCTTTTCTCTGAGAATCTAAGATTAAATTCAGCATTAGACTCCTAGAAAATTGGTTACTTCTTTCTCTCTTGTCACTCTTTTCTCTCTCTCTCTTTCCCTCTCCTTCTCTCTCTCTCCCTCTCTCTCTCTTTCTCTCTCCCTCCCTCTCTCCCTCCCTCTCTCCCTCCCTCTCTCCCTCCCTCTCTCCCTCCCTCTCTCTCTCCCTCTCTCTCTCCCTTTCTCTCTTTTCCTCTCTTTCTCCCTCTCCCTCTCTCTCTCTTTCTTTCTCCCCCTTCCCACCCTCCCTCTTTTTCCTTCTCTCTTTTCTTCCTCTTCCTCTCTCTCACTCCTCTCTCCCCATCTCTCCTCTCTTCTCTTCCCCTACTCTCCCTCCAGTTCCCTTTCTCCTTTCTTCCTCCCTCTTCCTCTTCATCTTCTTTCCTCCTTCTTCCCTCTCTCCCTCTTCCTCTCTCCCTCCCTCCTTTTTCCTCACTCCTCTCTCTCCCCTTCTCCTTCAGGAGAACAAGCACCACAATCTGGAGAAGAGAGGTCTACAGTATTAAGAAGAATGTCCAGGGCTTATTGAAGAGGCTCTGTGATTCCTATTTGCTTAGCTTTTGGGGAAGGAGGCAGGAAAGGCCACTCTTCTTACAAACATACCTCCCAACATGTCCTAAAAAGCATTTGAGGATTTAAAACCACCATTGGAATTCAGTGGGGGGAGTCTTCCACCACTCCTCCCACAGACACTCAGGGAGGTTTGTCATCCCCTTCGTTGTCTGCATGCCAACCCTTGCCTTTGCAAACTGACAAGTGTCCCAGAGAATCTAAGCAGAGAGTCATGCCTGTGATGACAGTCTGTACTTCACTACAGTGAAGATGGGCTGTTTGTACCACTATGAATCTCATAATGACTCAGGATAGACAACATGTAGGGAATGTGGTTTCCCTTACTCAAGGGACCAGCCTGTGATTGAGGAGAACATCAGTCTGCTGGAATATTGCAGTCCTGGCTACAACAAACAAAATGGAAGAGATGGCATGCTTTTTAAATTGGCAGATATCATACACCTAGGATGGGGAGCTAAGAAGTGACAGTCAGGTTCAAATAGATCTTTCTAGGTCCCCACCCCCCAGGGGCCAATTTGAAGTAGATTAAATTTCATAGGGCTAAGTGATGAGTTTACACTTGGGTTCAAAAAACAATATCCTAAGTTCAAGCTAGGGGAGGAGGGGATGGATAGAGATATCAAAGATCTGGGGGTTCTAGTGGATTGTAAACTCAGTCTGAGTTGAGAGAGCAATATGGCAGTCAAGATACCAAGTGTGTTTGAAGGGATCATAAGGAGAAGCTTAAGTTCTAGGAATAAGTCAGTGACCATCCCATGTATTGGGTCCTGAGCAGGCCACCTGTGGAGTATCACGGTTCTTTCCAGGTGACAAGAAGACTTGGTAGGACTGGATTTCAATACTTAAAAGGATTGCTACCAAGGAAGATGGCCAAAACTTGTTCAGCCTAGTCCCAGAGGGCATAACTAGGACAAATGGACAGGAAGTTTCAAAGAAATAAATTGAGGAAGATTTTCCTAACAGTTTCTTGTTGTTCAGTCAGGTCTGACCCTTTGTGACCTCATGAATCACCATTTTCTTGGCCAAGCCTAGAAGGGTTTGCCATTTTCTTCTCCAGTGAATTAAGGCAAACTGCAGTTAAGTGATTTGCTCAGGTTACACAGTAAGTGTCTGATTATGAATTTGAAGTCATTGGGCCTTCCTGAGTGCAGGTCCAATGCTCTATCCCCTGAGCAATCTAGCTGCCCATACCTAATAACAGTTGGTGCTTTCCAAAAGGAGAAGAGGTTTTTTCGTAATCAGAGAGCTGGAAGGGAAATAATGAAGTCATTCAGACAAACCACTTCATTTTACAGATGAGGAAACTGAGGCCCAGAGCAGCTAAGTGAATTATTCAAAAGCTCACATATATTAAATCATCAAGAAAAGGCTAGCTAACTGTGTTTCAGACACAGGTTAGAGGAAGTGCCCTCTGAGCTCCATTGTAATTATGCAAATCCGTGATTCATTTAAGGTCAAATAGTCATCAGCATTGGTTAATATATATCCTGGGTACTCTACATGGACTCATTTCACAAAGATTTGTTTTGCATTCTAAAGCAATATAATCAACCACCTGATACCTATATAAGGAATCAGAAAGTATGATATCCCTTAAATTCCTTTACTATCAGCTCTACCCTTCTTATGTTGATAGGAAAAACTCGGAGTTCTTGAATACTGATAAAGCCAAGTATCTTAAGCCAAAACCCTCCCCAGAGCTGGTAATAGGTCAGATGCAATGTGTGCTCAATCCACATCCCACCTGCAAAACAGCTGTGTCTGGCCAGGAAGAATGACCTGGCTAAATTTGAAGTTGATTATGGAAAGGCAAAGTCCAACTGGGAATTTTGGTCTTTCTGGGGGAGCTGAGAAGGGCTGGAAGATGTGAGGGAATGGGGGAAGGACAAAAGGTTAGCAAGCTTACCTGGCCTATTTTACAAAATAAAACATGACACAGAAAAAGGCTCATTATTGGTGGAGACAGTATCTTGGAAACAATGAACATGAACTTGGACAGACTTCAAGAGAGTGGAGGATAAAAGGTCCTGGCCTTCTATGGTTCACGGGGTGACAAAAACTAGGATATGACTGAATGACTGAATGACAGAACAGGCAAAGTTATTTCTAGAAAAACAAGGTATTGATTCAAGGCCCCAAATTTTAGTGAGCTCCAAAAGCACCTACCTTCATTTAGGTGCTAGAAACAACTGAGCTTAATATCTAGTTAATAAAAACAACTTGTTGAAATAGAAACCACCAAATGGCATATGCTTTTCTATGGCTCTTGCTGCCACATAGCCCAGATTAGTTCCCCAGTTCCAGAGTGCCCTCACTGCAGAAGTCTCTGTCTCCACACACACCTGTGAGTATGCCCACAGCTGTATATAATTTTTTTTGATGCTTGCTCTGAGTTCATTATGAAATGGGACCTAAATAGGAAAAATTCTAATTATACCTTTGATAGCAGGTCACAGCAATGGAGATGTGCATCCAGTAGAGTCAGCTTTTAGTTAGAGAAGACAGATTGATAATCTTGGGAGCTACCCAGACTTGGATAGGTAGATTTCTGATTGATCTTGACCTTATATATTATTACTAAATTTATATAATTTTATCCCTTATAAATTATTCACTTCAATCCATCTCTGATGTTTCAGCATAACTTTTGAAACACCTAACCCTGAGCACTAGAAGGTGTCCATTCTGTCTCTAGGGACAGCTCTAGAATGCTGTCTCAGCAGAATTTCTAACAGGACCATATTTAAAGTTAGGCTTCAAATATATGTTGACCAATGGACTGTGTAGGCAAGAAGACCAGACTAAAAACATTTAAAGAAGTTCATCTCCAGAAGGTGGACCAATGGAAGGTGGCTTTTTTTTCTTTTATAACCAAAGCAATTCTCATGCCCTCTACCAAGGTGTGAAGGGGTCATGAGCTTCATCAACAGGAGAAATTTCCCACATCCATTCATGAATCTTTTGAAGAAATACCAGAAGATGAATTATTTTGCTCATGAATAAACTCCTAGATAAAGTGGACTTCAACAATTGTTGGTCCTGGGGAGAAGGTGAGGATGAAGTAAATGCTAGAGTCAGAGGACTCCATGAACAGTGTTGGTGTCAGAAAAAGAGGATCAGGACTGGAGAGCATGCCAAATAAGAATGACTGCTATGGACAACTGGGGATGTCTAGCCTGGAGATCAAGGGATTTAGTGGTGTCATGAGAGGTTCACATAACTATAGGACTTCATTTTACATAGCAGAAAATTGAGGCCCAAAGAAGTCATGTGATTTTTCTCCAAGATCAAATCAATCTTAAACATCACAGGTAGGATATGACCCAAGATAGATATCATAAAATATTTGAAGTCTGTCATATGGAAGAAGAAGTAGACCTATATACTGCTTGGCCACAGAGAAGAAATCACCAGGAGCAGTGGGTGTAAGTGACAGAGGCAGATTTCAGCTTAATTGAAGGAAAAATTTTTTAACGATTAGGGAAGTCTCAAAGTAGGATGGGATACTTCATTAAGTAGTGGGTTCCCATTCCTAGAGACCTTCAGATAGAGAGGCTTGATGAACACTTGCTAGGGATATTATAGACAGAAATGAATGGACTAGATCACCTATAAGAGCCTTTCTAACTGAGATTATCTTCTTCTATGAGCTCATCAGTGATCTTGGTGCTGCTGGTCTGTGAAACCACAGAATCCAGTGACTTAGGAACCAAGAATGCCTTGGGTCAAAGGGCCAGGCCATTCTGAAACGTATTTTGTAAGGGATTCCACACCTGGGGAAACTACAGCCCTTTGAAAACTTCATTGACTTGGAGTAATTGTTTACAGTGGATGAGCAAGTTTTTAAATGAGGATTATATCAAGTGTACCCAACACATTAAGATTATTGATAGGATTATTTTTATGAGTTATAAGTATATATCTATGTTGAAATTATTTTGATGTTATATTAAAGATTGGTTTATATATTGATAAAGATTTTTTTCATTAAAAAACAAAGTATATGAGAATCCCCTGAAAACAAAACAGGACTGAGCTAAGCCTAATGGTACATGCCTATTATTCCCAGCTATACGAGAGGCTAAGTGATGAATCTCTTATGCTTAGCAGTTCTGGGCTATAGTGGGCTGTCCTAATAAGGTGTCCACACTAAGTGTGGCAGCAATACAATGACTCTCTATGGAGCAAGGAGTTACAAAGTTTGTCCACAGAGGGATAAGCCAAGGAGGGATAAACCAGGTCAGAAATAGAAAAGGCCAAAGTTTCAGAGCCAATTGACCCAAGAGGCCCTGAACTTCTGGTTTGGGTAAAAAGAGAAACCAGTCTTATAAAAACAAAAACAAAAAACAGGACTGAATGATCACAGATAAAGTAGTAGGCTAATCTACAGTAGACTAGAATAACAGCTCATTCACCAAATGGAGAACCCTTGAGTCAGGTCGTAGGCCAAGGCTCACTTCTAACACACTCAAAAGCCACAGGGTACTGTAGGAGGCCTTGCTCAATGTGTAAAATGAGAGAGATTCAGACAATTAAAGGGAGGTAAAAAGACTTTGAAACTATTAGATGGGGCCATCAACTGTTATACTACAAATTGGAAGGCCAGGGAAGTCATGGGATCACCTGCTAAGTGTGGGAAAGACATAATGATGTTTCCTTGGTCTGTATGACAATTGTTATCATCAGACCACTTACCTCTCACACTCTTGGAGATATTTAAATAAATCCCTTTTCCAGGATCTCAGATTGATACTTTGAGAGCTCCTGTCTATGAGTGTGGAAAGCTATAAGTGATAAGAAGAAAGGGGGAAAAAAGTTCAGTTCTACCTGTGTGCATGCATATACACACAAACACAAACAAACACACACACACATATTCCAGTCACTTCACTCTCCTGTGCCCATAAAAAACCATTTTCTTCCTGATTTCTGATCACAGAGCCAGTTTCTAGGAGATTGTTTCCAGAAATACAGCTCTTTTTTAAAAAATTAAATCTAATTGAGAAAATTAGCAGAACCAAGATGGCAGAGTAGAAAGACACAAGTACTCTAGCTCTTCCCCCACAACCCATAAAATACCTGTAAAGAAAGACTCTCAACAAATTCTAGAGCAGTAAAAGCCACAGAATAATGGAGTGGAGGAGATTTCCAGCCCAGGGTGACCTGGAAGGCCGATGGGAAAAATCTGTCACACTGGACTCAGAGTGGAGACCAGCCCAGCCTTGAACTCCCAGCACCCGTAGAGTAGGGCTCAGGGGGAGAATCCCCAGTGACAGCAGCCAGGTTCACAGATCCCTCAAACCACAGGCACCAAAGGCAGCTTCAAAGGTCAGGGAAAGGGGTTTTTCACCTCTGTGACAAGGGAGCAGGGTCCTCTCCTAGCCCCAGTCCCAGGCCTGCCGCAGCAGCAGCAGGCAACAGTGGCTAAGACAGCTGGGCAGGCAGTAGTCAGCATCCATTTTTGGATAAACCCCTGGGGGAATTGAGCAGCTGATGTGAATCTCATCCTGGAGCCCAGCCAGGGAGTAAACACTTCTCCCTTGATTGTGCTACCTTGGAGGAACTGAGATCTTACAGGTCCCCAGGAGTATACCTCACTCTTGACAAAGGACCCAAAAGTCAAATAACTGGTTGGGAAAATGCCCAAAAAAGGGAGGAAAAATGAGACTATAGAAGGTTACTTTCTTGGTGAACAGGTATTTTCTCTCATCCCTTCAGATCAGGAAGAACAATGTTTACCATCAGGGGAAGACATAAAAGTCAAGGCTTCTGCATCCAAAACCTCCAAAATGAATATGGAATGGTCCTAGGTCATGGAAGAGCTCAAAAAGAATTTTGAAAATCAAGTAGGAGAGATGGAGGAAAAATTGGGAAGAGAAATGAGAGGGATACAAGAAAATCATGAAAAGTGAGTCAACAGCTTGCTAAAGGAGACCCCAAAAAATGCTGAAGAAAATAACACCTTTAAAAATAAGCTAGCTCAACTGGCAAAAGAGGTCCAAAAAGCCAATGAGGAGAAGAATGCTTTAAAAAGCAGAATTAATCAAATGGAAAAGGAGGCTTCAAAAACTGAAGAAAATAGTTCTTTCAAAATTAGAACGGAACAGATGGAAGCTAATGACTTTATGTGAAACCAAGAAATTATAAAACAAAACCAAAAGAATGAAAAAATGGAACATAATGTAAAATATCTAATTGGAAAAACAACTGACCTGGAAAATAGATCCAGGAGAGACAATTTAAAAATTATGGGACTCCTGAAAGCCATGATCAAAAAAAGAGTCTAGACATCATCTTTTGTTACGGGTGTAAGCTCAGTTTCATGAGGACAGTTTCAGGCAGGTAAAGGTGAGGACTTCTAAACCTCAGAGTTCTCATGAGGCCCCCCAGGGAACAGCTGGGAATTGAGGCGTGAAACACGGGCTATCTCGTGCATTTCTACCTCTTCTCAGTGGGAAACTTGCTGGGGAGAGCATCCCACCCTTGAGATTGGCCTGTGGTCTGAGCACACCTGTTGTTGACTAGCTAGGGGCTGAGAGCATGCACGGTATTCACGTGCAAACTATGTGGTGGGAGAGCTTAAGTAGGGACAGGAAAGTCTGAAGGCCCTCTTCTGGATGCGGAGTCCCCTCCGGGGGCTCTTTGCACTGAGGGGCCCTTAAAGGGAGGAGGGGCCCTCCCCTCCTGCACTCCCATCCTCTTGCTGTACGATCCTTGCCCCTTGGGAGGAGAAGGATTCCTCTCTCCTGAGGAAGAATTCACCATGCACATGTAACTAAGACCCTGAATAAAGCCTAACCCTTGTTCGACTCTGGAAAGTCTCTTCTCTCAATACATTTATCCAGTTGGCCGCCGAAGACAGTGAAAAGGTAAGACTCGGGTAGCCCATTGGCCTCTAGGCCGAACAATCTTTCATGAAGTTATCAAGGAAAACTGCCCTGATATTCTAGAAACAGAGGGCAAAATAAATATTGAAAGAATCCACTGATCACCTCCTGAAAGAGATCTGAAGAGAAAAACTTCTAGGAATATTGTAGCCAAATTCCAGAGTTCTCAGGTTAAGGAGAAAATATTGCAAGCAGCCAGAAAGAAACAATTCAAGGACTGTGGAAATACAATCAGGACAACACAAGATCTGGCAGCTTCTACATTAAGGGATCAAAGGGCTTGGAATATGATATTCCAGAAGTCAAAGGAACTAGGATTAAAACCAAGAATCACCTAATCAGCAAAACTGAGTTTAATACTTCAGGGGAAAAAATGGTCATTCAATGAAATAGAGAATTTTAAGCACTCTTGATGAAAAGACCAGAGTTAAAAAGAAAATTGACCTTCAAACACAAGAATCAAGAGAAGCATGAAAAGGTAAACAGGAAAGAGAATATTTCATAAGGGACTTACTAAAGTGGAACTGTTTACATTCCTACATGGAAAGATAATATTTGTAACTCTAGAAACTTTTCTCAGTATCTGGGTAGCTGGAGGGATTACACACACACACACACACACACACACATATAGAAAGAGAGAATGAGAGAGAGACTGAGAGCAGGGTGAGTTGAATAGGAAGGGATCATATCTAAAAAAAAAATTAAGGGGTGACAGAGGAATATATTGGGAGGCAAAAGGGAGAAATCGAATGGGGCAAATTATCTCTCATAGAAGAGGTAAGAAAAAGCTTTTCCAATGGAGGGGAAAAGAAAGGAGGTAAGAGGGAAAAAGTGAAGCTTACTCTCATTACATTTGGCTCAAGGAAGGAATAACATGCACACTCAATTTGATATGAAAATCTATCTTACACTACAGGAAAGTAGGGTAGAAGGGGATAAACAGGGTGGGGGGAATGATGGAGGGGAGGGCAAATGGGAGGAGGGAGCAATTAGAAGTAAACACTTTTGGGGAGGGACAAGGTCAAATGAGAGAATAGAAGAAATGGAGGGGCAGGATATGATGGAGGGAAATATAGTGAGTCTTAGATAACATGACTATTATGGAAGTCATTTGCAAAACTACACATATATAGCCTACATTGAATTGCTAGCCTTCTCAATGGGAATGGGTGGGGAGGGAGGGAGGAAGAGAAGTTGGAACTCAAAGTTTTAGGAACAAATGTTGAGAATTGTTTTTGCATACAACTGGGAAATAAGAAATACAGGTAACGGGGCATTGAAATTTATCTTGCCCTACTGGACAAGAGAGAAGATGGGGATAAGGGAAGAGAGGGGTGTTAGAAGGGAAGGCACATTGGTGGAAGGGGCAATCAGAATCCAAGGCGTTATGGGGTGGGGGGAGGAGAGAGATGGGAAGAAAATTTGGAACTCAAAATTTTGTGGAAATGAATGTTGAAAACTTTACATAAATAAATAAATAAAGTTTTTTAAAAAGAGAGAGAAAATCAAAGGATATTGTTCTAGGTCACCCCACTGAGCAAGTTAATCACAAATAGTTTCATGGTGACATTAAATACACCAAAGGTTTAGAGACACCAAGCAGGGCTTGTGGAGGAAGGCAAACAGAGAAGCTGGGTGAGTGACAAGAAGAATAAGTGGAGAGTTGCCAATGTGGTCACCTCAGCGTCTCTCCCCATCCTCCCTGACTTCCCCTGCAGATTGTTCCCATCTTTTTTTCACTGCGCTCTCTGCATTCAGGTAAACTATTCTTCCTCTCTTTGGCTCTTTTCTGTCCTGTGAGTTCTCTAGTTACATGATCTGTCAGAGCTGTTGCTGCTGCTGATTATCAAGGGAAAGGAGCACTCCTATAGACTCCCCAAATACCAGCAATGCTCCTGTGACCCTGAGTGCCACAGTATCCAGCTGGACAAGCATTTTCCACTTCAGTGGTTCACTGAGTTGCCTGTCCTGCCTCCAGAAACATCCAAGCATTCCCAGGAAGTCCCAGAGCCAAACCTGACTGAACAAACTCAGTCTCCGTAATGTCGTGATTGTGACCAACAAAATTCCCTACCTCATGGGCATGTTTCAGGAAATTTGATGAAAACTGAACTCTAGTTTTGGAGGAGATGAGATACATGAAATACAACAGGGTCTTTTGTCAATGCATTTTGGCCTGCTCATATTTATGGGGTTTTAAAAACAAATATTTATTGACATCTTTTACTTTACATTACCCACATTTCCCTCCCCTTCTCCCTCCTGTAGAGCCATCCAATATAATTAGAAAAAAAGGAAAAACCTGTAGAGCCATACCATATAATAAGAAAAAGAAGAAAATCCCAGCTGAACAAAACTAACCAACACATCAAAAAAGCCTAGTATCATACAGTCTTCTACACACATAGATCTCCACCTCAGCAAAAAAGTGGAGGCAGTGACTTTGGACAGCAAAGTTGAACAGTGGACAGAGCATCAGGCCTTCGGTCAGGAAGACTTGAGTTCAAATCTGTCCTCAGACACTTCCTAGTTGTGTGACACTTGGCAAGTCATTTAATTATGTTTACCTCAGCTTCTTCAACTGTAAAATGAGCTGGAGAAGGAAATAGCAAACCATTCCAATACTTTTGCCAAGAAAACCTCAAATGGAGTCACAAAGAGTTAGATACAACTGAAATAAGTGAAAAAGAATGGAATGAAAAAAGTTTTTTCTCCTATTCAATGATTTAGATGTGTTGTGAACAACATTTTTGGGGAAGGCTTGGGGGAAGATCTGGAATTTTTTTCCATCTAAGACCACATTAAATTTTCTTTTTACCTACCAGACCACTGGCCCTGAAGGATCTCCCACAGGCTTTGTAAATAGCTCTGACTTCTATCAGAGAAGCAGAAAAGAATGCCCTTGAATTCTTCTTATTATATGTGGGCTGAGAAGGCTGGAAGAAATAAACAGTGTCACTAGTAAATTCTTGGTATTCATTTATGAGGTGGCCTTAAGGGTCAAGATACACACAGCATTTTCCAAGAAAGGGATGGCCAGACAGACAACTCTAGTTTCAAGAGTTTTGTTAGGGAATCTTAGGTAAAGTGAGATGCAAATTTGTCCTGAGGATGCTCAATTTCTCAGAAAAATATTACAATCCGTTTTATAACAATAAATGCTGATAGTGCATGTGTCAGTCATTTTTCAGTCAAGTCTGACTCTTCATGACCCCATTTCACATTTTCTTGGCCAAGATACTGGAGTGATTTGCTTTTTCTTCTCCAGCTCATTTTACAGATAAGGAAACCAAACCAAACAGGGTTAAATGACTTGTCCAGGATCACACAGCTAGAAAGTGCCTGAGGGATGATTTGAATTCAGGAAAATGAGTCTTCCTGATTCTAGGCTCAATGCTCTAACTAGTATATTACCTAGCTGCCCTAGATACCTCTTAAGATCTCAATTGCCAAAAAAAGAAAAAAAAAGAAATACAAAAAATATCTCAATTGCCTCTCCAGTTGATAAATGGTCAAAGAATATGAATTGAAAGCTTTCAGAGGAAGAAATTAAAGCTTTCTATAGTCATATGAAAAAATGCTCTAAATCACTATTGATTAGAGAAATGCAAATTAAAACAACTCTGAGTTACCACATCACACTTATCAGATTGGCTAATATGACAAAATAGGAAAATTATAACTGTTGGAAAAGATGTGGGGAAATTGAAAAACTAATGAACTGTTGGCGGAGTTGTGACTTGATCCAACCACTCTGGAAAGCTATATGGAATATGTCCAAAGGACTATAAAAATGTGTATACCCTTTTACCCAGTAATACCACTTCTAGTCTGTATCCCAAAGATATCATACAAATGAGAAAAGGACCCACATGTACAAAATACTTATAGCAGATTTTTCTGTGGTAGCCAAGAATCAGAAATTGAGGACATGCCCATCAGTTGGAGAATGGCTGAACAAGTTGTGTGATATATGAATATAACAGAATACTATTGTGGTATGAGAAATGATAAGCAGGACAACCTCAGAAAAACCTGGAAAGATCTGAATGGACTGATGTTGAGTGAAGGGAGCAGAACAAGGAGATCAGTGCACATAGCAAGAGCCATAATGTGCGATGACTAACTTTGACAGACTTATCTCCTCTAGCAATGCAAGGATCCAAGACAAACTCTAAAGGACTCCTGATGGGAAACGCTGCTCACACCCAGAGAAAGAACAAGAGAGTCTGAATGCAGATTGAAGCATGTAATTGGCTTGCCCTCTTTTTTTGTTTGTTTCTTCTTCTCATGGTTTTTCCCTTTGGTTCTAATTCTTCTTTACAACATGACTAATGTGAAAATAGGTTCAATATGAATGTATATGTAGATCCTATATCCAATTACATGCTGTCTTGGGGTAAGGGGAGGGGAGAGATGAGAAGAAAATTTGGAACTCAAAATGGAAGTGAATGTTGAAAACTAAAACTAAATTAATTAATTTTTAAAAATCTCGATTTGAATTGCCTGACCCCCAAGTCCAGGACTCTTTCTAATATATTCTTCAATATTGGAGACTATATTCTAATATGCTCTCCCAGAAATCTTACTCAAGCAAACAAATCTAAAATTAAAGCAATTAGGTTAAAAAAACCCACAATAATCACAAGTTCTACTCATCTAGGAGGAGGTTAAAAGCTTTTGGAGCTGAATTTCTGAAGGAGACATCTATCTCGACTCTTGGGCATGGCAGTTCCAAGTTACACAGTCCATGACTTTGAGAGATGTGGTCTCTTCTGTACTCACAGAAGAGTTCAAAAGTGATGGGATTAAGTTAACCTTCTAAAAGATGTCATTTTCTGCCTCTCTCCCTCAAAAGAGAAACTGAGATCAAGCCCTTTTCTACTACTTGTGTGGGCACAACTCATTTGGGCTTGGACCTGTTGCTCCGGGGAAGCCAGCTTTATCTGGGAGGGAAGTGTGTTGCTGGGTAACCAGGAGGACTGCAGATTTGAGGAATGTTTGTTAGGACCTGACAGCAGTTAAGTGTCAGATGAAAAGAGAGGAAACCAGCTGCAGTGGTGAGGGGGCAACAAACAGGGACAATCTGAGTACTGGGAAATGCGTCATGAGAAGAGAATTTAGACTCAGTCATTTTACTCAGGGGCAACAACAACAAAAAGGCCAATCTGTCCTTCCAGGAGAGGCCACAGAGACAAACTGTTTCCCAAAGGCTTGGGGGAACAGAGTCTCTTTGACTCACCAGGGTGGGCATGTGAACAGACTGGCCACATGACGCTCTCAGACTCCAGTGAAAATGGGCAATGGGGCCTTTGACTCTTTGTAGGGACTTGAGTTCTGCTATGTGTGGTTTGTGGGAACCAGCATGTGGGTCCAATTGTGGCTGCTGTCAGGAAGTCACAGGATCATAGCAGAGCTGGAGGGCTTCAGAAATCATCTAGTACAACCCCTTTCTTTTACAGTGGAGGAAACTGAGACCCAGGGAGAATTATCCAGAGTCACCCAGAGAGCTCAGTCAGGTCCTTGGACTGACTCCTTTTCTATTGCTCCTTTCACTGTATCCCACCATTCCTCCTAATCTAAGTTTCAGGAGCTTGCAGGGATCTTCTCTGCATCTATAAAATTTAGGTGTGGTGTGGGGAAAAATCTTCTAGCCATGAGAGTTATATCAAAGTGGAATGGACTGCCCTGGGGGGTCAGGGCTTCCCCTTCATGGGAGGTCTTTGGGCAAAAGCTGGACCATCAATCACTTGCAGGGGATATTGGAGGAAATTCTGCAAGTAGGAGCTGGACTAGATGGCCTCAGAGGTTCCTTCCAAGTCTGAGAGTCTCTCAGGAGGCATCTCTGGCTTCTTTAAAAGCTCAGCTCAGATGCCACCTCCTACCTGGGTTACTTCGTGTGTGTGTGTGTGTGTGTGTGTGTGTGTGTGTGTGTGTGCACATAGCTATCTATATTTAGATCTTTGTACACAGATATGTATATATTACATGTTTCATGTGTGTATATCTATCCTATAAATGTATACATTTATGTGTATACATGTACATATATTATACATGAAAGGCAACTAGATAGTGTAGTAGATAGAATGCTCAACTTGCAGTCAAGAAGACCTTTGTTCAAATCCTGCCTCAGACACCAGACACTTAACTTTTCTCAGACTCAGTTTCATCATCTGTGAAATGGGAATAACAGCAGCATCTATCTCACAGGGTTGTTATGAGGATCAAATGAGATAACATGCAAAATGTTTTTGAAAAGTTTAAACTTCTACATAAAGAAAATTTGGAACTCAAAATGGAAGTGAATGTTGAAAACTAAAACTAAATTAATTAATTTTTTAAAATCTCGATTTGAATTGCCTGACCCCCAAGTCCAGGACTCTTTCTAACATATTCTTCAATATTGGAGAGTATATTCAAATATGCTAATATTAGAATTATGTTGTGTGTACATATATATATGGTTGTGTATGGATGTAGGGATATGCATATGTGTGGCAATAAACATATCCCTATATGTGTGTGTATGTGTATGCATTTGTGTTTACCCCATTAGGATAGAAACTCTTTGAAAGTAGGATTTGTTTCATTCTTTATACTTGTCTCCCATAATTGTTCATGGGTAGGCTGAGCCAATATAATAAAAACGACAATTCTACCTATACTAACTCATTTATTCAGTGCCATACCCATCAAACTACCCCAAAAAATTTTATATAGAAATCAATCAGAACAAAATTCATCTAGTAGAACAAAAGGTCAAGAATATCAAGGGAATTAATGAAAACAAATGTGAATGAAGGTGGCCTACCTGTACTCAAATTGTACTATAAAGCAGTAGTAATAAAAATTATCTGGTACTGGCTAAGAAATAGAGTCGTGGATCAGTGGAATAGATTAGGTACACAGGACTTACCAGTAAATTACCATAGTGGTCTAATGTCTAAATAAATCCAAAGACCCCAGCTTTTGGGACAAGAACTCACTATCTGACAGAAACTGCTGAGCAAACAGTATGGCAGAAACTAGATACAGATCAACATCTTATACTATATACCAAGATAAGATCAAAATGGGTACACGATTTACACATAAAGGGTTTTACCAAAAGCAAATTATGAGAGCAAGGAATAATTTACCTGTCAGATCCATGGAGAAGGGAAGAATTTATAACCAAACAAGAGATACTTGTCTCCCCAGCATCCAGCTCTCTGCCTGGCACACTGGGGCTACTAAGTTTAATCCTCATAACAACCTTTAAGGTAGATGTTCTTAAATATTTGAAGTGGCACTTGAGTCAATCCTTCAAGGAACCTAGGGATTCCTTCTTTTGTTTTTTTTTTAGGAGGGAAGGGTGTGGGCTGAAAGCAATCTGTGTTAAGTGACTTGCGCAGGGTCACACAGCTAGTAAGTGTCTAAGGTGAGATTTGAAATCAGGTCCAGGAGTCCTGAGGTGATGCTCTATCCATTGCACCACCTGGCTGCCCTAAAATTATAGATTCCAAGAGGTCAAGTAGAGGAGGGAGAACATTCCAGGCAGAGAGGAGGTCACAGAGGAGGAGAGAGGATGCTGAATTGAAAGGGACCAGCAGATATGACATTTTGGTGTGAGGGAGAATAAACCCCCAATCAAGGAGCTGACATTATTCTGGAGAATGCCACATGGAAAGCAAATAATTTTTTTAAAAAAGTAAATTAAAGATGATTTGAGGAGGGAGAGACTCAGTAGGGCCTTGATAATTTTTGGAAACTCTTGGCTGAATTGGATCACCTTCTCTAGAATGACCTCCCTACTGCCTCATTTCTAGCCCAGAGGTGGCCACCTTCTGAACTTGACATGGAAGCACAAAAAGAGTGGGGGTGAGGGAAATATTTGCATTCTATCTTTCCTCTGCTTATTCCCCAGACGCCAGAAGCCTCAACTGAAGTTCTGTGCCCTCCTTAGACCAGCAGCTATGGTAAATGGTAAAAGGTTTAGAGAAGGGAGAAGCTAAAAGATAAGAAAGTCAAAACTATGTGGAACCTTGTTTCTAAATGCTGATGATCTGAGGCTTTTCCAATGGACTTCTGCTCTCCTTTTGCCCTTGACAAAAGTATTTCCTAAGAGGGACTTCAGATGGCTAGTTGAAATTTAACCAGCTCCAGTGACCTCCCAGAGGGTAGATACTAGCTCTCAGTGGATAATCCACAAAGCCTTCCTTTTGGAGAACAGAAAAATCCAAGAATTTGGAGTGGGGGAGAAGAGGAGGAGATTTACTGATACTGTTGAGCATTTAAAGGTGCAGCCCCTTAGGGTTCTCACTTCTCAAACCTTTACTACTCAGAGAACAAGGAGTCAGCAAAGAAGAGCAAAAATTAAGTCAGAAAAGCCCAAAGTTAGAATCACGGAGTGGTGTATGGAAAGGAATGAAAGCTCAACTATACTAGAACATTTCTGAAAAGGGGTATGGGGGAGGGAGAAGAAACCATGAGCCAACCTGCCTGGGGAGGCCAGATTCCCTGTATCAGCTCCTAGTGACTAGGGGGAGGGGAGGGGAAATTCAGGTTTCCCAGCAGTATGGCAGGTCTTGGCACCAAGCTCAGTTCCCCTGCTGAATTTCCACAAATAAACATTCAACACAGAAGGGACTGATTTGCTTCTCAGCAAGATTTCAAAGCTGCTCGACCATAACCCAAGAGCAAACAGGATGAATAGTCAGAAGAGGAAAGAGGGAGAAGGAGGGAAAGAGCCAAGGAGTGAGGAAGAAGAGGAGGAGAAGGTGGATGAGGAGGAGGAACAGACCCAGGGCCCAAACAGACAGGAATCATCCCAAACCCTTCACCCAAAATTAAAGTGAAACTTCTTTTAAAAATTTTTTTATGAGGTGAGAAAACAGTTTAGTTAGCTTTGGCAAGAAGCATCTTTCTTGCCCAACCCTGGAGCTCCTGCTTTCAGTGAGGAGTGGAAGTCCTCAAACACAGATGACTGACTTTCTCCCCTAATCTAGGTAACAAAGGAGATGGAGTACTGGACTGGGAGCCTGGAATACCTGGATTCAAATCTTGCTTGGGCAAATCACTTGAGGCACTGGAGTGACAGACAAAATGAAAACAGGAATGAGTAAAAACAAAGTAGTTTGGGGAACGGGATGCAAACAAGTGGAGATTCCCAGGTGGCCTTTGCTGGTGAAGTGCCTGAGAAAAGACTTGAATTCAAATTCTGCCTCACATTCTTACTAGCTCTGTGATCCTGGCTAAGTCATTTAATCTCTCAGTTTCCTCATGTGTAAAGTGGAGATAATTACAGCACCTCCCTCAAAGGGTTTTTGTGATCCAGTGAGAGGATGCATTGAAAGCACGTTGCAAGCCTTAAAGTGCTATGTAAATGCTAGCTAACAACAACTATGAGAATAGCAATGAGAATAAGAAACACACCAACCTAAGCCAAACCAGAAGGGAATCCTCAGACACAAACCAGTCCCATTTACTTTAGACCTCTCTCCATGGGCTGCCCACAGGACCTTACCCTCCCTGTTCCCTCGTGGGATCCCATAAGTTACTGTGTGCCTCATTTCCCCATCTATAAAGTGAAGGAGATGCACAAGATGACCTTTAAGGTCATCTTGCTTAGAGAACTTAAGGGAAGAAGGTTTGGAGAACAATCTCACTGATATTGAAGGGAAGGGCCACTCCCAATGAGAGCTGAAAACAAAGGAAAGCTGGTTTCAGTGGGTCCCTTTCCTCCTGTCTAACCCTAATACTTTGGGCCTCTGATGCTGGCACTGGGCTCAGAACTCTAGCTGGCAGGTACCCCCAGCGGTTTAACAAGATTCTCTTTCTTTAAAAGAATTTTTTTAGAAGAAGCACTAACTTGGCCTTTAATAAAAACCATTGCTGTGTCTGTGTGTGAGAAAGAGCAAGCATAAACAGAAGCCCCAGCTATCTCTGAATTGGAGGCTTCCAAAGAATGAGTGACTCTGTGTTCCAATAAACATGGCAGCCTGCCAACCAGCTGCAATAACAGCCCTGTTCCAAAAAGAGGTTCTCTCCCCCTGATGGTAGCACCCAGCTAGGCCTGCAAGGGTAAGCCAAGGCCCCCACAGAGGCCTCAGCTGCTGCTTGATCTTACTGGCTTATCTCTTCTCTCCCATGCCTTTGTTTGTTTGGAGTATGTGTGTTTGTGTACTTCGTCATCAAACTCAGCTTAGGAAGAATTACTTGCCTGATTCTAATTTTTATCAAATTGTTTTCTTCAGTTAACTTTTGCATCTCCTTTTCCATCTGTCCAACTGTTCCTTTTAAGGAGTTATTTTCTCCAGTCAGGTTTTGTACTTCCTTTTCCATTTGTCCAATTGTCCTTTTAAATTCTTCTGTGATTTCTTTTTTCATATTTTTAAAGTCATTGGTCAGTTTTTCTTCTATTTCTCTAATTTGGCTTTTAAAATCCTTCCTGTGTTCTTCCAAGAAGGAAGAACTCTTTGTGCTTCAGACTAGTTAATATTCCCTTCTAAAGTTTCAAATGGGAGTACAGTCTCAATGCTGACCTCTTTGGTATTTGTCTTTTGGTCCTTGTCCCCATAGAAAGATTCTATGGTCTTTTCTGCTTAGCTTCTTACTCATGATGGTCACCCTTTTCCTGGCTTTTAAAGTAGATCTCTGCTTCTGGGGCACAGGGGGCTCTGTCTCACAGTTCTTGTGCCTAAAAGTTGAGGCTTAGTGTGGTGACCTCTGGTTCTTTCAGGTAGAGGCTAAAATGCTACAGCTTACCTGGTGTTAAGCTGACTGGTGTTGGAAAACAGAGGCCAGGTGAGGTCTTTTTAGGTTTCCTTGTAGATACCCTGGAGCTAGCTTGTTAAGTGTGGGGAAGGGGTGGTCTGACCACAGGAGGTTTCCTCTGCTGAGCTAGACCATAGGCAAGCTCAGCTGTTGGTGATCCTGCCTATACTAGTATCTTCCTGATTCCCCTTGGGTACTGAGGCATGTCTCAGGTCCTAATGTTGGCAGTTGTTGGCTTCACCCTCCTGGGGCTCAGGATCTTCTCCCAGTTTGTTGAGGTGGGGCTGTCTGGGACACTGGTCCCCTTCAGGCACAGTAAGCGGGACTCTCCTTATTGATCTTTCTAGCCTCATGTGCTAAGAGTCTATTTACCCCTTCAGCTGCTCCCACTGTTCAAGGGTTTTTCCCAGGGAGATATTTTCTGGGCTCATCAAGGTCAATAAGGGGAGGGAGATAGCAATTACCGATCATCCAACATCTTGGCTCCTGGAACTGGAAACCTCATACTGAGGAAGAATTAAAAAGAGGTTCTCATTTGTGACTCAGAATGTCCAAAGTTGCCACCCCAGATTCCTCAGATGGAAGCACTCATTTTGGAAACACCAGGAGAGTAGAGGGTCAGTTCTTACTTTCTTCCAGAAGCTAGATGTCTTGAGAAGTTGGTTTGCACAATCCACGAGCCAGGAAAAGGCAGGAGGTGAAGTAATACTAGTATTCATTATTGTTGTTACTATTATTATGGCTGGAATTAATATAGTATCTTCAGATTTTCAAAGCACACCACATATACCATCTCACTTGTCCCTCACAACAACCCTTTGAGGCAAGTACCACTACAATGGAGGGGAAGAATGAGAGAGAATAAGTGAGACTTCCTCTCATTGGTTTTGGCTTCAGGAGGGAATAACACACACAGTCAATTGGGTATGAAAGTTCATCTTACCCTACAGAAAAGCAGGGAGGAAGGGGAGAAGAGAGGGGGAATAATGGAAGGGATTGGGGAAGGGGTAATCAGAAGCAAGCACTTCAGTAGAGGGACAAGTTAAAGGAGAGAATAGAATAAATAGGGGGCAGGATAGGATGGAGGGAAATGAAGTTAGTCTTTCTCAACATGACTGTTTTGGAAGTGTTTTCATGGCTACACATGTATAACCTATGTCAAATTGCTTGCCTTCTCAATGAGTGTGGATGAGGAGGGGAGAAGGGAGAGAATGTGGAACTCAAAGTTTTAAAAATGAACATTAAAAAATGTTTTTACATGCAACTAGTAAATAAGATATATAGGTAATGAGGTATGGAAATGTCTTACCCTACAGGAAAACAGAAGGGAAAGAGATAAGGGGGGAGGGGAAGAGCAGATTGGAGGAAAGGGCAAGCAGAGTGCACACTGCCCTGGGGTAGAGGGAGTGGGGAGATGGTTCTAGACTATCTGAGCAGTTTTCCTTGATAATTTCTTGAAAGACAATGTCTAGGTTCTATTTTTTCATCATGGCTTTCAGGTAGTCCAATACTTTTTAAATTATCACTCCTAGATCCATTTTCCAGGTCAGTTGTTTTTCCAATGAGATACTTCACATTGTCTTCTATTTCTTCATTATTTTGGTTTTGTTTTATAATTTCTTGATTTCTCATAAAGTCATTACCTTCCACTTGCTCCATTCTAATTTTGAAGGAATTTTTTTCTTCAGTGAGCTTTTGGACATCTTTTTCCATTTGGCCCATTCTGTTTTTTAAGGCATTCTCATTGTTTTTTTGGATCTCTTTTGCCATTTGGGTTAGTCTAATTTTAATTTTATTTTCTTCAGCATTTTTAGGGGTTTCCTTTAGCAGGCTGTTGACTCATTTTATATGATTTTCTTGCATTCTTCTCATTTCTTTTCATAATTTTTCCTCTACTTCTTCTACTTGATTTTCAAAATCCTTTCTGAGCTCTTCCATGGCCTGAGACCAATTTATATGTTTCTTAGAGGCTTTGGATGCAGAAGATTTGGCTTTGTTTCTTCTTCTGGTTGTATGTTTTGGTCTTCTCCATCACCAGTGAAGTAAGAAAACACCTCTTCACCAAAAAAGTAAGAATCTATAGTCTGTTTCTTTTTCCCCCATTTGCTCATTTTCCCCAGCCAATTATTTGACTTTAGAGCTTTGTTAAATGGAGGTCTCCAGAAGCAGCCTCCACTTCAGCAGTGGCTGCAGCTGCCTTGGGGCTGGGGCTCATACTGGGGCCAGACCACTCTCCCCTCTCAGCCAGGTGAGAGACCCTTTCTTCTGACCCTCAAAGCTGTCTTTGGCATTGGTGGGTTGAAAGTTTGGAAACCACAGCAGCTGCCCATGATTCAGTCCCATAAGGCATGTTCCAACTCTGTCTGTTCCCTGCATGACCCATGCTGAACTGTGCTCTGGTCTCAGCATTGTAGGATAGACACTTCTGCCAGTCTTCCAGATAGTTTTGGGTTGACAATTTGTTTTAGTCTGTCCTTTTGTTGCTTGCGCTGCTCTAGTATTTTTTTTTTTTAAGGAAGAACAATTTTATTTCATCTTTTGCTTCCCTACCTCTCAAAATATCTTTACCGTTTGTAACCCTATGGAAACTATCTTTTGGTTAGGGTGCCCAAAGCACCATACAGTATTTGGTATATCAAAAGGATTGTGGGAAATAAAAAATTGCTTTGATGTTGGTCTGCCATGGAAGTTAGAGTTCACTATGATCTTTGGTCCTGTTCTTTTTCATGTCTCAGCCCATGTGGGAAGATGAGATCTTCACTTGTAAGCATGCTTCTTGTAAATCTCTAGGACTTCATTCACATCATCCGGGGACCCCAGAATCATGGGTGCTCTCTCATGGATGTCAGTGGGAATGACGTCCAGCACAGCTTTATCTCCTGTGGTAGCCAGTCCTCCAGCTTTTTCCATGACAAAGGCCATTGGGTTACACTCGTACAGGAGTCTCAGCTTTCCTTTGGGGCTCTTTTTGTTGGCTTGATACAAAAAGATTCCTCTGTACACCAGTGTTCTATGCACATCTGCCACCATGGAGCCCACATATCTTGCACCGTAAGGAGCTGTGTTATCCTGGGGAAATTTCTTCTTCTGGATATATTCAGCGATTGCAGGATCAAAGTCCCTGGCATAGCCCTCATTAAGACTGTAGATATTGCCTCTCTTTTTTATCTTCACATCCTTTTCAACCAAAATGAACTCCCCAATAGCCGGGTCCAGCATAAAGCAGTTGACTCCACATTCCATAGCCAGCAATAACATTGTGGCACTGCCATAAAGAGCATACCCAGCAGCCACTAGATTCCTGCCAGGCTGCAAAGCATCCTTCTCAGAAGGCTCACCAACTGAATTCCTTCTGTAAATGCCAAAAATAGTTCAAATGGATGCAAGGCAGTCAATGTTCGAAGAACCATCCAGAGGATCAAAACAGACCACATATTTACCCCTTTTTTCTGGTTCTATTATTATGGCATTCTTGTTTTCTTCTGATACAAGAATACATGTAGCAAAGGATGACTTTAGCATGTTAACAACCAGATCACTGGAGAGAACATCCAGCTTCTTGACTTGGTCACCAGTGACATTGGTAGAGCCAGCAATTCCATACAGATTGGCTATGCCTGCTTTCCGCACCGCAGAGGAGACGGCTTTGACAGCGGTGCAGAGGCTGTTAAGCAACTGGGTCATCTCTCCGGTGCCTTTGGCTTTCCTCCCCTCCTCCATGACGAATCGGGTCAGGGTGTTGACATCGGTGTCGAAGAAAGACTTGTCGGTCATGATAGGGTCAGAAGGGTGGATGTCTTTAGGGCAAGAAAAGTCCTGAGTGCAGCAGGCAGCCGGAGGGGCTGGAGAAGGGAGTCGGAGCTGGCCTCGATGCGCGTGTATGCGCGAGAGCCTCCAGTCTCTACCTCCCAGGGCTCTGGTCAGTCACTGGAGCCTCTAGTATTTTTTTAGAGTCATTTCTCCAGGTTTTTTGAGGGATTTGGGAAGAGAGCTCTATCAGGACCCTGCTTCTACTCCACCATCATGGCTCCACCCCAAGGTAAGGTACAATTCTTGCAAAGACAAGAGCTATTTACAAATATCCCAGTGAACCTGGAATATTAGCCTTACAAAAGATGATTCTTTATTGCTTAGCATTCTCTTTCTGTGTGGGAATGAAAATGTCTGTTCAATACTTTATTTGTGTTTGTATTCTGGATGTCTTTTGGACTTTCTCCCATCCTTGCTTGGGAGAACCCCATGGACTAGGGCCAAAGAGAAGATTGTTCCTTGGGAATCTGAGATGGAGATGGAATGGATGAACTGGGATCACAGTTGTCCCTATTGAGGAGGCAGGGAACCCTATAGTAATGTACTTAGGAAAAATGGAAAGGGCGGAACAAGGAGAGGAACTGCTGAAGGTTTCAGGCCCTTTGGTCTCCTGAGGTCTACCAGGGCCTACTCTGCTAGAATATTGTCAATCTCAGCAGCAAAGGCTTGAATCCAAGTCTTCCTGGTTCCAAAGGCACTTCTATTGCAAAGCATTATTTTCTTAGGAATTCTAAAATGTTGTGTAAATGTGGGCATGGTTATTATTCTTATCATTTTTACTATTTAAAGGCAACATGGCACAGTGGATAGACAGCTGGCCTCAGAACCAGGAAGACCTGGGTTCAAGTTATGCCTGTGATACGTACTCTGGGTCATTTAAACTCTAAGGACACTAGACAACTCTAAGATTACAAATTGCAGACAAGTTGTTGGTTTGCATTGGGAAGGAATTTCTAACTGAGAATTCCCTACACAGATAAAAATCAAAGGTCTGGAAACAAACAAACAAAAATCTATACGTTATTATTCATATAATCATGGATATAACACTGGAAGGGACCTCTGAAGTCATCCAGTTCAACTCCCTTAATGTATATAGGACAAAATTGAGGCCTTGAGAAATTAGGTGACTTGTTCAAAGTCATACAGGTAGTGAGTGACAGAGCCAACATTTGAACCCAGACCCCTGAGTCTAGCATTCTTTCCATTGCACCCTATTCATTCAGGTTTTCTTATACATAGGTATAACCGCTCAAGTAACTTTGGCTTTCTATAGAATGTAGCTAAAGAAGAAATATAATAAATGACTTCTAAAGGCTTATTCTTGCCTCATAAGTCAATGATTTTGTGTTGACTCACCATCCTGGAGAAGACATTCCATGAGTGTTCATCCAGAAAACTGGCTCCATGCCCTCCAGCCCTGGGGATGATTCCTCCAGGGGGGCACCAGCCAAGTCATTCACTTACCAGCTGAAAGAGCTTAAAGAAGTCCACGTTAGAATACAGGGCATCTTCCACCCACTGCAGACTGCCTTGGGACAAGGGGCACATGGCTCTCTGGACAGTTTGAGCTCCTCGTCGCTGGCTGAAGATGATGAATCGGTTTAGCAGGGCTTCACTGCACGCAATGTCTTTCAGCATCAAGTCTGGGACCCCATAGGCAAACTGAAGACAAAAAAAGCATATCCCCTTTAGGATTCAAAGGCTTCTCTCCTTCTTATCCCAAGGGAGGGAACCTTAGCATCACTTGAAGCAAGGGATGGAGACCACTCTGGGTCAAGGGATTACCTTAGCACAGCAGCTGGGGTAGCACTTTTTGGGACCAGGACTCCTGGCCTTTAAGGAATCAAGTTCCAGCCAAACTCCCAAACAGATGAATTACTTTGCAAAATTCAGATGAGATATGGTAATTCCCAACTGTTTAGTCACTCATGTACTTCACAGTTTGCCCATGGTCACATACTGTAAGGACCCCTTGGCTCCTGAACTTTACCTAGGAAACCTGCCCACCCAGTACAAGCTATCAAAAATGAGAATCATCCTGGCCAAAGTGGGAAACCAGACCACTTATAAGTGAGGTCACAAGGTCACAGGCAGTATTCTGTATCAGTCTGGGCTACTTACTATGCCAAGGGGCTGTGACTAGGTTTGTTTTCTTTTTCCTCTGTGTTCTAATCCTTAGATGATCTTCCAGCTGAGGGAGTGGATATAAGAGCCCTTTAAATAGGACCTTGGGAGTGGAATCTAATAATGAGTATTAAGGGATTAAGGCCCTGCTTTTGATGATGAACAAATAGGCCAGGATGGTCAAGGAGGTAACAGAGCTACTAGAGCTAGAGTAAAATCCATACTTAAGAGATCTCAAGAATGAAAAGGAAATGACTGAAAACAGGGTTAAAGAAGAGAGGACTGACACAGAGAAATTAAGATAGAGATAAGTGGCCCGGGGTCATATGCACATATGGGTGAGGACAGTGGAAGGGAAGAAGAAATCCTAGTTTGGAGCCACACTGGAGTTTTCATTTGTGTTTAGAACTTCCAGTGTGGACATACTTTCCACAAAGGCAGATTGATAGCTCCTTTGTAACTTGGGGTCTAAGAGAGTTGCCTTTGGCCACTAAGAGGCTAAGGGATTTGCCCAGGGCCACACAGTTGGCATGTGCCAGAGGCTGGACTTGAACTGGGGTAGAACTGACACTAAAGCTGGCCCTCTCTCCATGACCTTAAGCTGCCTCTTACGTTAAACCCAACCCCTAGTGTGGGACAGATGTGAATAGAGCTCTTGTATGTGTCAGTCTGACCATAAGCTTTCCTTAAGCTCCTGAGCTTGTCAGGTAAGCTGGAGCCCAGGATGCTGGGACCCGATGCCTTGTTCTTTCCACATGAACTGTTTTCAGACCCTAAAGCCTGCAGGGATTGGGGCTCCAAATATAATTGGTGTTGTTGGAGGGGAATCAGAAAGAAATTTCTGCAAAGTTCCTCTCATTATCTCTAGCTGTCTTGTATTACTAACTGGAAGCCAGTATGCACATTTCCAGGATTTCGGTTCTGAGCCATAGAGACAGCAAAGAGGAAAATGAGCAATCAGTGTTGACACATTCTTCCCCCTTACACCCACCCCAAAGCAGCAGGGAGCCTCAGGTCTCATTCTGAGCCTCCCATGGTGCAGGGCTACATTCCAACTGGAGGGCTAGCTCAAGGACAGCACATTCAGGGGCAGCTGGCACCAGGATGCCCTGGACTGACAGGCTGCCTCAAGAATAGCCCGACTTGTAGGACCCTTTGTCCTGTTTCTGTGAACACCTGACTCAGAGGCAGTCAGAGAGAGAGAGAGGCCTGGATCTTTTTCAAAGTTTTTTTTAGCTCATAAAATCACGAATCTAGAGGTAGGACGGCCCTCAGAAGCCATAGAGTCCCATCCCCTCACTTCACAGATCAGGAAATGTTACAGGAAAGTGGACAGAGTACTGGATTTGGAGTCAGGAAGACTTGACTTAAAGGGCTAAAATCTCTCCTAGGATACTTACAACCTATGTGACTGGGCAAGTCACTTCATCTCAGTCTCAGTTTCTTCATCTGTAAAATGAGAGAGTTACACTAGATGGTCTCTGAGGTCTCTTGCAGCTAGCCCTTAAGTCTATGATCCTATGAATCTGCGGCCCAAGGAGTGACTCTCCCTAGGTTATATGAGTAGCAAATGTTAAGAGGTGGAATTTGAATCCAGGTCCATTGAGTCCCAAGCCAGTGTTCTTACCATGAAACCACCCTGAAAGTTCTTACCACCTCTGAGTAGACACTGGGAAGAATGGGTTAGGAAGTTTCTAGTCACAGTCCTTAGAGATGGAAAAATTGAATAGGACTATACAGTAGAACACCTGCTACAAAGCTGAGGTGGCCAGTTTGGTGAATAAAAGATGAATGGATGTCAATCACTGCTAAAACTGGAGCTTAGTTTTATCAAGTGCCCTCTCTCTGGCAATCTGAGGATTACAGAATCACAGAGCCAAAAAATGGGCCTTGGTCTTAAGATCATAGGCTCTGGAGCTGGAAGGGATCCTAAAAGTCATCCAGTCCAGTCCTCTCATTTTTCAGAAGAAGCAAAGGCTGAGAAGTTATGTCATTTGCTTAAGGTAGCACAGCTAGTTAGTGACTAGATCAGGATTGAAATCTGGGTCTTCTGCTTCAGACTCTACAGCTCTTTCCACTATGCCATGCCAACACCTTTATTTTATTTTTAAATGTAACTATTCTATTTGACTTTCTTTCAATTGATAAGCATTTATTTTTTTCTCCTTCCTACCTCCCCTTCCCATTTGGATAAAAAAGCCCAATTCTTGTCACAGACAAACAAGAGTCAAAACAAATTCCCACACTGGCCAAAATGTATGTTTCATTCTGTACCTAAAGTCCATCACTATCTAGCATGGTTCATTACTGGTCTTCTGGAATCGTGGTCAGCCGTTGTTTTGAATAAATATTTTGAATAAAGTTCTCAAGTCTTTAAAAGATATTCCTCTTTACAATATTCCTATGTCTTTATAGATAAGGCAATGGGAAATGAGAGAAGAGAAATGGCCTGTCATTTCACTAACAAATACAGTGACAGTTAGTGGTTAGGGAAGGATGGAAGCCCAGGTCTCCTGTCTCCTAATGGAGTCCTGACTCCTTCCACTGTTGTTTCATGATAAATACCTACTTACCAAGAGAATATCAGCACTTTTGTCCGGAATCATAGATTTCAAGTTGGAAGGTACCTAAGAAATCATCTCATGCTATGCCTTCCTTTTACAGATGAAAAAATTGAGGCAAAAAGTATTTAAGGCATCCAGAGAGATGGGGAGATCTGAGGAAACCTAGGAGCCATCTTGGGGAATGAAGAAGAGGTTTCATTCATTCCTGTTTCCAATCATTTGCCCTCATTGTCTGTCTCCTAAACCACTCCACTCTCTTACTATAAGTTCTAAGTTCACCTTCCCTACCCCAAGTTCATCTTTCCCTTCTCTAAATTCAGGAATTTTGAGTCATGCATTCCTACCCTTGACTCTCCAGTACCCTCCATTATCCTCTAGCTATTTCATGGGTGTGCATATTCCTGAACATGGGCTTGCTTCGAGAGTTGGAAGGGATTGGAAAGGTCATCTAGTCCCATCCCTCAACTTATAGATGCAGAACTGAGACCCAAGCAAACTAAGGGACTTGCGCAAAGTCACAGAAGCAGGAAAGAGTTAGAAATAGAATCTGAACCCAGTTTCAATAACTCTAAAGATGGTGCTCTTTCTATGGTACCATTGTGTCTTGCCAGGTGAGTAACAGTCATGTATGAGTTGGACTAGATGGCCACTGAAGTCCCTTCCAAACCTCAAAAATTCTGTTACAAGTATTCTCCCTGTTCAACTAGATTGTGAGCTCCCTGAGGGTGAGGACCGTAGTTTCTGTTTCTCTTTTGGTCCCCACTAGACAGTGCTAAGAATACGGTCAATGCCTGATCACTTGACTTGTCAGGACACAGGTTGTATCACATAACCCCACCCCCTACCCAGTCTCACTCATTAAATCTTAGTTCTAACAACAAAAAGAATATGGCTCACATTTATATTGGTGATAAGGCTTACAAATTCTTTCCTCACCATACTTTTATACTACCTGCCTGCCTCATGGGGGGCAGAAATCAATCTGTAAACTTTTTGTGAAGGAGTATTCTAGAAATAAGAATTTCTAGGATCACAAATTTTTAGAGATAGAAGGAACCTGAGAAGTAATCTAGTACAGAATTACAGAATGATAGCTGGGAAACAAAACAAACCCAAAAAACCCAGACAACCCTCTAGTCCAAAACAGACCTGAATAAGAATCCCCATTGTAACATACTCCATCTTCCCACCCAAATAGTCATCCAACCTCTGAGGGGCAACCCACTACCTCCCAAAGCAGCAAATTCTATTTCTGGATAGGTGTCATAGTGAGAAGTTTTCCCTGATATCAAGTGAAATGTGCCTCTGTATATTTCCACCTACTGTTTCTAGTTCTTCTTCTAGAGACAAGTAAAATAAATTTGATCCTGGGGTTCTCAACTGAGATTCACAGAATCCTTCTGCCCCCCAACCCCAATGGTCTACAGATAAGATTTCTGGGTATCTGTGAACATGAATGGTAAAAGAGTATCTTTATTTTTAGTAACTTCTAAACCTTAGCATTTCCTTCTATCCTGACTTTTTCTAAAAGTACATTATTCTAAAAGAGAGGTCCATATACATCACCAGACTGCCAAAAGGGTCTCCCATGACTCAGGAAAAAAGGTGAAGAACCCCTAGTCTAATAGCCCTTGAAATGTTGGAAGACAGCAATCATTCCCCCTCCCCCAGTCTCTTTTTTGGGGGCGGGGGAGGTTTCTTTTTTTATTAATTAATTTTATTTATTTTCAGTGTTCTACAATAACTACCATACAACTTAGATTATTATTTTCCCCTCCCTCCCCGCTACATCTCCCTCCCTTCCTGAGACAGCATACATTTTTGTATAGGTTCTACACATACATTACTATTAAATACATTTTCGCTATAGTCATGCTGTGTTGAAGAATTAAAATGAGCAGGCGAAATTATCTAACAAACCAAAACGCAACACATACATACACAAAAAAATGATCTGCTACATTCTGCAATTGAATTCCATAGTTCTTTCTCTGGATGTGGAAGGCATTTTGCCTTAGAAGACCATTAGGAATTTTTTTTAAGACCTTGCATTGCAATGAAGTTACAAGTCTACCAGAAAAAACTGTCTCACACTGTGGTCATTGCCATGCATATAGTTCTCCTGGTTCTGCTTCTTTCTCTCAGCATCAGATCATATAAGTCTTGCCAGGCCTCTCTGAAGTCTTCCTGTTCATCATTTCTTATAGCACAATAGTATTCCATTACATTCATATACTATAATTTATTCAGCCATTCCCCAATTGATGGGCATCTCCTTGAGTTTCAGTTTTTGGCCACCACAAAGAGAGCTGCTATATTTTTGTACATGTGGGACCCTTTCTCATTTTTAGGATCTCTTGGGGATACAGTCCTAGAAGTGGTATTACTGGGTCAAACAGAACACATATTTTTGTAGCCCTTTGGTCATAGTTCCAAATTGCTCTCCAGAATTGTTGGATCAGCTGACAGCTCCACCAACAGTGTATTAGTGTTCCAACTCTCCCACATCCTCTCCAACATTTATCATCTTCCTGTTCTGTCATGTTAGCCAATCTGATAGGTGTGATGTGGTACTTCAGAGTTGTTTTGATTTGCATCTCTCTAATCAACAGTGATTTGGAGCATTTTTTCATATGACTACAGATAACTTTAATTTCTTCCTCTGAAAATTGCCTGTTCACATCCTTTGACCATTTATTAATTGGGGAATGAATTTTTTTTGTATATTTGACTCACTTCTCTATATATTCTAGGAATGAGGCCTTAATCATCGACATTAGCTGTAAAAATTATTTCCCAGTTTTCTACATCCCTCCGAATTTTGGTTGTATTGGGTTTGGTTGTGCAAAAACTTCTCAGTTTAATGTAATCAAAATTATCTATCTTGCACTTCATAATGCTTTCTCTCTCTTCTTTAATCAAAAATTCTTCCTTTCTCCATATATCTGATAAATACACTATTCCTTGCTCCACCAATTTGTCCATAGTATCAATCTTAATACGTAGATCATGTACCCATTTGTATTTTATCCTTGTGTACAGTGTCAGGCATTGGTCTACGCCTAGTTTCTACCACACTTTATCCAGTTTTCCCAGCAATTTTTGTCGAACAGTGAGTTCTTATCCCAGAAGCTAGGGTCCTTGGATTTATCAAAGATTAGATAGCTATATTCATTGTCTACTGTGTCTTGAGTACCGAGCTTATTCCACTTGTCTACCCTTCTGTTTCTTAGCCAGTACCAAGTGGTTTTGATAACTGCTGCTTTATAATACAATTTGAGATCTGGTAGCCCTAGGCCACCTTCCCTAGCATTTCTTTTCATTAGTTCCCCTGATATTCTGGACCTTTTCTTTCTTCCAGATGAATTTTGATACTATTTTTTCCCAGCTCTAGAAAATAATTATCTGATATTTTAATTGGTATGGCACTAAATAAGTAAATTAATTTAGGTAGAATTGTCATTTTTATTATATTGGCTCTGCCTACCCACAAGCAATTGATGTTTTTCCACTTACTTAGATTTGACTTTATTTGTGTGAAAAGTGTCTTGTAGTTGTGTTTATATGGTCCCTGGGTTTGTTTTAGCAGGTAAATTCCTAAATATTTTATAGTGTCTATTCTAGCTTTAAGTGGGATTTCTTTTTCTATCTCTTGCTGTTGGGCTTTGTTACTAATACATAGAAATGCAGAATATTTGTGTGGGTTAATTTTGTAACCTGTACCTTTGCCAAAGTTGTTTATTATTTCAAGTAGTTTTTTACTTGAATCTCTGGGATTTTCTAAGTGTATCATCATATCATCTGAAAGAGTGATAACTTAGTTTCTTCTTTGCCTGTTCTAATTCCTTCAATTTCTTTATCTTGCCTAATTGCTATAGCTAACATTTCTAGTACCATATTGAATAATAGTGATGATAATGGACATCCTTGTTTCACATCTGATCTTATTGGAAATGCATCTAGCTTATCACTATTTCATATAATACTTGCAGAAGGTTTTAGGTAGATACTGCTTATTATTTTGTGGAAAGTTCCCTTTATTCCTATGCTCTCCAATGTTTTTAACAGGAATGGGTGTTGTATTTTGTCAAAAGTTTTTCTGCATCTATTGAGATAATCATGTGCTTTTTGTTACTTTTGTTGTTGATATGGTCAATAATGCTAATAGTTTTCCTAATATTGAACCAGCCCTGCATTCCTGGTATGAATCCTACCTGATCATAATGTGTTATTCTTGTGATAAGTTGTTGTATTCATTTTGCCAAAATCTTATTTAAAATTTTCGCAACTATATTCATTAGAGAAATTGGTCTAAAATTTTCTTTGTTTTGTCTCTTTCTGGTTTAGGTATCAAAACCATATTTGTATCATAAATAGAATTTGGGAGGACTCCTTCTTCCCCAATTTTCAAAAATAGTCTATATAGTATTGGAATTAACTGTTCTTTAAATTCACTTGTAAATCCATCCAACCCTGGATATCTTTTCCTAGGGAGTTCATAGATGGCTTGTTCAATTTCTTTTTCTGAGATGGAGTTGTTTAAGCATTCAACTTCCTCTTCTGTTAATCTGGGCAATTTGTATTGTTTCCAGTCTCTCTTGTCTACATTGAAGATTGCCATTTCCTCCAACTCTACAGCTTATCCATGTCCTTCTAGAACTGAACCCAGTATTCCAGAATTTGTTCTGACCAAGGCAGGGTACAAAGACTCCTTATTTCTGGAATCTATGCTTCCCTTAATGCAAACAGATGAGACTGAATAAGGAGGAATCCAGGCTGAGGGAGATGGACAGGATGGGAGTTAGTCAGGCCCTTGGAACTCAGCCTTATCAGGGCCTTCCATACCTTTACTACCACCCAGTTGGCTGGGCTGCTGATTTTGCCACTTGCTCTCCATAAGCCCCAGGGGAAAGGGGCAGGACTCAGATTCATCAACAGTCATCCATCTGAGTAGATGAGGGAAGAACCCCTTCCCCCTCCCCAAGCTGAGAGTCTGTCCCTACACCCTCTGCCTCCCCAACCCCCACCCCGAGAGTATGAGAGGGGGCTGATACCAGACAGAGGCTTAACCATAGTCCTGAGGGAGAAATGTGACCTGGGGGGCCTGAAGTGAAAACAAAATAAATTTGGTTTAAAATGTCGTTCTTCTTGTTTCCTTTCCTGCTGAAGGTCAGGGGGCCAGCAGGTGGGGATGAGGGAGGTAGAATGGGAGGGGAAGGGGGGAAGAAGATGACTAAGAGCAGAAGGCTCTGGGTTGACTAAGGGATGTTTCCAAACTTAGGTGGGAGGATGGGTCTCATGCAGAAGCCTGAGAGACCAGAGAGCTTGCTTGGTGGGAAAAGGGGGAGCTCATGGTTGTGCACTTTTAGCCTTAATCCTCCCCTGCAGAGAATGCTGTAAGGCAGGTTTGCTATGAAAGCAAAATGCTGCCTGGCTCCAACCAGTAACTGACTTTCCCAGGGGAAACTGACAAAAGAAAAAGCTATACTTTGGAAGGACTAACTCTTCTCCCCTCACATCACATAGTCCAGGGTTCATTATGAGCAATAGGGCTTTGTCTTCAGGGTGCCAGGCATGGATCTGAACAATTCTTGTCCTCTCCTTCCCATCTCCTGCGTCCTGCAGCCTTGAGATTTGGGGATATGCAGATCTGGGGGTACAGATGAGTGCTAGGAAGCCCCAAGTGGTCCAGGTGGGACTCTACTTTTCTAGGACACCCCAACAGTTAATAAGTGTTTAGAGCAGAGTGAACTTAGAGATCATCTAGTCCAATCCCCCATCTTCTAGGTGAAGAAACAGAGGCTTAGGGAGGTGAGATGATTTGCCCAAGGTCAGACAGATGGGCAGTGCTGGGACATGAACTCAAATACTCTGATTCCAAATTCAGTCCTCTTTCTATGACTATGGCTACATTAACCTTAGGGTAATTTGTTTCATACCTCAGTGACTGGAAGGAGCTATCTGTTCCCCAGCTCAGAATCCATCTTTGTCTCCCACTGGTTTAGTCAAATCTTGAAAAGTTCTCACTTGGACCAAGCTTTGCCCTAGAGAACAGAAGCTTCATATCCCTCTCTTCCTTGCAGGGATGGGAGACTGTGAGTATGAAACATTGCATGTACTGTGGAACTCACAAGCTGATGAAAACATCAGCTTTTCAAGAAGTGCTCTCTATCTCTCTCTCTCTCCCCCTCCCTTATCTTTTGAAATAAGAATTAATGTATAAGGGAGAGGGTAGGGATATATTTAGAAACAGAGATGACATAAAAATGAAAGATATTGAAAAAAATTTTTAAATCCTCATTTGACCAATTTAAAGAATCCAAAATAGCCTAAAATATATTACTTTGAGATACCTGCCTGATACAGCCTCAACTTGACATTTATTTGAACAAATATCTGTACCACCATTATTTCAGTCTTTGTGTCTTCAGCACCTGGCACAGTGAACATCTTAAAAATTGTTTGTTGAATGGGATGGGATGGAATGGAATGGAATGGTACTTCATGGATTTCACTAGATTGGGAGTTGGAGGACTAGGTTTTAATCCATTTGTACTGTTGACTTTCTGCCTAAGGTCTGCAACAAATGCTTCCTTCTCACAGTGCTTACAATTTTCCTTCCATCAATAAGATGGAGATTTCAGTGCCAGCAACTAGACAATGCTTATGTCATGAAACGTCCATATTGATGAGAATCCTTCAAAGATTTCTGATTGTTATAACTGCTCTATGATTCAGAATGGTCAGGAATGTGATATTCTGGTTTATCAAATATTCTGTTTTATACATCACCACACACATCACAGAGTTGACATGAAATACTCACACACTCATAGGAGCATTGTTCTAGAGGTGTGGGGAACTGCAGAGGTTATTTAGTCCAAACCTTTCATTTTATAAATGAAGAAACTGAGGCCCAGAGAAGTTATGATTTGCTCAAGGTTAAACAGGTAGTAACCATCAGAGGTATAATTTATACCCAAGACTAATACTAGAGTGTTTTGATTATAATATCATAAAAATCTTTCTGTTATGAAAAGTCCTGCCTCTTCAGGGAGGGAGGATGGTTCTGGTTTCTCCAATGTCATGGTAGCTCTATGGGGATCTGTTCAAAGATGGGCCTAGCTAAGTAAGCTCTTGAAGGTTCTTCAGCAGCTTGGCTGCAGAGCATTAATTTTCAGGCCCAATAACTCAGGTAGCTGCTCTCCTAGAGTGTAGAGTAACAATTCTTAGGGCTACGAGAATGTCATATCAATCTGATGAAGCCTGTAAACCCCTCTAAGAATAATAAATATATAAAATAAAATACATTTGATTACAAAGGAAACTAATGATGTCACAATACAGTTATCAAAAAATTAAAAAACAAGTTTATAGACTCCTCCCAGTTAAGAACCCTTGGCATAGAAGATTGCCATCTATATAATGACCAAAATAACTATACCAATGAAATTCTAGTTCCCTGAAGCTAAAAATTCCTAACATAAATTATATGGAACCCAGTGAGGTCCTTTGATAGTTCAGAAAAGAGGAAAAAGAGGAGAAACAGAAGAGAAAACAAGGCAGAAGAAGAACAAAGGTACTGTGAGCAATGATTTTCACCAGCTTGGAAGAAGTTACATGAAATAAAAAGCCTGCCCATGCAGAACTGGGACACCATTCCACCTGTCCCCACCCAAGTTCAAGCCCATATTGACATAGACCTGTGTCTACTCCATAACAGTGTTAGAATTCCAGCTTAGGAATGAAGAATGGCAACTCCACGACCCCACCAAATATCCTCAACCCCAACTTGCCTGCAGTTTTCTCAAGGTGAGTCCTAAGGGTCTCCATGAGCAGGGATAACATGTATATCTCATTTCAAATCTGGTCAAAGAGTTTGCTTTCTGGTGCATTTACTAGAGTTCTTGAATACTTTAGACCTAGAGTCAATAGATTCTAACCAAGCTAGAGAGAGAAGAGAAGGCTGTGCTGATAAAGATTTCCTTTAATGTTAATTATTTCCTAAATCAATAATAGCTTTTGTTTGAAACAACCCTCCCTTATTTGTCCTGGAAACATGCTGGGACTAAGATTAATCATAATCATCATCATTTAAATTGTCATTTTCATTTTCATTATTATTGCCAAAGAGAAACATTTGCAGAAAGGGATCACAGATTTAGAGCTGGAAGAGATCTCATAGGTCATCTAGTCCAATTCCCTCACTATAGGTCACTAGGTGGTGCAGTAGATAGTGCACTGGACCTGGAGTTGGGAAGGCCTGATTTCACATCCAGGTTGATAACACCTACTTCACAGGGCTGTTGTGGGGATGAAATGAGATAACACGCATAAAGAACTCTGCAAACTACGTAGAGTTATATGTAGCTGCTAGTTATTATTATTGCAGTCACTGTTATTTTTCAGAAGAAGTTGTAGCCAAAAGAATGGAAGAAACTTGCCCAAGGTCACCCATTTAGCAACTGACAGACCTAAAATTTGAACCCAGGTCCTCATATGCTGTGACCAGTGCAGTCAGGCAGGTCCAGGGCAGTTATGGGGCTCACAGAGCGAGGATGAAAAGACAGGTGGGACACAGGAATCTGAATAAGCTGAGTTTATTCTAGACATACTGAGGCACAAATCAGAGGAACTGGGATGCTTATATAGTAAAAAACCATAGGGGTAGCAATTGAGGCATGAGATCAGGCCAGATCGTGATAAGTAGCAAGGGAGGCCTCAGGGTCTCTTTTCTAGAAGTATTATCCTGTAGAGCAAGGGCCTTGATTCCTGGAACTTCAACACCCGAACTCAAGGACGTGCACCTGAGAACAATATATCACTTAACTTCTCAAGTCAGCTATCATTCTCCCTTGGAGGAGGGGAACTCTTGATAAGGGGCTCTTTCAAACCCCTCAAGGTTCTCCACACTCATGCTCCAAATTCAATGTTCTTTCTGCTCTATTATGTGTAAGTGGGTTGACCTGAGTTACATGGTGATTTAGCAGAGTCAGAGCTAGAATCTCAACCCAGGGTGTGTCCTCACCCCACTGGCCTCCTCTCAAGAAAAAACTTCAAACATACATCACAGCATTTCAGAGACCTTGGAATAGGGTGAAACTATCACTAGCATGACTGCATCTAATTTCAGTGCTAGAATTGAAGTGCTAGAACTTGTGCATCAATCTTCTTACAGTCCCTTCTGCAAGACCAACCCACACTGCTGGCACCACTGAGGCTGTTCTCTGGGTCTCTTCTATTCTACAGAGTCAGTCCAGAGCCTGCTGGGTGCCTAATAATGACTCATGTCTCTGTAGTGCTTTACATTTTACAAAGGACAACCCAAACCCAGAAAGGTTGTCTCCATTTAGCAAATAAAGTTGAGTGGTGTCCATAGCCACACAGCTATAGCATATCTTGCCTGGGGCTTGAACCTGAGTCTGTTGATTTTCTATTCAATGGTCAGTGGAAGAGCAGGCAGACACGCCCTCTTGGATGTGTAAACAGCAATTGTGGGAAGAAAGTCCAGGTCCAAACCTGCCATTGCCTAGGAAAGAGGCAAAATCATGTGCATGGCCCTGGGGCTAGAGGCCTGGAACAAGATGAAAATCAAAAGAAATTTATACCCACACCAACATGAATACTGTATCAAATGAATCGAGGGAAATTTCTGCAAAAAAAAAGCAAAGTCAATCAAATACATGGATTTGGCCTGTAAGAATCTTGTTCAGCTGAGAACTTACAGGTCCCTAGGCTATACCTTCCACTTGATAAAGAATTCAAAAGTCAAGTAGCTGGCTGGGAAAATGCCCCAAAAGGGGGAAAAAATAAGACTATAGAAGGTTACTTTCTTGGTGAAAAGGTATTTTCTTCCATCCTTTCAGATGAGGAAGAACAAAGCATACCATCAGAGGAAGACATAAAAGTCAAGGCTTCTGTATCCAGAACCTCCAAAAAAATATGCAGTGGTCTCAGGCCATGGAAGAGCTCAAAAAGGATTTTGAAAATCAAGTAAGAGAGGTGGAGGAAAAATTGGGAAGAGAAATGAGAGGGACTCAAGAAAATCATGGAGAGCCAAAAAAATGCTGAAGAAAATAACATCTTTAAAAATAGACTAACCCAAATGGCAAGAAAGGTCCAAAAAGCCAATGAAGAGAAGAATGCTTTAAAATGCAGAATAGGCCAAATGGAAAGGAGGTTCAAAAGCTCCCTGAAGAAAATAGTTCTTTAAAAATTAAAATGGAGCAGATAGAAGCTAATGACTCTATGAGAAACCAAGAAATTAGAAAACAACCAAAAGAATGAAGAAATAGAAAACAATGTGAAATATCTCATTAGAAAAACAACTGACCTAGAAAACAGATCTAGGAGAGATAATTTAAAAATTATTGTTTACCTGAAAACTATGATCAAAAAAAAGAGCCTAGACATCATCTGTCATGAAATTATCAAGGAAAACTGCCCTGATATTCTAGCCCAAGAGGGTAAAATAGAAATGGAAAGAATTCACCAATCACCTCCTGAAAGAGATCCAAAAAGAGAAACTCCTAGGAACATTGTAGCCAAATTCCAGAGTTACCAGGTCAAGGAGAAAATATTACAAGCAGCCAGAAGGAAACAATTTAAGTATTGTGGAACTACAATCAGGATAACACAGGATTTAGCAGCTTCTACACTAAGGGATCAAAGGGCTTGGAATATGATATTCCACAGGTCAAAGGAGTAGGATTAAAACCAAGAACCACCTACCCTGCAAAATTGAGTATAATACTTCAGGGGAAAAAAATGGAATTTCAATGAAATAGAGGACTTCCATGCATTCTTGTTGAAAAGACCAGAGCTGCATAGAAAATTTGACTTTCACATACAAGAATCAAGAGAAACATGAAAAGGTAAACAGGAAAGAGAAGCCTTAAGGAACTCATTAAAGTTGAACTGCTTACATTCCTACATGGAAAGATGCTATTTGTCATTCATGAGACCTTTTTCAGTATTAGGGTAGTTAGAGGGAATGTGTATATTATATATGTGTAGGTATGTATATGTATATGGGTGTATGTGTGTTTGTATGTATATGCACACATATATATCTATATCTGTCTGTCTATATCTATCTACACAGAGGGCACAGATGGGCTGAATATAAAGGGAGAATAGCTAAAAATAATAAGATTTACTGTTGAATGGAAAGTACTAGGAATAAGAGAAAGGGAGCAGTAGAATGTAGCAAATCACCTCACATAAAAGAGGGAAGAAAGAGCTTTTACAATGGAGGGGAAGGGGGGGAGATGAAAGGAAAGGAAATAATTGAACCTTACTCTTATGGGATTTGGCTTATGGAGGGAATAACACACACTCCATTGGATATGTAAATCTATTTAACCTGCAGGAAGGCAAGGGAGAAGGGAATAAGAGAGGGAAGATAACAGAAGGGACATCAAATTGGGGAAGGGGATAATCAGAAGCAAACACAATTGTGGGAGGACAGGTCAAGGGAGAGAATGGATTAAATGAAGGTCAGGATAAAATAGAGGGAAATGTGGTTAGTCTTTTACAGCATAACTATTATGGAAGTCCTTTGCATTGTTACACATGTATGACCTATATTGAATTTCTTGTTTTCTCAATGAGGGTGGGTGGGGAGGGAGGGACAGAATATGGAACTCAAAGCTTTAAGAATGAATGCTAAAAATTATTTTAGCATGCAACTGAAAATTAAGATATACAGGCAATGGAGTATAGAGATCTATTTAGTCCTACAGGAAAATAGAGGGGAAGGGGGATGAAAGAAGGGTGGGTAATAGAAGGAAGGACAGACTGGATGAAAGGGTGAATGGGATGCATGCTGTCCTGGAGAGGGGGGTGTGAAGAGATGGGAAGAAAATTTTGAATTCAAATTCTTGTGTAAATGAATACTGAGAACTGAAAAAATAAATAAATCATATATTAAAAAAAAAAATCTTGTTCAGTCCCCTTACTAATAAACAGATGGGCTCAGGCTCCTCTCAGTGACACCTTAGGCCCACATGTCATGAAGCTGCACACTATGTGGCAAAGAAAAATTCTACTAAGGTCTATCCCCTTCCCATTCCCTCTCCAGGGTATAGGCTCCAGATACAGCTTCTGAGAGGTACACTGTCCTCTCTACAAGACAGACAGGTTTTGTAGAATAATGAGAATGTTCTGAGGTTATCCAGAGAAAAGGATTGCAAAACACTAGCAAGTCAATGGTTTCATTTAGTTTTGTTTTGTTTTGCAGGGTTGGGGGTGTCTATTCCTGTGATTTTATCAATTTTAGGAAAATCTCAGTGAGGAAGCTCTCTTTACCAGTGCAGGTCAATTCCTGAAACTTAGAGAGTTCCCTGAGGCACTAAGATACTAAATTCGTGGCCCAGAATAACACCGACCTCATGTGTCTGAGGGGGTATGTGAACCTAGGATTTCCTGTCTCCAGAACTGGCCTTCTATACATGCTGTTTCAAGCCTTCTAGTCTTGCCTAAGGTCCCCACAGTAAAGTCACAGAGTTGAATTCTTCTAGTCCAGCTATTCCATCCATGCTGATGAATGAAGGCCTAGGGATAACATGTGGGCCTTCATTAGTGGGCAGCCTATTCATAAATCCATGTAGATACAGTATTAACATGAATAATAACTTTTTTCCTGTAAATTAGAACTACTTCCATCCAGAAAGGTTTATTTTAATTTTATTTGACAAAAGTTCCAGCAAAGAATTCCATTCAAGCTTTGAACATCTTGTGAGGCATTTTTGCCACTCCCTTTTCATTGGGGTACTTGTCCTGCTTGTGTACAAAGAGACCGGCAGCTGATTATAGGTCTGGAAATTTTAAGTATAAACACCTTTGGGCAAAAAAGCAGTTCATTCTCACTTTTCACTATCTCTTCTACAAAAGGAGGCTTAACTCAGGATGTCAGAGCATGGCTGAGAATGAAAGGCTCCCCACCTTCACTTCCCACCCCAGACAGTCATATAAATCAAATAGTTTTCTTTTTCCTCTGCATATGTTCACCTTTCAGGGATATCAGAGAGAGGACTCCATCTTTCACATGGCAATATTTATCTAGAAATAGGGGTTCTTAATCAAAGATGGGTGAATTTGTTTTTAAGGTTTTGATAACTTAACTTCAATATAATTGGCTTCCTTTGTAAATATATTTATATGTATCTATACACATACATACAAATATATATATATATATATATATATATATATATAGGGGGGGAGGGCAGGTAATTGGAAGTTAAGTGACTTGCCCAGGGTCACATGTCTAGTAAGTATCTGAGACCAGATTTTAACTCAGGTTCTCCTGACTCCAGGGCCAGAGCTCTCCCTATCATGCCAACTAGCTGCCCCTATAACCCTATACATTTCTGATGCATTTAAAAATATTTTTCTGAAATGGTTAATGTCTGCCTTCACCTGAGAACCAAAGGGGTCCAGGATACAAAACAAGATTAAGAACTCCTGGTCTAGATCTCTGAAGTTCCTCCTAGCTCTGGTTCTAGATCCTATCAGACCCTTTGTTATTCAGTCAGTCAATTATGTGTGACTCTTCATGACCCTGTAAACACAGCACATCAACAATGTCCACCAATTTTCTTGGAAAAGATACTGGAATGATTTGCCATTTCCTTCTCTTAGCAGCCCTTGAGCCCGAGCAGCTGCTAACAGAAGTGTTAATGAGACCATAGAATCAGAGGCCACCTAGCCAAACCCTTTCATACTTACAGATGAGAAAACTGAGGTCCAGAGTAATGATGTGATTTGCTTCAGGTGACACAAGTAGTGAGTGGCAAGGGAGTGATTTGAACGCAGGGTCTCTGATTCCAGACCTAGATATTTTGCCTGGTCTGCTCATATCAAGGTGAAAAAGGCCTGCTCTGACCCTCTGTACATTTCTTCCCCACTTTCCATTCCCAATATCAACAGGGTGGGGGGCTGCAGACTTGTGGAACTGACACAGAGTTTGGCACTATGCTAGGAGATTCTCCCTGGGTGGGGCTCTGGAAACAAGAATTGTTCACATTTCAAAAAATCCCTTGGAGCCATGGCAGCAGTCCAGCTGAGGGCATCACTTTGTTGGGGAAATGACCTTCGGGACAGAAAATCAAACTAAACAGGAAATCAGTCATTGAGACTTAGACAGAGCCAGGGCCATTTGGACATAAGAGCTCACCCCTCTAGGTCTTGCAAAATATGGAGCCCTGAGGGCAGAGACAAGATGGCAGAGTAGAAGTAGGAATCAGCTAAAGCTCTCCCCCCCAAAGCCTCAAAAAAACCTGTAAAAAATGACTCCAAATAAATTCTAGAGCAGCAAAAGCAACAAAAGGAGAGGCAAAAGAAAATTGCCAGCCCAAGACAATCTGGAAAGTCAACAGCAAGAGTCTATTGCACAGGGCTGGGACTGGAGCATAGCTCAGCATGGATTGTGCAGGCTACTTGAAAATCAAGAGAAGTAGAGGAAAAGTTGAGAAGAGAAATGAGAGGGATACAAGAAAATCATGAAAAACAAGTCAACAGCTTGCTAAAAGAAACCCAAAAAATGCTGAAGAAAATAACACCTTTAAAATTAGACTAACCCAAATGGCAAAAGAGATCCAAAAAAACCAATGAGGAGAAGAATGCCTTAAAAAGCAGAATGGACGAAATGGAAAAAGAGGTCCAAAAGCTCACTGAAGAAAAGAATTCCTTCAAAATAGAATGGAGCAAATAGAAGAAATCAAGAAATTGAGAAATCAAGAAATTACCCAATTAACCAAAGGAAAGAAAAAATAGAAGATAATGTAGAGTATCTCACTGGAAAAACAACCGATCTAGAAAATGGATACAGGAGAGATAATTTAAAAATTACTAGACTACCTGAAAGCCAAGTTGAAAAAAAGGGCCTAGCTACCATCTTTTAAGAAATTGTCAAGGAAAACTGCCCACATATTCTATAACCAGAGGATAAAGTAGAAATGGAAAGAATCCACTGATCACCTCCTGAAAGAGATCCCAAAAGGAAAACTCCTAGGAATATTGTAGCCAAATTCCAGAGTTCTCAGGTCAAGAAAAAAATATTATAAGCAGCAAGAAAGAAACAAGGTATTGTGGAAACACAATCACGATAACACAGAATGTAGCAGCTTCTACACTGAGGGACTGGAGGGCTTAGAATACAATATTCCAGAGGCCAAAGGAGACAAGATTAAAACCAAGAATCACCTAACCAGCAAAACCAGCAAATACGTCTGAGGAAAAAGTGGAATTTCAATGAAATAGAGGACTTCCAAGCATTCTTGTTGAAAAGACCCGAGCTGAATAGAAAATCTGACTTTCAAATACAAGAATCAAGACAAGCATGAAAAGGTAAGCAGAAAAGAGAAACCATAAGGGACTTATTAAAGTTGAACTATTTACATTCTCACATTGAAAGTTGATATTTGTAACTCATGAGACATTTCTCAGTATGAGGATAGTTGGAGGGAATATGTGTGTGTGTGTGTGTGTGTGTGTGTGTGTGTGTGTGTGTGAGTGTGTGTGTGTATGTGAAAGACAGAGGGCACAGGGTGAGCTGAATATGAAGGGATGATATCCAAAAAAGACAGGAAAAAGAGAAAGGGAAAGGTAGAATGCAGTTAATCATCTCACATAAAATTGGCAAGAACAAGCTTTTACAATGGAGGGGAAGAAGGAGAAGGTGAAGGGGAATAAGTGAACCTTTCTTTCATTGGATTTGGCTTCAGGAGGGAATAACACACACACTCAATTGAGTATGGAAGTTTATCTTACCCTAGAGGAAAGCAGGGGGGAAGGGGATAAGAGAGGGGGGATAATAGAAGGGACAGCAGTTTGGGGAAGGGGTAATATGAAGCAAACATTTTTGCAGAGGGACAGGTCAAAGGAGAGAATAGAACAAATGGAGAATGGGACAGGAGAATGGGACAGGTTAGTCTTTTACAACATAGCTGTTATGGAGGTCTTATGCATGACCACACATGGATAATCTAAATCAAATTACTTTCTATCTCAATGGGTGGGAAGGGGGAAAGGGAGAGAATGTGGAACTCAAAGCTTTAAAATGAATGTTAAAAACTGTTTTTACAATCAACTAGAAAATAAGATATATAGGCAATGGGGTATAGAAATCTATCTTACCCTACAGGAAAATGGAAGGGATGGGGATGGGGGGTAGGGGGGAAGGTGATAGAAGGGAGGGCAGATTGGAAGAAAGGGCAATTAGAACACATGCTGTCCTAGGGTAGGGATGTGAGGGATGGGAAGAAAATTTGAAATTCAAAATTTTGTGGAAATGAATGTTGAAAACTGAAAATAAATAAATTTGTTAGGTGTCAAAAATAATATGGAGCCCTATGGGGCTAAGCTGAAGAGATGAGATCTTGAATTCATATTTACCCATAGCATCAATGGCAGAAATAGAAACTCAAAATCCATGATCAAAAAAGTACTGAGCAAGGACTCAGGCTCCCATTATTCTTAGGTCCTCCAAACTCACCTGTCTGGGTTCCAAGGTGTAATGATAATGATGACAATAATTATAATGTAGCTGGGTGGGTACAGTGGATATAGCACTGGACCTATAGTCAGGAAGACCTGAGTTTAAATCTAGCTTCATATACTAGCTGCATGACCTTGGGCAAATCACTTTACCTCTGTTTGCCTCAGTTTCCTCAATTGTAAAATGGAGATAATAATAGCATACACCTCCCAGGATTGTTAAAAAGATCAAATGAGATCATAACTGTAAAAAAACAATGTCTGGCACAGAATAGACATTTTATAAATGTTAGCTTTTATGACTATTGCTATTATAGCTAATAATAAGTCACAATAGTTAATCTTTCTTTTTAAATAATATTTTATTTTTCCCAGTTACACACAAAAATAATTTTTAACATTCATTTTCTAAAATTTTAAGTTCAAATTCTCTCTCTCACCCCTCCCTTTCCCTGTCCTTTTCCCCTCCTTTAAGTGATAAAGCAATTGATATAGGTTATAAATGTGCACTCATGCAAAATATATTTCCACATTAGTCATGTTGTGAAAGAAGACACAAATAAAAAATATGAAAAAATAAAGAAGGTGATGAGTAGTATGGTTTGACCTGCATTCAGACTCTGTCAATTCTTTTCTTGGGACATAGATAGAATTTTTCATCATGAGTCCTTTGGAATTGTCCTAGATTACTGTACTGCTGAGAATAGGTGAGTCAGTCACAGTTGATCATTATGCAATGTTGCTGTAACTTTGTACAATATTCTCTTGGTTCTACTCATTTCACTTTGCATCAGTTCAGGTAAGATTTTTCATGTTTTTCTGGAATCATCCTGTTCATCATTTTTTATACCACAATAGTATTCTATTATAATCATATACCACAACTTGTTCAGCTATTCCCCAACAGATGGGCATCTCCTCACTTTCTTTGCTACCACAAAATAAGCTACTATACATATTTTTGTACATGTACATTTTTATGATCTTTTTGGGATAGACCTAGTAGTGGTACTGCTGGATGAAAGGGTATGCACAGTTTGATTGCCCTTTGTGTACAGTTCCAAATTACTCTCCAGAATGACTGGATCAGTTAACAACTCCACCAACAGTGTATCAGTGTCCCAATTTTCCCTACATACCCTCTAACATTTGTCATTTACTGTTTATGTCACATTAATCAATCTAATAAGTATGAAGTGGTACCCTGGAGTTGTTTAAATTTGTGTTCTCTAATTGATAGTGATTTAGAGCATTTTTTTCATACGATTATAGATAGCTTTGATTTCTTCATCTGAAAACTGCCTATTCATATCCTCTGACCATTTATCAATTGAGAAATGACATATTCTCATAAATTTGACTCAGTTCTGTATATACTAGAGAAAGTAGGCCTTTAGTAGAGATATTTGCTATAAAAAATTATTTTCCACTTTCTGCTTTTCTTCTAATCTTGGTTGCAGTAGTTCTGTTTGTACAAAAACATTTTAATTTCATATAATCAAAATTATCCATTTTATATTTTGTAATGCTTTCTATCTCTTTTATTGTTCTAAATTCTTCCCTTCTCCATAGATCTGATAGGCAAATTATTCCTTACTCTCCTAATTTGTTTATGGTATCACTCTTTATATTTAAATCATGTACTCATTTTGACCTTATCTAAAATGTTGGTCTACACATAGTTTCTGCCATACCATCTTCCAATTTTCCCATCAGTTTCTGGCAAATACTAAGTTCTATTTCCAAAGCTTGGGTCTTTGGGTTTATCAAACACTAGATTGGTATGTACCGTATACCTAATCTATTCCACAGATCCACCACTCTGTTTCTTAGCCAGTACCAAATTGTTTTGATGATTACTGAATAGATAGTATTTCTATAGTGCTTTAAGGTTTAAAAAGTGATTTTTCAGATATTAATTCACAACAACCCTGGAAGATGTGTAGCATTATGCCCATTTTGCAGATGAAAGAAACTGAGGTAGATAGATGTTATGTGACTTGCCCAGGGTCACACCATTAGTAAGTGTTTGGAGTAAAACTGTCTTCCAGGCTAGAAATCTGGAGGCTGCATGAATTAAGATCTCCACAGAGCAGCACCATATAACATTGCCCAGGTAACACAAAAAAACTCTTAAAAATATTCAGCTGAAAGCCACTTACAAACATTTCATTTTTAATAAGTATTGATAAACTATGTCTATAGCATATACCATTTTCCTTGTTCCATATAATACAAACCTCCTGTTGGTTCCTAAAATATTCAGACATTTTACTCCTAATTTGTACTTTCTCAAAAAAGCCCCCAAATCCTTCAAGCAGTTTATGTAATATCTATAATAAAATATACAGAGATAAAAAACATTACAATTCTGTTAGTTTATACTATATGCATGAATGTAAAGTAAGCAAAAATCAATAAGGAGGACAGAAGGCTCCCACAGGTGTTTTCTAATTTAAAATTTCACAACCAGGATAGACGAACAAATGAATGAAGGAAGGAATAAATGAATAAAAGGAATGCATGCATGAGCACTTACTATGTTTCAAGTCCTGTACTAGGCACTGGGGACACCAATACAAAAGTTACACACTGCCTGCATTGAAGGACGTTCTGATAGAGGGAGACAACATATACTACCTAAAGCTAAACCCAAATTCTTACATTCATACTGGCTACTGTAGAGTGGGTTGGCATTCCTTAGCCAGATCAGGACAACAACAAAGACAAAGGCTACACAAGTTCCACAACAAAACGAATCTGATAACAAAGCAAAAACAGAGAAAAACAAAATCCAAGATAGGATGGGAACACATCCAAGATTGTAAAAAACCCACTTAAGATCAGCCCTCCCAGTATGATGATTCTGTGCTAGAAGATGGGTTAAAACAATGAAACCAGCATGAAACTGTCACAAGAAACAACGTGATTTCTGTCTAGGACTCTGGCAAGTGTTCTGACCATCATGGTAACCAAAGGAGTGCTAGAGTAAGGATCAGGGGATCTAGGTCTGAAGCCCAGCTCTGACCCTCACTTACTGTGTGACCCTGGGCAGTTCACTTGACAGTCCTCTTTAAGTATCTGTTTCCTCATCTATAAAGTGAGCATGACAACAGTTCTGATACTCCTCTCTACCAGGGCTATTCAAAAGAAAGCACTTTTCAAAATATTTTGCAAGTATAATATAAATGGGATTTTTAATTAATAATTCCCCCATTTTTACCTTCTTTCTACTCTAAAAGAAGAGAAAGGGGATAGAAGATGAGATCTTTCAGGTCAAAAAATGGATTAGAATCAGAACTTTAGAACTGGAAGGAACCTTAGAGATAAACCCAAGTCCCCGCAATTTGATTACAATTAAGATCTCCTAATATTCCTCCCTGTCTTCAGCAATTCACTTCTGCATGGAGACTGTCTCCAGTAGTCAACATGTTTGTGAAACAGAGAAAGGGAAAAGAAGATGACTTACAAAATAATTGAACTTTAGTGTTTATATTTAGGACAGTTCTGGCACTAAAGAACCCTTGAGATGCTGAGGGAAGGGTCAGTCTTCTAATGAAGACTGAGCTCACTGACATCTTCCCCAAAAGGTTGGAAATACACAGCAAGACTTTTCTGATCCAAGGGAAGGAAGAAGGAAGCAAATAAGAAAAAAGGAGTCAAGAAGCAGCCACCCCCTAGTAAAAGCATCTGGGCAGATGGGCTAAACCAGGTTGAAGGTAACTAATATTTATGAGTTGGAGGGAGTCTTTCACAAGCATGTAAAGACCTCCCCCAGTGGAATGGGTGGATGGGGATAATTTGTTCTAATGTCCATGAAGGCAGCTGACATAAGCATTGTGGACCACTCAGAGCTGCGCCAGACATCGAGGACACCAAGATCATCCACTGCATCCCCAGTCATCACCAGTCGTTTTGACTTCTGTCTTGCCACTGGACTTTCATGATTGGAAAAGACAGTAAGGTTGCTGACTCTGTGCAACTCTCCCTGACTTAAATCTATCACCCCAGGATGTCACTGGTCCTCTTTGAAAATGAAGAACGAACAACAACACCTGAGAGTAGAGCAGTGGATGCAGATCAACCCTCTCTCCTTTCCCATTATTTCCTCGAGGGGAAAGTGGTCAGACCGTCCTTAAAGTTTTTCCAGTTCAACTCATTGTCCTAGCAAGAAGAAAGAGTGTCTGCTTAGGAGTCTCTGCAGACTGTCTGATTCTATTTCAAAAGAGAAAACAGGGCATGCATACAGATTACGTGGAAAAGTTTTTTAAACTTTTATTTTAAAAATTATGCAGTAGATTTTGTGGAAATACTTTTTAAAAATTTATAAAAAATTCCAAATGTATCTAGAATAGAATGAGAAGGTAATAGAATGAGAAGGGAGAAAGCCCAACTACCAGAGAAGGAAAGCAGAAGTCCATCTACCAGCCTGGTTTCTAAGAGCTTCCATTTCCACTTTCCTAAAAAGAAACAAAACAATGATCAGAAGTCACAATTTTGTTGCAAAATATTTTCTTCACAGCAGTCCTGCATTATGTAATATCATCCTCATTTTTCTGAGGAAGAAGGTCAGAGAGATCAGGATCACATGGGAAGGAAAAGTTCAGGCAGAGCTCAGAACACGCCCAGGTCTGGTCTCTGCAAGTCTGGTGCTCTTCCCAAAGTCTGGTGTTTGGGATAGATATGTCCACTACACATTAAAACAACTGACAGTAGAAAAATCCCTTCTCTATCTTAGCCCTAGTGAAGTACAGTTACTTCACAGTTTAGTTAACTGATGTGGGAGCATGCAAACAGAGCAAAGGGCTGATTGAAAAGCAGGGCAAGTAGATAGGTAATGGGGCTTGGAGTTGGGAAAACGTGGCTTCAAATTGTACCCCATACATAACCCCGGGTAAGTCACCTTTTCGTGTCACAGCTTTTTTGTCTTCAAAGTGAGGGGGTTTTGGTCAATGACCTCTAAGGTTTCTTGTAGCTCTAAATCTATAATTTGGTAACTCCTGTTGGGGCTTGGGAAGGAACACAAAATAGACAGTATTTTATAGCTGTCTCCTGGAAAATTGCATGCTGGCAAGGGCCATAATATGGATGGTTATCTCACCCCCTCCCACTTCAATCCACTAATGAGATGAGTGGGGGTGGGGAGCAAGTTTGACAAGATAGGGAGCAAGATGAGAAAGTGATGAAAGAGGAAGTTGGATCCTGGCAACTTCATGAAGGAAATAAGATACCAAGCCCAGATAGCAGAGATATGACTCCTCACTGAGATAATTACTTGCTTCTTTGGCTTCCTATAAGGCAAATCAGTCACCTTCCACACTATCTCATCATTCCTCAGAACTGACTGCCTTTTCTCCTCCTTGGCCTATGCTCTCTACTCCCCAGACAACCTCCCCTACCTCAAAATGCACAAAACACTTATATCTGTCCTTTTGGGCTCCTTTTTTTTTTTAATCTTAGAGATCATGGCGTTCAATCCCTTCATTTTATTTTATCTTTATTTTTTTTTCAATGCACAAAAATCAATTTTCTCTCCCTCCAATCCTACTCCCCTCACCACTGAAAAGAAAAATAACAGGCTTGTAACAAATATGCATAGTCTAACAAATCGCATTCCTAACTGGTGACATGAAAGAAAAAATGTATGCTTCATTTTGCATATTTAGTCCAAGAGGTGGGTAGCATGCTTCATTGTGGGTCACCTGAAATCATGGTTACTTATTGCTTTGATCATTATACCTTTCAAAATTGTTTGCATTTATAATGCTGTTGTTATAAAATGTAATGTTCTCATGCCACTCTGCAACAGTTCATAAAAGTCTTCTCAGGTTTTTCTGAAACTATCCCCTTTATCATTTCTTATTGCACAATAGTATTCCATTACATTCACACATCATAATTATTCAGTTGAGCTACTTTCCAAGTTCAGGTCTTCTATATTCACTTTGATTCAACAAACATTTATTTAGCACCTACCTACCAGTAGAAGACTCTGTGCTAAACACTAGTCCTTGCCCTCAGGAGTTTTCCTTCCCCAAATTTAGATGGAATAAATGGTAGGCAGAGGTACTCTACTCAATAATATATCTCCCAACTTTTGTTTCCTGAGGCTTCTCTAGAAATCAAGTCTAGTACTTTCTATCTTGACTCACTTATTGTCTCCTTACTCTTGAATTGTGGAGGTGCTAACCAGAGTCAACAATTTTGGTACCTGAATACTATGCTTCAAAAAACACACTAAGGAAAAACAGGGCCAAAATCCCCTCAACGCAACTTTTAAATACAAATTCTAGGGGTAGGGATTAGTGAACGCTGCCTTTTGGGTGGGAGAGAAAGATCTGGGGACACTAACCCCCAGAGACAAAGATCACACCTCCCTTCTCCCAACACATACCTGAAAGTCACAACTGGGGAGACTGCCATCTGGGACATTCCCAATGTGCTGCTGAGAGAGTACAAGCACTATCAGCACCCTCTAAATTTTGGTACCTGTGGCAAACCCCAGATTGCCTTGCCCTAGTTACAAGTCTATCGTTGGTTCTCCCTAGGTCAGAGTAGAGCCTCCAGTGCTAGACAGCTTCTCCATTACTCTTGTTGTTGTTCAGTATTTTTTCAGTTGTGTCCAAGTCTTGATGACCCCCTTTGGGGTTATTTTGACAGAGATACTAGAATGATTTGCCATTTTTTTCTCCAGGTCAGTTTATTAATGAGGAAAATGAGGCAAGCAGGTTTAAGTGATTTACCCAGGGTCACACAGCTAGAAGTGTCTGAGGCTAGATTTAAACTCAGGAAGATGAGTCTTTCTGACTACAGGCCTGGCACTCTATCCACTGTTCCACCTAGCTACCCCAATTATTCTTGTACTGCTTATAATTATCTTTTTTCGATATTTAACTCTCCCATGTCTCTGAATAGCTCCTTCTTGGCCACCAGAGGCTCAATGCCTACTTGCTGAGGTTGACCCAGTTGCATTTGTGCAGAAGGATACTAGAAGGCATCATAGGATTGTTGCAACTCTAAGGGTCCATGAATCAGTGTGAATGTCTGCTGCCTATAGCCTTTTCCCCCCAAAATAGAAAGCTAATCTTTGGAACAGATAAGCATCTGACACCTTTGAAAGATAATTTTAATTCAATTTGGAGGCTTAATCTCATTGTTTTGCTTATTAAAAGTATAGGGTTTTTGGTAGGAAGGAAGTAGGTGAGTTTTACATTTCATCCCTACAATTCTGACTCTACTATATCAGAGCCTCGACGAGCTCCACCACACCAGCACTCTTCCTCACCCCAGGGCTGCCACTCAGGACTGAGATCAGATCAGCTGCTCAATTCCCCCAGGGTCTTTAGGCAGAGGACTCCAAAAATGGATGCTGTGTTGCAGTGGCTGCCATTGCCCTGGCCCCCAAACCCTGCTCCCTTCTCATCCAAGTGAAAGAGCTTTCTCACTGACCTTTGAAGCTTTCTTTGGCATCTGGGGGTTGTGAAATCTGGGAATTGCAGCTGTTATCTGTGATTCCGTGCCCTGAAGCTTGCTCCAGTCCTGTCCATGCCTTACCCCAAGGTGGGGCTGCACTTCACTCTGAGCCTGATGCAATAGACCTTTCCTGTAGGCCTTCCAGGCTGTCGTGGGCTGGAATCTCTTTCACTCTGTCATTTTGTGGTTTCTGTTGCTCTAGAGTTTGTTTATAGAGTCGTTTTACAGGTATTTTATGGGCTATCAGGGGACAGCTATAGCAGGTCTGTCCTTCTACTCTGCCATCTTGACTCTACCCCTGTTTGTAATTCTCTGTTAGTCTTCCTGCCTCAAGCCTCTTCTCACTCCATGGCATCTTTTACTCAGCTATCAAAGTGACCTTCTTAAATAACAGATCTGACCATGTTAATTCCCTATTCAATAAAGCATGATGGCTCTCCATCATCTCCAGGATCAAATATAGCATCCCCTGTTTGGCTTTTCAAGCTCTTCTTATGCTGGCTCCTTTCTCCTTTTCCAGTCTTACTCCCCACAATGTACTCTAATCCAATGACACTGGCCTTCTTGAAGTTCCTCACCCAAGGTATTCCCTCTCCTGATGGTGCATTTTCACTGGCTTTCCCCTATGCCTGGAACTTTCTCCTTCATCATCCCTGTCTCCTGACTTTCTTCAAGTCTCAGCTAAAATCCTACTTTCTACAGGAAGTCTTTCTCAGTCCTCTTCAATGTTGACACCTTCTCTCTGAGATGACTTCCATTGTAGCCTGTATCTGCCTTGTTTGTACATAGTTGTTTTTGTGTGTTGTCTCTCCCATTAGACTGTGAGCTTCTTGAAAGCCAGGGCTGTTTTTGCCTTCCTTTTCTCCCCAGAGCTTAGCCCAGTGCTTGGGATGCAGTAGATGTCTAATAAATGCTTGGTGACTTCCAAGGAGTGACTTGCATCTCATCCCCCTAGTTCCCCAGAGACATTTTCAAAAAATATTCTGTCAACAAGGACAACAGAACGCAAGAGAGAAGAGAACAGCTGACCAAGGAGAAATGTCCAGTGAAAAAGAGAAAGTCTGGGGAGAACAAAGAAGGTCATATCCTAATTTTTGTTTTCCTAAATGTGATTTTAGTCTCTGCACCTGCAAGCCACAGCAGCTTGTGCTCTAAAAACTGAGTCAAGTATGTTTGTAAATGTCCTTTGGTCAATTCCATCCAGAAATCATCATCATCGTCACTGGTTTGTTGGAGAAAGAGGGCTGGTCTTGGAGTCAAGAATACCTGGAAGCTATTATAATAGTTCAGGTAAGAGGGCTTGAATTAGGGTAGTGGCCATATGCAAGAATGTTGTTTTTCAGTCATGTCTGACTCTTCAGGACTCCATTTGAGGTTTCTTTGGCAAAGATATGGAGTGATTTGCCATTTTCTTCTCCAGCTCATTTTTACAGATGAGGAAAATGAGGCAAATATGGTTAAATGTCTTCCTGACTCCTGGCACTCTATACACTGTGGCACCTAGCTGCCCTGTAGAAGCAGATAAATACTACAAATGCTAAAGAGGTGGAATTGATAAGACTTGGAAACCAATTAGGGTGGGAGTAATGGGGAAGGGAGTGTGAGTGAGTGTGAAGAGTTGAAAATTACTCCAAGTCAGGGAATCTGGGAGACCCAAAGAATGGTGGTGTGTTGCACAGAAATAGGGAAGGTAGGATGAGGACGAGGTTTATGAAGAAAGATGAGTTTCATTTTGGGCATGGTGAGTTTGAGATGGCTACAGAGCATTCTGATGGAGGTGTTAAACAGGCAGCTGAAAATGGAGGAAAGTGGAGTTCAGCAGAGAGTTAAGAACTGGAATGTAGATTCGTGGGGCATTTCTATAGAAGTCAACATGAATCCATGGGAGCTAATGAGACCCCCAAGGGAGGGAAGTGAAGAGTCCATGATGGAGCACTGGGAAACATACATACTGCCCCCCCCACACACTCTATACCAAACATACCACACACATACATACACATACCACACACATAAGCAATACACTACATACATATATACTTCCCACACACATACCCCAAAAAATCCTTAAATAGGGAATCAAGATTTGAAAGCAATACTCTGGAGATTATCTTATGCATGTCTTATACATGTCTTTTCAGGCATATTGCAATTTAGGATCACATTAGTTTTTTGCTGACATCTCAACTCATTGATTCATTTTGACCTTGCCAGTTATGGGTGAGCTCTGCCCTTCAATCTAACATATACCAGGCAGAAAAACAAACAAATAAAACTTTATTCCCAAGCATCATGTACCATGACAAGCATCACTCAAGACCCCACAATGGATCTGCTGCATTTAGTTGAGTTTCTCACAGTTTTTGTCTTTGTTTTCTCTGAACTTGCCACCCTTCATGTCTTTTAAAAACTCTTCTTGTTCTAGTTCGTATTGCATTCATTCTGGGGTGTTTTGTGACCCTCTTGACTAGACTATATTCTTCATGGGGACAAGGACCTTGTCATAACTGTCAGTGGGCATCTAGGTGGTGCAGTGGATAGAGCACCAGTGCAGGAGTCAGGAGGACCTGAGATCAAATCTCACCTCAGACACTTCACACTCACTAGCTGTGTGACCTAGGGCAAGTCACTTAACCCCAACTGCGTCATCCTAGGTCATCTTCAGTCATCGTGATGAATATCTGGTCACTGGATTCAGATGGCTCTGGAAGAGAAGTGAGGCTGGTGACCTGCACAGACCTCCCTCACTCAAAAAAACAAAGTTGAGTGCAAGTCATATCATTATTTCTCTGATGGCATGGTATTCTTCGGCAATGAAGGACGTACACACAGTTAATTGTCAGTAAATCAATAAACATTTATTGAGTACCTACTATGTTCCAAGCACTGTCCTAAGTGCTGGGGATACAAAGAAGGGCAAAAATCAAAACAACAAAACCCCAGTCCCTGCCCTTGAGGAGCTCACAATCTAATGGAGAGAGGACACGCAAACAACCACTGTACAAACAATGGTTTAGAGAAATAGAGAATAAACTGGAGATGCACGACAAAGGGAAGGCAGTAGAATTAAGGGAGCTCAGGAAACCATGCTTTGGGAAGGTGAGATTTTAGCTGGGAACTGAAAGAAGCCAGACAGTGATGAGGAGGGAGAAAATGTCAGGCATGTTGAAAAGGGAAGAAAGTGTGAAAGCCTGGAAAAGTGGAGGAGGCCAGGTTAGGGATGTCTTTGAATGCCAAACAGAGGCTCTTACATTAGTTCCTAGAGCTAATAGGAAACTCCTGGTATTGACTAGGGGGTGAAACGGTCAGACCTGAACTTTAGGAAGATCACTTTGATAGCTGAGAGTGGACTGGTGTAGGGAGAGACTTATGGCAGGAAGATCGACCAGCAAGTTACTGCAATAGTCCAGGCATGAGGTGGTGAAGTCTTGCTACTAGAATGGTGAAGAGAAGACGGCATTTATTATAAAGCTAAAATAACAAGCCCTAACAACAGATTGGGCACAGGGAGTGAAAGAGAGTAAGGAATTAAGGATGATACCTGGGTTGTGAGCTTTGGTGATGGGAAGATGGTGGTACCCTCAATAGTAATAGGGAAACAGGAAGAAGGAAGGTTTGAGGGGAAAGATAATGAGTTCAGTTTTGCATATGTTGAGTTTTAGCTTCTATGGAACTCTCAGTTGATGACTGGAGGTGTGAGAATGGAGGTTGGGAGGGAGGTTAGGGTTAGACAAGTTAAGCTAAGTCACCTTAATAAAGATGATAATTTGTATGAGTGGGAGAATGGAGGAACTAATGAGTAGTGAGAGTGGGGGGGAGGGAAAAGAAAACTCATTGGGCAAGGTACACAGAAGAGAACAGAAAGAAGTTTAGGCAAGCAATGTAGTTTTGTTACTAATGCATTAAATTATATTTACACTTAAAAAAGTGAAGTTGGATGTAATAGAATCTGCTCACAGTTTCATGTTCTATCCTTTTTTTCTTTTTGCTTTATATTGAAATGTTCATGTTGGGTGAGATTTGTTAAGTTCATAATTTTTAAAGATATATATATCTATATATGCATACATATTACAGACAGTTCTGGCTTTGGAGTCAGCTGTTCTGTCATTAGCTATTTACATGACTGGGTAAATCAGGTGCCCCCTCTGGACCTCAGTTTTCTTACTTCTAAAATGAGGGGGTTGATCTTGATGGCCTCTGGGTCCTAACTAGTGATGTGCACATGCCCAGTGCATCTCTCCTTCCTCTGAAGTCCAGGAATACTCGTTGTCTAGGTTCCTCATTTAGGACTTAGTTTACAGATGACCATCTGTTTCCTGACACAAAATCCAATCTTTTTCATAGGAATATTCTTCCTATGAGCTATGTGACTATGGATCATGGAATGGCACTATCCACAAAGAATCAAAATGGTGGATAAACTCAGGGGGATGGGGGAGCCAGTAGGCTAAGGGTGGTTGCTGCTCAAGATAACTGGGGCTCAAGTGTCCTAAAGGGAATTGTCCAGGAAGCAGAGGATCAACAAGGAGATAGGCTGATCATTTAGTGAAATGACAGGATGGCAGATGGAATCAACAAAGTGGAAAGACCAAGAGGTAGATTCTGTGTGGAATATTGAGGGCAAGATAGAGGCACCACAGGAGAAGGTAAGTAAGTACAGCCTGTGTTTAAACAGACTAGATGAGAGTATTCACATGAATCACCATATGAGCAGCTGTCATCTCTGTAGTACTTCAAGATTTACAAAGCACTTTATAAAACCATCTTATTTGATCTTCACAACAACCCTGAGAAGTAGGTGCTATTATCATCCCCACTGAACAGATTAGGAAATTGAGGCAGGCAAAGGTTAAATGACTTGCCCAGGGCACACAACTAGGAGTTAATAGGACTCCATGGTCACAGACCTAGAGGTAGAAAGAACCTCAGAAAGCATGTAGTCCAACCCCCTCACTACAGATGAGGAAACTGAGGCCCAAGAAGGTTCAGTGTTGCCCAGGGTAACACAGATAATGAGTGTTGAAGGAAGGGTCTGGACCCAGATCTTTCTGACTCCAGGTTAGTGTTCTATTCACCATATCCCATCAATAAATGAGTGAAATCATGGAGCTTTTGAAGTATTTTGCATTCTATCATTATTTATCACAGATAGAAATATATATATATATACTTTTTTTCCTTTTTTCTCCTTTTTTATTAAATTATTTTATTGGTTTTCAGTGTTCTACAATCACTTCCATATATCACAGATTTTTCTTCCCTCCCTCCTCCTCCTTCCCCTCTACCTCCCCACTACCTCCCTGAGACAGCATACAGTTTTATATAGGTTCTACACATACATTCCTAATAAATGCATTTCCACCTTAGTCATGTTGCATAAAAGAATTAAAATGAATGGGAGAAATAATAAAACAAAACAAAACCTAATACAAAAGAAAATGGCCTGCTTCATTCTGTGATCAGATTCCATAGTTCCTTCTCTGGAAAGATGTGGAAGGCATTTTGCCTTAAAAGTCCATTGGGAGTTTTTTAAGTCCTTGCATTGCAATGAAGTACTAAGTCTACCAGAAAAATTCTGTGGTTGTTGTCATGTGCAAAGTTCTGGTTCTGTTCCTTTCACTCAGCATCAGTTCATTTAAGTCTTTCCAGGCTTCTCTGAAGTCTTCCTGTTCATCATTTCTTATAGCACAATAGTATTCCATTACATTCATATACCACAGTTTATTCAGCCATTCCCTAATTGATGAGCATCCCTTTGATTTCCAGTTTCTGGCCACCACAAAGAGAGCCACTATAAACATTTTTGTACATGTGGGTCCCATTCTCATTTTTATGATCTCTTGGGGATACAGTCCTAGAAGCAGTATTGCTGGGTCAAAGGGTATGCACATTTTTGTAGCCCTTTGGGCATAATTCCAAATTTCTCTTCATAATGGTTAGATCAGCTCACAGCTCCACCAACAATGAATTAGTGTTCCAACTGTCCCACATCTTCTCCAACATTTATCATCTTCCTGTTTTGTCATGTTAGCCAATCTGATAGGTGTGATGTGGTACCTCAGAGTTGTCTTGATTTGCATCTCTCTAATCAATAGTGATTTGGAGCATTTTTTCATATGACTACAGATAACTTTAATTTCTTCCTCTGAAAATTGCCTGTTCATATCCTTTGACCATTTATCAATTGGGGAATGACATGTAAATTTTTCAAGAGAATCAGAGAGACAATATGAAATATCAAGCAGGTTTCTCCCTGGCTGTACTCTAAGCCATTCCAGGGCAGGGACGTTGTCCCCCATCTTTGTACCCAGCAGTGTCCTCGGCTCCCTATGTTCTCAATGTATAGGTATTGTTCAGGATTATGATTAATTTGGGTGTTTCTGGGGGCAGGGACTGCCCTGCATGTTAGCGTTTATTCTCCCACCTAAACCATTCTGCATAGGGGATACTCAAAGAAAACTAATTGTTTCTTCTTTCTCGTACATGCTTTCTGAGGTTCCTTGTACCTCTCGTGGTTCATTCCATTAGTTATAATTCTTCTTTGCAACATGAGTCATGTGAAAATACATTTAATGGGAATGTATATGTAGAGCCTCTATCAGGTTGTATGCCATCTTGGGGAAGGGAGGCAGGGAAATACAATTTAACACTCAAAAGCTTGTGGAACTGAATGTTTTAAACTATGAATAAATGAATGAATAAGATTTACAAATACCAATAATAATAAAAGGAGACTGACTCCATGAGGGTGCCTGCCGTCTGGGACAAATGCCGCGCTGCAGGACACGGGAACATCTCCACCTGAATGGCCCTGGTCATCGCACCAGGACCTCGCTTTTTTAATTCATTCAGTGAAGCCACAGCTCCTCCTACCTGACCACAGAACCACTGGCGATGGGGGCTGCACGTGGAGCCGCGAGGAGGGCCGAACGGAGGCCCCGAGGTCACGTGGGTGCTGAGGAGTCGCCATGCTGGGGCTCCGGGGGCCACCCTGGCTCCTTGAGAAGAGACTGTTAGCTTTCGCCTTTTCCTCCGGGTCCAATTCTTCCAAAGCAGAAGTGGCAGGTGCCTCAGGATGCCCACGTCCGCCCGCAGATGAGGGCCCGGACGTCCCCGGGCCGGCCTCGCCCCCTGCAGCAGCAAAGGCCACGGAAATGCCGCTCCTTCCTCGGAGGCCGGCGGGGCAGAGCTGTCCCACAACAGCCCGGAGGAGAGCGAAGCCCATCTCTCCCTTCAGACCACGGGCCCTGAGCCCGGGCCCTGGGGCCCCTTGTCAGTGTCAGGGGATCAGGAGAGTTTTCTGGGAAGATGGCGGAATAAGGCAGAAGGTACCTGGCTCTTTCCAATTCCGCCACTAATAGTTTGAAATAAAGTAAACCTTAAGCGGCGTAAATAACCAAAAGTCGGAGGAAAGCCTGTCTCTAACATAATACAAGTTATAAGGGAAGAGCACGCACCCTGAGCCCCGGCTTGGCCTGCCCGAAGTGGAGGTGCCAGAGGGCAAACCCTAAAAGGAACAAGCCACGTGCCCTGGGGCGGCGCTGGGTGTGGGAGGAGGGCCGCTCTGAGGCGGTGGCGGGGCCTCTGAGGGGTGGGGGCGGGGCTTCTGAGGGGTGGGAGGAGGGCCGCTCTCTGGCGGGGGCGGGGCCTCTGAGGGGTGAGGGCGGGGCCTCTGAGGGGTGGGGGCGGGGCTTCTGAGGGGTGGGAGGAGGGCCGCTCTGAGGCGGTGGCGGGGCCTCTGAGGGGTGGGGGCGGGGCCTCTGAGGGGTGGGAGGAGGGCCGCTCTCTGGCGGGGGCGGGGCCTCTGAGGGGTGGGGGCGGGGCTTCTGAGGGGTGAGGGCGGGGCCTCTGAGGGGTGGGGGCGGGGCTTCTGAGGGGTGGGAGGAGGGCCGCTCTGAGGCGGTGGCGGGGCCTCTGAGGGGTGGGGGCGGGGCCTCTGAGGGGTGGGGGCGGGGCTTCTGAGGGGTGGGAGGAGGGCCGCTCTCTGGCGGGGGCGGGGCCTCTGAGGGGTGGGAGGAGGGCAGCTGTTTGAGGGGGGGGGGCAGGCTCTGCTCCCAGTACGTTCCCCCCAGGACAGCGTTGATGTCTCAGGGAGATTCTAGAACTCTCAGCCGGCACTGACTCTGGACTGGGAGCCCGGGTCCACTGGCCCTACAGGGATCCAGCCTGTGGTTGTGGGTGAGGGAATACCAGTGCGTGTGGTGGCAGAGGGGCAGCCAGTGTAAGGGCACTCCCAGGACAGCACAGTCCCTGGTCTTGATTCCAGGGTAGAGGGGTGGGCCGAAGCTTGCCATCTCTGAAGGGACAGCTGGCAGTAAGGGCTTCTGAGGGGACAGCATTGCTGAGGGCCCTAGTTGGGGCTCCTCAGCGCTGAGCAGGATGCCTGAAGTAAAGCACAAACAACAGAAGGAAAGCCTGAAGGTGAGGCTTCATTCCCTCACACCTCAGAAATCCTCACCTGCCTCTAATGCAGTTCACAGCCAACCAGTAAGCCACTGAGGGAAAAAGAGTAAGCTATCTTCATTTGAATTTGAACCTCAATAGTAGCTAGTGAAGTTACAATAGCTATTTGTATTTAAAAAACACACAGACAAAAATGGTCACAAGCCTAAAAAGCATTCTTGAAAGAGTTTAAAAAGAACCTTAAAAATCATAGAGATTGAGGAAAAATTAGTGGAAAAAAAAGAATAATACAAAAAAAATTATGAAAAGAAAGTCAATCAATTGAGAAAAGAGGTCCAAAACCTTCAGAAGAAAATAACTTCTTAAAAATCAGAGTTAGGCCATTTTGGAGAGCAATTTGGAACCATGCCCAAAGGGCTATAAAAATGTGCATACCCTTTGAGCCAGCAATATCCCTTCTAGGGCTGTATCCCAAAGAGATCATAAAAATGGGAAAGGGTCCCACATGTACAAAAATATTTATAGCAATTCTTTTTGTGGTGGCCAAGAACTGGGAATTGAGGGAATGCCCATTAACTGGGGAATGACTGAACAAGTTGTAGTATATGAATGTGATGGAATACTATTATGCTATAAGAAATGACGAACAGGCAGACTTCCGACATACCTGGAAAGACTGATATGAGCCAATGCTGAGTGAAATGAGCCGAATCAAGAGAGTATTATACACTGTAACAGCCACAGTGTCTGAGAATGATCTGATGGACTTGGCCCTCTACAGCTATGCAAGAACCTAAATTGTTCTCACAGGATGCATGATGCAAAATGCCATCCACATCCAGACAAAGAACGATGGAGTCAGAATGCAGAATGAAGTAGACTATTTTCCCCTTCGTTGTTTTGTTTTTCTCATGATTTCTCCCATTCATTTTAATTCTTCTACGTGGCATGATTAATGTGAAAATGTGTTTAATAGGAATGCATGTGTAGAAACCATATAAGATTGCATGCCATCTTGGGAGGGAGGTTGGAGAGAGGGGGAGAAAATTTGGAACTTATGGAAGCAATTGTTGAAAACTGAAAACAAACAAATTAATAAATTTGGGGGTGGAGAATTAGAGTTGGGCAAGAAAGAGGAAGCTAATGACTTCATCATGCACTAAGAAATAATAAAACAAAATCAAAAGAGTGAAAACATAGGAGAAAATATGAAACATCTAATTAGTAAAATCAACTGACCTGAAAAACAGATCTAGGAGAGAAAATATATGAGTTGTTGGGCTGACTGAAAGTTATGGTAAAAAAAGAAAAAAAAGTTTAGACACTATACTTCAGGAAGTTATTAAAGAAAATTGCCTTTACATTTTAGAGCTAGAGAGTAAAATAGAACTAGAAAAAAATATATATCCATTACTACCTGAAAGAAATTCTGATGAAAACTCACAGGAACATTATAGCTATGTTTCAAAACTCCCAATTCAAGGGGAAAAATACCACAAGTAATATGGGAAACAAATAGTGTGGAGCTACAGTCAGGATAACACAGGATTTAGCAGTTTCTACATTAAAAGATTGACAGGCATGAAACATCACATTCCCAACAGTTGAATATGCAATATTAACTTACTGAGCAAAGCTGAGTTTAATAATGCATGAGAAAAAAGTTAATATTTAATGAATTAAAGGACTTTTAGGTATTTGTGAGGAAAAGACCAGAACTGAAAATTCTATAAGAATCCAGAGAAACACAAGAAGGTAAACATTAAAGAGCAATTATAAGGGATTTAATAATTAAAGCAATTATTAGGAATTATTTTGCCCAGTTATGTGCCAATAAATTTAATAATTTAAGTGACTGGAAGAATAAAAATGTTTAAAAATATAAACTGCCTAGATTAAGGAACTCGAATATCTAAATAAATCTATTTTAGAAAAAGAAATTGAATAGGACATAAATGAGTTTACTAAGAAGAATGTATCGAGACTAGCTGGATTTACAAGCAAATTCTGTCAAATAATTCCAATATCAACTAAATTATTTGGAATAATGGACAAAGAAGGGATCCTACCAAAGTCCTTTTCTGAAACAAATATGGGGCTGATATCTAAATCAGGAAGAGAAAAAAGCAGAGAAAGAAAATTAAAGTCCAGTTTCATTAATGAATATTGATAAAATACAACTCATTCCTATTAAAAATTAAATTATAAATATAAATTAAAAATACTTGAAAGCATAGGTATGAATGGATTTTCTTTTAAATGATAAGAAGTATCTACCGAAAACTAGCAAGCATTATTTGTTATGGGGGCAAGCTAGAAGTCTTTCTGTAAGATCAGGATTAAAATAAGGATGCCCAGTGTCATCCATATTATTCAATATTGCATTAGAAATGCTAACAATAGCAGTAGGAGAAGAAAAAGTAATTGAAGGAATAAGAATGAGCAATGAGGCACCTCTTTTTGCAGATGATGTATTTGGAAATTCAACTAAAAAGTTGGTTGAAACAATACTTTTAGCAAAGTAGCAGCACATAAAAATAAACCCACATAAATCATCAGCATTTCTGTATATTAACAAGAAAGCCCTGCAGGAAGAGATAGTAAGAGATGCCCCATTTAAAATAACTGTAGACTATACAGAATACTTGGGGATATATCTACCAAAACAAACCCAGGAGCTACATGAATGTAATTATAAAATATATTTTATACAAATAAAGTCAGATTTAAATAATTGGAGAAGCATTATGTGTTCAGAGCCAATATGATAAAAATGACTACTCTACCTAAACTAATTTACTTATTTGAAACCAACCTAATTAAATTGCCAAAAAAGTAGTTTACTGAGCTAAAAAAAACAATAACAAAATTCATTTGGAAGAACAAAAGGTCAAGAATATCAAAGGAATTAATGAAAAAAAATTGTGAAGGAAAGAAAGTTTAGCAGTACCAAATCTTTAACTCTATTATAAGACAGTATCAAAACTGTCTGGTATTGGCTAAGAAATAGAAAGGTAGATCAGTGGAACAAAACAGACATACGATGCACAGTAGTAAATGATTGTAGTAACTTTGTGTTCAACAAAGATTGAACTTTTGGGATAAGAATTCACTATTTGGTAAAAATGTTAGGAAAGCTAAAAAGCAGTCAAGCCGAAACTGGATATAGGCCAGTATCTCACACCATTTACCAAGATAAGGTAAAAAATGGATACATGATATAGATTTAAAAGTGGATATCATAAGAAAATTAGAAGAACATGGAACATATTATCTGTAAGATTTATGGATAGGAAAATTTATGAATAAACAAGAGATAGAGAGCATTGTAAGATATAAATGGATAATTTTAATTACATTAAATTAAAATGATTTTATACAAATAAAACCAAAATTGTCAAGAGTAAAAGGAAAGAAGAAAATTGAGGGAGGGAATTTTATAGACAATTTCTCAGATAAAGGTCTCATATTTCATATTGAGAGAGAATTTTGTCAGATTTATAAGAACAAGTCTCCCAATCAATAAATGGTCAAAAAATATGAACAGTCAATTTTTCTATGAAGAAATTGAAACTATACATAGTTACATAAAAAAATGCTTCAAATCATTATTGATTAGAAAATTACAAATTGAAATAACTTTGCAGTATCATCTTACACCTATGAGATTGGCTAAAATGATAGAAGGGAAAATTAACAAATGCTGGAGGGGAAGTGGAAAAAATTTGGACACTAATACATTGTCAGAACTGTGAACTGATCAACCATTTTGGAGAGCAATCTGGAGTGACGCCCAAAGAGTTATAAAACTGTGTGCATCATTGCTTGGTCTGTTTTCCAAAGTGATCAGGAAAAAGGGGAAAGAACCTATATGTTCTAAAATATTTCTAGCAGCTCTCTTTGTGCTGGAAAAGTACTGGAATTGAGGGGATGCATATCAATTAAGGAATGGCTAAACAAGCTGTGGTATATGACTGTGATGGAATACTACTGTGCTGTAAGAAATGGTGAGCTGGTTGGTTTTAGAAAAGCATGGAAAGACTTGCATGAAATAATGAAGAGTGAAATGAGAACGAAGAGAGTGTTGGATATAGTAATAGTAATATTGCTTGAAGAACAACTGTGAATGACTGTTATTCTGAGTGTGTGTGTTCATCCTTCGTTGCTGAAGCCCATGCCGTCAGAGAAATGATGACTTGACTTGCACTTGACTTTGTTTTGAGTGAGGGAGGACCGTGAAGGTCACCAGCCTCACTTCTCCTCCAGAGCCATCTGAATCCAATGATCAGATATTCATCAGGATGACTGGGGATGACCCAGGATGAGGCAATTGGGGTTAAGTGACTTGCCCAAGGTCACACAGCTAGTGAGTATCAAGTGTCTGAGGTGAGATTTGAACTCAGATCCTCCTGACTCCTGCACTGGTGCTCTATCCATTGCACCACCTAACTGCCCCTATTCTGAGTATTTTTATAATTCTGAGTATTATAAATACTAAAATCAACTACAAAGGACCTATGAAGGAAGATATTATTCCGTTCCAGAGAAAGAACTGATAAGTAGAAGTATGCATAGTATGGTTTTACATATATTTATAAATCTGTGTCAAATGGTGGCCTTCTCTAATGTAGAGTGGGAAGGGAGGGAGAGAGGGAGATACTTTGGAACTTAAAATGTAATAAAAAAAATAAATTTTTTAAAAGGCAAAAGGAGAAGGAGACTGCAGAGTATGAGATGGAGAGATAATGTCATAGAAGCGAGGAACACAGACTAGAACTGACTTTGGGAGACAACGGAAAAGAGGAGTGCTTGGTATTCTGGGGTCCATGGGGTCATGAAGAGTCAGCTGTGACTGAACTACTGAGTGACACCAACAATAAAAAGAGTATCTGAAAAGATCAGGGCTCTGTCCCAAAAGGACCCCCCAAGAGACGAGAGGTTTCTTTTCTATTTAGGCTTTGCTCTCGGAACACTGGGACCCCCATTTCCATCTCAAGGAAGATTTGAGTCCATGCTTGTCTAGATTCAGATGAAGGGACTGGAAATGTTTAGCCCAGAAAAGACCCAACACTAATTTTCAAATATTTGAAGGGGTATCGTATGAAAAAGGGTCATTTTTGTTTTACTTGGTCCAGAGGCAGAAAAAGGAGGAATCAAATAGAAGACATAGAAGTGTCAATTTGGGTTCTTAATGAAAGGCTGGCATTGGTGTCAGGAAAACTTGGTGTCAAGCCTTGGTGTCAGGAAAACTTGGGTTCAAGCCTGGGGTAAACTAGTAAAGTTTAACAATTAGCTTCCACCTACTCCCCAACAACCCACCCCCCCAAAATATACACATGACACACTTCTAAGTTTAATCTGCATTATTGACATTTTCTTCATCACTTTCTTAAGTCTCTAGACATTCAATAAAATCATACCTCAAGCCCCGATTTATTACTGATTCCCTAAATGTAAAAATGCTCTTGGGAGAGAGCTGGCTCCAGCACACTTTGGTTCAAGTCCCTCCTTTGATACATCCTGTCTGGGAAACTGTGGTCAAATCCTTTAAACTCTAAATGCTCCCACACAACTAAGACCATAAATGACAGGTTTCTTCATTTGTCAAATGAGGAGCTGGCCTAGGTGAAAGCTAAGGTCCCTTTCAGTTCTAAAGTTATAATTCATTAAGTTGTCAATCCACAGTGTTGGAAGGAATTTCCACACACATTATTCTCCACACCAGAAAAATCACAGAACTATACTCACCCCCAAAGGCTTTCCTCAAATCAGATCCTAACAAACAGAACTCTCCCCAAGTCAAAGTAATATTTCTTTGAGAAGTAGTGATGCTCCCAACATTGGAGGTCTTCAATGGAAGTTAGACATTAGAAAGGGGTTTTGTTCAAGCAAAGGTTTAATTAGATAATACTAACCAGAAACCTAATACTCTATCCATTGGGCCACACTGCCTCTCCTAAAATGACCTCTGAGGCCCTATTCAACTCTAGGATTCTATGATTCGAGGTTTTGCCCTGTGTAGAATGTCAGACCTCTTTATTACAGTGCATAAAGATATAATAGATGGGCAGGTAAATTTCAGATTATTTTTCAGTTTGATTTTTCTGTCCAAAATGATACAATAACGAACATCACAATTAGGAAATGCCACCTTGGTCTCTTACAAGAATTTGTTTTGATGGGGGAAAGGCACAGATCCCTTCTCTTCTGGTCCCTAAATCCCTTTGAACTACTCACTTCCTTTCTAGTTCTCCAAGCGTTTCTTACAGCTGCTCCCTACAATCTTTCTGCCTCCGCTTCCTGTTTTCTTTCCTCATTTTTTTGTCCTTGCTTCCTCATAATTTCCCCACTGACACCAACACCTCTACATTCCACTTTCTCACAATGAAAGTGTGCTTTTTAGCCAGCAGATAAAGCAAAAATTAAAATACAAACTCTAAATTAATCAAAGAGGGGATGTTCCTGTTGCTGCAAGTTGATATTATCTTTTGTCAGAGACTTGGCCTTTAGTCAAGACCTCAATGATCCATCAAAAACATTTACTTTTAAGTGTCTACGTGTGCCAGGTGCTATGCATAAGTACAAAGAACGAAACAATGAGCTTCCATTCTAATGAGGGATACAAGAACATATATGTATGAACATATGTGCATATCTATGTGAACACAGATATAATAAGAACATATATATGATGTAAGTATAAAGTTAATAGAGGTAATTGTAAGCAATTGTAAGCAAAAAAAAATTGGGGGTACCTGGAAAGTCTTTGTGCAGAAGATGCCGCCTGGGTTGCACCTTATTGTTATTATTTGTCCTTCATCCGTGAAGAGGACCATGACATCAGGAAGGTGATGTCTTGACTTGCAAGTGAATTGGATTTAAGTGAGGCAGGGCTGTGCAAAGTCATCAGCGTTGCTCTTCTACATTCAGAGTCCAGTGGCAAGAGATAGGTCAGGAGGACTTGTGATGACCTCGATGCAGTAGAAGACCCTGGCCTTTTTAAGCTAAGGTCTTTTCCAGGTCTCAGTTTGTCTTAGGCAACACCGGTTTAGTGATTAAAGGCTACTTGCATCTGAAAGCAACCAGGGAAGGACAGTGTACATTCTAGGATATTTTGTAGGATAGCATTTTCAAGAGAAAAGAGAGATCTTAGAATCTAATCTCATTTAACTGATAAGGAAACTGTTACATATTTTAAATTATGTATTTTAAATCTATTTTTTAACCAATAATAAGCGTTTATTAAGTTTTAAGTACACCACACCTGTCCCTCCATTTCAAGGAGTTCCTTTAGGATAGGTAGTAAAAATGGACAGAAGTGCTCTTGGTAACAGAAATTGTTCAAGTCCACTGGATGACCATTGGCTTTCAGCCTCTTCATAATCTCATCAATTCTTTAGAACAATCTTGGGTTGGGGAATGAGGGACAAGGTTGTCTATTTTCAGGGAACTTTAGAAGATGTGGGATGGGGTGAATAAAGTTTAGTAGTGTTACCAAAAAATTGAGAATCAGGCTACTTAGTATGTTTTGTTGACTCCTTATACAGGAAACATCTCTAGCGATGATAGTTTTCAGGGTGATCATTGCAAATACATTGCAAATAATAGCATTTGTTTTTAGCTAAATCAGGAATGGGTTCCATAAGGCACTGTCAATCTGTGTACCTATCATTCCAACCTCAGAAAAGGTTTCATGCTGCCCACTACATCTACAGATGGTTGGGGTTGGCATAATCTCAATTCCAGTGAGTCCCTTCTCTGCCACTGTGCAATCTACAGTCATCTAAATTTGGGTTTGGCTGCACAACAATAAGAAAATGGATGTTAGAAGTCCCCAGTCCAAGCTAAGGAACTATACTAAGTAACAGGTTTAAAGAACTTGGAAGGAGAGGGAGTGCTGAGAATTGAGGTTTGTCAGAATTTATCTTCTGATGAAAGATTTAAACTTGGGTATTCTCAATTCTGGGTACAGCACTCTATTAACTGTGTCACTGTGATAGTTATTTGTGTTTATGTGGAATCTTCCTAACATCTAACACCATGAAGGCAGGAAGTAGGTCTTATTCATCTTTTGTACGAAAGCACCTCTTTGCCCATTAATTGGGAACCAACTGAAGAAACAGTGGCGTAGGAATGTCATAAAATATTGTTGCACCATAAGAAATGACAAAAAGGACTATTTTAGAGAAATCTGGAAAGAGTCATATGAACTGATACAGAGTGAAGAGAGCAGAACAATTTATATGACAATGAAACATAAAGGAAAATAGCTAAACTGTGAAAGATTAAAAAATTCTCATTAATATCATGACCAATCCCTACTCCAGAAGACTAATACAGTGTACTGGTAGAGAGCTGATGGAATAGGAGATGTAGTCAGTGCTCGGGTTCCATTTACATGTGTATATTTGTTTCAAGGAAAGGCTTTTTTTTTCTTCAGGAGAGTGGAATGAGAGTTGAGGGGGATGATATATTTTAAAAGGAAGAATAAAAAAATAACATCAGGATATTATTTTAAAAAATAAACAGAAGAAAACAGCTTCTTTAAGCTCAGAAGGGGACAGCGATATGGAAGGCAGTTGGAACTATCATGTTAAATTTGTATTATACAAAAAGTTCTGCAAGTTATATGTAGAAGAGTTTCATAGTTTCTGATGCAGCCTTTTGGGGGGGGGGGGTTTCTTTATATAAGGAAATGTTCATGTTGTTTGTCAAGTTAATAATAATAAAAAGGAAAAAAATTGAATAGAAAATGCTGAGCTAGTCCAGGACTCTGCACACAGGAGGCATTTGATCACTAATTTGATTACTAAGTTGAACCAAAGTCAAGGTCTCTTCCTTTAAGGAGCTGACTACCTAGTCCAGTCAGCAACTACTATGAACCAGGCACTTTGCTTAGTGATAGAAGTATTATCCAGCATCTGTGAGCAAAATCTGTGTAAAAGAACATGTCTAAATAACTTTCAACAAAAAGCATTACAGAGAATCTCAGAGTTGGAAGGGTTATCAGTGAGCACCCAGTCCATTACGAAAGATCATCCACAAAAAGGCATCCCCACAATGACACACCTGACAAGGAGTGGTCCAGCTTCTGTTGAAGACTGCCAATGAGGGAGAAGTTTTTCCTGATGTCAAGCTTATCTTCAGTTTTGTGCCCCCTGGAATCAAATAGAACAAGTCCAATCCCTCTTCCATGACTTTCCTTCTGATATGTCTTAGTAAGAGAAAAACCAGCAGGGAAGTGATGTCCTCTTCCCTAACTAAACGGAAAGCCAAACAAACATTTAGCAACAGGACAGGCAACTGACCTTGGGAAGGGGAAAAGTAGGAGGAGGACTGAAAACAGAAAGATTAGGCCAAATTCATACTTGTATGAAGCCTGGGAAGACGTTCCTAATGGTTTCTATCTACTCACTCCAAGACAGAAAGTTTGTGGTTTTTGCTTACATTCCTTCCACTAAATGTATATGTGTATATGTGCATGTGTATGTAATGTATATATGTATATATACATATATAAATATACATCATATATTACATATATTTGATATTCTATATCATATATGCTATATCTACATTAAAGGGCATTATTATATGTGTATGTGTTGTGTAAGTACAGTTGAGCCTCAATTAGTGCAAATAATTAATTCCTCTGATCTGAAGTAATCACATATGATCAAATTCTCACTATTCGAGTTACAAAGATGATACTTGGTTCCAGGCCATCAAAATATTCAGGGCAAACTCAAATAATGTGAACACTTAAAGGGGGGAATTTGTTATTTGCATTTATGGAGAGTCAATTAACCTTTGTTGACCTCAGTACCCTCATCTGTGTGTGTGTTTGTCCTTCATTGCCTAAGAAGACCATGCCATCAGAGAAATAATAGCATGACTTGCACTTGACTTTGTTTTGAGTGAGGGAGGGCTATGCAGGTCACCAGCCTCACTTCTCCTCCAGAGCCATCTGAATCCAGTGACCAGATATTCATCAGGATGACTGGAGATGACCCAGGATGAGGCAATTGGGTGACTTGCCCAAGGTCACACAGCTAGTGGTCACACAGCTAGTGGGTATCAAGTGTCTGAGGTAAGATTTGAACTCAGGTCCTCCTGACTCCTGCACTGGTGCTCTATCCACTGCACTACCTAGCTGCCCCATCCTCATCTATAAAAATAAGGATGATAGTGCGCTACCTCAAAGGGTGAGGATCAAATGAGATAATCGTTGTAAATCACTTGGTACAGTGCCTGGCATATATTAAGTGCTACGTAAATATTAGTTATTATTGTCATTTTTTGGATCCATAGAAAGAAATGGATATACTTAGTTTCAAGGAGAGAAGATAAGAGGGACATGATGGCTGTCTTTAAGTATTAATAAAGGCTGTCATGTGGAAGAAGAATTAGATTTCAAAGTCCAGGAGGGTGCTGGTAAATATTTAATAACCGGTTCTCAAAGGGGAAAAATATACATGATACATTTATATGTTTAATTGGCATTATTAACATTTACTTCTTAAATCTAGAGAAAACCAACAACAAAAAATAAAGGATTTCTATGAACTTTTGACAATATGCTTTCAAAAACTGGTATAAGCTGGCTCCAAGATACCTTTGTTTCAATCAATCAATGAATATTTATTAAAGGCATCCTAGGTGGCAGGCACTGTGTTAGTTCTAGTGGCTACTAGACCAAAGAATGAAACAATCTCGACTCAAAATGAGTTTTTGGTTCCCATGGAGCAGAAGGTAGGAATAATAGGTAGAAGCTGTTAAGAAATAAATTTATAAAGAAAACCTCCTAATTCTTGGAGCCATCAAGAAGAAGATAGGGTGATCTCTGGAGGTTGTGAGTTCCCTCTCTCTGGAGATCTTTAAACAGAAGCTGAATGGCTCCTTATCAGGTAGGCTTCTTTTTTCTGGAAGATGGAGGGGAAGACATGTAGACTAGTTGGCTTTAAACCATGTAGCTGTATATTTATGATCCTGCGTTGTTGAGGGGACCCTTTCTCAATCATTGGTTGGACTAGTTAGCCTCTGAGATCCAATCGAACGCTATGAATGGAATTTGAAAATCAGAAGAACTGGATTCAAAAACGGTCCCTGTTCTGCTAGAATTTTTCAGCTATGTTTCAGGGTTTTTTTTTCTTTATTTGTAGTTTTTATCAATTTCCTAGCTCGCATTGAAAATTTAACAACCAGCTCTTGTGGGCTGGTTTCCGTGGGCTCCAGCATACCCCTGTTGAAGACCCAGTTCTGACACTGCATCACTCTGGACAAATAAATCACCCCTGTGTACCCCTGTTCCATCAACTGAAAGACAGGGATAATACTTACCAGCCTTTTCAGACTTTTTCCACATTACTTCTTTGTCTTAGTCTACTTTCTGGTGCAACTGGCCTATTAGTTGTTGGGACTCAATATTCTGTCTCTCACCACCAGGGCTTTGCCAGGCCAGGTTCCCTAGCATTCACACCCTCCTTGCCTTTTCATCATAGGACACAGTATTTAGCTTCCTTCCAAGCTCAGCACTGCACAGGTACCACTTACCTGGGCTGTGTTGGTAGAACTTCATTTAACAGCTGTGCACCTGTGTGTGAGGGGTAGGGATGGGGAATATATAAAGTACACATTTTAAAATTTTAATTTGCATTATTAACACTTTCTTAACAAACACTTTCCAGACAATCAACAAAACAAGAAATCAAGTCCTGATTTATAGTCCTTAAGGATTTCCAAAGTATCCATTTAACAATCAACCCTCTACAATTTATTTGAGTTGGCCCTAGTCCAGCCCTCTCCACCTCACCTCCACCCCACAGTTGTTGGTGCCTTTCCAAATGACTTTTGTATATATTTCACATTTTCTTATATGTATAAGGCATTTCCTCTAGTGAAATGTAAACTCCTTGGGGTCAGGGATGATTTGTATTCCCAGCACCTAGCCCAAGGCTCAGAACATAGTAAGTGCTTAGTAAAGCACTTACTTGGGGCAGAGAGGTGGTTCTGTGAATAGAGTACTGGGCCTGAAGTCAGGAAGACTCATATTCCTGAATTCAAGTCTCCCCTCAGACACATATTAGTTGTATGACCCTGGGCAAGTCACTTAACCCTGTTTACCCCAGTTTTCTCATTTATAAAGTGAGCTAGAGAAGGAAACAGCAAACCACCTTAGTATTCTTAGCAAGAAAACTCCAAAATGGGATCATGAAGTGTCAGACACAACTGAAAGACAACAAAGATATATGTAGATAGATTTATTTTTGCATAAAAAATAGGTAAACCAACTTCACAAGGTTTTTGTGAGCAAGGTTCTTTGTAGGACTGAGAGTGCTGCAAAAATGACAGTTTGGGAGAAATCAATCAATCAATCAAGTTTTTATCTAGCCCTTAACTAAGTGCCAGACACTGTGGGACTTCCTAGGAATACACTGAAAAAGCAAAAAGCAGTACCTAACCACAAGAAATTTACATTCTAAAAATAAAAAAAAAGATATAAGATAGAGTTTAGAAACTGAATCCACAACAGATGAAAGATGACCTGGACAGGGATGGTGCAGGAGCTGGAAAGACCACGGATGAGCTGAGTCTCGAAGGAAGCCACATTGCTTTGGGGGATTCTGTGATAAAAATATGGCGGCCCAAGGGTTGGCTTTCTGATACTTCTCTTGTTATCTCTCCCCTCCTGCTTTGCTGCTGGCTCTGCACTAGGGAATTGCTTCCAAACAAGGGATGGAGGAAACACCTTTTTATTAGAGGTGAAATTGGAGGCCTTCTTAGGTGAGAGCCCAAAAAAGACTGAAAAAACAAAACAAACCCTGCTCTGAGATGGTTATCAGGAATCCAGGCATTCAGACTTCACAGAAGAGGTCAAGCTAGGGAATGATAGACAACAAAGACCCCAGACTGAGGAGTTAATCTTGAAAGGCCTGGAATATTAGGGGTTTTAAGAGACCCAGGGTAAATCTTCCTTCCTCCCTCAGCCTTTGGGGACCCATGAGGCATAACAACTGATTTTAATCTGAGATACTAGGTCAGTTTAGAGCAACTTCCTGTAGATAGGGACAGGCTCAGGCCCTGGGGCTCAGACTTATCCTCTGGTCAAAAGATGCTTAGACATACAGAGCCCTCTGAAATTGGAGGGGGTGGGGCAGGGCTCAGGCGAGGGGAGGAGGAGGTCATATCACATATGTAAAGGTATATGTTCATAAGCTAACACCAGTCTACCAGTTCCAAGTGCTTCCATTTATTTGAAAGAGAAAAACCTATACTGTTTGGTATAAACTCTGGAAAGTTTTTCTTAATTTTTATTGATATCTATTGTTTTTATATCATCTTATTTTTCAATGTATTAAGACATCCCTTCTAATAAAGAATTTAAAAAAAAAGAAAGTTCAGCAAAATTAACCAATGTATTAATCAAGTCTGACAGTATTTTATAACATTTCATGCCCTTAATCTTCACCTCTGCCATGTAACACTGGATTTAGAGTAAAGAAGACTAGAATTTGAATGTTACACCAGATACTTACTAGCTTTTTTTGATGATTGGACTTGATAGTTTCTAGGGTCCCTTCTCTACTCCTAAATCAATTCTCCTAGGTTCAATTTCTCTTCTCTTCTTTGGGCGTAAGCTCATCATTATAATTACACAGTATTCATTTTCATTTTCTTTTCTGTCCTTTACATTTACATTGTTGTAAAGGTATACAATGATTTCCCAGTTCTGCTTACTTTCCTTTGCATCAGTTCACATGCCTTCCCATGCTTTTTCTGAATTCTCAGAGTACTGGCATATTCCCTTCTATTCTTATATGACATTTTATTTAGCTATCCTCAGTCAATGGACATTTACTTTATTTCCATTTCTTTACTACCAAAAGGAGCACTGCTATGGGTGTTTTGGAACATATTCAATCTGTTTTTTACTTCTTGGGGGCATACAGTGAGGTCAAAGGATGTATATATTTTATTCCTTTTTTTTTTTTTTTAAACAATTCAGATACTTCTTTCTAGAAGGCTTGGACTCTCCACAGCTCTTCCATCTGTGTATTAGTGCTCCTGTCTTTCCAATACGCTTCTTTCACTATCTTTGCCAAATTATGTGGAAGTGAGGTAAAATCTCACAGTTATTTTGATTTGTGTTTCTCTTATAGTGTATTATTAGCAATGTGGATTGCTCTCTACATATGGATAAAAGTTTGCCACTCTTTTGAGAACCGTTTCCTCATACCTTTTCATTATGTATCTAATGGAGAATGCTTCTTTGTCTTCTGTTTTATTTGCACCAAATCTTTATAATTTAATATAATCAAAATTATCTATTTTACACCGCACACTGCTCTCTATCTCTTGTTTATTCATAAATTGTTCACCTATCCAGAAGTCTGATAGGTAATATGCTCCATGTTCTTTAAATTGTCTTGTAATATCTATCTTTATATTGAGGTCATGTATCTATTTTGACCTTGTCTTGGTAAATAGTATAAGATACTAGTTTATGCCCAGTTTTTATGAGATTGTCTTCCAGTTTTCCCAACAATTTTTTACCAAATAATAAATCCTTACCTGCCAGGCCTAGAGGCCTGTGGGCTACCCGAGTCTTCCCTTACCTCTATCGGAGGTCTTCAGCTGGCCAAACCGGATGCTCGTATGAGAGAAAGGACTTTCCAGAGTCGAACAAGGGTTGAGCTTTATTTCAGGATCTAGTTACAAGTGCAGGGGAATTCTTCCTTAGGAGGGAGCGAAGAATCTCCCAAGGAGGCAAAGATCTTACAATAAGAGATTGGAAGTAGAAGTATAAGTGGGGAGAGAGGGGGAGGGGAGAGAGGAGAGAGGAAAAGTGGAGCCTTGTTGTCCTCACACGTGGCCCCTCCGCCCAAGAGAGCTTTCAGGCTTTCCTGATCCTACTTAAGCTCTCCAGCCGCATAGTTTGCATCTGAATACCGTGCTGTTAGGTGTGCCCAGATCCGGGACAATCTCGAGGGCGGGGAGAGCTCTCTCCCATCACGTTTCTCACGGGAAGAGGCAGAAATACACGAGATAGCTCGGTTCACCTCGATTCCCAGTCGTTTCCTGGGGGGGTCTCGTGAGAACTCTAAGATTTAGAAGTTCCCACCTTTACCCGCCCGAGACTGTCCACATGGAATTGAGCTTCCATCCCCAGCACTTACCCAAAACTTGTCTTTACAATTGTCAGACACAAGATGACTAAAGTCACTTGCTTCTGTAAATTGTATGTCTACTCTGGTTCACTGATTTATCTTTCTATTTTTTAACCAATATCAGATAGTTTTGATAATGATTGTCTTATAATATAGTTTAAGATCTGATACTGCTAAACTTCTTTCCTTTACATTTTTTCATTAGTTTCTTTGATATTCTCGACCTTTTTTTCTTTGAAATGGATTTTGCTATTTTTTTCTAACTTTGTAAAATTTTTTGAGGGTAATTTAATTGGGATGACGTTAAATATATAAATTAGTTTAGATAAAAAATAGACAAATGGTTCAATAATTCTTAAATTATCTCTCCTGGATCTATTTTCCAGGTCAGTTATTTTTCCAGTGAAATATTTCACACTTACTTCTATTTTTTCATTCTTTTGATTTTGTTTTATTGTTTCTTAATGCCTCATAGAGTCATTAGCTTCCATTTACCCATTCTGATTGTTAAAGAATTTTCTTCAGTGTGTTTTTTAACTTCGCTTTCCATTTAGCCAATTCTACTTTTTAAGGAGTTGTTTTCTTCAGTGAATTTTTGTACATCTTTTCCCGTGTTTTGTGCTTCCTTTACCAAGCTGTTGACTCTTTTCCTCACAGTTCTTTTGCATTATTCTCATTTCTATTCCCAATTTTCTTCTATCTCTCGTATTTGATTTTTGAAATCCTTTTTGCACTCTTCTAGGAGGTTTTTTTTTTTGGACCTGACACCAGTTCACATTTTTCTTTGAGGCTTCACATGTAGACATTTTGAGATTGTTTTCCTCTTCTGGGTTGTCTTTTGATCTTCCCTGTTACCATAATGTCAGGTTTGTAATTGTTTTTTGCTCATTTTTCCAGCCAATTTCTTGACCTCCAACTTTATGTTAAAGTTGGGCTTTGCTCCTAGGGTGGAGGGTTCACTGTCTGAAACTTCAGGTTTTTTGTTCTATTGTTTTCAGAATTAGTTCTGAGGGTATGTAAGTTTTCAGTTCTTCTGAGGTAGTATGATCTAAGGAGAGCTGTGATCACTATTCTCCTGGCCTAAACTCTCATCTGAGAGCAATCATAAGCCCTATTTTCTACCCTGAAATTGTAACCAGAATACCTGTACCCCTTGGCTGGGAGTTCTGGTGTATTAATGTTTCTTCTCACCTTGCGCCTCCTACCAGGATGCCTTTATGGGTAATGAAACAGAATCCTTCACCTACTGCCAAGTAAAGGTACTCTGCAATTCCCTTCTGACAAGTTGTCTGAGCCCCTTACAATCTGTGTTCTGAGAGCTCTGGAAGTCTATGCTACAAGTTTATTTGCCCTTAAGGCTTGTTGTTGACTTTCACTGGGCATGGCCTGCAGCTGGCTGCCTTAGGAAAGACCTGGAGGCCTCACTGCTAGCTTACTCTGGGGCACAAGATCGTAATGGGGGTGGGGAGGGTGGGAATTTGGGAGAGATCCCTGATAGGTCCCCTCCAAAAATTAACCTCATGAGATAAAAATGCCAGTCTTCATCTATCTTCCATCGTTGCTAAGAGAGAGGGGCTAACAAATTGTTGGATTTGTTACCTTAGCCCCTAAGATCTCCAACCTAAGCCCACAGCTGTCCTCAACTCAACATCTTGTCCTGGCCCAACTGGTTTCTCATGGTATCTTGGCTTATACCTGCATCTCCTTTATTGTCCAGAATGGGATAGATTCTTTTAGACCACCAAAAGTGGGGAAAGTCAGGATTCCCATGCCAAGACCACCTGTCTCTTTTTATTATTAGGAGACACTTTTCCACAGCTAAGGCCCAGCAAGCAAAGGGTGCCCTAAACTTAGGATAACAATCCTTTGTGCTCATCCTCTGGATGAACCCTGCAACAGAAAAATTACAGACTTGTTTCTGCCCTCGCCCCAGCTGGTCCCTGAGTTTAGACAAACACCTGCAGGAACCATGTTCTAGTGGTCATGAAGCCCTATATGAATCAAACTGGTCTTAATAGCTGTTACTCTTCATTGTCAGGGCTACAGCTCACAGCTTAGCCACTGTTATATGTATCACAGTTTGGCCCCACTATGTCTAGTTTTCTTCCTCCAACAGAACAAAAAGAGCTTTTTGCTTATGACCACAGTGAACTGTTTTTATTTTAATTTTATTTTTCAGAAATAACTGTGATTGTGATAATGGTGGGTTCAGACTCTGGGAACTGCCTTGACCTCTCCTTAAATCGTCCCACTTATCAGGCTTTTCATTCCCAAATCTGTTACCCTTAACCTAACCTGGCCCTCCATTGTCTGTTACCTCTGGAATGACCCATCTGCTTCCCACCCCAGTCCTCCATTGTCAGAGACCTCCCAATTGCCTCCATCTGTTTCATACCCTTGAGCAGTCACAGCAGTCCCATTAAGATCCTCCTTGGATTCCTCCTCCCATGACTCCAGACTACTAGAGCACCCCCATATCCCTCCCACAATCTTTCTGTATCTTGCTTCCATAAAGGTGCTCAGGTTCCATCTAGCCCAGATTCAATCTGGCCTGCTTGTCAATACAAGTGTCACAAATGGTGAGACTTCTTAAAAGTCAATCCAATATGGCGCATCTTTAATAAACTTTGTTTTATTTTGGCTGAAAGAAGGCTTGAGTCAAATTCACTTGGGCAGGATCTGGGGTGTCGGTATTTTGGGGTTCCAAGCATCCCAAGTCTCAACATTATGGTTCCCTGACCTCAACAATAACTTGTGTGAGCCATTTGGTATTTTCAGGGTTAACAGTAGTTGCACAGCTACTGTAGTTCTTTGGTTATTTATTTTGTTTGTCAGAGCTAGCAGCTGGGGCATTATTTCTGTGAGCTCTCTAGTATTTTATTTTTCAGAATTAGCAGAGGTTGAATAACCTGTGACTGGTCATTTGTTTTCAGAATTGACAATATATTTGTTGCCTCCCCCATTACAATTTAAAGTCCTTGAGGGATTGATTTTGTTATTTCTTTGTATATGCTGTGTGTGTGTGTGTGTGTGTGTGTGTGTGTGTGTGTGTGTGTGTGTCTGTCTGTCTGTCTGTCTCTGTTTCTCTCCAGGCCCATAAATACTTAAGTGTTTGTTGATATGAATTTTGAAGCTCTCTTTTCTCTGCCTTTCCTCCCACTGTTAAGTTCCTTTGGGGACAGAATCCATGTTTTTGCCATCTTTCATTATCTTCTCTCACCCTCGGGCCTCCCCCCCTTCCTCCCCTTTTACATAGCACATAGTATGTTCTAAAGTTAAACAGGCAAGAAAAAGGAGAGAAAATGGGAAGGAAATAAAGGGGGAAGGAAAAGAGCAGAAGAGAGTGCGAGAACAGAAATAGCACATGGCTGGGGCCGCAGCTGGAGATATGGGAGTCTGCAATACCAAACATCTAATTTGAACATGTTGAAAACTTTATTCCCAGAATGTTTGCTTTTGTTCCCCTCCCTAGTACACAATTTCACAGGCTCAGTTAAAAACTTGGAAGGTCTTTTTGATAGCTGCTTTTGGAGTACCACCTGTAAACTTGGACCAAGCTGGATGGTGCCAGATTGCACAGCAGTAATCTCTTTAATTAGATTATGAATTACACTTAAAGTCAAGTGAATTTGTTTTGCTCAAGCACCTCTTTTAGCTGAGTCTGTGACCTACTTTCATTCAGATTAGAGGGTGGGATTTGAGAAAAAATTCCCAATGAGCTTTGATAAGGCATTTTAATTCATTTGGGGATTGGCAGGAAAACTGGCCTTAAAATCAAGAACACCAGTTTACAATAAGCATGGGCTATACATTTTGGAGAGACCATAACTTAGTTAAAAGTAAGATTACAAAGAAATTTTATTTTATTTTTCATAAATACTCATCCTATTTAATAAATACACATCCTAAACCCGGAGGAAGGAAACTCCCCGATGATGAAAGTCAGTATGCCTTTGGCAATGATTTCCCCCTTCATTTTCAGGAAGCTAAAGGAGAAAATGTCAAGGAGGTCAGAGGCTAGATGAATCAAGAGCCCAGTACTTAACCAAAGGACCTGAACTATGGCTAGACTGTTAAGCCAGGAGTTCTCTGACTGGAGAGGTGGGAGGGCAAACATCTGAGATCTTTCAGATCCTTCATTTAAGGAGGGTGCCCAGGGCAGTATCTCCTCATTCCCCACCCAGCTCCTGGACCTCATCTTGGCACTTTGCTGGATACCCCTTTCCTTCCCTCTTTGTCTTTCACCTTCTTTTCATGGGCTATCTTCTCCTCTTAGATTGTTAGTTCTTCGAGGGCTTGGTTGTTCAGAAGTGTCTGACTCTTTGTCACCCCATTTGGGATTTTCTTGGCAAAGATACCAGAATGACTTGCCATTTCCTTCTCCAGCTCTTTATACAGATAAGAAAATTAGAGGCAAATAGGATTAAATTGACAGGGATTCAATCCTGTCCCTGTTTTATCCTTTTATAGCAAATGTCTATAACAGGGACAAGTGGTCAGTAAAAGATATAAGCACAATGCAAGTGTGTGAGATCTTGCTATTTTGACCCCAATGTTTAATCATTATATACCCCAAACAATTAAAATTAAATCAGAAACATCTGTTTGTTTTGAGGAAGAGAATTTCTATGAAATCAATTTCCTTGGAGGGAGGTAACCTATTTGGCCTAATCATTACTTAAGTACCCTCCCAGGTCTTTTGTTATAATTGGAGTAAAAGTCAACCTTTGGCAAATTTATTTGTATAATTATTAAACCCAGGGGTGGAAAACTTCTATTTGCAAAAATGTTACTTAAGTTTTGAGAAAGTAACAAGATCAGATAATTCTGCAGGTCAAATGTAAATAATTTTAATGGGGCTCTAGGAGTTTTACTTGTCCCTATATTTGGGTTTGCAGACTTGCTTGTCACATTTGCATCTTCTGGACTACAAGCTGTTCACCTACAGTTGGTAGCAAACAGTGGGTACTAGCCAATCCCCACCATTGCTCCCTGGATGCAATCTGTGCTCAGTTCCAGTCAACCTCCTCTTTGGAACCCCTTCAAGGCAGAGATAGTTCAATGCACTTTGCCAGCAGGAAGAAGTTTCAGAAGCTGTAGACCTTCGACCTTACCCCAAAAGAATTTGGGTCCTATTTCGAGGGGAATGACGAGGATGGGATCTGAACCCCCAAAGGAAAAGACCATGTCTTTGGGATCTGGACCCCAAAGTGGAAAAGCCCCTGGACTTCCCATGTGGCCAAAGTGCCTGGAATTCATCTGGGGCAATCAGCTATCTCCAGTTAATTGACTGCACCTGGCCCAACCCTAGACTGCCACTCCCTTAACTCCATGGGGATCCCTTTTTTGTTTCCACAGTCTTTTTCTATATATATGAGCCATCTTGCCTCCATTAAGGTGCTTCTATTCAGTCTAGCCAGATTGTCAATACAAGCCTGTCAAATACTCAGATTCCTTAAGAGTCTGGCCAATATGGTGGATTTTTAGAATCACTGCTTTATCGCTGCTTTAATAAACCTTGTCTTTGACTGAAAGAAGACCTGGGTGGAATTCATTTGGGCAGGACCTGGATGTCCCTGTTTGGGGTTCCCAGCTCTTCTAGACCTCAATAAAGTGACTTAATCAGGGTAAATGCCTGGAATCAAGATGGAGAATCTTTGGCTAGAAACAACAGAGGCTAGCATCATTGGATTGTAGAGTATGTGAGCGTAAGATATAAGAAGGCTGAGAAGACAGAAGGGGCCCAGGTTTTGAACTGTAAACAGAAGATTTTGTATTTGATCATGGAGGTGATCCCAGAAGTGATAAGCAGCTGAGTTGAAATCTAGCCTTAGACACTTATCAGCTGTGACCCTGGGCAAATCACTTCACATTGTTTGCCTCAGTTCCTCATCTGTATAATAAGCTGGAGAAGGAAATGGCCATCCACTCCAGTATCTCTGCCAAGAAAACCTCAAATAGAGTTACAAAGAACTGGACATGACTGAAATGACTGAACCAAAAATGACAAACACCTGGAGGTGATAGGGAGCCACTGGAGTTTACTGACTAGATGAGGTGAAGTGGTCAGATATGTGCTGTAGGATGATCAATCTGACATCTAAATGGAGGATGGATTGGAACGGGAAAAATAGTTGGGTGTTTTAGATACGGCTGGTGGGAAGATACCATCAATGATTTTTGGGGCGAATGTTAAGAATTTCTTCAAATTTTCAAAATAAAGTTTAGTTTGTAAAAAGAACCAACTGAATATATGTAAAAATGTAAAATTATATGTATATAAAAAAAGAAAATACCTCAATTCTCTCCTGCTTCTGCCTGGTTTTGAATGATTACTATTATATTAAACATATAAAAAGAAAAGTTACATAAAATACAAATCCACTAGAACATCTTAACTTTTACTAGAGAATTTGAGAGAGGCACCAAGACAAAGGATGCCTGAGCATCCTAGCTAATTGTTTGAATTTGTAATACTTAAATCATCAGTAGTGATCCTGTGCCTCTTTCAAACTCGAGAAGGTAAAATGAAAAGGGTTCTGGTACAATCCTTGTGCCAGAAATCTGTTTTCTCTCCATGCCTGCCATGGAGAACACTCATTTAGGGAGGCTTTGAGGTCAGTGACAGCCAGGTCCTGGTTATATAACAGAAGTACAAACAACTAGCCAGCGGTGGGGAACCTCCGTCCTTGAGGCCACATGTGGCCTTCTACATCCTTGGGTGCTGCCTTTTGACCAAGTCGAAGTTTTATAGAACAAATCCTTTTATTAAGGAGATTTGTTCCGTGAAGTCACTAGACCCTAACAAAGGGCAACAATATCACCTAGAAAAAGTGACACTACAGCATGTCATGCATACATATACATGTAAACACATTTACATGCATATATAAGCAATCTACATGTATGTAAAAATAAACCTCAGTCTTCCCCTCATGGAAAAAGAAGACAAATTTTCCAGCCTTTTTGACTAATGAGGTTTCTGAAGAGCTACTGAGAAAACCATTTCTAGGGCAGCTAAAGTATCCAGCTCAATACTAAGTAGATTTCTTTAATCACTTAGTTTTTACTGTGTCAGCTCTCTGATTAAGCACTGCCACGTAAGTATGTGATGGAAATATTCTAATAGAGATAATGTGACACTAACTTTTCCCTCAGTTGTTTCTGAAGTCTTTCAAAGCAATAAAATTAGAAAGTACATCAGACAATACCATCAACACCACTGGCAGTAATTCTAATGAGACTTCATTTAATAATATACAAAAACTCCTTTGCCCTTGACTAGTAGGCTCTCTGGTGATAGCACTTAATTATTGTCATTTCTTGGCAGCAAGAAGTAAGATGCAATGGAGAATCAGTTTCACCTTCTATCCACTAGTCTCTGTACTAGCACCTTAAAAGGTGGATACTTCTAGGCAAGGAAAGGAAAATATGGTCTTAACTAGACAGCATGTAGAAGTAGGAGCAAAGAACCTACATTAAATTTTCTACCAAGGCTGTTAATTTGATGTTCATAATATTTTTTTCTCAAAAGAGATAAAACAAAGGCCAAACAATGGTAGACTGTAGAATGACAACTGGATCCTAGTGATTTATTTAGGTAGGCAATAACTGCTAGAGCAAAGTCAAAATCCATACTGAATTACAAGAATTAAAGTTAAAAGATATGAGCACTCAGTTGAGACCTAACATCATATCAAGCCATACTACCTTCATCTCTACTACCTTCTCCCATGTACAATACCTCCTCACCTAGAAGTCAACTTCTAAGTTAATTGCCCTCATAACTTGATACAGTTCCAAAGCATCTAACTTTTAAGACCCTTCTTATACCTCATATACTATGGCTGCATATTAAATAAAAAGCACCATCACCTCAAGGATTCTCTGTTCCTTAGGAAGAAACTAGAAAGAGTTCATAAAAGGTAGAAAGAAAGCTGACTTCACCCTATGACAAACATTACAAGAGCCTCTGTATATATCTGCTGGGGCTTAGGAGTGAGTGGTTTAGGAAGATACGTGGGAAGGGTAGGATAGGGAATAGGAAAATATAGATACCAAAGCATTGGCAATGAACACTATTTCTACGCAGTCAGAAAAATGCAACAGAGATGACTTAAAGAGTCTGATTCATACTCTGATTCTAAGAGTTTGCTGAATACTTATCTTCCCGTGTATTACTTTCTTATACTACTCAAGTTTTACTCAAATTACAAGTACTATTCTCTTATAACAGCAACATAAATTCCAAATGGACATGTAACCTAGAAATAAAGACTCACATTTTAAACAAATTTGAGCAGTAAGGATATTACTTTTCAAATCTATGGAGAGAGGTAGAGCTTATAACCAAGCAAGGGTCAGAAAAAATGGGCAAGTTTTTGCACAAAGATGAGAAGGAAGACAGTAACCTGGAAGGAAATGAGCAGTAAATTTCTCTTATAAAAGTCTGATATCCAAGATACATAAAGTATGCATTCTACTTTATAAGAATAAGAGCCATTCCTCAATCAATAAACAGTCAAAGGATATGAAAAGGCAATTCTCAAAAGAAGAAAGCCAAGTTATCTATAGCAATATGAAAAAAATGTTCCAAATCACTATTAGAGAAATGCAAATTAAAGCAACATTTGAGTTTCCACTTTACTTTCACAAGATTGGCAAAGTTGACAAAAATGGAAAATGAAAATGTTGGAAGAGTTGTGCTGTTTTGTTGCTGAGTCATTATTCAGTCAAGTCCAACTCTTCATGACCCCATTTGGGGTTTTCTTGTCAAAGACACTGGAGCACTTTTGTGATTTCCTTCTCCAATCCATTTTACAGATGAGGAAACTGAAGATAACAGAGTTAAGTGACTTACCCAGGGTCATGCAGCTAGTAAAGTCAGATTTGAACTCAGGAAAAAGAATGTGTTCCTGACTCCAGGCATGGTGTTGTATTCACTATGCCAACTAAGGGTTATGGGAAAACTTTAATGCACTATTGATGGTGCTGTGAATTGGTTGGGTCATTTTGGAAATTGGGTATTTGGAACAATGCTCCCAAAGTTACTTAAGTGTAGTTTAGAAACTTTGGGAGCATTCATTGTTCCTTTAATTCAGTGAAGCTACTGCTGCGGGATCTCTACCCCAAAGAGATTGAATATGAGGAAAAGAATCCATATGAAATACCTAATATTCATAGCAGCACTTCTTTTCTTTATGATGGTAAAGGAATGGAAACTAAGGAGGTGCTCATCACTTGTGGAATGGCTGGACAAATGGTATATGAATATATAAAGGAACACTATTGTGGGTTAAGAAATGATGGTTTCAGAGAAATCTAAGAAGATTTCAGATACAAACGAAGTGAGTACAATCAGAACCATTCCTACAAAAACAATACGGTAAAAACAACTTGGAAAGACTCTTGAAATCTGATCAATAAAATGATCAAGCTTGTTTTCTACCTCTGGACAGAGAGGTGATAGACTATAGATTCAGGGTACAGATTGAGACTTATTTTTTGGACACAGAGAAGAAGAGTTTAAAACACTGTCAGAAGTGGTATTTGAACCTGGATTTGACGCTGGCAGGGCTTCAAGTCACGATTCTCTATCTATGTCACATAACCCTGCCATTCTTGATGTAAGTGAAACTTGGAGATAAAAGGGAACTTGCTGAAAAATGAAAGGATAGCTCATAGATGTTTCTTGAAGGGGCAAATGAATAAATTAGCCAAGTTTGTTTTGCTGTGCGGGCAACAAGACTGTTGCACGAAACACTTGGTCATTAGTAAAACTGGAGGATGGGTAACACTTAATAACCTTCCGGCTTGAAGTCACTGATCCTAGGTGAATGCCAGGATTGTTTTGCACTACAGGGCCATTGGTGAGCATTAATAAATGATCACTATGAAGATAATAGCAATTATGCACCTTCTTCTCTGCTTCAGATGATGAGGAAGAAGAGAAATTCTGCAAAGGACTACCTAGATTCAATCAACCAAGGATACTTCAAATATCTGGAGACCCTAACGCAAAGGCAGACATAGCAGAGGATGACAGATTTCTGTAGCAAACTTTTTTTTCTCCAGGACCGTCAGGCATTCACTACCACATTTGGGTTCTGTCCTCTCAGTTTCTCATAAAGAAATAGAAATGGCAATAGAGAAAACTAGACTGCATCAAAGTATCCCTACCCAGAAAAGTTCAAGGTCAGGAGACAATTTTGAAGATGCTGAGAGACTGATTCTCAAGATATCTTGCAATTTGTTATCTATTCCACAAGATGAAGCAATTTCAAATACCTGAAAATCCATTCACCTTAATTTCCCCAACAAAGAAGGCAAGAACAGTTTCTTAACTATGACTCACCCCTAGTGCAGTACTTATTAACTGTACATACACTTCCCATGAGGCTTTCTGGTGGCTCTTGATCTCTTTCTGAGAATTCATCGCTCCTACATTGTACTAAATGCCAAATGTGGTCCTGGCCTTAGTAATAGACCAACCTCCAGGCTAACTGCCTCCATAATGTGATATGGTGCCAAGTTGTCCAACCTCATGTACACTGTTGTATATGGGATAAGTGGCAACATCCCTTCACAGAGTGCTTCTATGTTCCTTAGGAGGCAACAAGTCTTCACAGAAAGCAGAGAGCTAGCTAACCCCAACCACAGCACCAATAACAATAACCAATAACCCTTGGCAAAGACTGTTCTGCTGGGCCATAGTTTGCAGGTGAGGACAGAGGATGTGGATGAAGATACTAAAACAATGGCACCAAGGAATGAAATTCTTCTCACAAAGCGCAACTTCTGATATCAGCTTCCCCATAGGCTAGCTCCCTGCAAACATCTACCTTGTTTCATACCAATTTCAAACAATGTTCACTAATTTGATTAAATAAGTTTTTAAATTATAAAGGCAGTTCTAGGGGCAGATATCTTCATTTTTCAGGGCTCAGACATGATATGGTATTTTCTATTTGTCCGCATCATAGGGAACATTAGTCTTGACAGTATACAAAAACACTTAGACTTCATTAGCCTAGTTTTTAAAGGCCATATAATAGGAATGATAAAATACCTTTTCATATAAAATCAGAAGTTGGTGTGGTCTAAAAGATAAAGGGACCAACATTTTAGAGCAATGATGAATTGGACTTCAGTTTTTTCTGACATGTACTAGAATAGTACAACCATGGGGCAGGTCATTGGGCTGTTAGCTACAAATAAGTGGCTAATCTATATCCCTGGTAGCAGTTTCTATCTAGAACTTCCCAACATAGATGAATTATCAGATCCAAGTTAACAAAAATTATTATAAACAAAATCTCCCCCATCCATCTTTAGTGTTATATTCCAGAAAGGCATGAATCCCAAGTATTCATCACAAAACATATGGTGAAAACTTAGAGGCCCTAAATCCCTAAGTTAAAAGGTGACAAATTCTTGAGATAGGTTAATATAAAAAATCATGAGTCGTTTAAATAGGTTAAAAAGTTAATGTTTATTGTGTTTAGCAGTTGTAACATGATTGCATAAAAACATCTAATATAAGGTGTATATCAGATGCATATACCAAATGAAGACATTCTGTTTATTTTGACCCATATTGTATACTCAAGTTTAGAAAAAACTAAGAAAAACATAAACAGGAGGGTCAATGACCTCCAAAACTGGGAATTCTAGTACCATCCCCAATTCCAACAGGTCAATGTTGCTGCTCCAACATCTGAAGAGACTAGAAAGAGCATGCCATGAAGGAGGTATTGCACTTAGTTTCAGTTCCTGGAGACCATGCTTCTTCATCTTGGTGGCCTTTTCCCTCAAAAAGATCCTCCTAAAACCATGCCTGGGAGAAGCTATACCTCTAAATTACATGGGGATCATGCTTCTCCTGCCTGGTCATTTTCTGCCCTCCACCACGCACATACTGTCATCCCTTCTACCTTTGCAGTTTACTAAGTGCATCTTCTTGGTACGATTAAAGTGACGACACATGAAAATTGGCAACAAATGAAAATATAAGCATAAAAATACATATAATACAATGATAAGCCAATTTGGCCATCAGATAATCTATTATGGAGAAAAACATGGAAATGCACAACTGGAAAACTGAAGCTTTTATATAAAAAAGCACAAGAATCTAAATTGTCAGGCTGTTTTAAAACCACATAATTTATACTAAGTAGTTTTAAGCTTTACACAAGGAAATAATATTTTTTCCCAAACAAACAAGCTCTTAAGATCCACTTCAGAAACTGAAGCTTTTACAATTGCACCTATTAGCTCAAGCATTTAATTGGAGATACATTTCAACGACTCTCATAGTAAAAAAAAAAAAAATCAACTTATTAAATAAACAAACAAAAAAAGAGTCAACTTCATTTCCCTTCCAGTCTAATTTTCAAAATGATGCCTATAAAAATTATTCATATATGGCACAAAAGTGGTCCCAATGAAGACACTCAACCTTTCCTTATTACTCTACTATGGACAGATTTCCTACAACATTCCTATTACCTCTCAACTAAAAATAAAAAGCAACATTTGGCAAACCTACATAAACTGTGCTTCTCTTTGCTCTAAAAAACCAAAACAACTTACTAAACTAAAAAAAAAAACCCACAGTTTCATTTTAGTTCATAATACCCTTCCAGTAGAACTTTTAAAATGATGCCTATAACAATAACTCAAATATGGCACAAAAGTGGTCCCAATGAAGATAATCAACCTTTCCTCATCACCCTATTATGGACAGATTTCCTACAACATTCCTATTATCTCTCAACCAAAAATAAAAATAAAACACAAGATTTGGCAGTCCTATACAAACTGTGCTTCTCTTTGCTCTAAGTCTTGAATCCGTTTTGGTCTTAGTCTCTGGCACACTGGTTTCACATCAGATGAATGAAGTTCCTCACGGATAGCTTTGGGTTGATTTACCTGCTGTCCAGGTGAATCTGAGTTCACAACAAAATTCACAGTATTTTCTTGATTGACACTAACAGGTGCTGCCCTATAAGTTTCTGGAAAACTTTTTCCATTTCCCTTTACCTTATTGTTGGGAGGTGGCATATAAAATGTCCCTGGTGGGGGCTGCAAAGTTCTCCGTGCCCTGAAAGCAGCAGGACGATTAGAATCCAAAGAGCAGTCTTCTGTAATTCCTTTTACCACTTTCACTGGCACCATATCTGGCTGGCTGAGTTGCATGGCATTGAATGGAGGGTTATCAGAAATGAGAGATAAAACACAAGCAGCACCGCTCTCTGGTTCTCTATTTTCCTGGAGTGTACTGGGCATAATCACTCTAGTCCTTGAACTTCTATCATATTGTCTAACTGGTTTGTCCCAAGTTTTGAGGTCATAACAAGAAAGTCTAGAGGATGAGTTAGGAAAAGATTTTGGTTCAGACATTTCTTCATTAGTTAAACTCCTGCCAAATTTGTCTGAATTTAATTTTGAATTGTTCTCATTTAAAAAGTCTGGAAGAAGGAATCGATCTACAGGCAGACTCACAGGTCTAGCTGATGTCTTTATCCTCGGTGATCTCAAGGTTACTGGATTACATTTTACATTTAAACGATTGTCAACTTTAAAATGATCTTCATTCTTGAAGGGATAGGATTCAGTTTCATCAAAAACCGAAGATACAGCATTTTCTGAAAGAAGTAATAAATGGACATTAATTTCCATTATCACACAATCTCAATATGAACACATTAAATTGTAGGGACATCTATTTATGCTCATAGAGAGAAGACAGATTCATAAAGATCCTTAAGCTTATTCCAGCACAGAAAATATTGGAGAAAGAACTTATTACCCTTGTTACTACTTCCCCTGACATAATTTCTGGATAAATGAACATTTGCGAGGAAAAAAAATAACGTAGGCTTTCTCACTATCATTAAGTTCCAGTAAAAATCTTGAGGCAGAACATAACTGAGTGACAACACAAGTCCTTACCCTAGACTTTAACTTGCTTAAACTAACCGGTTTGTCAGACGTACTGATTTCTACCATAATTTAGCTCCCTCACTTTTCCTTTTGCTTAAAAAGGAAATGATTAGATGGAGTAATATAAATGACCAATTACTGGTCAGAGATGAAGATTTCCAATCACAAATATGTACTAATATAAGGAAATAACCAGGGACAGCAATAGTAAAAATGCTCAAGAACTCCAGTACCAACAACATGGGGCTTTTCCAGAAATGATAAGAGAGAACACTGAAGATGGTGGTGTACTACATCATTTTATTGATAAATCAGCCTAGTTCTTTCAGTGCCTGGCTATTTAAACCTCTAAAAAAAGAATTTCTACAAGTACTACTTTTTGTTAGGCTGCTCTCAAGAGAATTTCTCAGCTGGACATAACATTTCTTAATAAAAGGCAAACTTCTAAAAACTGGTTTAGTGCTCACCTAGCTCATCATCATCATCATCTTCTTCCTTTTATGTCCATTTCTTCCCTCCAGCCCTTTCCTACATCTGTTCCTTTCTTTCACACTTCAGCCATAAATGGTAATTTTTCACTTCTCTGACACTTCTCTTCGGGCTTTCCCTATATAAACATAATCTATTACTATTCTACCTCTCCCTATGCTCATCAAATACCTATAGGACATTTTAAGCTTGATGTCACAGAGAAATTTCGTACCCAACAAAACTAAAACTAAGCTCATTATCTTTTGCCCTAAACCCTCCTTTCTTCCCCATCCTTCCAGTGCTCCAAGTCTGTCATCTTGGCATTATCTGGACTCCTCTCCCTCTCATATATGGTGAGTTGCCAAATCTGGGCTTCTGCTTCCAAACATCTCTTCAATCTGACCCCTTCTCTCTATCTGCAGCTACCACCTTAGTTCAGGCCCTTAACACCTTTCACCTGGACTACTGCAATAGCCTTCTCAATAGTCTCCCTGCTTCTTTCCACTCCAATCTGTCTCTCAAACTGTGGTCAAAGTGATTTTCCTTAATTAATGACATCTCACCATAAGACTTCCCTTACTCAATCAATGGCAGGGGCTCCCCTTTGCCTGGGGGAATCAAACAGACTCTAGTAGTTACCTATTAAACCCCTTTAGAACCTGGCCTTACCTTAGCTTCTCAACCTCTCTGGACATGCCTCTCCCTCTCACACTCATTAGACAGCTGGTGGCACAGTTACCTGACTTGGGCAAGCCACTTCACCTCTTTCTGTGGAAGTTTCCATGACTGTACAATGAGGACAATAGCAGTACCTACCTGCCAAGGCTCTGGTGAGGAGCAAATGAAATAATAATGGTGAAGCACAGAGAACAGCACCTGGCACATAGTAGGTGCCACATAGATGCCAGCTGTTCTGTGATTACTCTGCTTCAGCCAAACTAGGCCATGTCTGGGCCTTCCCAGTGGCTGTCCCTCACAGCTAGAAGGCCCTCCAAACTCCTCTTCTTTGAAGATCCAGCTCAGGCACCATCACAAGAAACATTTCCTGACCCCAACCATTAGAGCTCTTGCTCTAACTCCCAACTTGTCTACATCTGTATTTAATGTTGTGTTTATGCTGTGTCTCTTTCTGTACTGGTACTTGCCATCTCTCCCAGTCAGAATGTAAAATCTGTGAATGCAACAATCTGTTTGTTCTTTATACAGTTATCCCTTTGACACTGAGAGTTTCCCCACTGTGATTTCAGTATATTGCAGGTCAGCGTAAGAAATTAAATGTGAATTTTTTAAGAAGCTGCATATGACACAGAGCTTGTGACCAAATACTTAACCCAAACTTTACAGTAAGGTATTTTAAACACCCCATAAAAGAAAAATAAAAAATTCAGACTTTTCTGGTAAGAAGGAAAGGCAAAAAAATTTTATGCTGATTTTTGAGATTGAAGGGGTGCTGCACTCCTCCCTGCTGTGATGTGGAAGGAATAACTACACATATATCCCCAGTGCCTAGCACATAAGTGCTTAGTAAGTACTTGTTGGCTGATAAATGTTCATAAGACACAAATATAACAATATAAGAGTAACAATATAGTTATCACTTATAAAGTACTTTCAGGTTTGTAAAAGATTTTACAAATATCTCATTTGGGCCTTACAATGACCCTGACAGGTAGAAGCTAGGCTAGTTATCCCCATTTTCTCAAAGAGATAACCAAGGTGTAGAGACCTGAAGTTACTTGCCATACAGTTTGTGTCTCAAGCAGGATTTGAACTCAAGACTTCCTGACTCCAAGTCCAGCACTTTATGTAGAGAAGAGAAGGGCTGGTCTAGCCTGCTCTGGTCATCTCCTGGCTGAAGCCTGAGACAGTTCTGGGAGCCCCAGTGTAGGAAGGACTCAGAGATTGAAACTCAAGTGCTCCTGACCAAAATGGCGAAGTGCCTAGAGCCTGGTTTATGAAGGATCAGTAGAAGTGCTTGGAGAGGCTGAGCAGAAAAAAGATCCTGATGTATCTCACTCTCCAAAAGCTTCCTGTTCCTGCAGCCACTTCTCTCCAATATAGGCAGCCTCTTCTTCTGCCACACACAGCTAACTCCCTTGGTTACATCAGTCATGTCACTTCCCCTTTATGATTTCAGCAGCCCATCTGGTCTACCCCACTTTATCCTACCGGGAAAAATATGATTTTCTACAAGACAGTCTGACCATCTCTTCCCCTTACTCAAAAAACACTAGTGGCTCCTTATTACTTCAAGGAACAGATTTAGAATCCCTTCTCAGGCAGTAAGAGGTCCTTTCTAACTTTGCAGTCCTCTTGTACATCAGTACCCACTATGATCACTATCATCCAGCTAGTTTTGCAAATAGTTACTCACCCAACACAGATGCATCAGCTCCTTCTAGGGCATTTTTATGGTTATTTGATCCTTCAAATGATGTAGCCCTTTCTGAAATTGTACTTTCATTATGAGGAAGTAGGATGCCCTATTGATGGAATAGGATTAAAAACATAAGTTAAAAAAGTAAACACACTGTATGAAATGGGTCAAAGAGCTGACATTCACTCATGCAAACTCCACAAGGCTCAGGCAGAATTCAACATTTGGCACCACTCACTTCCTTTGAAGCAAGACATGACCCGGGCTTTTGGGGCTCAATGGTGGGGATTACACTGGCAGGAGAAGCTGAGAGTGGTTGCAGAGACACATCAAAAATCTTTTCATAATAAGCTATAAGAAGCTCCACAAATCGAGCCTGAAGAGTGCAGTCCACCAGTGAGGAAAGGGAAACCTTGGCCTCCATCTGCCGAGGCCTGATCAGAGTTGGTCCAAATATTATCCCCAGATTACTAGCTGGCATCTTGTTTTCTTCAGCCCTTTGGACCACCCTGGAGAGGAAAACAGGGGAGGGAGCTGTCAAGTCTGGTAGGCTTTCTTTTGGACTTAAGAAGTTGGGAAAGATTTGTAATGATGAAGTTGTATTCAGATATCCTTCTTTATCACCTCCCCAGATGTGAGTAGGATTCCGCACTACCAACTATACGCCAGCACAAGACTTACATAGTAGGAATTGTGGTGAAGAAGGGGAAGCTACAGTTTTTTCAAGTTATTAGATGAAAAAAGAAGACCCTAAATCCACATCCATCAAGATTACTTCTTCTGCTCCGGGCTACTTCTCTGGAGGAACTGAAGGCAATTCCATTTCAAAACAAAACAAAACAAACCACCACATCCAATTCCATATTTGCCTATTACCTATTCATAAGAAAGGAGATATTCTTTAAGGTAAAGCTCTCACCTATTAAGATGGCCGATAAGGTACTTAATAGTATTATAGTTTGGAACAGGAAGTTTTTTTAGAAGAGCTTTGATTTTCTTCAGGATTTTATTTAGTTCAGCACCCAAAGCTTCAGGGCTTGCCTGTCTTGAGTCTTCATTTACATTCTGGATCTCTTTGGCAACAGCAATAAGCTCATTGTAAAGACGAAACAAAAATAAGGGTTCTGGTAACTAAAAGGAATAAAAAACATTAAGAATGCCAGCCTGCACATTACACTATCTGTTTTTTTCCCTGATTATCATCATATAGCTTAGCATTTTTTCTTTAAAGAGATTAAAGTCTTAGAACACTACGCAAACTTCTGCTTTAACTTTAATTCATTCAGCATTTAATGAACACCTAATTGGCAAAACACTGAACTAGATGTCGTGGGGATAAAAAATGAGGCTCTGATCTCTCAATGCTTCTCCTCTGCTCCTAATATGGACTATAATATATGGGACAGTATGCTAAGTGCCTTCTGAAAAGGGCAAAGAGTTATGAGAGTTAGGCTGGCAGTAAGCAACTGAAGGTATCTGCAGCTGGAGGAATCTCAGGTGTTACCCAAATGGTGCCTTGAAGGACAGGTAGGATCTGGATAAATCCACTGCAGCCTCATCGACTCATGCTGGTTTATGACTTTATCTTATTAGTGTATGAGGAGTGGAAATGAAGTCTCCAGAATCTTACTGTGTATAAGCTGAAGAATGAGGGTGAAAGAAGAGTTTTTCCAAAGGGAATACTAGTGGAATACCCTGGGAGGCAAGAGATCAGGGGCCACACCCTGGCTCTGCAACTAACTAGCTCCGGGACACATCTTCTTTAGCCAACTGAGAAACAAAACTCCAGTTCCATAGGAGGGAGCCAAAAGAAAAAGCTCCCCTCGAAACTTTATTATTTATCTTGTGCATGGAATTTTCTTCCACCGACTGACCCACAGGACCCACAGGCATTTTGAGCACTGTGGACTCTCTGGTTCAATAATAAGAATTATAGTGAAATTCTGGTTCTTTGATACTCCCAGTACTGCAAAGAATGTAGCTCTTTTTCCTTTTTCAAATACTCAGTATAGCTTCCTCCTCACTGAGTCACTTCTGGGGAACTGCCCAGACCAAAAGATCCAGGAAGGGGAATGAAGGAATAAGTATTTACTGTTCACTTACTACGTGTCAGGCACTTCATTAATCTTTTTGATAAGTAGGATCTCATTTGATCCTTAGAACAACTCTGGGCAGTAGGTTTTATCATCATTACTCCCATCTTACAGTTGAGGAAATTGAGGCAGGAAGAGATTAAATGGTATGCCAAGGGTCACACAACTAAATGTCTGAGGCCAGATTCCAATCAGATCTTCCTGACAGTAGGCCCAGGTCCTCTAACCACTATACTGCCAGCTGCATCTATCTACAAATCAGGAACCTTATGAATTATTTAGTCCAAGCCCCTCAGCTTGCTATGGAAGAAACTGAAGTCAATAAAGGTAAAATAATTTGGCCATGGTCCCAGCCAGAGGAAGAAGTAGAGGCAGAATCTGATTCCATGTCCTCTGATTACAATTCAATGATCATCTGATTCCAGGTCCTCCGGGGTCTTTTTCAAATTTGCAAGGAAATTGGGAATCTGTGACTCCTAGCTGCTGGAAGTTCTTATAATTCCCTGTTACTCATTTAACTGGAGTTGATGAGCTGAACTGGTGACTTTCAAGTGTGGAAAGGTACTTTGTATACTACAGACAATATACTGTACCAGCAAAAAGTGATTGTAGTGTTAGTTATTGTAAGGAATGATTAAAGAATAGTTTCCTCATAACAAAGACAGCTAGAGATTCTTGCTGCAATTTAAAGCAAATTTCAAGTGGTAAGTCTTTTACCTTACTAAGATATAACTTAAGAACATTGCTGATATCATGTTCACAGAGTTCCGATAATTCTACTAAATCTTTTCCATTTTCAAAGGACTGGCAGAGTTTTTCGACTCTTAGTTTAACACCATTCATCCGATAGATGCCCTTAAAAAAAGAGGGAAAGAGTAAGCAGAAAAATTTCCTTTGGTACAAGAACTTCAATATGATGATTTCACCAGGAAATAAATATTTCAAATGGACATTTTGGAAAATATTAAGTAATGTAAACCTACATAAGATAATATTTGTTAGAAAAATGAATATTGGTTACATAATATTTTAAAGACAGTTTTCTCATAACAAAACCTTTTCAATGCTTACTAAAAAAAAAAAATCTGTTTATGGTTTAAAATTTTAAGTAACCAAACTTAAAATATACCTTCACATGCAAGGCTCTCTTCTCAATTTCTGAAATACATTTTTTAATGATGAAGGGGATGCCATCAGGGGCATTTTTAGCAGCCAGAGCAAATTCTCCACCAAATAGATGTAATTTGCCATGAAGTCTCTGGTGCCCACATTGGATGGTTAATGTTTCCAAACATGCTTTATGGCACACAAGGGAGCACTAGGAGAAAGGAGATTTTGTAGAGTGATTTATTAGTCATAAAAAAAATTAACAAATGCAGAAACAAAAGCTAAATTGTCTACAAACATCAAGTTTACTTGTGAGATCTTTACTGAGAGGCTAAGTAACATACTCAGGGTCATACAGCCAGTGTCAGTAATGCACAGGTTGGGTTGAAGGTGGAGGTGTGGGAGTGTCCCAAGGTAAACTGAACCCATCTAGGCAGAATTCACCTTTTCTTAGATTTTTAAAAAACGTCACAGGCAAACATGACTAATGTGAAAATGTGCTTAATAAGAATGTATGTGTAGAGTTCATATCAGTTTGCATGCTATCTTGGGGAGGGATGGGGAGAAAATTTAAAACTTATGGAAGTGATTGCTGAAAATTGAAAACAAATAAGTAAATTTGGGGGAAAACATTTTAAAAAATATCACAGGCAAGACAAGAACCTAAGTGACCACTGGCAGGGCTCTAGGTCATGGCTCTTGCTGCCACACCACGAGACAAAAGGCGGCTGCTGCTAAATGAAAGGATATCTGCAAAGGGCTCACTACCCAAATAGCAGGTTTTGGGGAGTGGAAAGCAGGGAGGAATGGGCCAAGCTCTATCTTCTTGTCCAGACAGCCTGGAAGACCAGACCAAGGCCCTGTGCCCCTCAATCTTGTCTAGCAGTAACACACTTCCAAACCTGTGACAGTATATTTCATCTGCCACCCACCATGGCTTCCATGACTAACTAGTTCCCATCATGTTATTCTTTCTGTCCCTGGCATTACTAACTCATGATGCCCAACCTCCTCTAACCTATCCCTGCCCATGTCCCAATCTCCCTCTGCCTCCTTCCTTTGGGCTTTCTGTTCCACAGAGAATAAATTCTGCTTCATTTTCATCCCTCTTCTTACACTCCTTCCATCCACTGGCTCCAAAATTTAGCTTCCTCCAGAAAGTATTATTATGTCCTTGGTCACTATCTCCAGCACTGGCTGTTACCTTCCTGACTCATTGTGCCTTGAGAGGGCACTGGAATACTCCATGCTCCCCACTGATGCTTTCAGACTTTCTCATTGCTACCATCACTAAAGAGGCCTCTCCTCTTTTGAAATTCATTGCATTAACATGTTCTATCTACCCTTTTCAAATCACAATGGCTGTTCTGTACATCTCAAGGAGTTTGGTGCCCGACTTTTCTCCCCCATTCCTGCCCTTAAGCTGGGGCACATCAATGTCCATTTGGATGCTCTCTCAAACTTCCTAACCTCTCAATGCCTAAATTTCCTGAACAGCTACTCATTTACGCCATTCTAGCTACATCTGAGGATGATTACACACCAGTTCTAATTCCTTTACCCAAAACTCAGACGTTCTTCCATGTGACCAAAGCTTCCCATTATTCCATCTCTCCCTCACCACTCCTAGGCTTATTCTTCATAGTCATGAAGGGCTCTCAGTCCCTCTACTTCTGAGGATTTCCTTATGCAATTAATTACTTATCAGAATCAATTTCACACTAAATATTTGTTCTGGAATCTCTCATTGCCTTGGTCGAACTGCTCCTCCACTGCTAAACACCAATCCTAGATTACTCTGGACATCCATTTCCACTAACACTCCCAAGGGACTGACAAACTGAAGGAAGACATGCTGACCAAGTGCACTATGAAATCCTATTATCCCACTTCAACTTGGGCTTTACTTCAGGCAAGGCACATTCTTTTAACCTGCCTAACTGGTTTCTTATCTCACTCCCAAAGAAGCTAATCCAGACATTCCCTTCTCTCTTTAAGTCTCTTACATACTACCTTGTTCTCTCAGCTTAAAGATCCTGCCTCTTGTTTTACTGAGAAAACTAAGGTTACAGGTCTTTCATTTCCCTTTCTCTTCATCTCAAAGCTCTTTTACACCATCCCCCAGCTCTACTCCTTGACAATGCTGACCCCCCCACATATGCCCTTGATCCCGTTCATCCAGTGTACTCTAGCAGATTGCTCTGTCCATCATTTCTCACCTCTCCCTACTTTCAGCCTCTATCGACTATCTCTTATCATTTCCTACTGCCTTTGGGCACACCCAGGTCTCCCTCCAGCCTTAAAAAACCATACACTTGGCCCTGCTATCCCTTCAAATATCATTCAATCGCTTCTTGGCCAAACTCCCTGAACAAAGTTATCTATCATTCATTGCTTTCTTTTCCTCATTCTCTCATTTATGAAAGCCTTTGCATTCTAGAATCTGAAAATTCTTCTCTCCAAAGTTAGCATGGATCTCAACTGCAAAGTCTGGGGGGCTTTTCTCAGTTCTAATCTGTCTTGACCTCTCTGCTACATTTGACACTATTAACCTTCTTCTCATTCTTGGCTAGTCTCTCCTCTCTAAGAATGTTATTCTCTCCTGGTTCTCCCACCACCTATGTGACCATTCCTTCTCCACCCTCTTTGATGGATCACTGTTCATATTATATCCTGTAATTGTGAGTGCTCCCAAGGCAACATCCTGGATCCTCTTCTCTTCCTCCTATACTTTCTGGGTAATCTTATTGTCTCCCATAGGTTTAACTATTCATGAAGATGACTTCCAAATCCTTGTATCTAGCCTGAAGGTCTCTCCTGAATTTTAGTCTCATGGCACCAAATCCTGGTTGCACACTTTACACTGGATATGTGGCAGACACAATCTCAGATTGGATGGCCGGTAAACATTTTAAACATGTCTGAAACTGAATTTATTTTCCTTTTCCTAATCCTCACCATTTCCCTAACTTCCTAGTCATCCAGGCTCACAACTCAGGTGAACACCTCACATCTTCACTCTCATCCTCTCTATCCAGCAGTTGTCACATCTTGTCATTTCTACCTTCATAACATCTCTCCTACATGTTTCCTTTTCTCTGCTGACACTTGCCACCTTGGTGCAGGGCTTCATCACCTAAGGCTTGGACTGTTGCCTTCTGGTTGGTTCTCCAGACTCATCTCTCCTCATTCCAGTCCATCCTCCACTCAGCTATCAAAACGATCTTAAAGACCATGTCTGATCATGTCATCTCCCTATTACCTCTAGTATTAAATATAAAATCCTCAGTCCTTTCAAAGGACTTTATAACCTGCTCCCCTCTTAGCTTTCCAGTCTTCTTTCACCTTACTCCCTTCACCTACTCTGCCATCCTGTAACATCCTGGTCTCTTTCACACATGACACTGCATCAACCATCTCTCTCCCTCCTTGTCTCTGCCCCCTGCTCCTCTTTCTTCAAATCTCCACTAAAGATGCACCTTCTGCCAAGAAGTTTTTCCCAGTCCTCCTCAATCTTGGCACCTTCCCTCTCAGACACCCCTCACATGTCCTGTATAGATCTTACTTGTATTGTTTGCATGTTGACTCACTGCTCCCCATCCCCTCACCCCATTAGACTGCAGGCTCCTTGAGCTTTTTTTCCCCCTTCTTTGTATCATCAACATTTAGCACAGTGCCTGTCATGGAGCAGAGCTTAATAAAGGCCTGCTGACTGACTAAACAGGAAGTCTAATGACAAGAATGTTGGAAACCTAAGTTTGCCTCCTTTTCCCCCTACTGAAGTCCCCCTTCTGTGGATACAGTGCCAGGCATGGGGTAAGAAAGACTGACCCTCCTGAGTTCTAATCTGTCTTCTGACACTTACTAGCTGTGTGATGCTGGACAAATCACTTACCCTTGTTTGCTTCAGTTTCCTCATCTAAAATCGAGCTAGAGAAAGCAGTGACAAACTATTCCAGTATCTTTGCCAAGAAAACCCAAACAGGATCACAAAGAGTCAGACAGACATGACTGACACAACTGAACAGCAACCAAAACGAATATAAGGAAATGAATGCTTTGGAATGATTTTGGAAACAATGCATTACTTTCAAAGATTCCAATCATCTTCCTAAAGCAAAGGCTCATCTTCCAAACAGCAGAGTGTTTCCAATAATACTACAGAGCTACCCACATAAAGAACAACAACCCACTCTGAGGGATCGTGCGAAGAGCAATGGAGAGATGCACAGCAGGTATGAAGAGGGGCCAGTGCTAGGTCAATGAATTATGTGCATTTACCAGAAAAGGGGGCGAGTCAGCAAGAGAGGAGAGAAGTGACAGAAAGCCCCTGTCAGGAGGGACGGAAACACATGAGAAGGGAAACAATCACATAGAATGAGAAGGGGAAAAGGATTATAATCCTAACCAGCAGAGAGAGAACTCCCATCAATGAGATCATGGACCCAAATAACTGAAATATCCAAGTGCTTTTGCATTACCCAGTAATTATTCAGTTTAGATATTTAGCCCGTCAATTATTACTGGAGTACTGAATATGAAAAACAGTGAGCAATTACTATACTACATCTTTAAAAACATTTAAGAAAACAATGCAAAGTTGTATTATTTCCTGGTATTTCTTACCTCCATACACTCTGCCCCCGGGAATATAACTAAGGTGTCACATTCCTTACATTTGGAGGGCGTCCTTAGCTTCCGAAACCTATGGCTAAGAGCAGCTTTGGACTTGATGACATTTCTAAATGGTCCAGGACTAATTTCAGCTAGATGTTCACTTGAGGCTTGAAAGAAAATTAAATGATTGATTAATATTTCTAGGGTGATATTATTTGATTTTAAAATAGGCTCATTTGCCAAAATTTATCTTTTAAAAATGATGGTAATATTACAACATGCAATTAACTTAGACTGGCAAGACCTTAAAGCAAACAACAAAATTAGACTCCTTACAAGTACATTTGCAAAGGTATTTCTAGTTTTTATAATGTGAGGCCAGTTTCCTATAATACTTCTTAAGAATAATTCGTTACACTACAATTATGTTGATCTTAAAGCAATAGTTATTAAAATATCGGTCAGAAAACATATGATTGGTCTTTAGGACCTTTAGGATGATCTTAACCTCTTGGCACTTTTCAATACTTCTGACAAAGTAGCGCTATCATAATAAACACGGTCCTTATACCTGATGGACTCCCCCCATTTTTTTAAATCACCACACCAACACAAGAATTTTAAGGTAAGATCAACTAAAAGACTAAAGATTGTTATGAGGAACTTAGTCCTACGGATTCACCTTACGTTCTTCAGATCCACATACGCATTAATTTCCTCCTTTGCACAATGAGTCCTATTCTTAATGAACACAGGCCTTCCAAGAGGACACCAATCATCACTTCTCAGTTTAATTATAATATGGTAGTATATCTTTTCCTTCTCTTGCTTCACAGTTTAAGGCATGTATTTATTTTTATCCTTAGAAAAGGCAAGCTGAGCTCCTTCAAGCAAAGGTCATAGTGTCATCATCATCATCGTCATCACTAACAAACCAAATATCTAATATAGGCCCACATGGGCAGGGTCATTAATTAACTTGTTTTTGGGACAGGAAAGTTCCTACTGATGTGAATGTCCAAAACTAAAAATCATTTTGGAGTCAAATCCTACCTCTGTTAATACTGTGTCATCTTGTATAAGACTGCTTCCCCATCTATAGGCCTTAGTTTCCTTACCATCCAATTAGATGCTGTCTAAGGTTCCTTTCATCTCTAACTCCTCATGTTCTAGAAATATCTAAAATCTTCTTAAATTGATGTCAAAGCAGGTTTGGCCCTCAGGTTTGTAATGCATTGGGTTCAATCAAATGAACAGATACGAAGCAAACTTGGTCACCAAGTCCTTGCTCCCCCAATGTTTTCTAATTTTTTCACCTGTGCTAGTTTCTCTAACAAGAATCACACTTCATTGATGCAGAGTTCTGAATTGTTGCCATTGAATAGGACTGCTTTAATTGTTAAATGCTATGCATTATTACTTTGACGAAAACAGAACTTCCGCTCTAGCATTATATCTCTATCCTATACATCGTGCAATAATTATTTATGATAAAGTCTTAGGGTTTATTTGGTTAAAATATTTGTCACACCACATTTGAGGTCTAGTTACTACATTATTTTAAAATCATCCTTCCTGGTGAAGGACAGTGTGAGCTATAACGAAAAGCCTCTTGAGACCTGGATTAAGTAAACCTACCTCTATCACTTACGAGATGTGTGACCTTGGGCAAGTCACAGTTTCACTGAGGACAATGTCCTGTATACTATCTACACCTAATGAGGATGCTCTGAGGAAAACTTTCTGTAAAATATAAAATACCTTTGCAAATGTGAGCTACTGAAATGATTAATATTTGGCACAAATATGCCAAAGTACCACCATTTTCATATTAAGATTTCAAAAGTCTTATTCATCACCATATAATGTGGCTTAAAATTAATCTAGCTAACTAAAACTGGGTCAAATAAACTACAATACCAGTCTCAAGAGGAGAAGGTAGTTCTCTTTCATTCAGCTCATCAGCAGATGACATAGTCCCCATTGATGGTGTTCGAGGAAGGTGGCGTTTAAATGCTCCTAAAGGAAGACAGATTGAGTAAAACTTCTTTGTGTATGCAATTAGAGATTTTTTCATTTGAACAATAAGGAGTTTGTTTTATAAAGGACAATATTTTGTTGAATTTTAGAGGGGTGTGTGCGTGCGCACATGCATATGTGTATGTATGTGTATGTGTGTGTGTGTGTGTGTGTGTGTGTGTATGTATGACATAATGACTAGAGTGCTGGACTTGAACTAGAAAGAATTGGGTTGAGTTTTTCCTCTGAGCAGCTATGTAATTGTAGGCAAGGTAACCTCTTTAAGTCTGTTTCCTCATCTGTAAATTGGGACACCATGTACACCATCTCCCTCAAAGAGCCATGTGAAGCTCAAATGACATTATATGTACATAAGGTGGTTTGCAGATTGTAAAATCGGCTATTTAAGTATCAGCAATTAATATTTTTATGTATGTATGTAAGAGAGAGAAAAAGAAAGAAAAAGAGAGAGAGGGAAGAAAACAGATAGACTGGTGAGTTCAACCTGGAAGAGAGAAGATATGGGAACAGGTGGGTGAAGGGAGAGATGAAAAACAATGACTATTTTCAAATAATTGAGGAATGGTGTCACACGTACGTGCGTGTGTGTGTGTGTGTGTGTGTGTGTGTGTGTGTGTGTGTGTGAGTGCATTCCACTAAAGCAAGCCTACTCTGGTGTATCATCATGTTAAGGTTTTTGCAGGCCAAGGAAGGTCTGGGGATAGACTCATATCAGCTGCCCAGAAACCAGGGGCCAAATCACTGGATTAGTTGCAGAGCGATGATTTTTTTTTTTTTAGCCAAAGAAACCTCTAGAAAAACTATCACTAAATTAGAAAAGTTATAATCTACATCTACATCAGTGTGCAGAGCAGTGTACTGATCAAACGACAAGTTCTTAAACACACATAAGATAACACACATACAAACAGTCTCACAGTCTACAGTATTCTACTAGTTTCAACGTAAAAGATTTGCTTCTCCTTCCCGACTTTAATATGGACAATTCTCAAACTAACACTAGGTTATGTCGTTAAGAAAAAGGTATTGTAATTAAAGTAGAAATAAGGTGCAAGTCCATCAATTGGAAAATGGCTAAAATAAACTATGGTATATGAATGCAATGAATTATTATTATATCAGAAGAATAAAGTACTATGAAAGCCTCTGAGAAACTTGGCCAGCTCTGTATAAACTGGTGTAGGGCAACAGACGCACAGATGCACAGATGCACAGACTCACACGCACACACACACACATGCAATAATGGAAAAGGAAACAATACTAAAAGACAGAAATTCTCATCAGTGTATTATTCCAAAGGAATGATGATGAGACATAGCTCCTATTTTAAGGTGAGAGGATGTGCTACAGGTGCAGAAAGACGAATACATTTTTCAATAAGCCTGTTTGCCTTTAACTGCACTTTCTTGTTATAAGGAAGTCAGGAAGACCTGAGCTCCAATACCACCTCATTACCAGCTGCAGGATCTTCAACAAATCATCTAACCTCTCTTGGTTTGCTTTTCTATAAAATGTGGGTAACAACAGCATCTGCTTACATCCCACAGTCAGCTGTGAGGATCAGCTGAGATAAAAGACAGAAAGTATGTTGCAAAACTTAAAGCGTTATATAAATGATAGTTATAATTAAATGAGGGTTTTTTTTTTTAAAGAAACCAAACTCCTTTCAAATACAAAACTGATTTTGAAAAGAAGTTGGAAATGGGTGGAACATGGAAGAAATTTGCTGAATGACAAGAAAGAATCTGTAACTAGATAATTAAGTACTTAGTCACTAGCTTCACCACAACCCTTCCACCATCCCCTTAAGGAGATCTGGTCTCTTCACTTGACAAAACTGGAAATTTGGGCTGAGAAATCTAGCTTAACTAAAGCATCAAATTTGGTTGAGAATGGAGCCAAATTCCTGGGACTAAGCTGGAATCAACTTAATTTCCCTAAGGTCTACTGACAGCAAAGGGTGCAGTTAATACTCCTCTAGGTTCACCTCTCTAAGGTATCCCTAGGACTAGACTAATCTCTTGGAAAAGAGAAAATAATTACACATACTGTTATCTATTTTTATGTTTTATTAATATTTTTATTGATAAGATCCACTTAATGTTTTCACATTTCAATTTATTTATTTTAGTTTTCAACATTCATTTCCCACAAAATTTTGAGTTCCAAATTTTTTCTCATCTCTCCCCTCACCCCACCCTGTGACTGTACTCCATATATTGATTACCCCTTTCCCCAATCTGCCTTCCCTTCTATCACCCTCTTCTCTCCCCCTTCTCTTATCCCTTTCCTCCCTTCTACTTTCCTGTAGGGTAAACTACATTTCTATACCCCACTGCCTGTGTATCTTATTTCCCAGTTGCATGTAAAAACAATTTTTAACATTTGTTTTTTAAAACTTTTGAGTTCCAAATTATCTCCCTCCCTCCCTCTACATCCACCCTCACTGAGATGTCAGGCAATTCAATATAGGTTATACATGTATAGTTATGCAAAACACTTCCATAACAGTCATGTTGTGAAAGACTAGCTATATTTCCTTCCATCCTATCCCACCCCCAACTTATTCTATTCTCTCCTTTCACCCTGACCCTCTTCAGAAGTAGTGGTTTCTGATTACCCCCCTCCACCAATATGCCCCCACTTCTATTAACCCTATCCTCTCTAGTTTCCTGCATGGTAAGCTAGATTTCTATACCCAATTGAGGGTGTGTGTGTGATTCCCTCCTTAATCTGATGAGAGTAAGGTTCAATCACTCCCTCTTACCTCCCCCCCCCTTCCCTTCCACTGTAAAAGCTTTTTCTTGCCTCTTTTATGTAAGATAATTTGCCTCATTCTACCACTCCCTTTCTCCTTCACCTAGTACATTACTCTCTCACCCCTTAATTTTATTTTTAGATATCATCCCTTTATATTCAATTTATGTAGGAATTTAAACAGTTCAATTTTAGTAAGTCCATTATGATTTTTCTTTCCTGTTTACTGTTTCATGCTTCTCTTGAGTGTTGTATTTGAAAGTCAATTTTTCTATTTAGTTCTGGCTTCTCAAGAATTCATTAAATTCCTCTATGTCACTGAATGTCAATTCATACTATTATCGAATCTTTTCCACTGCACAATTTTCAGACACATATGAATCTGTACTATGGACAGAAAAGATTTTTCTCACCATCAATTAAAAGGCTTTAAACACCTAAGTAATCTTTCTCTAGTGTAGCAGTTTCATTTTAAAAAACATTTTAGAATTTATTATTTTAATATTCTTTTCTTTTTGAAATATGACATCTGCATTCTCTCCTCATTCCCATCCCCAATCCACTGAGAAGGCAAGTAATATATCAATTATATGTGTGAAATCATATACAAATACTTCTATACTAAATATATATTTTAAAAGAAGAAAAATAAAGAGAGGATAAAGCATTTTTTTCATCTTGAGACCTCTGGAATTGTCTCGGATCACTGTATTGATCAGAGCAGTCACAAATTTCACAGTTGATCATAACTACAACCTTGTTGTTACTGTGCACAATGATTAGGTTCTTTTCACTGAACTTTGCTTCAGTTCACAGAGGTCTTTCCATGATTTTCTAATATCACTCCTCTCGTCCATTTCTCACAGCACAACAGTACTCATCACAATCATATGCCACAACTTCTCCAGTCATTCCCCAACAGATGAGCATCCCCTAGATTTCTAATTCTTTGCCACCACAAAGTGAACTGCTACAAATACCTTTGGACATATAGGCCCATTTCCTTTTTCTTTGTATACACAGTTTTATAGCTCTTTGGACCTTGTTCCAAATTATTCTTCAAAAAGGTTGTACCAGTTCAGTATTCTACCAATAGTTCATTAGTGTACCTATTTTTCCCTCAACCTCTCCAGTATCTGTCATTTCTAATAGGTATGAGGTGGTATCTTAGAGTTGTTTTAATTTGCCTTTCTCTAATCAACAGAAATTTAAAGCATTTTTTATATGACTACAGATACCTTTGATTTCGTCTACTGAAAACTTCTTCCATGTCCTTATCAATTGGGGGATGGTTCTTTTTAAAAATAAATTTGACTCAGTTCTACACTCAGTATATATTTAAGAAATGAGGCCTTTTTCAGTACTTCACTGTCTATGATACCTTTTAGCATAATGTTCTTCGCTGACTATCCCTTTTAATTAGGTTTATTTTGTCTGAGATTATAATTGCTACCCCTGTCTTTTTGTGTGTATGCAAATTTCAGCTGAGGGATACTACACTGTGCTTTAGCAGTTTATTTTAAATCTGCATGTGCCTATTTGTTTCAAGTATGTCTCTTTTAAACAATATATTGTTGTATTCTGGTTTCTAAACCATTCTATCTGCTTCCCTTTTTCAGAAAATTAATTTTAATGTTGTTATTTGATTATTAAATTAATTTGTAACATTCCCTTGTCTGTTTAAAATGCCATCTCTTATACTAGTTTACAGAGAAAACCAACTTGGCCCATTTTAGCTGAGGAATCTCATCCCATTCCTGCCTCTCCCAACAAGATTTGGAGTAGCCTTTGTTTACTCTATAAACAGAAACCAAACTGAACCAGCCAATCCCACCCACCAAGGGCTCCTCTCAGTGTCCTTATTCCCTCTATTAGTCTGGGGACAACCTGGCCTTAAAGGAGAAACTAGTCAGAGAGACAGTTTTCCTTGCCCAAGATAGCTAGACACAGCTCAAATCTCATAAGTAGGCCTTGTTCTCAGCTTTCACTCCTTTCCCCACTAACCAACAAAAGGAGATGAGAACTTTTAGTCTACCTCCTCATTAAATGCACACCAATCAGGGTTGCTTTTTGGTTGTCAGAGGAGGTCCATCAGAAGGAAAAGATCAGATTTAAGGTGACCAGAAACTCCTTTTTGGTTTTTGGTCACCTGAGAGATCTCTGACCTCAATTTATTATTTTCTAGCCTAATTAACAAATTGATTTTTCATACCCAGATTCTTACCTTTAAGAATTTTAAGTTTTATGGCTGAGTTCATCCCATTTCATAATTATGCTTACTATGTATTTCCTTTAATCCCATTTTCTTCTGTTTCTTCTCTCTTTTTATCCTCTCCCTCCTCAAAAGGCTCTTTGGCTTCTAACCACTGCCCTTCTTATACTGTCTCCTCACTTTTATCATCCCCTCTCCCTTCTCTTATTCATAAATCTGACAGATAATATGTTCTATGCTTTAGTAGTCTAATAATTCTTTAATCATCTCTCCATCTATTTTTTAGGTCATTTATTTTTTCACTTTGTTATTTCACATTTTCTTCTATTTTTCATTCTTCTGTCTTTGTTTTATCATTTCTTGATGTCTCATAGAGTCATTCGCTTCCATTCACCCAATATTAATTTTTAAGGAATTATTTTCTTCAGTGCATTTTTGTGCCTCTTTTACTAAGCTGTTAATTCTCTTTTCATAATTTTTTACATCACTCTCATTTTTTCCCCAATTTTTCCTCTATCACTCATTTCTTTCTTTAACTCTTCTAGAAATTCTTGGTAGACTTGGGTCCAATGAGCATTTTTCAAAGTTTTGTTTGTAGCTCTTTTCACCTTGTTGTTTTCTTCTGTTATGACTCAGTGTTCCCTGTCCTCTTAGTAGTATTTTATGACCAAATTATTTTTTTGGCTTTTTGCTCATTTTTTTCAAGCCCATTTCTTGACTTTGAACTTGATGTTACAGTTGGTCTCTGTTGTGGGTAAGGAGGCACTATCCAGAGATTCAGGGCTTTTCATGCTCCTATTTTCAGAGCTAGTTGTGGGGATCTGAAAGTTTTTGGTGCTTCTAAGGAGGTATGATCCTGGGAGAAGTATGGCCATCACTCTCTTGCTGTGAGCTCTGGTCTTTAGCCAGGAAGGACCCCAGTTCCCTGCAGCACGTGTAACTGATCACAACCCTACCCCCCAACCTTGCCCCTCTCCACCCTGGAACTGTGACGCCAAACTGTAAATGGGCAACAGAATTGCAAATTAGCACCAGCTGTGCACAATGCCAGCAAAGGGTCCCCTTGTAATCTCTTTCTGACCAGCTTGTCTGACCCCTTTACTTTTTCTGAGGTGAGATCTCCTGAAGCTGCTGCTATAGCCAGCCACCATTACTGCTACCATTCATTCATAATTTGATTTGAGGCATTATTTTAAAGTTGTTTGGAGGGGAGTGCTGAGACAGTTTAGCCGGGCTGCCTCTAATCCACCATCTTGGTTGACCCTTTTTCTCAATATGACTACTTTAAATGGAGCACTGGTGTTTGGTGGGTGTTAAACTTATATTTCATCCACTATGTCCTGGTCCATATGCCAGCAGAATGTAATATAGAAAAGAAATACACAATTAATGGTGGCCTTTGGATTGTCACATTGAATAAATGATGGAAATGGGAAAAGCACTAAAGTTCCTTCCTAAAAGGGTCTGAAGCAGCTTTACCAGAAGCATGTGGAAGGTATTAATATTCATGTGTGTTTTATGAAGCTCAATTATAAAAGTACTGCACAGATAACTTAAGCTTTGCTTCCAAAACTTCCTAACCAGAAAAGGACTACAGTAACACCATTTCCTCAGTGCTCAAGAGTGGCTAAAAGGGGAAGGGGAAGGCCCCAGTGATACTGATGAAGGCAAACACAAAACCAATCTAAAAGGACAGGCATGACTCAGGAAGGAAGGAAGCGTGGAAGAACACCAGTGTGGATCAGATGTCACCTGAGTCTCATGGGTACAGATTTCTATCTGAGAGTTCCTTAGAAAAATCCTACAAATACAAAGTATGACCTCAGAGAAAAAAGTTAGAAAGGACATCTTAGGAACATTTCAGGTAGAGGAATAAGAGGAGCAGACAAAAGTTATGGTGTGGGATCAAAAATGTCAACAAAAAATCAATAAAATTCATTTTTAAATCTTGTAAATTTTATCATTATTTGTAACTCTCCAAAAATACCAAACTTTAAAAAAAAATTCTATACCTGGACTTCCAGAAGGAGAATCCATGGACCTTGATTCACTGCTTCCTCCAGCACTCTCTGTATCACTGTACATTCCACCACCCTGGTTAACAAGTGACCATGATCTGCAAGGGGGTGGCCCTCTGAAAAAAAAAATACAACAAACAAAACCTGTCAGTGAAGGGAAAATTATATTATTTATTTTATATTCAATATCGCAAAAGCACATTAATTTCATAATGCAGTATTTATATGGATGAATTTCAAAAAAAACTTTAAATGAGAACTCACTTTAAGAGTATAATATCGCTCAAGTGCTACAGAACTCCAAAAATATTCCAACAACACTACAATCTGATACCACTACATCTTTTAGTTTATCTCATATTACTCCTTTCCCTCTACACTGTCTATGATGATCCAGTCAATCTAAACTACTCTCGGTCTTCTTCCATCTGTCCTAAGCAGTCCTCTGCCCTCTCCTGGAATGTCCTTCCTCCTCCTCTTCCCCTACTGAACTGTACTACATCTATCCTTAAGGGTTCACCTTCAATGCTACCTTCTTGATGAAAACTCCCTAATTCCTTCTTAGACCTAGCATACATGTTGCTGTGCAATTCTCTAATGCACTTTCTATGTAATAGTGTGCACCACAGTCAATATGTCTTACTGTCTTATTCCACCCCATGGCAGGAAGCATGTCTTCTGTCTCAACTGTGAATATCTCAAAGTATCTAGGTAGCATAGTGCTCTAAGTAAAGCAGAAAGTGCTCAGCAAGTGTTTACTGAATCAGGAGAAATACCATATAAAAATATTAAGCATATACTATTATGATTGGTTATACACATGAGGACTAATTTAATAGTTCACAAGCCCAATGAGCTAAACTATATCCAAATTTTTCTACTAATTTTCCAGAAACTGAAAAGGGATTAGGTCTAAGATTCTTAGTTTCCCCTTTTTTAGAAATGTTTTTGAATTTTAAAAAATAAGCTCAAAATGAATGGCAGCCTTTATTTTTACCTGAATTGAGTAAAAATAAACTCCCTTCAACACATAATCTATCACTTTCAACACATGTATTACTTCCAATAAGGAGAAGCAAAAATGATTACATTATGAAGCTCTTGTCACAGGGAGTAAATCTACTCAAACTGGACTTGAATCTGGCAGCAAATGAGCTTCCTTTACTAAATTTCAATAACACATTCATTCTTACCCATCCTTTTTTAAATTGTCAACAGAAATCGATTTATGGCGAACATCCTCCTTAGGTGAAGTTTTTGCCTTTACAAAGTCTGCAAAGTTTCTCCCAGGGTTATATGACTTGGCATTCTCACAGAGAGACTGGTAGTTAACTAGAAGGGACAGAAGCTGCTCATGTTGCATCTGGAAGAGGTTTATGATTACCTATTTGCCAAATGAAGATAAAGCATAAGAATAATCGGACACCTTAAATAAAAAGATCTTTAAAGGTACTTAGTTAAAAGTAATATTGCACAATGTTGTTTACAACATCTAACCTCTCACCCCTAAGGACTCACTAAAATGGGGATTTATTCACATAGATATAGATGATGTACAGACTGGATGACTTCCTGAAAAATTTACTTTAAAAGGGGCAGGGAGAGGGGAAGGAGGAGAGGTTTTTTCCTACTTTAAAAGGAATCTGTCAGAAGAAACCCTATTCTCCCCAAATGACTCAACATAACCTGGAGGTCTGCCCTCCAGCATTCTACTCATCCAGTTGGACACCTCCTGCCTAAAGTCTTCACTTTGGAGTTAATGGCATAAATTTCCTGCTTCCACAATTTCGTGAGATTAGAAGTTTCATGTACTATGCCTAGCAGGATGGCCAGCACAGTATGAATTTCCTTCACTTAGGTTGTGCCTGTTTGCATTTCAAAAACTAACAACTACTTCTGTCTTTTCTTATTTGCATTTCAGATTTTAAAAGATGGAAGTAGCAGGGGAAGAATTTTTAGCCAAGAGAAGGTACAATACATATTCTTACTGTGCACATTTACCCAACAAAGGAAAATTCACAACTAAAATTTCTACTCATTTGTACATACCGCTATATTTTTTTTTCAAAAGACTGACTTCACTCATTATGCAGATAGTGAAAATAACTCAAGTGTTTAGAAAACAAACGTATATTTGTAATACCATATAGCCAATCTAGAAGGTCTTTCACTCACTGTTTCATTCATTTATTGGACTGTCTTTGAGGAACTACAAAGTTTTTTTTAATTACCCCAACTCTAACAAAAGCAAATAACTATTTTTTTTTAAGACCAATATTGTGTCAGAATTGCCATAAGGCAGTGGGATGTGGACTTCAGAAGTGTTTGAAGAATTAAAAATTCATATACAAAGAACAGTGACAAGTTGTAAGAGGGTGTACGGAAAGACTTCAAAATTCATGTTTTCACATAAATTCTTTTCTTCTATTCTGCTTTGTATATGGAAATGTTTTTTGGTGTTTGTTAAACCTCTACCTTACTACCATAGAGCTTCAATGCATAAAATTAAAAGCATTACAAATAAATACAAAATTTCTGTATTTTCTGAACCCATGAAATCAGAAGTTTAGACCAAATGAATAGATGCGTGAATAAAAATGAAAGAAATAAAGTAGAAATACTCTTTATTTTTATGAAATCTTAAGGCAGCACACAATAGTGGAAAGAAGTCTGACCTCACTGTCAGGAGACATGAATTTAATTCCCACCTCTGACACAGACTGGCTCTTTGACCCTGGGGGCAAGTCATTAAATCCCTCAGTGTTCCCAGACACTTGATAGGACTCTGAGGTTGTATCAAAGGCCCTGATCTGTTTAGGGAGTGCGCGTTCCCCACTGGAGCTCTTTATATCAGTAAATCACAGTACAGACTCTCTTTTCTACATCCTATAAACAAACACCTTGTGACATTTCTTTTCACCACTTTTCCTCAATAGTTAGATAAAAAAGTACTATCTTCCAAAACAAGAACAACACATGAAAAATGTCTACATGGCAGAGCTAAGAGATGCAGTGTCTTGTTTGTGGAACAGCCAGGAGGCCCAGGTCACTGAATCAAGGAAGAACAGGAGGGAGGGGTGGAGGAAGGGTGACAGAGGGAAGGAGAGAGGTGTAAGATGATTGGAAAGTGTGTGGGGATATTGAAGGGGAGGGGGGAGGGGAGATGGGAAGGGCAGGACAAGGCAGTATTAATAAGGGTTTTGAATACTCAACAAGATGATCCATATTTGTTCCTGGAGGTAATAGGGGAACCCACTGGAGTTTATTGAGTATGGGGGTGACATAGTCCAATGATTCAGGACAGTAGTTAGAATGCAATGAAAACAATTTGATTTAAATTTTCTTTAAAAAACTACAATTCTAAAAGTTAAGAAAGCTAGCTACTCAGATAAATACTACTCTGATCCACCTCAGCATTCAGCATATTTGGCCACAGTAGGTCCAAAAGGTGGTCAATGAGCAGCGAGCAGTGGATTTTCCACTGGAAACTTAAGATACCAACTCTGCCTGGACTGAGCCTTTTATAACCCTGGTGGCAGAGAAGCCATATCAATGGTGATGCTGAGAAAGGCTTTCTCATCTCCCTTCAAAGGAAACCAACGTAGTCAAGATAAAAAAGACACAGCTTCTACCACTGATGTCCATTCTGTATACTTCTGTCATATTAAATTTCCCAAAATGTTTTTCTCTCCTCTTCTCCAAATCCTACTCATCCTCTAAAGTCCATGTCAGCATACCATCAAGTCTATATTTGCCCTCCAAAATTATTTTCCCTTGATCATAAGCAATCTTTCTCATCTCTAGTCTCCCATGGAAATAATATATACCATACCATTGAGTATTTTATTCTATGCTGTGGTTTATTACTTGCTAACTATTTCATGTTTACTAGTCCTGGATTACTAAATAGATTATAAGCTTCTTGAAGACAAGGATGCAGCCCTCTACTTTTCTATGCTAATAACTAATTCATAACAGCTGCAAAACAACTAATTCATAACAGCTTACATCTTCTTTTTTTACATGTCAAACTATTTCAAGGCAACCAAATACAAAAAGTAAATTGTGATAATCAGATGACAAAAGAAATCGCAACACTATGAGATTCCCCTAAAATGTAATTCTCAATCTGAGGCAAATAAATAAAATTCAACATGGAATGCTTGGCTAGAAACAAAGGAGAAAAATGAAAACAATCAAGATCCTCATTCTCTGTTCCCAAATTATCTTCTGTCCATTGTGTAAACAGAAAGTTTAACAAGTGTTCAAGAACAGTAACTAGAAGATCTGTAGTGTTGATAAAGCTGACTAGGTAGCTAAATTAATTACATATCCCAATCTAAGATAGACTGAATTCTACGAAACACAAGCAGCCTAGTATTTCTATCCAAATCAAATAAAGAATAACCTTCAATGGAAAAACTTCACAATAGAGTTGAGACATAAATGATAATTTACACGTGCATAGTTGCATTTTATATTTTATAAAAGGAAGAGGAAACTCAACATTCATCACTAACTATATAAAGATGGCAAGTATATGTCACAATTCTACAGATAATCTGTATGTCCAAAAACTAGATGTAATGGGCACCATAAATCAAATTTTCGTGTTAGTCTTCAAAAGATTCCTTTAGTTACACAAAAATTTGACAGTTTTCCCCTATCCCTTTGCCCCTCCACACAACTTCCAGGAAAAGATAGAACATTCAAGTCTTTTGTTCCCTTAAATTACTTACAGCTTTAAGAGTTAGATCACATTGCAAAACAAGATTATGAAGTTGTATTAAAATTTCATTTTTTGTATGTTCTAAATCATTTCGCCTTTCTTCCATATTTATCATCACAACTCTGTAGTGTTCATTTGCTTCTTCAACCTGCAGGAAATCAGAACATTAAAAAATATGGCTATTAATAATGAGCAATAGCATTTGAAATGCCTTAATATGGCCTCGATAGTTCTAAATGGAATATGTGCTATAAAAAAAATGCAGTGACCATTCTTGATCTCAAAGTTGAACGGTAGCTTATATAAACTGCTCAACAAGTAAACTACATGAACTGGCCATATTTTGTCCCACATACACACTCCACGTTCTCTAGTTATTCTGCCTCTGGCAAAATGAAATGAAGGAGAAAATGTCAGTTTTTGCTACATTGCTGCTGCTGGTTCAACTTCCAATGACCAGAAGGAAGCCTCCTTTTTTTTTCCTTCAAACTTTTCTTGGATCATTGTATTGCTGACAATAAAGAAATCATTCACAGTTGATCAACATACAGTATTGCTATTAGTGTATACAATGTTCTCTTGGTTCTGCTTATTTCACTTTGCAACAGTTCAGGTAAGTCTTTCCAGGTTTTTCTGAGAACATCTTGTTGGTCATTTCTTACAACACAATAGTATTCCAGTACAATCATATACAACAACTTGTTCAGCCATTCCCCAATTGATGGACATCTTCTCAATCTCCAATTCTTTGCCACCACTAAAAGAGCTGCTATAAATATTTTTACACATATAGGACCTTTATCTTTTTGTTTTTCATCTTTCTGGGATACAGACCTAGTAGTGGTATCACTTGGCCAAAGGGAAGGCATGATTTTATATCACTCTGGGCCAAAATTGCTTCACAGAATGGTTGAATCACTACACAATTTCACCAACAGGGCATTAGTGTCTCATTTTTACTACATCTCTTCCAACACTTCTCATTTTCTTTTTCTGTCATATTATTCTGATAGGAGTGGGATGGTAGCTCAGAAATATTTTAATTTGTATTTCTCTAATCGATAGTAATTTAGAGCATTTTTTCACATGACTATAGATAGCTTTGATTACTTAGTTTGAAAACTGCCTGTTCATATCTTTTGACTACTTATCAAATGAGAAATGGCTCTTATTCCTATAAAACTGATTCAGTTCTATGTATATTTGAGAAATGAGGTCTTTATCAGAGAAATTTGTGTGAAATTTTTTTCAGTAATGCTTACTATATATTTCCCTCCATCCTATTTTCCCACTGTTTATCCCATTCTCTCTCTCTCTCTCTCTCTTTTCACCCTGTCCATTCTCAAAAGTGTTTTGGGAAAACTCACTTTTTGCAATGCCTCTTCTTCCAGCCTTCGCTTTTTCTCTAACTGCTTGCTGGCCTCTCGCCCCAGTCCTCCACCTGAGCTCAGATGCTCCTCTTCAGCACGTACCATGGAAGACTTGGCTTTTTCATATTCATTCTGTTGCTGTATACAGAAGAGTCTTGCCTTTTTGAGAGATGCCTCTGTTTCTTGCTATGTGGGGAAAAAAGACATTGAAATCTTACATTATATATTCTTTCTTCATATTAGATAACCTGACTATGAAAAAGCAGTAAAAAGGAGTACGTAAGGAAAGATGCTTAAACACTTGGCAGGTATTCATAGATGTGAGGCAGGGCAGGAACAGTGGTAAGAGAGAAGGACTAGTTGTCTTATTCCATTGTGATACAAACCATTTTCTTCTGTTCTTGTTGCCAAAGCTCTTTAATTTCTTTCCGCTGTCTGTCCAATTCATTTTTTCTCCCAAGGAGGGGCTATCAAAAACAAAAATTGTTAGGTTTTCGTTTGTTTTTTTTCCCCACAAGTTAACATGTCCAAGTAAGTAATTTCTAAATTTAAGAGCAATGGAAATTACACATGCATTTAAGTTTTTACCTGAACAAATTTGTTGGCTTGAAGAGCTGCTGCTGTTTGTTGTGAAAGCTGACTGCTCTCAATATCATTATCAAAAGCATTTAAGAATAAAGCCTGGAATGGCATAAATTCCTAAGATTTAAAATAGGAAAGTCAGTTCCAAAGTAGAAATGTAGCTAGCCCCTGCCTCAGCCCGGGTGGTCATGAAGAAGGAGTTCTGTGAGTCAAAGAAGTGACATGAGAAACATGGGGCCCATACCCCTAGCCACCATCAAACTGAATTCCATGCTGTAAAGACAACTTATCTAAGCAACATTCAGAGTATACTTTCTGTGACTGAAATTAGGGATAATAATGATTATGACAACGATCCTTAAGAAAAATTAATTATAAAACTAAGTATCAAAATTTGTTTTGGCAGAGAAAAGAGCATCCCATTTTAAAACAAAAGTATGCCAAAACGCTATTATCTTTGACCAATAAAGTTAGCCTTAATTAGATATGTCTCACAATCAGATATTTCATTCAATCAAGGATAGGTAATTAAGAAAACTCTTAAGCTACCAACTCATTGACATACCTCAGAAGCTCTCAAGGTAATTACCTGAAGTCCAATAATGCTTTTAGTTGTCTCTGCCATCTTTGCAATATTTCTAGCACATTCTAATTCTGGAAGGGAAAAGTTCTAATTAATTGTCATCTTTAAAACAAAAACCACAGATACTGCTGTTTCTTTAAAAAAAATTATATGGATCACATGACCAATAAAATGAAAAAAAAAAAAAAACAACCCCAAAACTAAACCTTGACATTTTCTCTGATCTTCCTGGCCTCTCAAATTTTTCCAAAATACAATTATGTGCAAGACATAAAGCTATTTCAGTCATCTCCACAATCTAGGATACCAAAGGATCCAAACAAGGTAATAATTCAATGAACAACAAAGAAGGCTAAACTTTAGATCTTAATGTGATCACTCAGCACACCTCTCCACCATCCACCCAGTTCTGAAAGTAGGGTCATAGTAGTCAATTCATAGGCTAGAAAAAGAACTCACCTATACTCATATTCCCATCAATGCCACAGAAAACCAAAAAGGAAAAAATTACTGAGACAGGAGGGCAGCTGTACAGGTAACTGAGGCACTGGGATGGGATACATGTATATGGCTATGAGGCACTCCACTGTGTGTGTGTGTGTGTGTGTGTGTGTGTGTGTGTGTGTGTGTGTGTTGGCCCTTCGTTGCCAAAGAAGACCATGCTATCAGACCAATAATGACATGACTTGCACTTCACTTTGTTTTGAGTGAGGGAGGGCTGTGCAGGTCACCAGCCTCACTTCTCCTCCAGAGCCACCTGAATCCAGTGACCAGATATTCATCAGGATGACTGGAGATGACTCAGGATGAGGCAATTGGGGTTAAGTGACTTTGTCCAAGGCCACACAACTAGTGAGTGTCAAGTGTCTGAGGTGAGATTTGAACTCTGGTCCTCCTGACTCCTGCACTGGTGCTCTATCCACTGCACTGCCTAGCTACCCCCTGGCATTCCATTAAGCCTGAGTAAAAAGCCTAGCACACAGCTGAAACCAATTCTGTTCCTCCTGAAGATATTTGAGGCAGAGACTGAAGCTAATAAACCATGAATTGTCTAGCACAGCAAGAGAATGTGACAGCTTTGAGGTCCAGCTCCTAGAAAACCATACTCAAAGGCAGAAAGAGTTAGAAGGTGAACTCAATTAACAATCTTGAGCACCGTAAGATATTAATAATGAAAGAGAACAGGAACTCCAAATAACCTAACTAGTACAGGCATCTATGAATAAATATTGTAAGACAAAGGAAAACGAATCAACACCTGATGAGGCAGAGGACCTACGGATTCTCAAGAGAACATAAAACCACAGAAGAATGTTCCTGGATATATTAAAAAAAGAAACAAACATTACAGAAGCAGAATGGATGGCCTACACTACAGAAATCATTGTCACGCTAGAAAAACTTAAACATACAGTGGCAAACATTGCTAAAGAAAGAAAAGTAACGATAATTAAGTGTAAGTGCAAATATATAGGAACAAAGGACAACTGGGAAAAAGAGAAACTAAAAGGAATAACATTAAAAGAAACCATGGAATCTAAATAAGAGCAAACATTGACCTCAAAGACATCAGGATGCATAAAGACAATGTAAGGATTCCAGATCTCTGAGAACACAACAAACCAAAAAGCCAGAACACTATAATATAAGAAATAACATAAGGAAAGTGCTCAGAAATTCTGAACACAGAAAACAAAGTACCAACTGAAATAATCCACAGATCTCCTCAAAAAAAAAAGCATTGTGCTATAAACTTCAAAAAAACATAGTAACTAAATTTAACAACTCCACTGGCAAAAAAAGAAATCCTGCAAATGATCAGGAGAAAGACCTTCAAATAAAAAAGAAAGGAAAGCTGAATAACACAAGATTATTATGCATTTACCAGAAGCCACAGGAGAGAATGGAACAGAAGTAACAAAAGGTGACCTACCCTGAAAACCTGAGCCTAATGTTAAACAAAAAGATGCATGCTCAGTGAGAGATTTAAAACCCTCCTAGAAAGAAAATTAGACCTGAAGAAATTATTTGTTTTTCAAACAGATACACAAAAAAGGTAAACAAGTAAAGCAACTAGAGGCAACAACCAAAAGACAATGAAGAAATTCCTTTCTAAATGCACACAGGAGACAAAAGTGAAAGCAGAGGTCAAACAGAAGTGATGGTTGAGAAACAGCCCTAAAACTTCACAGACATTATAATAAAACTCATATCACCCTAACTAAAGGTAAATCAATGGTTGGGTTTTTTTGGGGGTGAACTAAATTAAAGAACAGAAGGACATACAAAAGGGGGAAGGAAAGGAAGAAGAAACAGGGGAATAAGTAATTACCCTAATCAAGTCCATGGTTTAATAATGACAGGAAAATAATTCCTGTACTCTCTCAGGAAAATGAGAGCCTACAGCAGAATGTATGAGGAAATAAAGTAAAAGGGGGAAATCTTATTCCAGTAATGGAAGAGGTGACAAGTAATGCATGCTCCAGGAGAGAACAGAGAGTCTATAAAGGAGAATTAAGTACACAGGTGTAAGCTGCAGAGATTTGGTACTTAAAGAGATCATTCATTCTGCCTTAGGAGAGGGGAATCAGAACTCCTGGAAGTAAATGACATCCAGAAGAGTGGGAGGGAAGAGAGTTCAACACAAATGGGGAGGGGGGAAGAAGGGGGAAAATGACCATAGAAAGGGGTCAAAGGTTAATGAAGCACTGCTGAATCAGGGACATAGGAAAATTTCTAGATAGCACAGTATTCTTATCATCCACTGAAACTGCTCTTTTTAAAAACAAGTAACAATAAAAGAGGGCCAGGAAACAAGATCTACAAGACAACAACATAGAAACTGTTTAGAATAAGGAATCCAAAACAGGGATCTTAAAATCTTTAATTCCATAAGGAAGACAGAGACTAACAAAGGAATAAATATAAGGTTCATGAATCAAAGAATAAAAGTCTAAAATAGAAATGGAAAATAAATAATAAAGAGAACAAGGGAAAGAAATCCTTTTATAGAAAAAAGTATAAAAAATGAAATTTGTAAAATGGAACAAAAAAGTAAATAGTAAGAGAAAAAGAGACATTTTACTTGAGTACTTACCCGAGAGAGCAAAAAAGAGAGGAATGACTATATCAAAGAAAACAGAACTCATAAATTAGGTAAAACCCCAATACTAGGAATAGGGATAACAAATGACGTAGAGGGAGAGAGGCTTAAGAATAATGGGGAAAAAAAGCCAGTAGGAACATTGATTAAGGCTAAAATAAATATGAGACTTAATACTGTGTTTACAGAGGAAGAGACGGAAAAATCCAAATTTGGGGGAAAAAAAAGTTTGAAACAAATGGAGGAAAATATAATTTTCCTAAATTCTCATATGAATTAATTAAGCAACATAATAAAATGGAAAATGACAGAATGGATAAGAAAACATCATAATCTATTGCTTAAAAGAAATACATTTAAAAAACAAAGACACACACAGGACAAAAATGATGCCTAGAAAACATGACAGAACAAGAAAATGATAAATGCTGGAGAGGATGTGGGAGAGTTGGAACACTAATTCATTGTTGGTGGAGCTGTGAGTGCATCCAACCATTCTGGAGAGCAATTTGGAACTATGCCCAAAGGGCTACAAAAATGTGCATACCCTTTGACCCAGCAATATCGCTACTAGGACTATATCCCCAAGAGATCATAAAAATGGGAAAGGGTCCCACATGTACAAAGATATTTATAGCAGCACTCTATGTAGTTGCCAAAAACTGGAAGTCAAGGGGATGTCCATCAATAGGGGAATGGCTGAATAAATTATGGTATATGAATGTAATGGAGTACTATTGTGCCATAAGAAATGATGAACAAGAAGACTTCAGAGAGGCCTGGAAGGACTTATATGACCTGATGCTGAGTGAAAGGAGCAGAACCAGGAGAACTTTATGCACAGCAACAACCACAGTGTGTGAGAGTTTTTTCTGGTAGACTTAGATTTTTGTAATAACACAAGAACTTCTGAAAAAAAAAAAAATCCCAATGGTGGACCTCAAGGCAAAATGCCTTCCACACTCAGAGAGAGAAATATGGAAGTCACTCACATAATGTAGCAGATCATGTTTGTGTATGTGTATCTGTTTGTGTATCATGTTCTGATTTGTTATACGGATTCTTTCATTTATCTTAGTCTGACTACATAGCATGACTATAGTGAAAATATACTCAATAGGAAAGTATATGTAGAATCTATACAGAATTGTATGCAGTCGTGGGGAGGGAGGGAGGTAGTGGGGGGTGGGTGGGGAGGGATAAAATTGCAATTGTATGGCAGTGATTGTTAAACATTAAAAAAATAAAAAAATTAAAAAAAAAAAGTGATGCCTAGAAAAAACTTTACTGTGCATCAGGGGAATCCAAACACAGCAGGAGCTGTAATCATGCTACCAAAGCAAATCAATAAATAAAGTATATATATACTAAGACCATTTGTTTATTTCAACAATAGAAAATACAATTATTTTTACTCACTTCAACGAAAACTACTACTAACACAGGAATCATATTAGTGATGACTCTGTCAGAGAACTCATCAATAGTTTAATTCTACGACAACAAAGCTGATTAAATGCCTCAAACAGTCACTTACCCAGACTAATCTTTTTCTCAACCCATGTAACTATATCTTTGGCATATTTTGACCACATTTTGGCATAGGACAAAGCCAATTCAACTCCATTATCACTTCTGAGAAGCATGCAATTCAGTTCCTTGGGCCACAGAAGTCCTGAAAAAGAAAATATTAAATGGAGAACATATTTCAGTACTACCAGAAAAGTTGGTATCACTTCTCTAAGCAATAAGAGCAGCTCAGATGATCTCTAATGAAAACTGATGCTAATACAGCTGATAGGCTTTTAGGACAACTTAAATGCCACAGTTTGGTTAGGTTTGAATTCCATTTCTGTCTTTCGATATTTTTTTCTTCTACCCTTCTAAAAAATATTCTTCAAGTCACAAAATCGACATCAGCCCAGACCACACCCAGCTTTAGCCTTTCCATTTCCAAATGTGGAAATATGTGAATAAATATGTGAATTTCCAAATGTGAATAATATGGAAGCTTTACAATTAGTGTTATCAAGTAGATGTAATTTTTAACAAGTACATTAACTGAAAAGGATAAATCCTTAAAAAAATGTAACAAATATTCATAAGTACCTTGAAGATCATCTTTTTCATGCAGCAATTCCACAGAAATGTTTTCTGAGGACTGGAATGTAAAAACAAACAAAACTATAAATTAGAGTAGAAAAATACTTAGTCCATTCATCTAAAAGATTTTTTTCTGCCTAATTTATCCTTCTGACATATTTCATTAAAAATCTAACTCTTTAAAAAGTCCAAGCATTTAAAGCTAATGATTCTGAAAGCAATGTTTAAATAATAAAATCTCTTTAGGTCATTCTAGAATATTTATAGTAGCAATCTTCTAGAGCTAAGAATAAACAATTTTGCTGTTCAATAAAGCATTCACATTTATCAATTCTAACACATTAGAGTCAACAAAAGTTTATTATATGCAAGACTGGGCTAAGTGATGGAAGATAGAAAAGAAAAAATACAACAATCCCTGTCCTCAAAGAGCTTATATGTGAATAATAAAGACATAATTATTAAATAAATTTAAGCTCTGTGTCAGTCGTGTTCAACTCTTCATGACCACATTTGGGGTTTTCTTGGCATTTCCTTCTTAAGCCCATATTACAGATGAAGAAACTGAGGCAAACAGGGTTAAGTGACTTGCTCAGGCTCACACTGTTAAGTATTTAGAAAGAAAAGTATTCATGACATCAGACTGCAAATCTATCTACCACACCACCTACTTGTCTCAAGCTCTTCATACACACTCTAAAACTAACAAGTTAGGAAATAATGCATAGATACCAAGAAACAGCAACCTCTCTACACTTCTGTCTTTTGTTATCGCCTTTATAAATAAAGACATATAAGGAGCATTTTCCTAAAAACTTAAAAATAACTTCAGCCAGGAATATGTAACAGCACCTCATTTTTATACTTTTCTCTGAACTGAAACTTAATTGATTAATTATTACATAGATTAACATTTTGGGATTTTCCCTGAATCTCTCCTAATCATCTAATGGCCTTCCTGACACAAACTGTTTCAGTATAAATTGAAAAATAACAGTTTTCAAAAGGAAAACAAAATTGTAAAAAGGAAAAACTATTTTTTGGAAAATGGCTGAAAAACTATAGATAAATTTTGGCAGGAATCCTAGGGCACTTTTGGGAGAGAAGGTGCTCAAAAAATTTACTCTGCCCCAAATCTGACTATTTTGTTTTCTTTTTCTGTATCTCTGTGAGCTTTTCATAATCCTAAGAGAATAAAATGATTTTTTAAAATTTCTCATTTTCTAGAGTTAACAGCAAAAATTCTAAGAGAAAACATTATGGGATTAATAAACTGCAAATTACTTGAAAATCTTAAGACTAATTAACTTTCTTCTACTACTACTTCTACTACTTCTATCAATCTCTTCAGAAATGGCTACATAATCTTGTATAAGAATTGTGTTAACACACGAACCAAAGTTTCATTCACATTTTGCACAATTTCAAGAAAAATTTAAGAAATTCATTAGTAATTTACTTATTTTTTAAATTGTTTAACAGATCTATTTATATTGTAGGCAAAATAAATAGTGATAGAAGAAAAAAGGTATTGAGTCCTTCCTCCCTACCAAATAATGCAACTGATAAGAACATCAAAATAGTTATTAAATGCTAGGTACTGGCCAAGGAATAACCAAACATTCAACAAGCATTTATTAAGTATCTACCATGTGCCAGAGACTGTGCTAGGCACCGGGGATAGAAAAAGTTAAAATAATTCCTACTCACAAGGAGCTTCCAGTCAAGTGGTGGGAAGGGGAATTTCAACCAGAACACAAATAAGTATACACAGAATATAAAAAAAGGAAATACAAGTAGTTAAATTGAAGATAGTATAGTAAAGAGGAAACTAGTGGCAATAGGAAGTTACTAGAGTTGGCTGAGCAGAGGAGTCATATGGTCAGGTTTACACTTAAGGAAAATTACTTTGGTAATAGTGTGTAGGATGAACTTTAGTGGGAAGAGACTTGAGGGTGGAAGCCCAATCAGGTCATTTCAGTAAGCTAGGCAAGAGGTGCTAACGGCCTGAACTAAGGTGCCCCTATGAGTAAAAAGAAGGCACTGGATGGGAGAAAAGTTGTGAAGCTAAAAAGAGTGAAAAGATCTGGTAATGGACTAAATATGGGGAGCAGGGGGAGGGGGCAGCAGTGAGGAATTGCAGAAGCTGCCAACATTAATTCTAACTCAATAAATCATACTCCTTAATCTAGTTGAATAATACCACTTACTATATAGTAACATTTTCTCAAAATTCAATACACATGGAAAATAATTCTCCATTCAATCAAGGCTGAATATCATTGGTACATCTAAAGCATTGAGGTTTTTCATGATATATCCTTGACCCCAAAGCAATAACCTTTTCAGTATTGTTTCTTTATTCATCTCCATCATTAACACAAAAAGGTCAAAATCATAAATCTTGATCTATAGATGAATGAATGATGCCTCTTTTTTTGTAATTTTTAAAATTCATTTTAAACTTAAATACAAAACAAGACAAGAAAAAAATAGAACATTTCCATGTACACAGCAGATCATGAGAGGATTCAACAGAAAATAAGAAATTTCCATTTCAAGAAAACCTATATAATAAATATTACACATTGTTTTCAAAACTACCCAGCTTTTCCTTGGTTCTTCCTGGATATTTTTTTTGTTCTCTGCAGTGCACTTTTAACTTTTTTCTACCTCCCTGCCCCCACAACTCCCCTGCCTTAAAGAAAGCTATAATTAAAAGCAGATATACATATATATCAATAAACATATATATACACATATATATACCCTTGTGCATGTATGAATGACATCTTCCTAAAAGGACATTTTAACTTGTTTTGGTTATACTAATTCTTCTGCATAAAACATAAGCCATGGTTATTTTAAACTGAGAGTGAAGGGGTCACTTAAAATTGGCCTAGCTGCCTAAAATACATCCTGACCTCCCCAACCTAAGCAAACAATACGTCACTCTCACATATAATTCAAGGGGGAAACAGTATTAATTTAGTGCTAACTTAAATAATGTGTTGACACCCTCCACATTTCACACAAACACAAAACTATTACAGTTGGAAGAAACATAAGATTCTAAAACCTTAAAGTATTATACAAAAGTGTGCAGTGAGCTAGCTTTCATCCCACTTATGTGTGTGAATTGGCACACATTTTCTACCCTTGCCAGCATAGATTTTCTTTCATCTCTCAAAAAGAAATCAGAAAGAGGAAAGGCTTAGCTAGGAGATAACATCTCCCCTAAACTAAGCTTCAACAAAGCTCAAGGCTTGAGAACAAGGAAAGAAAAAGCACCTATGAACAAATCTTTAATTTAAAACCAGTACCTGAAAACTCAATTTCTACTTTTGAACACAAAAAAGTTCTGTTAATCAGAGATTTTCTACTATTAGAATTTACAAATGTTTGGGATCTGGACTTGAGATTTCATCTATGTAAAGAAGTTCAGGTGAAGAAACTACTCTACCAATGTGGATTTTGCAACAGTTCTGCAACTCAGTCCCAACTAGGAGAATAAGGTTGTTAGAGTATAGAGAGATTCAATAATCTGCTGAGGGTCACACAAAGTCAGTCTGTGTCAGAGGAAGCACCTGAATCCAAATCTTCTAGACTCTGAACTCAGCTTTCTATCCACTGCACCACACTGTCTCTTGTCAAATACATATGTAGAGATTCTGAAGCAGATTAAGGTCCAGGTGATATTTTTAGTTTTGAAAAAAGATTTTTTAGAGCTTAGATATTTCCTGTTAATTACCTTATCTTTGTGCTATCTGAATTATTATTATGTTGCTAAGTATATCTAATAAGAAGAATTTAACTCAGTCAAGAGAGTATGATTTCCACTAACTCTGTCACCTGTAAGTCTACATGCTCTGGCTATTATTTCCCTAGGAAAAGATGGGGATAGCATGTGGCCCTATCATCAAATAGCAGGAAAAAAATTTTAAGTGGACAACAACCAACTCTGAAAATAAAAGATCACAGGAAAAAGGTCAAAGGAACACAGGAGGTCATGCTACTGCTCTTCTCACATTCATACCACATTTCTACTTTAGAGTCCTTTCGGTCTTTAGTTGAATACATGTTATTCTCAACTGAGACACCAAATATGAAGACTGCTCTCATACAATAATCTCTCAATTAAATTTCAGGAAAGAAAAGCAAAAAAAAAAGAAAACAGTAAAGCTGCATCATTTTTTCATATAAAAAGGAAAATGATGAAAAAAGAAACTCTTCACTCTCTCAAAAACTGAGTGGAAGCCTAAGAAGAATGCTTCAAATAAAAGAGGAAAGTTTCATATAGCATCAATTTAAGCCCCGCCAACTAACAGGGCAGCTCTAAGCAGCAGGTCCTATGGAGATGATTTATTACAATGAGCACACTACGAAAGAATGTCAGAACACCAACTTATTATTTCATCATCGCTCAAACTGTTTACCACTGTTACTCAGTGATCTCAATCATGCAATCCAAGATCAATGGAAAATTAACTGTTCACCTTCAACAGCTGCGATCAGGGGTTGTCAAGGCCAGAGTGCCACACTCCTACCTGTTTCTGTACGGCCTGTGAGCTAAAAATGGTTTTTACATTTTCAAATATAGCATTATTTTAAAACATAAAGACCATTCTTAACTTGGCAGCTATACCAAAAAAGGTAGTAGGCCCAATTGGCCCCACAGGACATGAACTATGATAAATGCACACTTTTCTGGGACATAGCTCACAAACTTGGAACGACTCTGGCTTATAATTGATAAAGCTAAGTCACAAATTGGTAAAAGTTAAACCTCATTTCATTTTAGATCACTGCCATATTCAAATATAAGGCAGTTAGATGGCACAGTGGATAGAGTGCAGGGTGTGGTTGGGAAAACCTGAGTTCAAAACCAACTTCAGACACTTACTAGCATGTGACTCTGGGCAAGTCAAAACCTTGTCTGCCTCAGTTTCCTCATCTGAAAAATGAGCTGGAGAAGGAAATAGTAAACCACTCAAGTATCTTTACCAAGAAAACCCCAAGTGGGGTCATGAAGCATCAGACATGACTGAAACAACTGAACAACAACAACAGTAATCAAATATGGTCTCAAATACACAAATTTCTGTAGTCTCATTATAAACAAGCTGTACTAATGTATTTTAAGTTTTGTATGTAGTTACATAGTGAACAAATGAAAAAATAAAATTTACCAAGGGAGCAACTATAAAAATGCTCTTAACTGTTACAATTAAATTAAATTCAAAACATGCTTTAGAATCTATTTCAGACCTCAAGTTTCTAATTTTAAAACTTACTTCTTAGTTTCGTTTTAAAATTCTACATGGTGGGGCAGAGCCAAGATGATGGAGCAGAAAGATGCACATATGCTAGCTCTTCCCCCATAACCCATAAAACACATGTAAAAAATAACTCTCAACAAATTCTAGAACAGCAAAAGCCACAGAACCATAGAGTGAAAGAGATTTCCAGCCAAAGGTAACCTGGAAGGCCAACAGGAAAGGTCTAGCCCCCAGGATGCTGAGCAGAGTGGAGCCCAGCCCTGGCTGCACTGCACTGGGAGGAACAGGACCAGAACAGGCTTCCAGGGCAGAATCCTCAGCAGGGAGGGTCATAGATCCCTCAACCCACAAGCACCAAAGAAAGCTTCAAAGGTCAGTAAGAGAGATTTCCCAGCTGGGCAAGAGGGGAGCATGGTCCCTCCCAGCTGGGGCCCCAGGCATCATGCATCTGTGAAGCACTCAGCCTAAAGCCCCTGAGGGAATTGAGCAGCTGATCTGAATCTCAGCTCTGAGCATGGTCCTGGGGTGAGGAAGAGCACTAGGACCCTCCTCTTGACAAAGGCATCAGAAGTCAAGTAACTGGCTGGCAAAATGTCCAAAAAAGAGGAAAAAAAATAAGGCCATAGAAGGTTACTTTCTTGGTGAACAGGCATTTCCTTCCATCCTTTCAGATGAGGAAGAACAATGCATACTGTCAGAGGAAGTCAAGGCTTCTGCATCCAGTACCTCCAAAATGAATATGCAATGGGCTCAGGCCATGGAAGAGCTTGAAAAGCTAGTCAGCAGCTTGCTAAAGGAGACCCAAAAAAATGCTGAAGAAAATAACAACTTTAAAAATAGGCTAACTCAATTGGAAAAAGAGGTCCAAAAGGCCAATGAAGAGAAGAATGCTTTAAAAAGCAGGATAAGCCAAATGGAAAAGGACATTCAAAAGTTCACTGAAGAAAATACTTCTTTAAAAATGAGAGTGGAGCTGAGGGAAGCTAATGACTATATGATAAACCAAGAAATTACAAAACAAAACCAAAAGAATGAAAAAATAGGAGATAATGTGAAATATCTCACTGGAAAAACAACTGACCTGGAAAATAGATCCAGGAGAGACAATTTAAAAATTATGGGACTACCTGAAAGCCATGATCAAAAAGAGAGCCTAGATATCATCTCTCATGAAATTATCAAGCAAAACTGCCCTGATATTCTAGAACCAGAGGGCAAAATAAATATTGAAAGAACCCACTGATCACTTTCTGAAAGAGATCCAAAAACAGAAATTCCTAGGAATATTGTGGCCAAATTTCAGAATTCTCAGGTCAAGGAGAAACTATTGCAAGCAACTAGAAAGAAACAATTCAAGTATTGTGGAAATACAATCAGGATAACACAGGATCTGGCAGCTTCAACATTAAGGGATTGAAGGGCTTGGAATAGGATATTTCAGAAGTCAAAGGAACTGGGATTAAAACCAAGTCACCTAGCCAGCAAAACTGAGTATAATACTTCAAGGGAAAAAATGGTCATTCCATGATATAGAGGACTTTCAAGCATTCTTAATGAAAAGACCAGAACTGAAGAGAAAATCTGACTTTCAAACACAAGAATCAAAAGAAGCATGAAAAGGTAAATAGGAAAGAAAAATCATGAAGGATTTTCTAAAGCTGAACTGTTTACATTCTTACATGGAAAGATAATATTTATAACTCTTGAGACTTTTCTCGGTATTTGGATAGATGGAGGGATTATACACATACACACACACACACACACACACAGAGCACAGGTTGAGTTGAATCAGAAGGGATGATATCTATAAAAAGATAAAATTAAGGGGTGAGAGAAGAATATATTGGGAGGAGAAAGGGAGAAATGGGCAAACTATCACTTATTAAAGAGATAAGAAAAATCTTTTTCAGTGGAGCAGAAAAGAGAGGAGGTAAGAGGAGAAAAGTGAAGCTTACTCTTGTCACATATGGCTTAAGGAGGGAATAACATGCTCACTCAATTTGGTATGAAAATCTATCTTACATACTGGAAAGTAGAGGAGAAGGGGACAAGTGGGACAAGGGGGATGATAGAAGGGACGGCAAATGGGGCAAAGGAGTAACTAGAAATAAACACTTTTGGGAAGGGACAAGGTCAAATGAGAGAATAGAATAAAAGGGGGACAGGATGGAGGGAAATATAGTTAGTCTTACACAACATGAGTATTATGGAAGTCTTTTGCCAAATGACACATATATAGCCTGTATTGAATTGCTTGCCTTCTTGGTGGGGATGGATGGGGCAGGAGGAAGGGAGAGAAGTTGGAATTCAAAGTATTAGAAACAAATGTTAAGAATTGTTATTGTATATATCTGGGAAATAAGAAATACAGGCAATGGGGTATAGAAATCTATCTTGCCCTACAAGAAAAGAGAGAAGATGGGGATAAGGGAAGAGTGAGTTGTGATAGAAGGGAGGGCACATTGAGGGAAGGGGTAATCAGAATGCAAGGTGTTATGGGATGGGAGAAGGGGAGAGATGGGGAGAAAAATTGAAACTCAAAATTTTGTGGAAATGAATATCGTAATCTAAAAATAAATAAATAAATGTAAAAATAAAAATTCTACACAGGCAATGTTTTGCAAATTTCTCTATTTGCAGAAGTTTCAGTTGGGAGCTAATTATCAATCTACAGCAACTTTGTTTTTTACCAATTGGGGAGAACCCCCTCTTCCCCTATCCCAACACATGGTTAAAGTAGAGTTTTGGGGAGAATCCCATTGATGGTAGCTGAAGAGCTTTTAAGTACTGTTTGGTGACGGCAGAGACAACCTGTATGGCATTTGAACAGGCTGAGACATTCTTAGTTGTGCTTTTTGAATTGAAGAGGTCAAACATCTACTAAATTGAAGGCAGAGTGTCAGATACTGAGGAAACATAGGTGAGAAATATTCAAGAGGGATCTGCGTTCTATATCTTAAAATCTCTAGGTCTCTAGGCTCTTCTCTAATGCCAAAAATTACTTTTGATAGAAAGGTGATTTGAGTTTGGTAGGAATGTATGTGAGAATTACTACTCTAAAAGTATGAAAAGACTGTTTGAAACTGCTGATAATACAATAATATGTATATGAGAAGCTATGAAAAGTATTCATTACGTGTCCTCATTCTAATTAAAAGAATTCCTGAAACTGACTTTTCATAAAGCATAATCACTCAACCTAATCCTATGTATACTTGCTCTGATATAATATTTTAGTGAGTTCAGTAAATAAGGAATATAAAAAAGTCGAATTATGGTAAGACTGGTCAGATGAAAAGGGCAAGAAAGCATTATACTGAAATGTTGCTCAACTTAAAACTCTATCCACAATTAAACTCTGCTTACTTGACTTTTCTGAGACACAGGAAGTTCCAATGATGAACCACAGTCTACATCTTCCATAAGGAAATCTGAAACACTATCACAGGAAGAAAAAGACACAAATTGTGACAGAGGTTAGTTCATGAACAAATCACTCAAAAGTGTTTATTTTAAAAGCAGATTAATAAAATATTATTAGTGATACCCCACTCCCATCCCTCCAAGAGAAAGGAAGCTGTACAAGATGGTAGAAACAACATTGGACACCTGGAGTCAGAGGGACTGGTTTCAAAACTCCTTACTGTCTTTGTGGATTTGGGTTAAGTTTTTTTGCCTCTTTGAGACTGGTCCCTCATGTTAACTTAAATGATCTCTAAAGTACTTTCCAAGTTTGAAATTCCATGAAGTGATCCAACACCACATATAAACGTGGAGTATATGTACCAGAACCTGGGAGAAAGCATTTGTCTCTAATGAACTACCTTCCTAGCAGTTTTAAGTTTGATAACAAAGTAGTACAGGATATAGATGCACAAAATCTGTAATGTTATTTAATCCTTAGTCATAGAGTTTTTTGGGTACTGAAACAAACAATACTATCACTCTGCCCTGGGACTAAATTTTCTTAAATAACAAATTTTTACTTACGCGTTACCAAAGGTGAATGCCAATGTTTCTATAGAAGAAAATATTTCACTGAAAAGATGTCTCTTATTGTCTTCATTAATATTGTTGAAGTTCACAGCTACGGAGGATACATTAAATAAGGGGACAATTCTTATGAGCCTTGTATACAGAAGTAGCTTATTTACTTTTTAACTTATTGTCAAACAACTTCACAAAATGTCTTAAGATGCAGATGTAAGAACTTGGCATGCAAGATAACTATCATTTCTCCATTCCGGAAATAATTATGCTAAGGAATATCAGACCACACAAAAATGGGGAGGCATTGCAAATATGTGAGACACATTAAGCCATCAACAGACAAATCTCATGGATAATTCTGCCATGTGAAAACAATCCAGTCCTGGAAACAGAGCAGAGGTCACATTGGAATTCTGCCTCCAACATAGGACCTATTTTGTGCTATTTCTTCTTATTCACAGCTCTCTTTCAAAACATGTTCTTCAAATAGTCAGACTATAATGTGAAATGTGACATGTTATGAGAAAAAGGATTTTTGCCTCTGGCTCTTATTACTGAAAATATATATCATCATAGGCATGCTGAATTCTTACACGTGCGTATGCATGTATATGCCTATGCACGCATATGCATGTAGACATTCAGTTTTTTTCAAATGGCTAACTCAATTACTTCTTTACTAAAGATATTTATATGCACATATCTGTGCACACACACTAAACACATACTCATATATGTATACATACGTACACACTCACATATATACATACCCATATATGTGCATATAAACAGCAGTTTAGTCTTTAAAAATTTTTTGTTATCCCAACATCACAACAATGATATAACATAAGGTCACATGTGCAATAAACCCAATAGTGCATGCTAAATCTATATAGATATACATATATACATGTATATGTGTGTATATATCTTCATCTATAATCCTTAGTTATTGAAATGACTTCTTCCGGGTCTGGGTCTTTAGGCTCATGTTAATACATATATTACCCTTGTTAAAAATATATCTCAATCCATATTATGGAGTTTGGTTAATCAAATACCTTCCTCCAGACACTTCTTTTAAAACTCAGGGGAACAAAAACAAACAGAATTTTAAAATTGAATTTGAGACTACAGTCCATTTAGTATTACATATATGTTTGTGTTTACATGTATGTGTATATATACCTATATATGTGAAATCTACCATTACTATCACTTCTAACTAAATGCAGCAGTGGCAGCCACATTTTTAACGGCACTTTTCCCTTTTTGGTCATCATTTAGTTTTACCCTATATAATTAAATTACACAATAAAACTTTTAAACATAGCTAAGCATCAGCTACAAAAATCTACAAGTGTTATAAACACATTTACTTACTACTAACACATACATATATACGTATCTAGGTATGAACTCCTAAGCATAAATTCAGAAATATATCAAAGTTTGTCAGTACATTTCTCTAACATTTTATTTAACCTTCTTAGTTTACCAGCTATTAAGAAGATTAAATCAGAGACAAAGTAACAGAAATCTAATGATACATAATGTACTGTTGAAGTATAACTCACCATAACATATACTATATATCCCTTAGCCAAACATCTTTGGAAATGTAACAAATTGTGAAATCCTGCACTAATGACAAGGGATTCGTGGTTAAAAACATACAGCCCCTCCCCAAAGATGTTTTGCTCTGAAACTGTTTCTAATTCCAAAGTGATTGTTACTTTGTGTGAGGCCACCAAATATTTTAAAAGGCTGCAGAATCTTTCCCTTTCAGATACATCCAGCGAGGCAAAATAGAGCAACAATGACCCCATGAAGGAAGACAGCCATAGAGTGAAATCAATGTAAAAGGCTGTCATACCCAAAGATACAAAGGCTCTGCCTACAAAGCAGCCTGAAGAAATGGCTTTCTTCACTCAAGTCTGCTTCTGGAATGCGGGCATCAACTCTAAACGTGCACTCTCTTTCCCCAGGACATCCTGACAGCATACAATAGCCACTAACAACAATCAACCATTGCTATTTCTCAGCATGGAAATTTGGCTCTCTATAGACAGAAATTGCCCTATCAAAATGAAGTTTGATGGCATCTGTAAACGACTTACTGAAAACAAGTATGGCTACTGGGTAAAATTTTAAAATTTACACCAGTGATACACTAGCTGTTACATTCGCCTATTGCAAACCAGCTTTGGTTTTTCCATGTTCCAGACCAAGATATCAGATAACTGTATAAATACTTATCTAATGTTCATAAGATAAAAAAGCAAATTCATTAATTTCTTATATTTCTATTCATAAGGATAGTACTTAAAATTATCTTATGCCTTTTATTATGGTAACCAACACTTACCTTCAAAATATTGGTTTGTATTGATTTTCTGCACATCTCTTATACATTCTCTCCTTTAGTACTTACTAAACTCCTTAAGGGTAGAGATGATTTCACTTTTATCTTTGTATTCCTAGTGTCCAGGAAAACATCCAGACCCTATTAATACTTTTATTTATTGAGATCTGAATTCAAGGGATAGGGTTTCATTCAAGCCAATGCATGCTTTGCAATCACACAAGCATTCATAAAATAGTAGAAATAAAACAGAATTCCAAATTTCTTCCTAGTCATAGATATTAGCTTCATGTATATGCATGAGAGCTCCTAAAAATAACTATGTTTTTGATAAATCAGAAAGTCACTACTGTTAGTCAACAATGAGGTTAAACAGCTCATTTTTTAATATATATATATTCTATTTATAGGCAAATCCTATAATACAAAGTAGGATAACACAAAGCTGACATTACCAATGCCCTAATAATGCTCTTTCAAACCACATAAGGTAATCTCAATAAAGGTTGAATACTGCTTGAGCATTAAACAAGCACTTAAAATTCTACTCCCCCCTCATCTTATCTGTCCTAAGTACCCACTGTCAATTCCCTGATACTACTGTATACAGTGGCTTCCTGCTTCATTAATAACATCTGTAATGTATAATTAAAAATTCCAAAAGGTGAATTCATTTTCATCAAAAGAACATCTTTTCCAATGTAAAATATTATACAGCCAAAAAAAATGCACATCCAATTTTAAAATGCTTAATGTATCCCTGACTTAGGTTTTTCACCACTCCAATACATCCTAAATTCTGTTGACAAAGTAATTTTTCTTAAATGTAATGGTTCAGATTCCCCAGGGGCTTCCTTTGACCTCTAGGATCAAATATCAGTTCTTCTCTTTTCACCCTAAAGTGCACACATGATGTTCACCTGTAGGCTCTGTGTCATCTCCTCACTAGACATCCCCCCCACCATGGCTGGAATGAACTCTTTCCTTACTTCTGCCTCTTTCTCTTTAACAGGCTGCTGTTCAAGCCCTATCTTCTGCAGGAAGCTTTTCCTGACTCCACCCAATTGCCAGTGCTCTCCCTTCCCTTTGTGTATATTTGTATTTATTCACTTTCCACTTATGCTGCATATGTTCTTATTAGAATGTCAGCTTCTTACAAGATGGGATTGTTTTATTTTATTTGTATCCCCACTGGCATCCAGTAGGAGCTTAACAAATGTGCTCTGTGAATTGAATTTTATTGTTTGTTTCCATGCAAAGAAGCTCCATTTTACTTCATTTCAGGCAGATACTTTTAGTATTTAAGAATAAACATTAGGGATTACACTAGACATTTAATACCACTGGCAGTTTACTTATAAGTTATATAGTCTTCTGAGAATATTATTTCTTAGAAAAGTATTTCTTATGAAGCAAAAAAAGGTACATATTTTCAGTTTTCCCAGAGCATTATGATTCTCTTACCTTTCACTTTTTCAATAACTACTCCTGCAGCACTAAGAATATCAGCTGAGTTGAGGATCTGGTGTTTTTTTATTATGGCCTGAAGAACTCTCAGCACCTCTCCAAGACGTTCATGCAGACAAGCTTGACTTTCTGAAAAAGGAACATATCTGCTATGACAAGAAGGAAAAAAACTGAATAAAATTTTGCATGGCACTTTTTTCTGAAGTTTACATTACATGAGCAAAGCTATTTGGATGCATATTAAAGATGAAACTTTGGTCTCTTGAAAAATCATTTCCATTTTAATTTACTACTGCAATTAAATATAATCTATCCTCTACTAAAACACAAATCCAATGCCTCAATGTGGCAGGAAGGTATACTACAGAAACTGTCCAAAGTCTTAGTGTAGTTTTAATAGGGGTGTCTATTACAACGGAGCACAAACTCTAGAAGATATCCTAGGATGTGGCAAGATTTCAAAAAGTAGGGGTCAAGAGAAAAGTTCAGAAACTCAAGGAAGGGACCTTACGGAAATCTAGTCCTTTTAATTTAAATAAAAACTGCTAAATCACAGTAAGTGGTCATTTATCCTTTTGTCTTTTTTGAAAGCCTCCTAATTAGAGGAAATCCATTACTTTGAGAGAGCCCCTTTCCACTCTAAGAAAGCTCATTATTAGGAAGTTTTTCATTAATTAAACAAAAACTCAATTTTGCTCTTTAAACTTCCACTCCCAGTTCTTAGCTCTGCTCTATCAGGCCAAGAAGCAATGTTTCCAAATGACAGCCCCTCAAACATGGGAGTAGTTAGCATATATGCTTTCCCTGGCCTGTTTCTCCAGGTCTCACATCCTATATCCTTTGGCTGATCACTCTAACCTGTCTAGTCTAGCTGAATACTGCTTTAATGCTCCAGCACATTACCCGTCCCTCCCTGTTCTATATCATCTGCAGATCTGATAAATGTCATCTTCACAGTCCTCCAAGTATTTGCACAGTGCCAAGGGCACCTAAGGCATTTAATAAATGATTAATATACAGAAGGGTTAAATGCTACAGGGCCAGATCTAAAAAAAAAAAAAAAAAAACCAAACCCAAAATTAAAGAGTTGGGAGTTGGCTCTTCTCATGTACCTTTCTTTGGGGCCATGATTATTCTGTCATTTTGGCTGTTTTGTGGTTATGTTCTTTCCATTTATAATGCTCTAGTCATTGTATATACTGTTTTCTTGGCTCTTCCTTTCCATCAGTTCATGTCTTTCCTTGCTTCTTTAGATTTATCATATTTGTCCTTTGTTACAGCACAGTAATATTCTACTTCATTCATATACCATACTATTTAACCATTCCTCAATCAATGGGCTTTGTCTCCAGTTCTTTGATGCCACAAAATGTGCTGCTTTGGATATTGTGGCTATAACATAGTCAAATATGCAAATGTATATGTATAGAATATTGACATTTTAGTCACTTTATTTGCATAATTCCAAACTACTTTCCAACATGGTTGCATCACAGTTTCACCAACAATGCACTAGACTAGTGTACCTTTATCAGTTTGCCTTGACATTATTTCATATATTTTGGATACCACCTTCAGTTCAACCAGCTATGAATCTACTAAGTTTACCTAGCTTGAACTTTTAATCCTCTCCAAAAGAATAGCATTAGGATTTTGCTAAAAATCAATATACAAGACACAACCTAACCCTGACCTAACAGTACAGTAACCTTACTACAAAAAGCCGTTTTGACATGACACGTTCTTAATGACTACCACTTCATTTTTTAAGTGATCAGAAACCACTTGTTCAATGATATATTTTAGAGTTTTGCATGAGATTCACATTAAATTTGTTCAATGAATAATTTCTGAAGTCCATCTTCCTCCTTCCTGTTTGATAATTAGGACATTTGCTTAATTCTGGTCTAACACCTCTCTTCCAGTGATCATGATTCTTTTAAAGACTAGTAACAGAGGCCTAAAAGATAGATATGCATGTTTTAAAATGCCTTGTCTTACAATCTGCCTGACCTTGGAGTCCTTAGTCCATATATAATGGCAATCTCAAAGTAAAATTCAAAAAACGATTGGAGAATTTACTGTACATAAGGGACTATTCTAGGCCCTGAAAGTAACTTACAAATAAACTGATCCCTGATCTCACAGAATTATAACTAAGGAGGAACAAGACATATACACATATACACACTCTGCTGACTCATGCTGAGTTTCAATTCCACTGGAATCCCCACATATTTTTCAGATAAATTGTTGTATAGTCACAATTTCCCTGGCTTATACTTGAGAAGCATTTTTTCTTAACCTAAGTATAAGGCTTCAAATCCATTCCTATTAAATTTTACCTCATTAGATCTGGTATAATGTTCTATATTGTCAAGGTCTTTTAAAATTCTTACTGAGTTCAATGAGGCTGGTTCATGGCCACAGTAACTCAGGAGAACCATTTAAGGAAAGAGTTCTTACTGGAGGTGCATTAACTTATCATTTAAACATTGACACTATATTTCAATAGAATCAAATACAGGACATTTTTAGTACAAAACTGGCAATTTATTTTTATTTTGTCATAGTATCTTACATGATGTTCTATTATCTAAATACTCTCATCTGTAATCTTGATAGGAAAGCTCCATGCAATGGTATAGAACACTAGAACCCATCCAAAGGCATTCCACCCCACATGCTGGATGCCTCTCCTCACTTTCTCTTGACCTTCTGAAGGTTCCAGTGGAGCATCATGTTTGTGCCTGGTCATCCTTCATTTCTGCCACTTCCCAGCACAGCTTCTCTTCCTATTGGTCGGTTGATCGGTTGTTTTCCTTCATCTTTGAAGAGGACCAAAATGACATCATGATGACAAAGTGAAATTTCAGTGCATCCAACTGTGGCTGATCAGACCAATATAAGCTTGGAATGCTCTACCACAGGTTGGGCACAGATAGTCCGTGTGAATATACTCAAAATTTGCACATCCTATGTTTACTTTCTGCTGTCTCAATTCTGCTTTGCTCAAAGCACACAGCACCTTTTCTGATGTGGGCATGCCATGCTGAGTGATCCTGTGCCACTGTCTCCCATGTTGCACAGTCAAATCCAAAGTTCTTGAGAGAGACCTTGAGAGTGTCCTAGTATCGCTTCTTCTGATCGTTTGCCCCATGCAAGTTTTCCATAAAATAGTCTTTATGGCAAGCAAATATTATGCATTTGAACAATGTGGCGAGCCCTTCGGAGTTGCACTCTCTAAAGAATAGTTTGAATGCCTGGCAGTTCAGCTCGAGCAAGGACTTAAGTGTCTGGTACCTTATCCTGCCAGGTGATCTTCAGAACCTTCCTAAGACAGTTCAAATGGAAGCAATTCAGGCATGGCGTTGGTAGACTGTCCATGTTTCACAAGCATATAACAATGAGGTCAGCACAATGGCTCTGTAGACCTTCAGTTTGGTAGTCATTCTTCTCTCCCAAACTTTTCTTCAGTCTCCCAAACACTGAGCTAGCTCTGGCAATACGTGCATCAACCTCATTGTTCATGTGCACATCCCTAGAAAGTACACTACCAATGGTGAAGTAGAAACACACAAATACGCTAGCTCCGAACCCACAGCCCATGAAATATCTGTAGAAAAGAGCTGCCAATAAATGAGGGAGCAGGAGAAGCCACAGAACAGCAGAGTGGATGAGATTTCTGTTCCAGAGAGCCTGAAAACCTCTCGCAAAAGGTTCTTTGCGCTGCGGATGCGGAGCAGAGCCCTGCCCTGCATTGGCTGCCCAGTGCCAAGAGGAGCAGATCCGAGCAGGCTTCAGGGACAGAATCTCCAGCAGCCGCGCGGGTCCCTCCACCCACAGGTGACAAGGGTCTGTGAGAGGGTCTCTTTGGCAGGTCGAGAGGGGAATGGGGAGCCCCCATGACTCAGGCCCCCTCGGGAGGCACCAGCGGAGGTGGGAGCAGACCAGGGATCCCCAAGCAGGCAGGAGCCTGGATCCATTGTTGAAGGTCTCTGCATAAACCCCCTGAGGGAACTGAGCCCGTGAGACGGCCCTGCCCCCACCTGGGCAGCTGAACTTGATCTCACACTGAATAGCAGCCCTGCCCCCGCCCAAAGCCCTGAGGCTGGGAAGCAGCATTTGAGTCTCAGACCCCAAGCGCTGGCTGGGAGGATCCAGAGGCCAGGTGGGTGTGAGGAGAATATTCAGAGGTCAAGTCACTGGCTGGGAAAATGCCCAGAAAAGGGAAAAAAACCAAGACTATAGAGGGTTACTTTCTTGGTGAACAGGTTTCTCCTCCCCTCCTTTCTGATGAGGAAGAGCGGTGCTCACCATCAGGGAAAGACACAGAAGTCAGGGCTTCTGTATCCCAGCCCACTCAATGGGATCAGACCTGGGAAAAGCTCAAAAAGAGCTCAGAAAATTTTGAAAATTATGTTAGAGAGGTGGAGGAAAAACTGGGAAGAGCAATGAAAGACTTGCAAGCAAAGTATGAACAGCAGATCAGCACCCTGCTAAAGGAGACCCAAAAAAATGCTGAAGAAAATAACACCTTGAAAAATAGGCTAACTCAATTGGCAAAGGAGGTTCAAGAAGCCAATGAGGAGAAGAATGCTTTAAAAAGCAGAATTAGCCAAATGGAAAAGGAGATTCAAAAGCTCACTGAAGAAAATAGTTCTTTCAAAATTAGAATGAACAGATGGAGGCCAATGACTTTATGAGAAACCAAGAAATCACAAAACAAAACCAAAAGAATGAAAAAATGGAAGATAATGTGAAATATCTCATTGGAAAAACAACTGACCTAGAAAATAGATCCAGGAGAGACAATTTAAAAATTATGGGCCTACCTGAAAGCCATGATCAAAAAAAAGAGCCTAGATATCATCTTTCATGAAATTATCAAGGAAAACTGCCCTAATATTCTAGAACCAGAGGGCAAAATAAATATTGAAAGAATCTACTGATCACCACCTGAAAAAAGATCCAAAAAGAGAAACTCCTAGGAATATTGTGGCCAAACTCCAGAGTTCCCAGGTCAAGGAGAAAATATTGCAAAAGCAGCTAGAAAGAAACAATTCAAGTATTGTGGAAATACAATCAGGATAACACAAGATCTAGCAGCTTCTACATTAAGGGATCGAAGGGCATGGAATAGGATATTGCAGAGGTCAAAGGAACTAGGACTAAAACCAAGAATCACCTACCCAGCAAAACTGAGGATAATACTTCAGGGGAAAAATTGATCTTTCAATGAAATAGAGGACTTTCAAGCATTGTTGATGAAAAGACCAGAGCTAAAAAGAAAATTTGACTTTCAAACACAAGAATGAAGAGAAGCATGAAAAGGTAAACAGCAAAGAGAAGTCATAAGGGACTTATAAAAGTTGAACTGTTTACATTCCTACATGGAAAGACAATATTTGTAACTCTTGAAACTTTTCAGGATCTGGATACTGGGTGGGATTACACACACACACATGCACACACACACACACACATAGAGACAGAGTGCACAGAGTGAATTGAATAGGATGGGATCATATCTTAAAAAAATGAAATCAAGCAGTGAGAGAGAAATACATGGGAGGAGAAAGGGAGAAATGGAATGGGGCAAATTATCTCTCATAAAAGAGGCAAGCAAAAGACTTTTTTAGTTTGGGGAAAGAGAGGGGAGGTGAGAGAAAAACATGAAGTTTACTCTCATCACATTCCACTAAAGGAAGGAATAAAATACACACTCATTTTGGTATGATAACCTATCTTACAATACAGGAAAGTGGGGGATAAGGGGATAAACAGGGTGGGGGGGACGATGGAAGGGAGGGCATGGGGAGGAGGGTGCAATTTGAGGTCGACACTCATGGGGAGGGACAGGATCAAAAGAGAGAATAGAAGTAATTGGGGGCAGGATAGGATGGAGGGAAATATAGTTAGTCTTATACAACACGACTATTATGGGAGTCATTTGCAAAACTACACAGATTTGGCCTATATTGAATTGCTGTCCTTCCAAAGGAAGGGGGTGGGGAGGGAGGGAGGAAAAGAAGTTGGAACTCAAAGTTTTAGGAACAACTGTCGAGTACTGTTCTTGCCTCTAGGAAATAAGAAATACAGGTAAAGCGGTATAGAAAGTTATTTGGCCCTACAGGACAGAGGAGAGGATGGAGACAAGGGCAGAGAGGAATGATGGAGGAGAGAGCAGATTGGTGATGGGGGCAATTGGAATGCTCGGTGTTTTGGGGTGGGGGGAGGGGACAAGGGGGAAGAAAATTTGGAGCCCAAAATTCTGTGAAAATGAATGTTAAAAGTTAAATAAATAAATAAGTTTTAAAAAAAAGAAAAAAAAAAGAAAGTACACTACCAAGGTAAGTGAACTAATCCACAGCATTCAGAACTTCTCTATTTGTTGTAACCAATGGTTCCACATATGGATGATGTGGTAGTGGCTGATGGAGCACCTGTGTTTTCTTGGTGTTAATTATTAGGCCAACATTGGCACAGGCAGCAGAGAATTGATCCGTACTTTGTTGCATCTCAGCTTCAGAGGCTGCACTGAGCGCACACTCATCTGCAAACAGAAAATGATGGACCAACACTCCTTCCACTTTGATCTTAGCCTGTGGCCTTTTCAAACTGAAGAACTTGCCATCAGTACAGTAGTTGACCTTCATGCTGTGTTCATCCTCACTGAAAACATTTGACAACATGGCTGAAAACATCATGATAAAAAGCATGGGAGCAAGCACACAGCCATGTTTCACTCCATTGGTGACTGGGAAGGCACGAGATCATTGTCCGTTATCCAGAACCCGGGCAAACATGCCATCGAGAAACTGACGTACAATATTGATAAACTTCTCTGGCAAATTTTGACATAATTTTCCATTAGCCCTCATGACTAACAGTGTCAAAGGCCTTGGTCACATCTACAAATGTGTACAGACCTCTGTTCTGCTCCTGGCATTTCTCCTGGAGTTGTCAGGCAGCAAACACCATATTGACTGTTGCTCAGCCCTTTCTAAAGCCACACTGGCTGTCAGGTACGTGGCCATCTTCCAGGTGAAGGATCAGCCTATTAAGGAGGATTCTAGCAAGAATTCTGCCAGCAATGACTATGACAGAGACGCTCCCCTGTGATTGTCCCAGGACAATCTATTCCCTTTACCTTTACAGAGATGGACAATGGAGGCATTTTTGAACTCCTGGGGGATAACCTCCTCTTGTCACATAACCTGGAAAATTTCAATCAGCTTTTGTATGAGCAATGGTTCCCCTACCTTGTAAATCTCAGTTGGAACAGAATCAACACCAGGTGCTTTGCCACATGAAAGGAGCCCTCGAAACCTCTTTTTCAGTTGGAAGTTCAGCTAAGGAGGGACTGACTTCAACCTGAGATAAATGGTCAATGGCCTCAGCATTGATTAATGATGGTCTGTTGAGAACGCTATGAAACTGTTCAGCCCACTTCTCTAGGAACATGTCCTTATCACTAATCAATGTGGCTCCATCAGCACTGAGAAGTTGTGATGCACCAGAGGTTTTTGGTCCATAAATAGCTTTCAGGGAATCATAAAAGCACTTTGGATTGTTACTATCAGCATAAAACTGAATTTCATCTGCCTTCTTACTGAGCCAAAAATCTTGCATCTCTCTAAGCTTTGCTTGTGCTTTGCTTTTAATGGAATTAAATACTGCTTTCTTAGAGGTGCATGAACTATTCTGCTGGTAAATCCTATGGAGTTATCATTTTTCATTGAGCAGCTTCTGAATTTCCCCATCATTTTCATCAAACCAGTCTTGGTGTTTGTGAGTGTTCTGACTCAGATGAGCAAATTCAGTGCTGTACACCAAATCTGAGAGCTGCCCACTCCTTCTCTGCTCCACTGCTGCCAACTATGTGCTGCTCAACTCTCTCTCCAAGTTAGCAACAAACTGTTAACACTCAGAGGAGCTCTAATTTACTGACATTAATTCTTCTGGTAGTCATTTTGCCTTGGGGGCAGCACTTTAGATGGATGCGAATATTTAGCTTGGAAAGGATAAGTCTATGATCAGTTTAGCACTCTGTACCACAAATTGCCTTTGTCACTCTCACATCTTGTCTGTCTCTTCTCCTTACAATTACATTGTCTATTAGATGTCAATGTTTGCTGCAAGGGTGCATCCATGAAGTTTTATTGTGTTTAGGTAAATGGAATACAGTGTTGGCAATGAGAAGGTCACGTGATATACAAGTCTTCAGCAGTAAATGACCATTGCTGTTGCTGTTTCCAACTCCATTCCTCCCTAGGACTCCCTAACAAGTCTGGTAGTCTGAGCCTACTCTAGCATTAAAGTCACCCAGAATAATAAGCTTGTCCTCTTTTGGCACACTGATGACAAGGGTCTCTAGGTCTTCATAAAATTTTTCTTTGACTTCATCAGGGTTTGTCATGGTGGGAGCCATAGGCACTCATGATGGATGATGGTATGACATTTTCCTGCGAATGGCAATCACATTGTCATGAGTCTGTCATTCACTCCTTTTGGCAGGCATCCCAGTTTGCTGATTAGATTAGTTTTGATTGCCAAACCTGCACCAGCTTCACGGTGTTCCCCTTCACTGCACCCACTCCAGAAAAATGTGTATCCTCTTCCAACTTCAGTAAGCTGGCCTTCATTTGCCAACTTTGTTTCACTCAGGTCTCTTCCTATTAGAGAGTGACTTGATGACAACTTTTACTCCTGCTGATTTTTAAATTCCTCCCTGGTTATAATGTTGCAGCCTGCTCAAATCACATGCCTCTCTATTTTCCTCTACCCAAAAGTCATTTTTAGTTTATTATGTAAATATAACATTTTAATTCATTTTCCTCAGCATATGTAAAAGGCTATTAATGAAACACTGAAAGTTCAACCTCTAAATGGCTGAACAAAACCCAGTAATTGTAATGGAATGTTATGCTGCAAGAAATGAAAAACAGCTTCAGAAAAAGATAGGAAGACTCATATGACCTGATAAAGAGTAAAGTGGAGAATAACTATGCCTCAGAAGCCATCTTATCCAACAGGTAGCTTAATAAGAATCCCCTCTATACAACTGTAAGGGGAGAGGGCAGGGAGTAGATATTTATCAAATGGAAAGGGATAAAATAAACCCAATGCACAGGTGATCCCATTCCATGTGATCTCCAGCAGATTGTTGCCTCTATCACACCTACTCTCACTAATCTTCAATAGCTTCCTATCTATTGGCTGCTCTCCTACTGCTTACAAACATGCTCATATTTCATTCATCCTCAAAAGTCTTACTTGATCTGTCTATCCCTTCTAGCTATCATCATATCTTTCCTCCTTTTTTCAGCTAACTCCTTGAGATGGCCAATAGAAGCCTCCACTTTCTTTCCTTTCCCTGTCTTTGCAGACTCTTTGCAGTCTGGCTCCCAACCTCATCATTCAAAAGAAACTGCTCTCTTTTTAATTCAATTTTATTTTCAGTTCTAAATTCTCTTCTCCCTTTCCCCTTTCTACCAAATGAGAAGGCAAGAAAAATGAAACCCATTACAAATATGTACAGTTATACAAAATCAACTGTCATATTACCACGTCCAAAAGAGAAAGAAAAGATAATATACTTCAATTTGTACTGAGTCCATCAGTGCTCTATTTGGAGATGCATAGCATGTTTCATCATTGTGCAAGTTAGTTTTCCGAAGTATTTTAGGATTCATTTCCTTTGCAATATTGTTATTATAAAATTGTTCTCCTGGTTCTGCTCACTTCACTCTACATAAATTCATATGCATCTTGCCAGATTTTTCTGAAACAATCCCTCTCACTTGTCACAGATGAACAGTATATCATCACCTTCCTATACTCTAACTTGTGCCATTTCCTAACTGACAGTACTCCCTTAGTTTCCAATACTTTACCACCATGAAAACAGCTGCTATAAATACATGTTTTGGTATGGAGGAGTCTTTTTCCTCTTTCTTTGATCTCTGTGGAGTATAGACCTAGGGACAGTATTGCTGGGTCAAAAGGTATGCACAGTTTAATAACTTTTGGAAAAAATTCCAAACTACTTTCCAGAATGATTGAACTAGTTCACAACTTCACCAACAATACAAGAACGCTCTATAAAATGCCAAATTTAATTATCTTTTTCTCAATCCTCATCCTTATTTTACCTCAACTTTTGACAATGGATCACCCTTCTCAACTTAACATTCTCTTCCATGTTTTCTTTCTAGGAACTGGTTCTCCTGATACCCATGTGACTCCTCCTCTGACTCCTTTTGTGGACCTTCTTCTGGCTGGAACCCAATAACTGTGACTGTCCCTTAAGGATCTGTCCTAGGCCCTCTTCTCTTCTTTTCCTCCTTTAATGCTTCATTTGTTGATCTCTTAAGCCCCCATGCTTTCAATGATCACTTCTATAGAAATGACTGGATCTACTTATCCAGCTCTAACCTCTTCCCTGACCTCCAGTCTCACATCACAACGGTCCATCTACCGCACATTTCAAAATGGAAGTCCAAAAGATATCTTAAACAGTATGTCCAAAACTGAAGTCATTATCTTTTCCCCCAAACCCTCTCTCCTCTTCTGAACTAAATTGAACAACAATAACGAGCATTTATGCAGCACCTACTATGTCCCTGGAGCTGTGCAAAGTGTTTCACAAATATTTTATTCCTACTACTTCCTTATTGCTGTCAAGGGCACCACTATGCTCTCCAATCATCTAGGCTGACATTTTCACTTCCCTCTCTCTCACACTTCATATTCAATTAGCTGTCAAGTCCTATAGTTTCTACCATATAACATTTCTCTGTGCTCTTTTCTCTGTTCTGATACTTTCACCATCCAGATGCAGGATCACCTGATACTTGGACTACTGCCTTTTGGTTGGTCTCCTTGCCGTGAGTTTCTCCCCTCTTCAAGCCATCTTATACTCAGGTGTCTTACATGCATGTCTGACTATGTCACCCCTCTACTCAATAAATTCCAGTGGCTCCCTATCATACCTCCAGCACCTTTTAAAGGGCTTCCTAACCTGACTTTTTCCTGCCTCCTCAGTCTTATTACATCTTACTTTCTAATCCAATGATACAGGCATCTTTATAGTTCCTCACACTCAACAATCCATCCTCCAATAGAGGACTCCCAAACATTTCTGATGAAAAGACCAGAGCCACAGAAAACTGAGATTTAGTTCAGATGTTCTCGTCAGTTCAGGAACATCTTCCCCAAGATAAGCTCGTCATCAGAAATCTCGTCATCCAGGAGAGTGCTAATTTAGCTCTGGTGCTCAACACCTCCTCAGCACCCTCACTTGCCTATCCCCTCTGACCTGCAGGGGTGAAGGTCAGAGCAATCAATTCCTCCCAAGCTTCCTTTTATAGAACGCTCAGACTTTCCAGTTAACTTCATTTACCATCAGCTTCTCTGCTCAGTGTCAATGCCAGGAACATCATGCCCTAGGTCAAGTACCCTCTGGTGGCCCCTCTCCCCCTTCCTTTTGTTATTGTCTTCCCCCATTTGATTGTGAGCTCCTGGGGGGCAGGGATTTTCTTTTTTTATTTGTATCCCCAATGCTTGGCATACAGTAAGCACTTAATAAATGTTTACTGACTATATACTAAGTTTAAATGTAGAGGTTAAAAGAAACATTAAAAAGTAAACATAATCAATCATGAGGGATTAAACAGGGATAAATTCCTTACACTGTAATACAAGAAGATGATAAATGTGTCTTCTCTAAGCCCTATCATTGTTAGAGGTCACAGAGGGAGTCTAATGAGACCAAAGGCCTAAGAGGTTCTGTAATCTTAATGATCTTTTAAAAATAATGGAAAAAGAGAGGAAGAGGAAGATACTGGAGAGGAAAAGGAAGACGAAGGAAAATTATATCCTGTAAACAGGGTACAAGCAGAAGTCTATACAAACAAGAAGGTAGGAGTGAGAGAAGTGCTTGACATTTGAAGCCCACTCTCATTTGAAATGGTAAAAGAAAGGAAGGATATATACACAAACACTCTGAGCTGGGCAGGGAAATACATTTCACTTAACTAGGAAATAGGAGGGAGAAGGGAGAAAAGGGAATTAGAAAGAGGTTTTATTAAGAGAGAGATTATTCATAAACAAAACAAACTCTAACTAAGGATGTACAAAAATAGAGCTCTTTTTTGAGTTTGCAAAGAATAGAAATCCAAAGGGATGTCCATCAGTTGGGGACTGGCTAAGAAAGTTATGGTACATACATATGATGAAAAGCTGTTGTGCTATAAGAAATAATGAAGGGTATACTTTCAGAGGAACCTGGGAAAACTTTTATGAACCAAAACAGTGAAGTGAATCAAGAAAATAATATGTACAATGACAACAATATTACAAAGACAAACAACTTGGAAAAGCTTTGGAATTCTTATCAGTGTAATGATAACTAGGATTCTTGAGGACTAATGCTGAAACACTAATAAATTAATGGGGAAAACTTAAGAATACAGAATCAATCTCTCCCCATATACACACACACACATACACACACGCTTATTTATTTTGGACCTGGACACTGTGCTAAACACTTTACAAATACAGAAAACAGAGTTTTGCTGCCTGAAAAATATAAAATTTAGTTAAAAATAAAAGAATTCAGCGGTGCATAGGAAGTTATACGAAGTGATGTTCCAGTGCTCATAGTTCTTGGTATGCAGTAAGGTCTTAATAAAAGCTAGGTGACTTAAAGATTGAAGTAGAATTACGAAGCAATGTAAACGAAAAGAACAATGACTTAAAATAAGCTGAATGTTGTGAAATTGCAAAGACAGGAAGAGTTGAGAAATGTACCTCCCTCTCATCATTGCTGAGGTGGGGGCGGTGAGGGTGTCTATGCATATGGAAGAATGCACATTCATGTGTCGATTCATTTTGCGGAACAAATTTTTCCCTCTTTCTTACAAAGAATGGCTCTTTGCATACTCTAGGGAGAAGAGGAAGAAAATGCTCACAAAGTAATGTAATGAAGACGTAAGGCATCAATAAAAATGAAAAAACTTTTTTTTAAAAAAGATGCTACCCTAAAGGGAGAGCTTTGCTCTTTATTACCTATGTGGGAAACAAGGAAGTTCTGTTTCCACAGTTCTAGGTGATAAGGGTTGCGACCTAGCATGGACAGGTTAGAGGTCAGAAACTAATGTGCAGGTTCAATAAGTTGTGTGAGGAAAAGCCTATCAGAGAGAACATGGAGTCACATGACCAGGGGACAGTATCTTGGGAGACCCAAAGTTCGGGAAAACAGTATAAGAAGCCCCATCTTTCTGAATGTGTGGTAGTCATCCTGTAACCTTTCTGGGGAGGCTGCCCATCCATTCAGGGAGAATGGATGTAAAGATTAATAAAAGCTTTCTTGATTTCACAACAGATGTTGTTTTTTGCTTAAGGTAAGCATGTTTTTCACTGTTGGGGGCTTGTTAGACGGGCTCACTTCTAACACCGATATGGAACTCAACACAAAGAAAAAGATTCTATGGAAGTTCCACACATGCTAAGACATAAGCAAGTGCTATGACTAAAGAATGACATATTCAGATATGTCATTAGTGTGGTTTTTACAAAAATGAAAAAGCTAAGCAGGCTTCAGAATAGATGGCTGCTCAAGTCCCTTCCAAACCTAAATTCTGTGAAATAATTCAGTATCTTGTAGATAAAGAGTTAAACACAGAAAGGCAAAAATTCTCTTAGTTTTTAAAATCAGAAGCAAACATTTGCAGTGAGCAAATGAATGATTTGATCAAGGTAATTCATTTGTTGCTTTTGCAATTATTTTCAGATTAAAATTCACAGATTAACTCCCACATGGAAAAAGTCTACCACAGCGCTGCTTTTCATCAATTTCAATATGTGGTATGCCACATTCCTCCTACTTTTGTATTAGCCTTCAGATTCCACACTCAATTAATCTAGATGTGCTCTGCTATGCATTTTAAATCTTTAGAATATATTGATCTTTTAACATACTTTCAAAGTGTATTCACAGATATTTTAGAATTTAGAAATTCTACTAAACAACTTCTAAGAAACAAAGCATCAGATTTTTTTTTGACTTGGTATTTCATAAGGCAATTGTGAATCAAGCATTGGTTTCTTTCTGTAATTCTGTTTATAACTGATATATTGGTGGTCAGATAATAAGATGATTAACAATAATGAACACCAGTATGGAACATAGAGTCATTCCCACTGTGAAAAGGTTTATAAGCAAAAAGGAGAAAGATGAGTGCCTTACTAAAAATATAAATTATCTTATTCGATATGGCATCACCGTTAACTTTATTAATTTTAAAAATCAGCATTATCAATCAATTCCAAATGTTACTTCAGTGAAATTAAAACAGAAACGTTTAAATCATGAACAATGGATAATACTTTATAATTTTTTCTAGCATCAACTTAAAACTAATATTGACCTGAACAGCCTTTAAAGAGGAACGTGATTAAGTTCTTAGTTGCACTGTACGACAAATCTCTAACTTGTAAAACTGTGACTTCTCTAACATTAGCTGAGATGAGAAGCTCTTCTTTTTAGGAATTCTTATCCTAAATTGGAGTTGCTTCTGTCCTCTGCACTACTATCCTACCCCTCCAAATCACAACTGAGGATCTTGCAGCACACTTCACTGAGAAAATATAGGCCATGCATCTTCCAGCACCCTCTTTTCTAGGTCCACACATCATAAGACTAAATAATATCCTCTCCTATTCTCTCAGTGCCAGAGTCAGAAGAGGTTTCAGAAGTCATTTATACTTTAGACCTCTCATTTTATAGATGAAGAAAGTAAGGCCCAGAGAGGTTAAGAAACTTGTCCCAGGACACAGGGCATGATTCCAGTTTAAACTCCGACTCCAACCTCTGAGCCCCAAGGCACTGTGCATCTTCTTCATCCTCCTTGCCCATCTCCAACTAGGACAAAGAAGGCTGTTCCCACAATCAGACCCTCTCTCTAATTTTCAGTTTCACTCTAACTACTGGATACTTCCATGAGGTCTACACACATGTAAACATCTTCTCTGACATGATAAACAAGCCCCATCACCTCATGCTGTCATCCTATACTGCTCTTCCTTTGCATTAAGTCTTAGAAAAAGTCCTCTACACTCACTGCCTCCATCTCCTTTCCTCCCATTCACTTCTCAGTCCACTGAGTCTGGATGCCAGTATCATCACTCAAATGAAACTGTTCTCTCTAAAGTTACCAATTATCTTTTTTTAAAAATGGTAATATGCTTTTATAACATGTATATAGATACAAACTTTGAATAAGGAAAGAAAAAAGTGCACAGAATGTTTACTGAGTTCAGGGCCAAAAAAGGAGATTGCTTTCCAACTAGAGTAGTGGGCTATATTCATTGACCTTAGAAATGATCCACACTGCTAATGGCACTGGTAATTTATTGGATGACCTTAAGTTATTGGATGACCTTTTTGACCCAAACAAGTTGGACATTCAGAAAGATTACTTCATTAGACTCTGATTTTTCCTCTAGAACAGGCCCGCAGGCTGCTTATGTCCCCTCAGGGCACTTGCAGCATGCCAAAGGATTTCCTCTATATAAAAAGGATGTTTTCCTCTACATTTTTTAGGGTGCCAGAAATTTTTTTGGTATGCCACAAGTGGCCCAAGAGCCATAAGCAGCCCTGGGCTGACTCTCTACCACATAAATATTGTGAATGTTTTGCTCTTTGTTTCTGCTTAAACCCAGGAAAATAATTAATCCAAAATTAGTTTGTTGTTACCCAAAGTGATGAAAAAATTTACCACATATCATATGTTTGTGTATTTTCTTCATTATTTGTCTTTTCCAGCAAGTAAAGGCTTCTGCTCAATTTGTTGAGCAGCTTATATTCATTCTACAGTATGCACTAGGATCAAGGATAGGGATGTCATGATGAAACAATCCGAGAATTCCAACTATCTTTTCATTGTCAAATCTAATGGCCTTTTCTCAATCCTTCTCCTTCTTGACTTGTTTGTAGCATGGCACAGGGCTGACCAACATTTCCTCTTAAAATACTTTCTCTTCTTGGGTTTGGTGACACAGCTTTGGTCCTCTTCTGCTTGTTTGACTGCTTCTTCTCAACCTCTTTAGCTGGATTATCGCCCATATTATGCCTAATAACTATGGGTATTGCCTAAGGATCTTTTTGGGGGCTCTTCTCATTCTACACTGTCTTACCAATGCCATCAACTCAGATAGGTTTAATTATTTTTATGCTGCTTACTCCCAGATCTATTTATCTACCTCTAATCCCACATCACACTTACATAGAGATTATCATAGGCATCTCAACATGTCCAACACAGAAATTTTCTGTTCCCCCAAAGCCAATCCTCTTCAGAACATCTCTATTTCTGTCAAAAGAACCACCATCATTCTAACTACTCAGTTCCACAATCTTGTGCCATTCCTTATTCCTCACTTTCATTCACCCCAAGATAATCAATATGCTGCTAAATCTTGTTCTTTCTACCCAATGACCCTCAAATTTGTCCCTATTTCTACTCCCATGGGCACCTCCTTACATAGAGTCATCATCATCTCCAGTCTGGATTATTACAACGGCCCCCTTATTGCTCTTTCTGCCTCAAATCTCTTCCCTCTTCAAGCTGTCCTAGAATACATCTATACAGTGTTTGGTTATTTCCCTCAAGTGTACAACAAGGCCTAGGTATGTCACTACCCTAACTCAATGAATTCCAATAACTCCATTGCCTCTATGACCAAATGAACTCTCTTGTTTGACACTTAACACTTTTAACAAACTCACGTAACCCCCACTATCACAGCTGAGAACTTTGTGGCATAGCACACTTTACTCAGGAAATTGGGGTCATTCAACACACTTTTACAATTTTATTATATATTAGTCCTTCAAGCATACTGTCCAGCCAAAATGGCTTTCTGTTACTCCTATAGGGTACTCCCATCTTCTTCCACCTAGCCTCTAAACAATATATCCTTTTTGTCTGAAATGTTCTAGCACTTCTCTGCCTCTTAGAAGCCTTAATTTCAAAGAATCATAGATTTAGAACTAGGAAGAACCATAGAGGCCACTTAGTCCGATGCCTTCATTTTATTTATATTATTTTCTATTTATTTCACACAGACCTATGAAGTAGCAGAAGCAGGATATGAAGTCAAGTCCTCTGACTCCAAATCCAGGGCTCTTACCCATTACATTCTATGTTATCCACAGTGATTAAAAGACTTAGCATGGTGTTCTACACATAATCATTATGTAATATTTATTGGATTAATTTCATGATAATTATCAAAGAATATATAATTCTTTCATGGGGAAGGACATATATCTGGTGGTCTTACATTTATGAACATGTATATAAAGGGCCCATGCATATGAATAGCCAACACTATCCTGCCTCAGAAGCCTTGATTCACCACTTCTTTGCTTGCTTTAATTCCCTGGTAAGCTCTCCCCACCACCAGTAACAACAGAATGCAATGATACTCTTTGAGGGCAGGGACAATTAGTTTTTGTCTCCATACGCAGCATACGAAGCATAAGTACCTGGCACACATTAGGTACTTCATAAATGCTTGTTGCAGGTATACTCTTAAAAATGCAATACTTTGGTGATACTCGTTAGTAGAAAATTTAAGAGTTTATAGATTTGTAAATAGATCTAAAAATGTAATGTTTTCTGAAATATTTTAAAAACTCATTAGAAAACACGAAGCAAACAAAAGTGTTTATAAAAAGGGACAATAACTCTAACCTAATAATAATAAACTGTAGAAATTTATAAATTTACAAGCTATTCAGAGCTGAAAATCTACATCAAATGTCTTATTAGCACGTCACTTTTCATAAAAAAACTTTTACAATATATAATTATGAGAGTGTTAGTCACTCAGAAAATACAAATGGGTAAAATACCTCTTAATAGTCAAAACTCACATATATTCTTGATTCAATTAAATATTTATTAAGTACCTACCAAATTAAGAGACTACAAAAATTATCCTCAGTCTATATCGTAGGACTGCTTTTCAACCTCCTTTGGATGATACCCACAGAAAAAAATCATTTAACCTCTCTGAGCCTATTTTTTCATCTGTAAAATGGGGATAACATTTATACTACAAACCTCACAGGATTATTTTTAGTTTCTAATGAGGGACTATACACACACATATTTTAAAATTATGTGCATGATAGACTAGAATCTTCAAGTTAGACTTGACAGATCTCTGCAGAATAAATTAAAAACATTCACTGACACATTAAAATTAAATTGGGTTTCAATTTCATTTCTACACACAAACAAATCTTGATAATGCAAAAATCTACAGAACACAATATTCAAAGTTCTGAATTCAAATTCAGATATTCAAAGACTGAATTTTGTCAAAAAGTCCTTCATGTGAATTAAAACTCAATTTGCCTTCACTCAAGAAAAATTAAAATAACTCAGTTCTTTTAAAATTCCTTGTTATTTGTGTATCTAATTTCCTTGTAAGATGGAAACTCAAATTTCAATATATTTGATGCCATTCACTTTTTTTGTTTGTTTCATTCAGCTTATCAATTGAAAACAGATTAGTCAGTTCCACTTTCTGGTTTTCAGAAGTTAACACACAATGCTACAGTGTTTAGATTGCAAACACGTCATAGAAATGTTTAAATAAATAAGAAAACCATGGTATTTCCCTTGACTTGTAAAAATGACAATACTTCAAAATGACAATCATACCACTCAATTGAGCTTAGACATTCTAAAATGGAAAGATCCAGGAAATTTTCAGAATGCATAAAAAAGCTAACAATCTTCACAGACATGGCAGCATGAAGTGAAAAAGAACTTTGAAACTAGTGAAGCTATACAAGGGAGTAACCCAACTATATTAATTACTAAGATGGTAAAAAAATTCATTTCCAAACCAGACTCAACACTAAATTAGCTGAGTGACTGACTTAGGGTCTAGACCAGGCTCCACACTCAATGAGCTGAGCAGCCTAGATCAAGTCACTTCACTTCTATAGGCGTCACCTTAACAACTACCAACCTATTATACACACAATGTATTATAATGCCTACTTTATGGTAGACACTGTGCTATATAAAAGCTTTCCAATTATTATCTCATTTGATTCCCACAATAACTATGGGAGATAGGTAGCATTATTATCCCATTTTTACAGTTGAGGAAACTGAGGAAGGCCAAGGTGAGGTGACCAGCACAGGGTCGCATAGCTAGTGACTATCTAAATATCTGAAGCTAGATTTGAACTCAGGTTCTCCTGAACGCCGGGCCCAGCACAATGCATTGCATACCTGCTTCTTCCTATTTAAAATGACATTAAGATATTTTTAGGAGCACCTATAACATTAAATGTTTAACATTCTCTTGAACTAACATATTCTGACTCCTCAGCTTTTATCTATTATCCAAAACTTTCTTTATCCAACAAGCTAAACTGTGAGGCTCAGCTGAATAAATAGGTGATTTGGAAAGTTTTAAAACTCTAAGTCTACATGCCTTCATAAAATTAGTTACATAGCATTTACAAAGCATCCCTTTGTGACTCAGATAATTTTAGATTCAGCTTTGAGGAAAAAAGCTTTCAAGTTAGTCCATCTGTGGAGCTACTGGAAAGGTACATTCAAAATTGTTTTCTTACTATTTTACATGCTGTGGGTCCTTACTGGCTCTTTAGGAAGAGGCTAAAAATTGAATTATTTTTACTGTATAAAGCTGTATTAACATTAGATATGGCTAAACTGTGAACTGGTTCAGCCATTTCTGGAAAGTCATTTGGAATTCTGATCCTTCTAAGTCACTAACCTTCTGAATATGTAGAAATGAGAAGAGAAAGAAGAAAAGACTAACATATACAAAATTATTTAAAACAGCTTTTTGTTCTAACAAAGAACTGGAAGCAGGATCAAGAGATGCCCACCACTGGGGAGGGATGGTTGAACAAATTATGGCATATTGAATGAAAGGAATATCACAGTTATATAAGAAATTATCTCAGTGATGGCTGCGTACAAACCTGGGAAGATTTGTACGAACTTTGAGAAGGGGAAGTGAGCAGAACCAGGCAAACATTTATACAGTAAAAGTACTGTAAAGAAACACTATTGAAAGATTTAAGAATTCTTATAAATGCAGAGCTCAACCAAGGGAACCAGAGGAGGGATAATAAACCAAGGGACTCACTTCCTAACACAGGAGATGGACTCATGTGCAAAATGAAACGTTCATTTTACTTTGGACACGGTAACTGCATGAATTGGTTTGGCGTGACTACACTTATTTCTCTAAGGGCTATTTTTTTTTTTTGTTAATTCATGGGGAGAGGGATTGAGAAAAAGAAGGAAATTTGTAAACAGTGTCACTGGAAAAGAGTCTCTGGAAGGATTTGTTTTAAAACATCAGGGAACTGAGAAGGAAACACAAACAGGGCAGCTCTGAAAGCAACAGTTTGGTTGTATTTCTTATATATGTTAAAAAAAAAAACAACTGTACCTAATAAATTCATATGATGTTCATTTTATGTTCTTAAAAAATGGATTTGTGGAATTAGACCTATTTCCTATACAGATGTTTCAAAATACCACGAGTAGTTGATACCAAATTCCAATAAAGATGCTACAAAATTCAAGTAGATTTTTCCATTCGTGAAAGGATTTAGTGTGACTTAATAATATCAAATAATTAATTCCTGGTTCCATATCTGTTTCATGATTTTGAATAAAGTCAACATACAATTTTTCACAACAAATATTCTGTCTTTTCCTCAGGACACAAACAGAAACGGGACTTGGGAGTAAATCACCAGTAAATCTCATGACAAGAATTATGATGTTATAAAGAAAAAGAATGTTCTTTTAGATGCTATTTTATTCAGAAGTCTTCAGCGTTATTAAACCATTTAAGTTTAGCTGAAGTGGACAAAACCAAACTCTCAGACAGCATTAATTAGACAATTAGATGAAAATGAGGATCAAGACTGTGGTCAAAAGTTGTTTTAAAATTCATTATTCACTCTTGTTAGTTACTGAAAGGTTGCAACAATAAGATATAGATTATCTGCAATTATCTTCATAAAATTGCTGGATACGTCTAAACATCAAATACAAAATTCTATGTGCAAAAAGGTTACTTAATTCCAGTGTAGAAATTAGATTAACTTTGTAATGGTACCTTTTCTTTTAGACCACTGTGAAGCAACATATGCTGTTCAATTCATATTTTAAAAATTTAAACTATTCCTTTAAGAATTAGCTCCTTCAAAACTGCCCTTAAGAGTAAAAAAGCAAATCTTTCTGGAATGGGTTATGTTCTTAGGGCAGCTTAACACTAGAAATAAATTGTACCGCGCCCCTCCCTGCAAAGATCAAATAAGCTTTACCTACAAAGAGCAAGAAGTCCCTAACTTTAGAACTTCTGTTCTAAAAGTTCATTTGTATAAATCATTTACTTGAAATTCAGAATGCAATTTCCCATTAAAACCATGTTATAAATAGTGGGGGAGTTCTCACAATAGGACCAAAAGCCCAAATGAAGCAGAGAAAGTACTAATAGTTACCTTGGGGAAACCCTGCGAGGACTGCTCACCTCAGAGCCTTTGCTCAGACTTGAGCTTATAGCCCTTGGCTTTTGATGGGAGTAAGAGGGGAGAAGAGAAGTACAGTGATGAGTCTTGATGGAAATTCCAGAAGGTAACACAGCATCACAATAGAAAGAGGCCTGCCTGAGGGGATTCCGCTACACAGAGCAATGGCAGAGAAGGGAAGGGGGTTAAGAAGGAAAGAACAGGTTAAATCTGCTCAACCATAGTATTCACGGTAAATGAAAGTTCCTGAGACAGGAAGGCAGTACTTATAGGTATCTCTGGACTACTGCAAGGAAAAGTATTCCACCGTGAAGATTGCCAGCATCTATATTTCCATTACGTGTATCCCTTTTTCCATGTGAAAGAGCTACATTTTCTACAAATCATAACTACCCTAAATTCAGTTCCAGAAATGGATATTAAATACATCCTATGTGCAGAGAACGCCACATGAGGGGGACTTTAGCTACTGTTGATGATGCAGGCAGGGCACAATGACAAGAACCCTGGATCTGTAGTTCAAGGATCTGAGTTCACACCTTGGTTGTGTGCTCCTTGCTATGGAGCATTAGCCTTGACATTAGCCAAGTCACTCAACTTCTTGGGGCCTCAGTTTCCTCATCAAAAGTACAGAATATCACTCTATTTACAGAGTATACAAATATACAAACTTATAACATAAAAAACAATACTGCAAGTGCTAAAGATATGCATCACAAATACACAAAGCATAACATAAAAACCAAGGAAGGGAAAGAAGTTGATGACTAGGGAGGAATCTGGGAAGTTTTCAGGCTTGTATGTTGGGTTTTAAAGGAAAAGGAGGAATTCAAGGGAATCCATTCCAACACAGGAAACAATATGAGCAAAAACAGAATTGAGAAAGAGCAGGGTTTGTTCTGGGGGCAGAGATTACTAGAGTATACAGAATAAGTAACATGAAATAAAGCTGGTAAAGTTGGGTGGCACTTGTAGACCTTGAGTACCAGGCTAACTGGCATTAACTAACTAAAGAAAACTATAACTAAAGTTAAAAATAATTAAAGAATTTCTGGCCGAAGTAACCTAGAAGGAGTATTTTTTTTCCTTTTGCTTCGTAATTGCCATGGTCAAAGAATTCATGACCTCTTAGATAATCTTCTTCTGTTTGTAGGACTCTACAGACTTGAGTCAATCCCCTTGATTTGGTTTCCCAACTGTTTAAGTGATGATCAATTAAGGGGAAATAATAAGTACATGAAGGCAAAAAGGAATAGCTCGCATTCATAGTGCAATCTGATATTTACAAAAGCACTTTACACACTCTGCAGGGAAATAAGCCTGGCAGCAATGTGAAGGATAAAGTAAATGAGTAGCTAATCCTGAAAAGACCAGTAAGAGCATCACTTTAATAGTTGAGAGAATAAAAAAGAGAGAAAAATGAGGTTCTTTAAGTTAATGGTACTGAGAGGAGGAAAAGGATTTAGAAGGAAGATAATGGCTGAACAGATCAGAGAGGTAAGAAAAAATGAAGTAAAAATATATTCAGGTTTTGAATAAGATTCCATTGTCTGAAATAATGAAGTCAGTTTACTAAATGAACAAAAGTCAGAAGAATGAACAGATTTGGAGAGATGATATTGGGGAGTGTTTGTGGGAGTCCAATTTTGTCTTGTAACATCCCACTTTAAATTCAATGTTTGCTGAAACTAACATTCCTACTATACATAATTAATTTCCTAAAGCAAGAGTTTCCATATTAGTGCTTAAGCAGTATAAATCCCTTAAAAAAGGCGTACTGAAAAAGATGAGCTTTATTATTAGGAAATAAGTTCAAGTACATTTTGAAACAAGTCATCAATATTGAAAGCATTATCAACTGTATAAAACTTATTTAGGAAACCAGATACTACCTAAAAACTTTTTATTAATTAAAATTAACTAGACTGACCCACTGAAATATGCAATAATATACACCAAAGGTAGTCACTGACCACAAACTTGAATTAGTAGTTAGTTATACTGCAAGTATATTCATATACAGTGTTGTAATTAAACTGCAAGCACATACCCATAATTGAGTGCTTCAGCATTTTAATATGAGATGTAAAAGTTACCCTTGTAATTATTCATAATGCACCTTAATGATACCAGATAGAGATCTAAAACTGCAGACTCCACACCTGCTACAAGTATAAAGACTACATTAGCAACCTTATGCTGAAAATATGTAACTTAAGAATTTCTATGTAACCATTTCCAAGCAAGGAATGGAGAGGCTATTCTAATTTCCTACGTTACTCTGCCTACCTTTAGTTAGAAATTTTAAAAATTAGAATCAACTAAAATACCATCTGCTAGAGTACCATGTGCAGCATATCCTTAAAGAAATCAGCACAAGAGACTACGTAAGTCTTTAGAAAGCAGTTCACCAACACTTTTTACCCTAAGAATTCTATTCTGAATGTCAAGGTTCCATAAACACTGTTGATAAAAACTACCACCACAAAAAACACATTTTAAAAAGTCCTAGCAAAAAAAACCAAAAAACAGAATAATTTACTAAGTTGTATCAAATTCAGTATTCATTCTATTTGGCAAACAAATCTTTACTTCTACAGCAACAATATTTCCTGTTGAATGTGAAATATTCACTAAAATGTTTAATTTCACAATCTGAACAAAAACTATAAATTGCATATTCACAGAATATGTTATACATAGTCTAAAGTCCTTTGTTTCACAGATGAGAAAACTGAGTCCTCAAATAGCACTTGTGTAGGTTTCCCAAGGTCACATGGTTTTATTAATGAAAATTATGTCCTGGAACCCAAGTCTCACTCCAGTCTACTAGCCCTCTATACTGTACATCATGCTTTATTATGTGACTGAAATTTAATCTGCTCATACCCAAGAAGGCAGTTTGATCCACATATTTGTTATGTGCATATATATGTGTGTATACACACACACACACACACACACACACACGTAAAAGGAAAGACTTTCTAGCTATACTGCAAATTCTTATTTCCAAAGTTCAATTCTCTTGAATTTGCTTCCATGCTAGCTCTCCTTCCAACATTTTCCTTTGATGTTACAGAAGTACAGTTGCTAAGTCTGGTCTCCTGAGTTCTTCTCAGGGTTCCCAAGGAAAGCAATGTATTTTTCCAGATGGCAAAAAGTGATTTCCATCAAATGCAGAGTCAGTTCATGGAGAAATACAATGTATAAGCAATGTTCTACACAGAATATGAGAATCTCTTATCTCTGGGAGCCTGGCTCACTACAAAGGAAATCTGAATGCAAATCAAGTCTATTAAACTAGATGGAGACCCTTAGTAACATGATTCAACATTCATGTCAATTAAGTAAAATTCTGATGATGAGTAATAAAGACAAATACATTAAAGCATCTATTCAAGAGACTATTTTGATTACACCATAAACTGACAATTATCTGCTCATCTCTAGACTAAATGATTAAAATATTTCAAACAAAACAGAAAAGTAACTAACACTGTGAAAATGAGGGCATCTTTTCTGTAAAGGGTGGAGAAAAAGATAAAATGTAAGGAGATAGACACTCCACTTCTCTCTATTCCCTGATAGGAGAACAAAATATCAAAAGTGCTTTTACAAGATTATTATTTTTTCCCCAATACAGAGATGGTGACTTCACTATTAGATCTAAGCTGAAACCTCAAATGACTACATGATTTCTCCCAAATCAAAAGGTACATATGCTAGGGCAATGGGGCTAGAAATCAAATTTACAAATTACTTTTAACTGTCAAAGCACTTCAGTCACCATCGCATTTGATGCTCACAATAATGCTGTGAGGTAGTTTTACTTCATATGGAAGTTAATAATGACCTTCTCAGATCATTATAAATTGAAAACTATCATCAAGACTAAAATCTAACTCAAATCTTAAAAAAAAAATTTTCTCATCATTCAGAAGATGTCCTCAATGCCATGGCCCTGAAACTAACTCACAGGTTCTGACAAGAGAATTAAAGGTATACATTTCTTATTTTTGTTGGAGAGGCATTAAAAAAACAAAACAAAAGCAACTCGACATTTAATATTCAAAAGTAATAGGAATAGTTAGTGGTTTTTATATTAATAAACTCCAGCCAAGTTTTCACTGATAACTGGTTAGCAAATTTTCATTTCTTCTAAATTTACCTGTCAAAAATTTCAGGTTACTTATCAGGAAGTCCTACTTCTTGAGATTCAATCAAGAACTTAAGATTTAGAAAAAAGGCCTCCTTGTATACTGCACATTACTTCTAAAGGGTTTTTAAAATTTCAATGACTCAACATGTTTCTATACTCTAATACTTTTATCTCCTGGGATGATCTCCTCTTGCTAGCTTTTATTTGTTACATTTTTATCTCCACTGCCATTACAGCCAGCTATTCTCTCCCATCCTATTTTTCTGGACTGCCAAAGAATTAAAACAAAAAACTGTTAGTGATGAGAAGCATACCAACTATTTTTAAATTAGTAGCATTTTCTATTTGTAAAATGAATGATTAAAGATAACAAATACAGGCAGGAAACAAAGGATAGAATATGTCCTAAGTGCAAAATTAACCAACTTAACATACTCTGTCACATCTGATGAATATAGTCTAAAATGTTATCTTTACAACTTGACTAATGTGGAAATATGTTTAATATGATTATACATGGATAGCCTTTATCAGGTTACATGCCATCTTGGGGAAGAAGGAGGAAAGGGAGGAGGAAAAATGAAGAGGGCCAAATCTTATAAAAGTGAATGCTGAAAACTAAAAATTAATAGATTAAAAAATAAATAAAATGTAATACCTTAGATAAAAGTAAATTTTACTTCATATGGAAGTTAATAAAATATTAAAAACCCCAACAAGGTGAATTCAGTTAAGAAGAACTCTTGTGCTAACCTCTATCTCCTACAGAAAAAGGGACAGTAATCTGACAAAGTGTCCTACTGATACAGGACAAAGCCCTGAGCTTGGAAGTCACAAGAGTGCCCCTTAGTAGCACCCCTCTGCACCTCAAGTCTCTTGGTTTTCAAACAAGAGACCTAAGGAAGAAGCCTTTTAAGGTTCTTTTTCAACTCAGTTTCTGAGATCCTGCCCAGCTATGGCATTTCCTGAATTAAATGATGAACAACGGAGCCATCTGGTTGATCACAATAATACTTCCAAGTTAAGCTATTAAAAATGGGAAAGTTAACACCTAATCTTTTACTCCTTTTCCAATAACATCAGCACAAGATAAACGTCTCTGCAGATGATTTATTTGCAAAAAATAAATGCCTGTATCAACATCTCACATCCATAAAGAATTTTTTCCATTTTACCAACTCAAGTGGTTTGGTTTTTACCATGTTTTGGTAAACATTCTAAAAGTGTGGTAGAGTAGAAGAAGAATTGGATTTGGAGTCAGAGGACCTGGATTTAAATTCCATCTCTGTTGTTTACAGTGTGACTCTGGAGAAGTCACTCGGATTCTCTGGGTCTCAGTTTACTAATAAATAAAATGAGAAAGTTGGTTGACATGCCCTTTAAAGATCTCCTCCAACTCTATACCTATGGTCCTATGAGATCTTCATTCCACTCCCATACCATCCAAAGTGAAGAAATAAACTGCTTAAAAGCCAAGCCCTCTGCTTTTCTTTTTAGTTAACAAGTTTGTGTTATTTACTTTTCACCATCATTAAAGTAGGGGGAAAAGAAGAATTAAAAAGTGCAAGGGTGAGTTAAGTGGCAAGGTAATAATCATAAGCTAATTGTATGATTCAGATTTACAGCCCCTCATATCAGAAGAATTTACTATGTACACATAAAATGCGACAACCGCTTCCTCCACCCCTCCTCTTTCCAGCACTCTCAGAGATCCTGCTCCCCTCATAAAACACAGCATCCATGACCACCCTTGTCCTAATTCCATGGCACACTGGCTCTGGAGGGGGGAACACTTCTTGTGCCTTCAAGGCTTTCCCTCTGCCCCCATCATTCAGCAAGGCTTCCTCCTCTGAGGTCCGTCTTCCCCAGATTTATCACCCAATCAAGAATCAAGAGTAATTTATCAGCTAGAGATCCAGCCTTAACTGTCACATCTGACCACCTTTTCCTCCATCTTCATCCTTGCTGACTGTGGCATCTGAGGCTGCTGACCACTCTTTCTTCCTCCTGATTTTAGTGACACTGCTAAGCCCTGGCTATCCTCCCTGAGTGTACCTTCACATTCACCAACAATGATTCAATGCCTGCCTAATGACCCTTAAGTGTAGCTGTGACCCCATGGCTCTATTAAGGGCCATTCATTCTTCTCTCTTTACAATCTCTGACTTGATGACTTCATTAGTTCCAAAGAGTTCAGTTATATCTTTGTGTAGATAACTGGGCAGCTAGACAGTGTACCAGAGTGCACTCCCCCAAGTCTGGAGTTAGGAAGCCCTGAGTTCAAATCCAGCCTCAGGTACTTACTAGTTGTGTGACCGTGGACAAGTCACTTAATCTTCCTTACTTCACTTTCCTCATCTATAAAATGAGCAAACCACTCCAGTATCTTGGCCAAGAAAACCCCAAATAGGATCAGTCAGGAAGAGTCATAAAGGGCTGAAACTGAACAACAACAATAAATGTAGCTAATTCCCAAATCGATATATCCTGTCCTAGTATCTCCTAAGTTCTAGTCACCCAACTCCAACTGCCCACTAGACATTCTGAACCAGATGTCCCACTGACATTCTCAAATTCAAAAAGCACAAAAGAGAACTCAAAGAAACACAGGATCATAGATTTAAAGCTGAAAAGAAGTTTAGAGGTAAATTATTTTAACCTCATTTTGCAGATGAAGAAACTACTCTATGGAAGGTAAGTGGCATGCTCAGGGTCATATAGCTAGTAAGAGTATGAGGCTGGATCTGAAGACCTCCTGAATTCAAGTCCACCATCCTATCCACCATATCATGTTATGTTTCCTCACAAAACCATCCCTCTTTCTTTTTCAGTCACAACCTTGGCATTGTCCTTGTCTCCTTACTCTCTCTTATCCCACATACCTAATCATCTGCCAAAGCTTGTCCATTCTCATCTCACAATCACTCATAGCCATCCTCTTCTCTTTCCTCTCATGCCCACCTCCCTAATTCTGTCCTCAATATCTCTCACCTGGTCTGTCCTAATGACCTCCTAACTGGTCTCCTTCCTCAACTCTTTTTTTACTCCAATTCATCCTCTACACAGCAACTAAAGTGATTTTCTTAAAGCACATGTCTGACTTCAGTGGCTCCCTATTGCCTGTATGAGGAGATGGAAATGTCTACTTGTCTTTGAAAGACCCCTGCACAACCTGGCTCCTGCCTTCCTGTTCTCTTCATGCTTTTCAACTGGCTCTCTCCCCATGCCTCCTCATCTCTGGCCTTTAACTTTTTTCTTTCAATGCTCTGCTAAACAACATATTCTGCTTGAAGTTTTCCTGATTCCTCAGCTGGAAATGCCTTTTCTTCAAAATTATGTTATCTATATTTGTAAACTTTTTATGTTATGTATCTTTGCCAATAAAGAGTAAGCCCTCTGAGAGCTGCAATGGTTTCATTTTTACCTTTGTATTTCTACTGCACAGCAGTGCTGAGCACATTCTAGGGATCTGATAAATGCTTACTGATTGCTTATGGGAATCTATTTTCCCTGCAGAGTCCTTAACAGGAAAGTATTTATTTTCTCTCAAGACAACTTTCCTGGGATAAATCTTAGGGAGTCATTTCTATCCTTCTGTGTAACCCTAACCCTACGATTATATTCTGGTATAATAATTGATGGGTTAAAAGCTACACTCAAATAAGCCTAATTTAGGAAGAAGAACATAATTCAAATTTGATGACCTTGGAGAATCTAAGCTAAAATATCAATAATGTGCTTCTGAATTATAAAAATGTTATTCTACTAAAGACCAATGAATTGAGTTGAAGTTAGCTTAAAAAGATTAAACTACAAAGCCCTTATAGTTTCTCTATCCCAAACAGGCATATCTGAAGGCTGAATACTGTTGTCTCCTGGCTTCCTTAGATTTACCAGCTCTCAGCTACATGTTACATTAGGTCCAACTGGCAAAGAGATTACATTGTGCTTGAGTGGAGGAAAGCACTCAAAAGTCACAACTACTATACCATATAAATAACAACTGTGCTAAAACAATAATTGTAACAAACCAGACAGTCAATAACTGAAGTTAAATTTTGTTACCAACAATGCTGGAGACACATAAACATAAGTAATTACACAGATTTGGTTTTCTATTCCTGGGATGCTTCAAAGACAAAAACAGGTGGTACACACCTTCTGAGAGGATAGCTTCTTTCAAACACACCAACAACTCTGCAAACTTTCTGACATCACTGACCAACTGCTTCACATACTCTGGATCAATAATGGGGCTGTTACAGCAATTTGGGCTGGAATTTATGCTGCTCAAAGAGTTGTTCTTGGTACAGTGGCCCATCCTCCAGTTTCCAGAATTAAGAAGAGTGAAAAGATTACATAGAGAGAATCGGCCAAATGATAAACCATGCTTGTTGCTTCCACCAGTCTGCCGCAACATCCCAATTGTTACAGTGCTTCTGAAATCCCTTCAGTTAATGTCCATCTGGTAACAGAAAATGGAAATCCTTAAAGAGAAAAGAAGACAATTATTAAGTACAAATACATGGAAATATAATTGTCCCAGTACTTTATTTCTGAGAATAAAAAAAATATTTTGGGAGAAGGCATGGTTGCCTTTCAGAGCATCATCTCAAGGTTCAATGTTGACCTTTAAAGTCTAACCCTATTTTTTCTATAACATCTATCTGTGTGTAACCAATCTGTTTAAATTGTTCTTTAACCTTTTCATCTTTAGCCTGTATAACTTCCTGAGGTAGAGTAAGTTTATACACATCAAAATGTTTCTCTTTTATCTTAAAGTTTACCCTTTTTCAAGCTCAGGAATGCCCTTAAATCTAGCATACCCTAAAATGGTGAGTATATTCATGTTTCCCCAATATTGTTCAAATTATCACATTCCTTCCTTTAGACTTCACCTTTCCAAAATAAGTCCTTATTTTGAGTCTATTTTCAAATATGAAAATAATGCAATTTTGCTCTGATTACATTTGTTTAAATTTTATGGGAGCATTAATTTGCATAATTGGGCAAAAATCAATAAAACTGTTTTCTCCGTCAACATCACTTTTAACTCCAGGAGACAGAAATGTCCCTTAAGAGAACAAAGATGAGAAAAGCAGTCAGAGTTGGACCAAATAAATAGAGAAGAGATTGATGCCAGAGGTAACACAAATTTGAGGGTGCTGAGGGACTAATATATACAAGGTGTCTCAGAAAGAATACACCAAAAACATGAAAAAAAAACCTCAAACCTTATAAATATCCAAAAAAGGCCATTGAGAGTACATTAATAACAACGGATTTCTATGCAAACTCTCCTTTGTGAACAAAATCTTTCCAGTCATCTCTACCTGAATCAAGGCCATTGCATCACTGACCATTCTGCTCCCACAGAACCTTGGGTGGTATGCCTAGGATGCTGAGCTCTACACCAGCTCAGTCACTTGCTGACCATTTCCTAACTAGTAATACTCAAACTCCACTCTCAGCTTTCAGGTTCTTCTTTATGGGTTAGCCTCCCCCCATAAAATGTAAACTGCTTGAGTGCAGGATTGTTTGCATTTTTATCTCCAGCATTTAACACAGCTCCAAGTAAGGAAGTTTTATCAGGTTTTACCATTGATTCCTTCATGAAAATCATTCAAGTTTCCTTCAAAGAAAATAACCCTATTTAAAGACTCCTGGGCAATAAACACTGGGCAAGAGATAAAAGTGGAAGAAGTATGCTCATGAAACCCATTTCCCACCCTGATGAAGAAAATACAACACAGAGCCCAAATTCAAAAGGGAACTGGACCTCATCCTCTTTCCTCCACCCTATGTACTTCCATCAGTTCCTATCACAACTCTATAGTCTAAACTCCCCTTCTCACCACTCTAGCTCAAGTTCTCATGACCTCTCACCTCCCCTTTGGTCTTCCTGCCTTAAGTCTCTCCTCACTCTCTACTCCATCTTCCAAACAGCCACCAAAGGGATTTTCCTAAATAAAGCTCAGGTCTAACCATGCCACTCTACTCCAAATCAAGCAGGCCTTCTGACTATTGCTCAAATAACCCTCCATTTCTGGTGCTTTTCCACTGGCTATTCCCCTTGCCAGAAACATTCTCTCTCTTTACCTCCACCTTTTGGATCCCCCTACTTTCTTTCAAAGCTCTGCTTAAGTGCCACCTTCTACATGACATCTTTCCTGATGCACTCAGATGGTAGTGCCCTCCTTCCCTAACCTACCTTGGATTCATTTTGTCCATATCCTATAAATACTCATGTATGTATAGGTTGTCTCCCTCATTAGAATAGGATGTCCTTGAGGTCAAGAACCATTTCACTTTTCTCCTTCTATCCACTGGGCTTAGGACAATGCCTGGCATGTGGCAGGACTTGAAGCCCAGAGTCACAGGGTCACACACACCAAGTTACTAATGTCGTGTATGATATTCAATCCAACTCTCTCCTGGCACCTGGACTTAATAACAAACTAAGACAGAGACTAAAAAGCTTGTACATGATATACTTTCCTATATGAATATTTACCAGTGCAGTTTCTTAATTGAAAATTGAGTTTCCATAGGAAATTACAATTCTAAAAATATTTCCACATTAAACTGGCACATCATTTTATGCTAACTCTCCTATGACTTCACTTCAAAGCCAAAGTATTTGTAGATGATGAAGAAAAAATACAGAAATGGTAACTAGCACTTTCAGAGACTCCAGGTAAAGTTGGAACTGTGCAAACAGACAACCAAGGAAAAAACATTTTTGCACCGAACTCTTTTCACCCTTACAGTTAATCAAAATACTACTACTATCTTTTCTGTAATGTTTTAACTTCTAAATCAAACATCAGTTATTTCTCTATTTCCATGCTGTCTCCCTCATTAGGATGTGTGATCCTAGAAGACTGAGGCTGTTGTCACATTTCTCAGTAGCCCCAGAGTTTAACAAAGCACCTGGCACAGAGTTAAGTGCTTCCTAAATGTTTGTTGATTGATTGAATGCAGATATCAAAAATGTATTAGATGCAAAAATGCCTTGTTACAGAATTGCAATTGTAGGATACTGAACTATTAGAAACTTTAGCCAAGTCTATTCACTCTCTCAGATGAAAAAACCAAGGGGGAGCAGATCCCAGGGGAAACTGACTTAACGAAAGTCACTCAAAGAGACAGTAGTCAAGGGAAAGCCAAGGCTTGAACCTAGGCCCTAGGACTCTGAACACTAAGCTAAGAGAATATTAACTTCACCTGAGGGGCAGTGTGATTCAAAATGGAGAGAACAAAGGCTCTAGGGCCAAAGGTCCAAATCCCAAAGCTGACTTTAAGAGTATAAGACTTTGTGTAAATCAATTAAACTCCAATGTGCCCCACCTCCACCCCCAGTAAAACTGACGACAGTCCCTCCAAGTCCCTTTCAACTCTGATCTTAGGCTTTTCCTACAGCTTTCTAGCTATGACTTAAAGTCACTAGTATTTCTCCCTCAAAAAATCAGGTATTTTAAGATGGAAATATTTCCTATTTAAGAAATGAAACTATTCAACTGAAGTTGTAAAATGGCCAGATCTTATATCAACATCTGTGCACTTCATCTTACTAAGTCTTCCTCAGGGAAAAAAAAATGTCTGTTATTTCAGAAATCTGCTCTTTCAGCACATTTTTCCGACGAGGTAGGTTCTTACTGCGTAAAACATGGCAGACAAAGTTTGGGAGGCTTGCGCTAGCTGTCTTTCCTTCCCCCCAAATATGAACTAATCCACAGTGCACAGACCCAAAGCGTGCAGGCGTGGGGCTGGGGCCATGCTGCGGTGACACCAGTTCAGCACGGCCAAATCGGCTCTTCGAGAGTGACTTCCGAAGCACAGTTGGGTTCTCCCGTGCCCGCCACCTTCCTCTCCCGGGGGAGCAGTGGCAGCCGCGCACGTTTGTCCCGAGAGGAAGCTCTCGGCCCCCACCTTTCCCTCCTCTCCCCCCCCCCCCCCGCCCCCCACTCCCGAGGAGAATCTCTCCCATCCTGAACAGGCAGAAGGGTGGGAGGGAGAACGTAGTTCCCCAAGGCACACCAAGCCAGGACGGACGTGCATTTTGGAGGGCAGCAAGAGCGCTTCAGAAACAGAAAGAGGGGAGAAAGGAAGAGAAAGGGTGAAGTAGGGAGGGGGGAAACGGAAAGGGGGAAGGAAAGATGAAAGGATGGAAGGGCTTGAGGAAAGGAAGGAGAAGGGGAGAAGGAAGAAATGGGGAAAGGAAAGAAGGGGAAAGGAGAGGAAGGAGAGAAGACTGGAAAGACGAAAGAAGAGAAATAAGGGGGAAAGGAAGGGAAAAAGGAAAAGAGAAGGAAAGAAGAAAGAGAAGGAAAAAAGAGGAGAGGGAAGAGGGGAAGGGGATACTGCCGACGCCGCCCCCGCCCCAGCCTGGAAAGCTCACAGGGCGGCCCGGGCTGGGGGAAGACTGGGTCACCTCCAGACCCAGGACAGCCGCACAGGGCTCCGCAGTCTCCTTTGGGTCCGCCCGGTGCAGCTCTACCAGAGCTCCCCCGAATTCCCCCCAATCCCCCCAGCGACCGCAGGGGCCCCAACCTCTCCTTCCGGACCAGAGACGGCGGACAGGGACCCTCCGGCCGAGGGGCCCGGGGACGCCCGCGGTGGGGAGGGTAGCCCAGCCTCGGACCCTGAAGGTTGAAGTCACAAACAGGAAAGGGAGCGCGACTGTGCCAACGTCGCCCCCGCGGCCGGGCAGGCCCCGCACCTGCTGCCCCGTCCCGTCCCGGGAAGCTCCGCACGGGGCTGAACCGAGCCCCGGGGAGGCCCGCGACCCTCGCCCAGCCCCGGCCCCCGAGCCCAGGAGGAGGGGGCTGGGGCTGGGGGTGGGGAGGAGGCCGAGGGAGGGGGCCGAGGGAGGGGGCTAGGGGGGCCGCTCCCTACGCGCCTCCTCCCCCACTGCGGGGCAGGGAAAAGGGGGCTCGACGACCCTCACCGGGGGAGCATCTTCGCGCCGCGGCGGGTACGCAGGGCGAACATGGAGGTCTCGGGGGTCGTGGCCGAGTCCCGTAGCCCCCTCCCCGGGCCAGCTCCAGCAGAGCCGCGGGGGCCGCCGCCACAGCCACAGCTCACACCAGCGCGGCCCCAGCTCCCCGCCCCCGGTCGCCCCGCCCCCATCGAACCCGAGAGGGGCGGGGCTCAGGCTCCCCAACTCGTCCCAGACCTCCAGCTGCTGCGGCGTTTCCTCGGCGGGCTGGGGAGCCCAGGCTGGAGAGTTTGGCCAGGCTCTGGACTGGCTGGAATGTGGCGGGCTGGGGAAGTGCCTCGCGCGGTGTCTGGCCCACCTGGGAGCGTGCTAGCCAAGCGTGCGTTTTGCAGCAGCCACGCGAGCCAATTAGCCCGCAGCCACGCGGCAGCCGAGACTCCGAGCAGGTGGTGATTGGTCTTCATATGGGGAAAACCAGATAGGTCATTGGAAAGACTCGGTTCCCCTCATGGTGCCTTTGCTCTCGCAGTTCCCCAGGCCTGGAATGAACTCCCTTCTTACCTGCTTCATAGAGCCCTCTTTTCATTTAAAAGGCAGGTCAGGCGCATCTCCCGCAGGAAGCGTGGGCTGCCTCGGCCCCTACCCCGACTCTCAACTCTTGCATTTAACTACTTTCTATATAGAAATAAATATCAGTCAGAGGTTCTTAACCTCAAGTCCATGAAATTGTTGTTGTTAGATGTTTTTATAACTATTCTGTAAATGGAGCATTGCATAGAGTGCAGAGCTCTCCTCTTGCTGAGTTCAGTGTTACTGGCCAAATGACCCTAGGCAAGTCCCCATGAGTTTGCCTCACTTTCCTCATCTGTAAAATGAACTGGAGAAGGAAATGGCAAAACAGTCCAATATCTTTGCCAAGAAAACTAAGAAAATGAGGTTGGCTTGAAAACCACTGAACAACAACAATTTGAACAAATTGGTTTTCTTTTATAATTCTATGCATTTTAAAAACATTCTAAGAAGTAGTCCATTGGTTTCACCAGACTGGTAATGCGGTCCACCACACAAAAAAGATTAAGAACCCCTGATACAGATACAGATACATGACCAATGGCATAGATAAAATATGTGTTAACTTTATACTGTATATGATTTTTAGATGCACTGATTTCCCCTATTAAAATATAAGTTCATACTAAGCAGAGATTGCTTCCTTCTTTGTACTTGTGTGCCTAGCCCCAGTAGGAATTTGATAAAGGTTTTGATTGATTGATTATGGATTGATTGAATAAATACATGTTGATCAACTGATAAGCTCCTCTAGGGTAGGAAAGATCATAGCAACAGAAATGAGGAGCTGGGAGAGACCTCAACCTCTTCATTTTAAAAATAAGGAAACAGTTCCAGAGAGGCTTAGATAATTTGCCTAAGGTCACACACAGATCATTAGAGTTCAAAGAGACCAGGGAAACCATTTAGTTCAAAGCCCTCATTTTACAGATAAGAAACTGAGACCAAGGAAAACTAAGTGACTTGGCAATCATACCTGGTTGTTTGTATATTGTAGCTCTCATTAGACTGACTTCCAAGGGAGAAGCTCTGTGTTTTTGCCTTTCTATCCCCAGACCTTATGCTTAATCATTTCTTATTGACTGACTGCACAACTGTGGAAGAGTCCTATAGATTTAGAAGACTGCTGTGTTAGCTGCTTGAATCACATTCAACATGGAGAAAGAGCCCTAGGTACACCCAGTCAAGCAGCTTAGCAGTCCAGTTATAAGGAATCCTGCAGCAGTAGAAGTAGATTGAATCTCCAAAGGCCAAGTATGATGCCCCAGGCTACTGACAGGTACCACAATTGAAAATTGTGTCTTTCCTGCCAGTGTGTTTGCTAAAAGACACTCTATCTTACTTCTGAACTAGTGACAGCTTTGCCCAACTTGCTCTAGAACCAAGGGTCCCTTTCTCAAGATGGAAAATAAATCCCTTGAAAAAGAAGGAAAATAAATAAAAACAGGTCCAAAGGCAGATCTCCAGCCCATATCACTCCCTGTCACTAGAGCTACTCTTGACTTCACCACTGAATCATTTAGAGAAAACTGATTAAAAGAATGTCAGGGCAGAATAATAAAAATTTAGAAAACCCTCCAGCTTCCAGGATAGACAAAACTGACCAAGCAGGTTATTAATCTTGATTCCGAAATAGATGCAACTGAGAAACAAGGAATCAATTCAGACCAAACGCTGGAACAGAATATGAATGACATTGCATGTACTCAGGAACTCTTGTATTTTCCTGACCAGAGAAAACAAGGAAACAAAAATGAAACAGAAGCAAAAGATCCCTAAATGATTACCAGGATATGACATTGCTATATTTATACTAGGAGGCATTTTAAAGTAGTGGATAGATTGTTGAACCTTGGGGTCAGAAAGACCTGAATTCAAATCTTGCCTCTTGTGAAGAATAAGATATACATTTTCAGACATGGCCAATGCAGGGAGTTATTACTGGGATGCCAGGGAATGCTCTTGTGTTTTAAATTTATGAGTAGGAAAGGAAATAAGGATAAATGAAGTAGTTCACAAAAAAATAAGAATATTTGTGAAGCATTTTTTTAAAAAAGTACACAGAACCAAAGGAAGTTCAGAATGAAACAGAGGTAAATGGAAGAGTTTTGGAACTAACATATTGAATGCCATATACTTTCAAAAGAAAGAGTAAATATAGAGATTCATGGTTTCATGTACATTCCTCTGTTCTTGATAAAGGGAAATATTCATGTTGGATAGTTTTTTCCAAGTTAAGAATAAAAATAATTCCAAAAATTTTTTTTTTGAAATCTTACTTCTCTCACTTACTATTCCTGAGAATAATTGCCTAACCTCATTTGGGCTCAGTTTCCTTGTGTGTAAAATGGGAATTATAATCCCCACAGACTGTCTTTTGAAGAGCTATTTGAAATCTTTAAGATTTCATGTAAAAGTATTATTCCTGCCACTAATAAAGCTGAGCTTATGTCAAGGTATCCATTTACAAATCCAAAGGTGTTGGCGTTGTTTTCACTTTTATTTGTTGGTTAAGTTTGCCTGAAACATAGTTGCCAATATGCCAGCCTAAGCCACAGTTCATTATGACACCACCTTAGAGCAGGGAAAGCCATTCCCATGACGTACTGTTGAAAGATTTATGCCAAAAATTGCATCAATCTGTAAAGAAAGATTATCTTTGTGTTCAGCTACTTTGGTACTTACACATATGTCAGGAGAAAGAAATCAAAGAGTTCCAGTAATGGAGTCTTCCACTCTACTCTGTGAAACTTGAATAGTAAAATAAATCTGACAGTATTTGTCCTAAGAAAAGCACGAGACCTAAAATGCTGCTAAGAAAAAAGACTCAGCTATGGAAGAAGATTTGGAAAGGAAAGCTTACCATCTATTGCTTCATGATCAAAATCAGGCTGTATGACAAAATGGCTCTCTCATAAATGCTTCGTATATCCAGCTAACTAGTAGCATGCTTCATCAAATTGCTTCATCAAAACATTACTTAATCTTGACATGTAATTGGGGAAAAAATAAAATTCTATTTAAAAAAACTTTACTTAAAAGAAACTGGAATTCTTATGGAACCTCTTAAACTATTTACTTCTGTCCTTCAGGTGGTGAGTTAAACACTTTCTGTTAGTGATTGTCTTTCATCTCTTCCACATAAAATACTGAATAAGCAAGAAAGCAAATGAGAGTATCATGGAACTGTAGAGCCTGATGAGAACTCAGTCACACCCCTTCTTTTGATAAATGAAGAAACTTTAGATTCAGGTTCAGGCGGCATAGTACATGGAGTTTTGGGCTTGGAATTAGGAAGACCTGAATTCAAAATTCTTACTCAGACCGTTAGCTGTGTGACCCTGGGGGCAAGTCACCTAATATCTCTGTGCCAGCATTTCCTCTTCTGTTAGCATGGGGATAATAATAGCAGCTATCTCACAAGGTCTTGGTGAGGATCAGATGAGATTACAAAGGTAAGAAGCTTGACAAACCTTAAAGTGCTATATAAATGTTAGCTATTATTATTAAAGGTTAAATGATTTGCCCAAGGTCACACAACTAACTGATCAGTAACACAGGTGGGATTCAGATTCCAAATTCTCTTTCTGTGACACCGATGACGATTGGATAGGTGGAGATCTCTAGGTGGGCCATCTAGAAAGAATTTGCAAACTCAAGCATTCTTGAAGTCAAGGTGGTAAAGATTTAATATGCTTTTGAGCAGGTAAGAGTTCTTCAGGAACCTGCAACATTAGAGGGGTACAGTTAAAGTTTATATAGGGATGTAGGCTGTGTTCAGGGAGAACCAGTACCTTTGGTGTGATGACTACTGAGCCCTCTTCAGGGCTCTTTCCACCTTTGGTCACCACCTGCTCCACCTAACTCTCACCTGTGGCTCCAAGAAGCTGCAGCATGCACAGTGGCCACACCCCAGTAAACCATTTCTGCGGAAGGGTCAGACCAGGTTGAGGGTAACCAAGGGTTCTCAAACCTATTAGTGAGTTACGGTGGTATCTACCCCAAGCATGTGAAGACTTTCTCTAGAAGAATGGACAGATGAGAACAATTTGTTCCAACAGCCTTGAAGGTAGATGAAGCAGGTGATGTGGAGCGCTTAGAGCATGATTAGACACAGAAGACACCAAGGTCATTCACTGCATCCTGAGCCATCACCAGCCATCTTGACTCTGTCCTGCCACTGGACTGTGATGACTCTGGAGGAGAGAGAGGCTGACAACTTCGTGCAACTCTGCCTCACTTAAATAAAATTTATGCACAAATCAAAAGCCATCACCCATATCATTTCACTATTATGCCTCATAGTCCTGTGGTGACAGGGAAGTGATGAAGTGATACATTAGGAGCTGTAGTCACAACCCTGCACACAGGCAGCCCAGGCCATAGGGTCATTTCTCACTGGAAGCAGCAGTGGGACTCGGCAGCCCCCTGAGTATGAGCAGCCTTTTAAGGATCGCACTGCTCATCTCCTAGTGTAAGGAAGAGGGCTAGAGAAGGTGTCCTAAACATTATCTGCTTACCCAACCCTGACCTGATTACCGTGACAGGCGGGGAATCCCACTATGTGGTCGAAATACAAAAAAATATACAAAATGTACAAAAACATCTGCAAAGATGATTCCATTCACCATCAGCACATGGAATAGACACTAATAGACAACACAAAATCCAGTAGACCTGAAAGAAGAGCTGCTCTTGTTGCAAGAGAATTCAACAGGTATTGCATCCAAATAGCAGTCCTGAGTGAAACAAGGTTGGCAAATGAAGGCCAGCTTACTGAAGTTAGAGCTGGATACACCTTTTTCTGGAGTGGGAGCAGTGAAGGGGAGTGTCATGAAGCTGGCATGGGTTTTGCAATCAAAACTAATCTAATCAGCAAGCTGGTATGCCTGTCAAAAGGAGTGAATGACAGGCTCATGACAATGTGATTGCCACTTTCAGGAAAACGCCATACCACCATCATCAGTGCCTGTGTTCCCACCCTGATGAGCCCTGATGAAGTCAAAGAAAAATTTTATGAAGACCTAGAGACCCTTATCATCCATGTGCCAAAAGAAGACAACCTTATAATTCTGGGTGACTTTAACGCTAGAGTAGGCTCAGACTACCAGACTTGGCAAGGAGTCCTAGGGAGGAATGGAGTTGAAAACAGCAACAGCAATGGTCATTTACTGCTGAAGACTTGTGCATCACATGACCTTCTCATCAGCAACACTGTTTTCCATTTATCTAAAAGCAATAAAACTTCATGGATGCACACTTGCAGTAATCATTGGCATCTAATAGACTATGTGATTGTAAGGAGAAGAGACAGACAAGATGTGAGAGTAACAAAGGCAATGTGTGGTTCAGAGTTCTGGACTGATCATAGACTTATCCTTCCCAAGCTAAATATTCACATTCATCAAAAGTGCTGTACTGATGGCAAGTTCTTCAATTTGAAAAGGCTACAAGCCAAGACCAAAGCGCAGGGAGTGTTGGTGCATGATTTTCTGTTTGCAGATGATTGTGCACTCAATGCAGCCTCTGAAGCTGAGATGCAACAAAATATGGATCAATTTTCTGCTGCCTATGCTAATTTTGGCCTAATAGTTAACCCCAAGAAAACACAGGTGCTCCATTAGCCACCACTACACCATCCATACATGGAACCATCGGTTACAACGAGTGGAGAAGTTTTGGATGCTGTGGATAAGTACACTTACCTTGGTAGTGTACTTTCCAGGGATATACACATTGACAATGAGGTTGGTACACGCATTGACAGAGCTAGCTCAGTGTTTGGGATGCTCTGAAGAAAGGTGTGGGAGAGAAGAGGTATGAGACTAACTACCAAACTGAAGGTCTACAGAGCCATTGTGCTGACCTCATTGTTATATGCTTGTGAAACATGGACAGTCTACCAGCACCTTGCTAGGAAACTGAATTGCTTCCATTTAAACTGTCTTAGGAAAATTCTGAGGATCACCTGGCAGGATGAGGTTCCAGACACTGAAGTCCTTGCTCGAGCTCAACTGCCAGGTATTCAAACTATGCTTCAGAGAGCGCAGCTCCAATGAGCTGGACACATTGTTCGAATGCAAAATGTACACTTGCCAAAAAGACTATTTTATGGAGAACTTGCATGGGAAAGGCAAACACATGATGGCCAGAAGAAACGATACAAGGACACTCTCAAGGTCTCTCTCAAGAACTTTGGATTTGACTATGCACCATGGAAGACACTGGCATAGGGCTGCTCAGCATGGCATGCCCCCATCAGAAAGGGTACTGTGCTCTTTGAACAAAGCAGAATTGAGACAGCACAAAGTAAATGCAGGATGTGCAAATTTGGGATATCCACCCCAAATATTCACACAGACTATCTGTACCCAACCTGTGGTAGAGCATTCCCAGCTCTTATTGGTCTGATCAGCCACAGTCAGACACACTGAAATTTTACTTTTTAATGGTGATGTCATTTTCGTCCTTTTTGAAGACGAAGGACAACAACCAACCAACCAATCAGGCAGAACAAGGTACAAATATTTCCTTTAACATCTGAGGGCATAACCCCTCCCCCCATAATTTTGGTCTGGAGTGGAGGGTACAGGCTCACAACTCATTTCTTGCATAGCACTAGTCCCATCAAGTTCAAGTCCAAAGCTGGTATTGCTTCAGGGTTCTGCTATTCTGGAGTACCAAAGGTAATTCCAGGTAGCTCAGTTAACTCCTCAGAATTTGAGTTCTAGGCTGACTATTCCAGATGCTGGATTCCTGGATTCCCAGAACCCTGTGGCTTGCACTCTGTACCCAATTCAGAGATCCCACTCCCTTCATGTAGAATAGAAAAAATAAAGGAAAATGGCAAAAACCCAGACCTGTTTCTCTCATGCTATATGGCCTGGGGGGTAAAGGGGAAGTAGAAGGAAGCAGTAAGACCCTCAATCTCATACTGAATGGTCTCTCAGGATGTGAGTGAAGAAGTCACCTGGACCCCTTAGACTCACAACAGGAGCTGAGTCAGGCCTTACTTTGAAACAGCCAGTGGAAAAAGGTTCTTGCCAATCAGAATGTCTACACAAATAATTTTGGCAACTTCCACATGTGTGGATAAGTAATCTGGGACCAGACCCTCAGTCCTATTTATCCACTTAACATCAAATAGTTTTTACTAATATTTATGTTGGAGGCAAGCTTGACACACAAAAAGGTATCAAGGAAAATTTATTAAAATAGAGTTCCGAGGAGGAAAGGCCTTCTACATTCCTAGAAGGAATGAGTAGCTTCCAGCATGATCACCAGATGTCTACAACAAGGTCAGGATGAGGCAGGATTCTTATAGAATTCCAAACTTTTAATCCTGTGGGCCACTATCTCCTGGCCATGTCACTTCATGTTTGCCTCTGACAGACTTTCCCTCATCGAGCATGCACAGTAGTTTGACCTTCTAACATGACTGTGCTAGGTCACAATCCTCAATCACCCGAAACTGGGGAAATAGAACTTCCTGTTTCCCACATATACCTGGAAGATAATGCCATCTTAAGTGGTCTGGGGACATATGCATCAAATCCCTTCTTCCCTCTCCCCATTACACACATATCCTATGAAGGATTTTCAATAAATTAATTTCTCAGTTGAGAAATATCTTTTTTTACTTTTTATTTTTTACAAATGTACCATGCATAGGAACAGCAGTAGAAACATCCTCTGAGCAGCCTTTTCATCCTTTTCCCCACTGAGCTCCCAAACCTACCCACCTCCACCCACAATCTCATTTAATTTCCCAAGTGTAAACTTCCTGAAGTAACTGACCCACATTTACACACTTGAAGTAGCGGTTCCTTCTTCTGCAGGCATAAAATGGTATTTTCTTTTGCACAAATGTAGGAATTAACAAGTCCCTGATCCCTGGAAATATGAAATGCTATTAGTATTATACTTTGGTTACGTTGTGAAGGTAAGTGGGTTGGCCTAAGAACCTAATTATCACTTAAACATTGATCCCATGGGAAAATGTCAAAGAATCAACACATAAAATACACTTTTAGAATACGTTCATTTCCTAAATTGGGGACTCTGTATTTCAACAATTTTGAAGGCGTTAGAATACCATATATTTATAGAAAAAACAAACTGAATATAATGTTTGGTGACTCAGAAAGGTATTTCAAGTATCTCAGACTCAATGTGATAAATATGATGTAATATAATGATTGTACCTTACATAACATTCACTCACTCATTCAATAAGTGTTTAACAGTGTGAGAACAATGTGCTATATTGAGTTAAACTTGAGTTAGGAAGACCAGCATTCAATCTCATCTTTGACACATATGAGCTGAATGATCCTGGGAGAAACAATTCATCTCCCAGTGCCTCAGGCAACTTTGTAAGACTGTAAATTACAAAAGAGTTTCCAGTCTCCATTGATTGGTAAAGGGAGTTTTCACATGAGAAATTCCTCTCACAAATGAAATATAAAATCCCCAAACCCACTCTACAAATATTCAATGTACTGTGTTAGGCAGTGGGGAAGATGATAAAGACAAAGAGGACCCATAAGCAGTTCAAATTCAACACATATAGAAAAGAATGCATTTTCCCCTACAAACAACCTCTCAGGTGATGTCACCACCATCCTCCTAGTCACCCAGGTTCATCATCTTGGTGTCATCAGGAGAGAATGATGAGAGAGGGATGAATAATTCCTTATAGCATTCCTGAAGTTATCCCCTCTCAAAGCAATCCAAGACTATATTAGGTTTGAATGGAGTTTTTTTGGACCCCTTATCATGTTGCTGATACCTTTTGAGCATGTAATCCATTAAAGTCTCTCAGAACTTTTGCAGCTGAACATATGTGTGTATATGTATGTGTATATGTATATGCATGTATACATTATGTATGTAATCATGTACCCTGTATGGTATTTGTAAAGTTGATTCCTTGAACCCAAGTATAAGACTTTACATTTTTCCCTCTTCATTGTTTCCTTATTCAATTCAGTACAGTGTTCCAGCCTGTTAGGATCTTTGAGAGAAAAGAAATTCTATGAAAGGTGACCTAGCCATACCAGATCTCAAATTGTATTATAATGCAGCAATCATCAAAGCCACTTGGTACTAGCTAAGGATAGGGGTAGATCAATGGAATAGGTTAGGTACACAAGACACACTAGTTAATGACTATAACAGTCTACTGTTTGATAAACCCAAGAACCCCAGCTTCTGGGATAAGAGCTCACTGTTGGCAAAAACTGCTAGGAAAACTTGAAAGTAGTGTGGTGGAAACTGGCCATAGACCAACCAGAATAAAATCCAAATGGGTATACAATATAGGTATAAAGACTGATACTATAAACAGATTAGGGGAGCAAGGAATAGTTTATTTGTCAGATTTATGTAGAATGGAGGAACTTATGACCAAACTTATGACCAAACAAGAAAAAGAGAGCATTAGGAAATGCCAAATGGATAACTTTGATTGCATTAAATTGAAAAGTTTTTGTACAAAGCCAATGCAACCTAGATTAGGAAGGAAACAGAAAACTGGGAAAGAATTTTTACAACTAACATCTGTGATAAAGGTCTCATTTCTAAAATATATAGAGAACTGAGTCAAATTTACAAGAATACAAGCCATTCCCCAAATAATAAATGGTCAAAGAATATGAACAGGCAGTTTTCAGAGGAAGAAATTAAAGCTATCTATAGTCATATGAAAAAATGTTCTAAATCAGTATTGATTAAAGATTCAAATCAAAACAACACTGAGGTACCACATCACACCTATTAGATTCTCTAACATAACAAATCAGGAAAATGATAAATATTGGAGAACATGTGGGAGAGTTGGAACATTAATTCATTGTTGGTGGAGTTGTGAGCTGATCCAACCATTCTGGAGAGCAATTTGGAACTATGCCCAAAGGGTATAAAAATGTGCATACCCTTTGACCCAGCAATACCACTTCTAGGGCTGTATCCCAAAGACATCATAAAAATGGGAAAAAGACCCACATATACAAAAATATTTATAGCAGCTCTTTTTGTGGTGGCCAAGAACTGGAAATTGAGGGAATGCCCATCAATTGGGGAATGGCTGAACAAGTTGTGGTATATGAATATAATGGAATATTATTATGCTATAAGAAACTACCAACAGGAGGACTTCAGAAAGACCTGGAAAGACTTATATGAACTGATGCTGAGTGAAGTGAGCAGAGCCAGGAGAACATTAAACACAGTAACAGCCACAGTGTGTGAGAACTGTTTTTGATAGACATAGCCCTTCACAGCAATGCAAGAACTTAAAACATTCCCAAAGGACTCTTGAGGTAAAATGCCATCCATATTCAAGGAAAGAACTATGGAGTCAGAATGCAGAAGGAAGCAGACTATTTTCTCTTTTGTTATGTTTTGTTTTCTTTTTCTCATGGCTTTTCCCATTTATTTTAATTCTTCTATGCAATATGACTAATATGAAAATGTGTTTAATAGGAATGTATATGTAGAGGCCATATAAGATTGCATGCCATCTTAGGGAGGGAGGGTGGAAGGAGGGGGAGAAAATTTGGAACTTTTGGAGGTAATTGTTGAAAACTGAGAGCAAATAAATTAGTAAATTTTTTTAAAAAGAAAAAAAAGATCTCTGGGGACCCTGACTCACATCTAGTGTGTTAGATGGCTTCCTGAATTCCTGTTCAATGCCCTTTCAAGACATTCAGAAACCTCCCTTGGGGGAAGGGCACTGGGGCACTGGCACCAGTTTAGCTAAATCTAATTCCTTTGTTTTATTACATCGATGTGGCTTATATGGCTCCATCTTACAAAGGGTATAAAAACTGATTCTGATCTCTACAGTCTGGAGGTAGTCAAGATATCTGGGTAGCAGATCATGATGTGTGTGTGTGTGTGTGTGTGTGTGTGTGTGTGTGTGTGTGTGGTATATGTGTAAACCAAGTAGTTTGGTGGATTGACAGCTTGACTGGAAATCAGAAAGACCTCTGTTCAAATCATATGTGTATATGTATATGTACATATGTATATATGTATACGTATGTACATACACATACACATACACACATAAGCAGGTCTGACCATGTCCTCTCCCTACTCACTAACCTCCAGGGACTCCCTATCACCTCTAGGACCAAATATAAAATCTTCTGTTTGGCATTCAAATCTCTCCATAATCAGCCCCCTCCCATCCTTTCCAGTCTTCTTACAGTACTTCCCCTCTTCCCATATACTCTTCTATTCAATGACACTGGCCTCCTGGATGTTCTACAAATAAGATATTCCATTTCTCAGCTATGGGAATTTTCTCTGGCTATTCCCCCATGCCTAGAATGTTCTCCCTCTTCATCTCTACCTTCTGGCTTCCCTGGCTTCCTTCAAGTCTTAGCTAAAATCCCACCTTATACAGAAAGTTTTTCCCAACTCCTCTTAATTCTAATGCCTTCTCTCTGTTAATTATTTCCTATTTATCTAATATATAGTTTGCTTTGTACACAGTTGTTTGCATGTTGTCTCCCCTGTTAGATCATGAGCTCCCTGGGCAGGGACAATCTGTTGTCTTTCTTTGTATCTTTGGCACTTAGCACACTGCCTGGAACTTGGTAGGCATTTAATAAATATTAATTGACTGACTAACTGGTATAGTAAAGAGCTGGCCTCAGAGTAAAATGATTCAGGTTCAAGCTCTGCCTCTGACACAGGCTGACTGAGAGACCCTGAGCAAGTCCCTTAACTCCTGGGCAATTTCCTAAGGTTGTAAGGTGTACAGAAGGTGACAATCTATTAGTAAAGTAAACGATTCTCCAAAAGTTCCCTGTATCAATAAAATCATGTCTGGTCCAAAAATAAAATTTTACGCATAAGATTTTTTTTTTAATTTGTAGGCAATGTTGAGATTTCATCACAAGTCCACTGCTTTGCCCCATTTCCACTCCCCCCTCCCCTTTTCTTACCCAAAAAAACCTTAGGATGAGAAGTTTGTCAGTCAAAGAAGGGCCCCAGATGAAAATGAAATAGACCCTGCCCTCAAACACAATTGAAACAGAAAGACACACAAAGACTTAAAATAAGGGGCTGAAGCATAATCTATTGTTGTTATGTTTGTCCTTCTTTCTTGAAGAGGATCATGACATCAAGATGATGACATGACTTGCAGTTGACTTTGATTTGAATGAGGGAGGGCTATGCAAGGTCACCAGCCTCACTTTCTTCTCCTGAGCCATCTGGAAAGAAAGGAAAGGTAACAATTACTGTCTCAGACAAATTAAGAACAAAAATAGATCTAATTAAAAGAAACAGGGAAACTACATTTTGCTAAAAGGTACATGTACAATGGGAACAGGTTCCCTGATAAAAGTTTCATTTCTAAGATACATAGAGAACTGAGTCAAATTTATAAGACTAAGAGCTATTCCTCAATTGATGCATGATCAAGAGCTATGAATAGGCAGTTTTTAAAGGAAGAAATCCAAACCATAAATTGTTATACCAAAAAGTGCTCTAAATCACTAATACAGTAATGAAAATGAAAACAACTCTGAGGTATGAACTTGTAGTCACCAGAATAGCAAAACTGACAAAAAAAGAAAAATGACAAATGCTAAAGGGACTGTGGGAAAACATGTAAATTAAGAGCTTTTGAACTGGTTCAGCCATTCTGGAATGCAATTTCAAACTCTGCCCCAAAAGTCATTAAAAAATGCATACCATCTGACCCAGTGAAAGTACTACGAGGTTTATACCCCAAATAGATCAAAAAAAGAGAAAAACTACTGTATGCGTTAACATCTATATATTTGCATATATAAACATATATGTAACATATGTGTATATATAACATATGTGTATATATTATATACATACATATATGCACATATTACCTCTTTTTGTAGCAGTAAACTACAAGGAGTGGAAACTAAAGAGTGCCCTTCAATTGGAAAATGCCTAAACAGGTTATGGTATACAAATATAATGGAATGTTATTGTGTTGTAAGGAACGATGAAGATGATGGTTTCAGAGAAACCATGGAAGAACTGTGTGAACTGATGCAAAGTGAAGTGAGCAGAACCAGGAGAACAACTTATACAATACCAACAATATTGTACAGACAAACAACTTTGGAAGACTTAGGAATTTTGACTAAACACATTGGTCAACAACAATTCCAGAGGACCTCATGATGAAATATGCTGTCCACCTCTAGAAAGAGAGGTAATGAACTTTAAGAGTGCAAACTGAAGCGAATTAATTGGGGGCAGAATCATTAATCAAGGCAGAGGGAACCGAGGCATAGTTCAAGTGCAAAACTCAAAGTGTTTATTGATTGAGTACAGCAGAACTCTCTGGACTGCTCCAAAGGTTGGGCTTTAGGAAGAGGTTTATATGATTTTACAAAAAAGGGAGGTGAGAGAATAGGAGTGCAGAGTACCTGGAACCAGAATGTTTATTCAAGCTCTGTCCACTTGGGGCAGGTCACATCTTCTTGACTCCAAGCCTGGCATTCTATCCACTGCATCACCTAGTTGTCTCCTTGACATCTTGAGGGTGTACCAATGGAGCACACCGGTTGTCTACCTGTCATCTGTCCCATTCAGAACATCTTCATAACCATCTTCTCTTCCTATCACGCATTTCCTTGACATATTTTACTTTATTTGAAGTTCTTTAATGACTATATGTTGCAGCTTACTGAAACCCATCATGTACTGCTCCCTTGCCCTCAGGGTAATATCTCTTTTAATTCTTTGAAGATTGCTGTATTACATATCTCAGTGCCAACAAGTAACAGTGGTAGAATACAGTTTATTTAAAAGATAGCCTTTTGTTTTATTGGGGAGCTTGGAGTAATTAAAAGAGATTTGCAGTTTCCTGAGGGCAACTGAACCTGCTCAGATGGCTCAATCTTTTCAGCCTGCTTTGCCCCCTTTTTTAAACTATGAACCCAACTCATCTATCTGTATTGCCTATCCCAGACAGAAACACTGATGAACAAACTCAACAGGTTGTCCAACCAAATACACGTTGAAATATGGGCAATAGAAATTCTTCATTCACTTGATCTTTCCTATGGGGGTGGTTGGGCTAAACTGTTCAGGGAGTGGTTACAGACCTCTTTCAAAGTTCTAAGGCTTGATGGTTCCAGCTTCATGCTATCCATAAACAGAAGTGTTGTGAGTACTCACCATCCATGGGAATCCTTTCTGAACTTGGGACACTTTTACTTATGCTTTGTCTTTTAAATAAAGTATATTCTTGCACAACCACAGTCCATGTTTCGTTGTAATCCAACCAAGTCTCAGAAATACGTAAGAGGTCAGATTTGCCTCTTTGCATTCAAACTTCTAATTGCATTAGGATTTTCTCTTGTCAGCTAAACTTTGGACATCTGTTTATAGACATCCAAGCCCATGTTTAGTGCTAGTTTTTTTCTTAAATTTTGTCTCCCACACTCTGGGTGTCTCAACTGATATTCTTCCTTCATTGTAGTTACTCTATGACATCTAATTAGGAGAATAAACATGCATAGTCTTCTCCCTCTCCTATACTTTTTAGCCCTTATTCCAGTCCAGCTGTTTGTCTCATCTTTGGTCTCTATAGTGACATATTTACTGCTTCTTTAGGCACATTCTGGATTGTGATGTTAGGATTCACTCTGGTGGTTCCCCTGCTCTTGATGGTGAAAAAAGGTGTTTTCTATTTTTCTTCTTTGTATTTGTTGTTCATTTTCTGTTTTCATCCTCAAGTGCTCTTGGAATGACTGATTATTTTGATCTCTTGCCAAGTTTTCTTTAAACTGGTTTTACCCTCCAGTGTCTCTCTGCTATATGAGATGACGCTACTCATAATAGTCCATCATCCTTCTCTGTAAGATTTTATAAACATATTCCATCCAATTTATTGCTTTAAAAATATTGAACAGAATAGTCAAGGATTGAGCCTCAGATAACACTCTGCTAGAGGCTTTCTTTCATCCTGATTCCCTATCTTTGCTGATTCAAAAAAGTGACAGAATAATGGTAAAACTAATTGGTTACAGCTAAGTGGCTGACAGCGTGTCTATGAGAGATAACTTCTACAAGAAACACTTATCCCCCCAGGCCCTGTGGTTCTGGGTAATTTATACATTTGGATCAAGGGAAAACATTCTTCCTCCAAATACCTGACTCTCTGTTCCCCTCCTCCACCTCGAATTCTACCTCCACTAGGGCCAGTTAGGAAAGTTTCTGCCACTTACTTGCACGTACGCACCAAATTCTTTCAGATAAATAACAAAGTCACACAATAAATCTTGTAATGTTCAGAAGAGCCAATGACATCTCTATATGGATGGATGGGCTCTGAAAGGCGTATTAGCTGTTCTGAGCCCATCCTCAAAAACTCATGGAATGTAGGTGGAATGTGAAAACTGGAAGGTACATTAACAGAGCAATGACCTCATTTTACAAATCAGGAAACTTAAGCCCAAGAGGTTAAGCAGTAACCCATTGTCTGAACAGCTAGTTAGTATAATTGTTAGTGTAAGCAGTTAGTGCCAGAGCCTGAAACTTACTCCAGGTCTTCTGAATTTAGAAGTTCACGGCTTTCCCCACTTATCCCATGTGTCCAATGGATGTTTCAGGGTCACCTCTGTGAAAGAAACATTTCTCAAGACATTTTTAAAAATCAATTAAAAATTAATTTAATGAAGGTTAAAATTAAAGGTGTCTTAATGACTTACTGAATTTATTAAATGATACCCTTAAGAGAGCCTCAGGGAACACTCAAATTAAAAGTATTTTGAACCCTATACACAGCCACATTTTAATTACCATATGAGGTGGTTTTTCCACCAGTCCCTACAGTCAGTAAACTGGGGTTTCATCAGATGCATGATGAGGAGGCTAAGACATCAGGCTTGGATTGTATTCATATCAGGAAGCACAGAACTGAGCCTCTGATGTTCATGATGCCTCCTTGGATTTTCTTGAGAACTTGAGGCTACACTTTTGTGCAGAGAAACAGAAATGGCTGTAAATGTCAAGTTCAGTTTATATTTACAGTGAAAGAGTGGGGTGCTTAAAAAAACTAATTCCCTCCCCCAAACCCATCTCTGTCCAGCCTGTCTAATTGCAAGCTCTATTTTGACAATGGACTGAGGTATCCCCTAGTAGTAGATACAGGACTCGTCTTGAATGGGAGTCTGTAAAATATGAGTTCAGCTCCTGCCTCAGATGCTTAACTGTCTGACCCTGAGCAAATTATCTTACTTCTCAAGACCTCAGTTTCTTCATCTGTAAAATGGGAATAGGAATAGCACCTGCTTCTCAGGGTTGTTGTGAGGACCAAATGAAGTAATATATGTGCGGCACTTTGTAAACCATAAACCTTAAACCATAAACTTATCATCATCATCATCAGTACATGTTAAAGTTTGCAAAAAGGGTGGGGTAATGGATAGAGAAAGATGACCTCAGAGTTAGGAAGATTTGGATTTAAAGAACATTTCCCCCCCATCTTTGACTATTCTCATCCCCTCAATTTCTTTATCTTTCTTTATCTCATTGCAGTAGCTGGCTCTGCATGCACAAATGGTCCCATTCCATCTTATCTTCTCCAGCAGATTCCCCCTTTATCATCCCTGTTGTTTCTCAGTCATGTCCTACTCTTCAAGACCCCATTTGGGATTTTCCTGGCACAGACATTGGAGTGGTTTGCCATTTCCTTCTCCAGCTCATCTTACAGATGAGGATACTGAGGCAAACAGGGTGATGTGACTTGCCCAGGGTCACACAGCTAGTAAGGACCTGAGGAATCCCTACTCTCTCACTAATCTTCAGTCTCTCCCTGTCTATTGGCTTCTTCCCTCCTCCCTAAAAATGCACTTATGTTGGTGCCCCTATTTCCTTTCTTTTCCCTCCTCCTGAACTTTTCTACAGTTTGGCTTTCAACCTTATCATTCAAATGAAATTGTTCCCTCCAAAATTACCATGAATCTCCTGATCACCAATATCTAATGGCTTTTTCTCAGTCCTGATGCTTCCTGACCTATCTGAAGTCTCTTCTCCTTGATATTCTCTTTTCTCTAGGATTTCATGACATGCCTCTCTCCCGGTTCTTCTCCTCTCTCCATGACCGCCCCTTCTCACTCTTCTTTGCTTGATCTTTGTCCAGGCTTTGCTCATTAACTGTGGGTGTCCCCCAAGGCTCTCTTGTGGGCTCCCTTCTCTCCTCTCTATGCACTATTTTGTTTGATGAGCTCATCAGGAGCTATGGTTTCATTGATCATCTCTATGCAAATGACTCTAGGATCTATTTGTTGAGTCCTAACCTCTCCTGGCTTCCAGTCTCACATTTCCAGCCGCTTATTGGACATCTCAAATTGATGACCTGTAGACATCTTAAACTCAACATGTCTCAATCTGAAGTCATAGTTTTTCCTCTACTCCAAACCCTCCCTTCTATCTAACTTTCTGGTTACAAGAAAAGGGTATCACCTTGAGGGTACTGCCATATACCTAGTCATCCTACTTCACAAGCTGAGTGATCCTCATACTCTCTCACTTTTCATATTCAATCACTTGCCAAATTATGTCAGTTCTACCTTCATAGTTCTCCTCCATGACCTCTTCTTTCCTCTGACACTTCCATCACCTGGTTTAGGTACTCATCACCTCATTTGGGCTATTGTACTAGACTTCTAGTTGGTATCCCTGCCTCAAATCCCTCACCATCTAGTCCATATTTTATTCAGAAGTGATCTTCCTACAGCACCGGTCAGACCATATTACGTACACCCTCCCTCATTCAGTGAGCTCTGGTGACTCTGGAATTCCAATACTACCTCCAAGATCAAATAAAAGATCCTCTATTTGACTTTTAAAGTCCTTCATATAACCTGGTCCCTTCCTACCACATATTCTACAATTCAGTGACACTGGAATCTTTGCTGTACCTCAAACAATACATTCCATCTTCTGACTCACAGCATTTTCATTGACCATCACCTCATGGCTAGAATTCTCTGCCTCCTCATGTCTATATCCTAGCTTCAGCAAAAGCCCACCTTCTACAAAAAGCCTTCCCCAGTCTCCCTTTATGCTAGGGCCTTCCCTCTGTTGATTATCTCCAGTTTATCTCTCTCTTTCTCTCTCTCTCTCTCTCTCTCTCTTCTCTCTCTCTCTCTCTCTCTCTCTCTTTCTCTCTCTCTCTCTCTCTCTTTCTCTCTCTCTCTCTCTCTCTCTCTCTCTCTTTCTCTCTCTCTCTCTCTCTCTCTCTCTCTCTCTCTCTCTCTCTCTCTCTCTCTCTCTCTCTCTCTCTCACACACACACACACACACACACACACACATTGTCTGTACATAGTTGTTTGCATATTGTCTCCCCCATCAGACTGTGAGCTCCTTGAGGGTAGGCACTGTTTGTTACCTTTCTAGTCCTTAGCACAGTGCTTGGTTCATAATAGAAGTTTAATAAAAGTTACCTAACAATTTCTCCCAGAAGGGTTTCCATGAGGACCAGACGAGATAATGCATATATAGTACTTTATAAACTTTAAAGTGCTCTAAAAATGTTAGATATTATCATTATTACAATTACTTATGATGCAAGTTTAAAAGCTTTGAAGGAATTTTTCTTAGCAGATTTATCTGTCTCTACCTTCTTCACATCACAGTCGTTCCAGTCATAATGATCTGGCCAGATGTTAACACCTGTCTTGAATAGTGATAATAATATTAAGAAGAAGGAGAAGGAAGAGAATTTACATTTATATTACATTTTAAGGTTCTCAAAGCCCTGTATAATACCTCAGAAATGTTCTTATCTGGAACTGTTAGGATAGTAACAGCCAAAGAGAGGATAAGATCGCAACTGGAGCAAAACAGACTCCTGGGTAGGAATGCTTAGAGACCCTTTCCTCCCACCCAGATGCTCTCATGCAACTTCTGATCCAGTTTTCTGTCTGCTACGTGATACATGCCTTTTCCCCTCAGCTGGGAGGGTCAAAGGGAGTGATTTGTGAGACTACTTCACAGAAAGAAAGATAGTAGGGTAAGCAGACCCTGAGGTCCTCTTCCCCATTTAGACAGTTGCCCGGCCCCTCCTGCCTCCTGCCTCTGATTCCCAGCAGTACCTTGGCCGAACTGAAAGAGAACTTTGGAGATGGAGTTTATAACTTCTGTCTGAAGTTATAAACATTCTTCTTTTTTTCATTGTCTCTCTGCCTCTGTTTCTCAGTCTCTGTCTCTTTGTGTCTCTCTGTCTTTGTGTCTCTCTGTCTTTGTGTCTCTCTGTCTTTGTCTCTCTCTGTCTTTGTCTCTCTCTGTCTCTCTGTCTCTCTCTCTCTCTCTCTCTCTCTCTCAACACACACACACACACACACACACACACACACACACACACACACACACCTTTAGAGGTGGAAAGGAGAACCTTAGAAGTTATCTAGTCTAATCTTCTTATATTATAGATGAAAAAACCTGAGGCCACAGAGGGGTTAAATAACTTGACCAAGGTCACACAGATATTAAATGGCAAATTTGGGATTTGAACTTAGACCCTCTAACTCCCAAATTACTAGTAGTCTTTCCTCTGTCTTACAATGTCTCCAGGGGACAAATAGGATCAATCAGTCAATCAATAGGCTTTTATTAAGAACCTACTATGTGCTAAGCATATAGGGGCAGCGAGGTAGTGCAGGGAATAGAATGCCAGGCCTAGAGACAGGAAGACTGATCTTCCTGACTTCAATCTGGCTTCAGACACTAGCTGTGTGACCCTGGGCAAGTCACTTAACCCAGTTTGCCTGAGTTTCCTCATCTGTAAAGTGAGCCAGAGAAGGAAATGGCAAACCACTCCAGTATCTCTGCCAAGAAAACTTCAAATGGGGTCATAGAGTTGGACATGACTGAAACAATTGAACAATAAACAACAATGACAAAAATATGCCAAGCGTTGTGCTAGGTACTGAGGATACAGAGATAAAATCAGAGTAATTTGGGCAGGGGTATAAAGACCAGGAGGATATCATGAACAATTAGGGACATTAAAGGGACATTAAAGATCTTCTAGTCTAGTTTTTAACGTGGGGTTTTAGGGGGTCTATGGATAGATTTCAGAGGGTCTTTGAGCACTTGTTGGGGGAAAATAACATTTTAATTTTCACTAATCTTTGTAAGTCCATGATTTTATTGTATTCATTTAAAACCATTATTATGAGAGGGAAATGTGCATTTACTGAGCACCTACGATGTGCCAAATACTCTGAAATACTCTTTCAAATATGATCTCATTTGATCTTCACGACAATCCCAGGAGGTGGGTGTTATTATTATCCCCATTTTACAGTTCTGGAAACTGAGGTAAGCAGAGGTTGTGATTACCCTGGGGCACACAGCTAATAAATGAGATTTAAACTCAGGTTTCCCTGACTCCAGGACCAGCACTCCATCCATTGTGCTACCAGCTACCTCTAGGAGGGTCCATAGGTTTTCTCAGACTGCCAAAGGGGTTCATGACAACAAAAAAGTAAGAACCTCTGTTCTAGTTCAGCACCTTCATTTTACAGATGAGGAAACTGAACCCAGAGAGGGACAGAGATTTGTCCAAGGTCACATGGCAAATAAGTGATAGAATCAAAACTAAAACTCAGGATTAAGTTCCCCATCCCAGTGTTCTTTCTGCTACGCCACAACATTCCCCAGAGGCAAGCTAGGTGGTACTATGGATAGTGCTGTGTCAGAGAAGCCTGAGTTCAAATTCAGTCTCAGACACTTAACAACTGAGTGATCCTGGGCTAATCACTTAACCTCTTTCAGTCTCAGTTTTGTCATCTGTAAAATGGGGACCATAACAGTACTTACCTCTCAGGGTTGTTGTGAAGATGAAATGAGATGCGATTTGTAAAGCACTTAGCACAGTGCCTGGCACATAGTAGCTTATGTATAAGCTCAATAAATGCTTACTTTCTTCTTCGTTATATGTCTGTAAGAAAAAGCAATGACATTTTTTAAAGTACGGGGAGCTGTAAGCACATAAAAATGTATATATATGTGTATATGTATATATATATACATATACACATACATATACCTCCCTTAATAATGCATCCATATGTATATCTACATGTGCATATATTCAGAAAATCTACATGCATGTATATATGCTTGTGTCTATTCAAACTAGCTTCCCAAAGACTAATCTTCAGAGCGTTTTTTCTTTAAACTCAGCACTGTGGTATTTGTCTACTCTGACCGTATGATAATGAATGATAAAGCTCCTTTATTATTATCACACTGGGTCAGCCCAAGGCCAATACACATAAAAGCCCTTCCTCTCCTTGGACATATCGTGACCCTTAAATCTAGCCCTGAGATCAGCACCGTCAGTGTGATGCCTTACAGGACCCTGGGAGCACATCACAGAAATTCAGGGAAATATCAAGGCATGAGTCACAGAGACGGCAGGAAATGCACTGAAAGAATTTGGAGAATTGCACTAACACATAATAGTGTTATCAGAACTGCAGACTTGAAATGATATGCAAAAGATCTGGTCACTGAAAATGGGTTCCCTGGCAGGTACTGCTGATGACTAGTCAAGAGAAAGGGGTTTCTGGATAAAATCAGCCGGGGGCCCAGTTACTATTCTCCACCCCATCTGTCTAATGTAAAGTGGAATAAACACAAGGCTGGCACGAGGATATCTGAGAATGAGTGTTTAGGCAGGTTTGTAGCTCGGAGGAGCATTCCTTCATTGCTAATGGTATGATGGTCTTTGGAAGACACTGGGATGCATAACCAGTCAGTAGATGCCTGCTCTCTGTGAACTGGAGCCAGCTGGAGCTGCCTTCCAAGAACTGGTTGTTAAATTTCAAAGTGAACATTCATACCTTGGAAATCAGTAAACACTACAAAACTGGACTGCTGCTATTGTTTTATTGGTTATCTAGACTTAAGAAAGCGATGGAGAAAATGTTAATAATGTTAAAAGTGTGTTGGCATACTTTTTTTTTGGTGGAGAACTAGTTTTTAAACATTTACCTTCACTGCCTTAGCTGCCTGAGTATTCTTTGCTCTGACTGATCTGTTCAGGTCCAAAATCCATCTGGCCTGTAAAAAGATCCAAACCCCTAGAACTGTGCCCTAATCATAGCTGGAGAGAAAGGAAGACTTTAGCCTAGAAGTTAATCTAAGTAACTATCCCATACTATGTGACTGAGGAAGAAAACAGAAAGAAAAGGGAGCTGAGAGGCCCATCACTGCTACAGAGACAGATACGATTTCTATTTCTTTACAACCTGGGAGTCTTGGGGTAGTCAAGTTAACTACATGTAGGGCACAGATTTTAGATTTATAGCTAAAAGGGCTCTTTTCATCTCATCTAGGCCAACCCCCTTCATTTTGCAGCTGAGGAAACTGAGGCTCTCATATCACAAAGGTAGGAAATAGGAGAGCTGATACTCAAACTTGGGTCCTTTACCTTCCAATGCAGCTCTCTTTCCACTCTGAGGTGTAGAGTTCATAGTCCTGTAAGAAAAGAGAACGTTCATGCAGCAGAGGAAGATTTGCTGCAGCTGATTAACTCTGTTTCCTTCTGTGGGTAGTTGAAACTCAGGCTATAATTAGGATGAAACATTAGAGTAAATTTAAACAACAATAAAAGCCTGAATATCCTAAGTAGTGAGTTCTGGATAAACATTTCTCCCTCTCCCATGTATAGCAAGGGCGTTCCCTTTACCTTACCAGGCCATGGATTTTACCTCCCTTTCTTTATTTTCCCAAGCTCCAGCCAAAGTAGTTAAACTTTTTGAATGTAAAGTTTAGTCAGGCTTAGCATTCATTCACTTTATCAAAGACACAGAACAGAGGTCAGCAACCTTCTTTAAAAAAAATGTTTAAGAAGAAAAAGTACGGATGTTTACTCCTGGATGCTGGATGTGAAATCTGAGATATGGTTGTTTTGGTTTTTTCCTCCTTATTGCTGCCCATATTTTAGGGAGATTTGCAAACATGCCAACCTCATTGTGTTTGTCTAAAGAAGAGTTTCATCCTCATTTGAGTAGTTGCCCAGAGACCCTACCACGAGACTTGAGTATCATTTCTTTCTATCTTCAAAGCATTTCCCAATCAATGCAGGGTCTCTGGACAAGATTACATTGCTGAGTGATAAAAGAAGACTGAGGTCATAGTTAACGAGGTTGCAAAGTTCAAAGAAATCTCTAAGGCTAAGGTGCAGACCACGTGATTTCCTGAAACTCCTCCTATTCCTCACTTCAAAGGAAGTTTCTTGAGTCAAGACCTTAAAATGAGATGCAGCATATTTTAAAGCCTTGTTACTGAACGGTCTCGACAGTAAAATTAATTTTTTTATTAACTCAAACATTGGATCACTTGGATACCAAATATTTATGAGAACAAATCTACAACCACATAAGATAAATATCCAAATCTCCCCCCAAATGGAAAATGGTTTAATTACCCAATGATTTAATTACACAAAAGTGTAGTATGCTATCATTCTACTTAATTTTGATGTAAGCATAGGATGTCCTAAAATGCAGACTTACTAAGATGTGTGTAGAACTGTCTCACTATCCTCACTGTAAAATCAAACAGGATGGAAAACACTTATTGTTTTGATTCTGACATGCATTTGGATAGACAGTCCATTGAGTTAGTCCACTAAGTATTAACTGAAATCAGTATCTTGGTCAGGTGCTACAGATAGACAGTGACAAAAATGGGAGCAGGGATTGGGCTAGCTTCGGATTTGATCAGTTTCACAGTGGTTCTTTCAGTCATCTTAAGTTCCTCTCCCTTCCCCTCCCCTCCCCTCCCACATGAAAGCTCATGTTTTTAGCATCAATATTTTCCCAGCAATCCTATACAACTGCAAATCCTGCGACACCACCATCTCAGAAGAATAAAAATTGCAAGAAGGCAATGAAAAGACTTATGATGAGTCTCACAGAGAATCATAGAAAAACTAGAAGGGATATTAGAGGTCCTCTAGCCCAAATCTCATTTTACAGATGAGAGAACTGAAGACAGGGGAAATGAAAGGATTTGCTCCAAGGTCTCATTTTGAGTAAGTAGCAGCATCCATATATGAACCCAGTTCCTGTGACTCTACCGTTCAATAGTAACGACGACTTGTTGAGCATAAGAAATGCTATTAACCATATCATCAGTAATATCACTAGAGAACCTCTAAGACCACTTCAAGATTTAATTCTGTTATTTTATGCTCCTGTGCATTTCTGGAAAAAGAATTAGATTGGTCAGGAGGAAGTAAGAAATAAAGGCTAACAGATACTAACCCAATGTTCCCTAGAGCAGAGATTCTTAACCCTATCTTGTGCAACGGACCCCTTTGGCAATCTGGTAAAGTCTGTAGACTCCTGTGGGAACCATAATAATGTGGTTTTTAAAAAAATTTTATAATTGAAGGAAAAGCTAAAATTCAGTTAGAGGTTAGTAAACATAGTTTTGTTTTGTTTTTTGCTCAGTCTATGAGTATTTATTAGGCATCTACTATCTGCCTGGCACTGTGCTAATCAATGGGGGTACAAAAAAAAGACAAAAGACAGTCCCTACATTCAAGGAATTAATAATTTAATGGAACAGTTAAGATTCAAACAACTCTATAGAAACAAAATATCAGGATACGTTAGAGATAATCTCAAAGGGAGAGCACTAGTATTTAGGGGGATTGGAAAGGCTTTTTCGTAGAAGGATTGATCTGGGACTTGAAGGAATCTAGGAGGTGAAGGTGAGGGGGAAGAGCATTCCAGGCATGGGGGACAGCCAGTGAAAAGGCAATAAGCATCCTATGTAAGGAAGAGTCAGAAGATTCGTTCCCCTGGTGGAGGGGAATACAGTTTTTGTTGTTCAGTAGCATCTGATTCTTTGGGATCCCATTTGCGATTTTATTGGTAGAGATACTGGCCTGGTTTGTCATTCTCTGCTCCAGCTCATTTGACAGATGAGGAAACTGAGGCAAACAGAGTTAAATGACTTGTCCAGGGCATTTGGACTGGGGCCTTTCTGACTCTCCACTGGGTGCTCTATCCACTTAGCTGCCCCATAGTAAAGTTTACAAAGACTGAAAAGGTAGGAGGGGTTATTTAGGACTTTTGAACTCCAAATACAGTTTTATTTTTGATCCTGGAGGTGATAGGTCACTGAGGATGATCAAATAGTAAGGGGAAGGGAAGGCAACATGATCATGTTTGGGCTTTAGGAAGATCAATCTGTCAACGGAATAGATGATGGCCTGGGGAGTGGGGAGACTTGAGGCAAAGACACCAAGCAACAGGCTTTAATAGCCCAGGTTTGATGTGATGAGGGCCTGAACTGGAGTGGAGGCCATCAGAAAAGAAAAGGCATCAGTAGGGGGAATGTTATAAAGGTAGAATCAACTTAGGCAACTCACTGGAGATGTGATATGAGAGGGAGTGAAGGAGGAGGCCTATGTTGTGAGCCTGAGTGACTGAGGCATTAGGGTGCCCTTCAGATTTTAGAGTGCAAAGGGACCAAGGTGATTCATTCTTCCCACAAGGGCAGAACCTTTCAGTTAAAAACAAAACAGAATTTAAAAAAAAACAAAAACTTGGGCAGAACTCTCATAGTAAAAACTTCTAAAGTTATTATTTTTAATATATATTAACAAACTACAGAAAGTTCATTTTAAAAAACCAAATTTGGAATGTTTCAGACACCTTGCAGCACAGTTTAAGATGTATTGATCTACCAAGGGTGTGGAACCTGCAGCCTCAAGGCCACACATGGCACTCTAAGTCCTCAAGTGTGGCCCTTTGATTGAATTCAAACTTCACAGACTGAGTCCCCTTAAAAAAAGGATTTGTTCAGTAAAACTTGGACTCAGTCAAAAGACTACACCCAAAGACCTGGAAGGCCACATGTAGCCTTGAGGCTGTAGGTTCCCCACCCGATCTACTCCTTCCTTTCACTGAGAAAACTATAGTGCAATAAAATGATGATGATTAATGATGATAGCTAGCATTTATGTAGTGACTTCTGTGTACCAGGTACTGTGCTAAGTGTAGTCATTACCTCACAACAACCCTGGAAGGTAGGTGTTATTATCCTCATTTTACAGATGAGGAAACTGAGGTACACAGTAAGTATCTGAGATTGAATTTGAATTCCAGTATTTTTGACTCGAAACCCAGTGCTATATCTACTTATATTTCTCATCCATTTATAATATTATTATCTGCTACTTCTAGAAGTCATTTGTCAAGACAAATAAAGGTATTCTTGACTCTTACAATTAGATGGAATATAGTAGATACATTAACAAATAAAGTTCACTTTAAAATTCACACAGAAACAAAGATTAAGCCTAGAAAGGAGAAGTTATCATGATGTGATAACAGTTCCCAATTCAGTGTCCAAATATTATCATCATCAATAGGTATATATTGAACTCACTTCTTGGCACTGGGGATACTGAAAGGCACAAGATGCTTCCCCGGGGATTTAAAAACTCTCTAAACCAAGTCAAGGAATGCTAGAGCAAGAAGACCCCATCATTTTACAGCAAAGAAAATGGAATCTCAGAGAAAAGGAAGCAGTTTGCTCAAGGTCACACAGCTATCTAGGCAGTGGCAGACCATGACTGGAAACAACTTAGGTCTCCCAATTTCTAGGCCAATGTTTCTCATGGTTTGGGTAAAGGAGAAACAGGCCTTGAACATGAAAAGATGAGCCCCATTGCGTAGATTTAGAGCTGAAGGGGCCTTAGAAACCATCAGATCCAATCCTTTTATTTTCAAGGTTAAGAAACAGGCTTAGACTTGTTCTTGGTCACAGCTAGCAAGTGAAAAGGGGATATTTGAACTCTCCTCTTTGAATACACACTCCTACCTCCTAACCTTGGCATTACAATCTCTCTCCCTACCTTGCCACAGAACTGGAGTGCTCAGCCCCCAAACTTTGGCCTCTTAGTTACCCAGCTTCTTTCAAGCCTCAGCTTAAATCCCATTCTCTGTGGGAGGCCTTTCTCCATCATCCTAGCTGGTAATACCTCCCCCTTTCAGATAACTCTCCTAAACTCCACAAATAGCTTGTGCATACCTAGATTTGTACCTGTTATCTCTTCCATTAAAATGTAGATTCCTGCAGGGCAGTAACTACGGAGTTCTTTGGTTTTGCTTTTAGCTATTCTGCCCACATCCTCATTAGCACAATGCATGGCATATAAATAAATTCTTGTTGAACCAATGCAACCCTTCCTGATTCCAAGTCCAACCCTCTGCCCACATGCTGCTTCTCATTTGTACCATGCTCACCTTTGTACGACTTGGCATTTTTTCCAGTAGTTCTGGAATTAGACTTGAGTACAAATCACATCTCTGCTCTGCATTTTCTGAGTAACTTTAGGCAAATCGCTTTACAACTCTGCAGCCCTCAGTTTCCTTCTCTGTAAAAATTAAGGGATTAGACAAGATGACCTCGGAGGTCTCTTCTAGCTCTAATTCTGTGATCCTATTTTGATTTGAGCTGGGACATTTCTTCAAATTGATCGTGAATTTGCCTGTCATATTGAAAGACAGGGAGAGAAAATCAGACCCTTGTTAGAAACCGTAGGTCAGGCTGTGAGATCAAGGAGCAACAGTAAAATTAAGCTAGAGATGTGGCTTCATTTAGAAAGAATGTAGGACTCTTCTGAACTTGGCAAACATTAACCCTTTCATCCATGCGGAGTTTTCCAAAATTTTGTTCTAGAGCATTAACACTGCCCTTCCTCACACTGCCCTTCAAGGTAGACCCTGTTTTTTGTGATTGTTATCGTTACAGTTTAAATTTTTGCTTGGTTTGTATGTCAAAGGATCTAATTTTTCTTTCTGGCTCCCATGAAGATCTGCACTTAAACTGGTTTTACAGCTTAGGAATAGGAGCAGAATGGACGGTGAGAGAGCAAGAAATAATTAAAACCAGATTAATTAATTTAAATAATTAAAACCAAGGCTTGGCACAGCACTCTACACACAGTAGGTACTTACTACCTATTTAGTGAATGAATCCAATAATAATCTTTTCTCTGAAAACTTGTCTTATGCATCCTTTAAAAAATATGTCAATCTGGAAGTTTGAAGATTTGGGCCATTTTTTCTTTTTTAATTAACTTATTTTTAGTTTACAACATTCAGTTCCACAAACTTTTGAATTCCGAAGTTTCTCTCCCTTGGTCCCCTTCCCCCCTCCCTAAAACAGCATGCAATCTGTTATATGCTTCACATATACATTCACATTAAGCAATTTTCACATTAGTCATGTTGCAAAGAAGAATTTTGATCAATGAAATGAACCACGAGAAAGAAAAAACAAAACAAAAAAGAAATAGAGCAAACAGTATTCTTTGATTTGCATTCAGACTCCATAGCTCTTTCTCTGGATGTGGACTGCATTTTACATCATGAGCCTTTTGGAGTTGTCTTGGAACCTTGCATTGCTGAGAAGAGCCAAGTCTATCAAAATCAGCCATAGTACAATGTAGCTGTAAGTGTGTACAATGTTCTCCCAGTTTTGCTCCCCTAATGCAGCATCAGTTTATAGAAGTCTTTCCAGGTTTTTCTGAAGTCTGCTTGCTCATCATTTCTTATAGCACAATAGTATTCCATTACATTCATATATCACAACTTGTTCAGTCATTCCCCAATTAATGGGTATCTCTCAATTTCCAATTCTTTGCCACCATGAAAAGAGCTACTATAAATATTTTTGTACATGTGGGTTTTTTCCCATTTTTATAGTCTCTTTGGGATACACACCTATAAATGGTATTTCTGGGTCAAAGGGTATGCACATTTTTATAGCTCTTTGAGCATAGTTCTAAATTGTTCTCCAAAATGGTTGGATCAGTTCATAACTCCACCAACAATGAATTAGTATTCCAATTTTCCCACATCTTGCCCAGCACTTATCATTTTCTTTTTTTTATTATATTAGCCAATCTGACAGGTGTGATGTAGTCCCTCGGACTTGTTTTGACTTGTCTTACTCTAATCAATGGTGATTTATAGCATTTTTTCATATGACTATAGATATCTTTAATTTCTTCCTTTGAAAACTGTTTGTTTATATCCTTTGACCATTTATCAATTAGGGAATGACTTGTATTCTTAAATTTGACTCAGTTCTCTATATATTTGAGAAGTGAGGTCTTTATCAGAGACACTAAAAATTCTTTCCCAGTTTTTTGCTTCCCTGCTAGTCTTGATTGTATTAACTTTGTTTGTATAAAGACTTTTCTATTTAATGTAATCAAAATTATCCATTTTGCACTTCATATGCTTTCATAATGTTCTTTATCTCTTGCTTGGTCATTAATTCTTCCTTTCTCCATAAATCTGACAGATAAAGTATTTCTTGCTCTCCCAGTCTGCCTGTAGTATCAGCCTTTATATCTAAATCATGTACCCATCTGGACTTTATTTTGGCATACAACGTAAGGTATTAGTCTATGCCAAGTTTCTGCCATAAGTTTTTGTCAAGTAATGAGTTCTTACCCCAGAAGCTGGAGTCTTTAGGTTTACCAGATCTGGGCCATTCTTGAATGTTATCTAAAGGCAAAGGCTGGGGAACACGAAAACTTCAGAGCTTTCTGGGAGGAAATAATAGATTCAGATCTGGAAGGTACCTTAGGGACCATCTAGTCTAACTCCCTCATTTTACAGATAAGGAAACAAGTTTAAATGACTTACCCAAAGTGACATGGATAGTAAGTGACAGAGCCAGGATTCAAATCTTGGTCATCTGATGCCAAATTCATCGGTCATGCCAATGCACCACAACGACAATTCACAGAGGCAGAGGACCCCAAATTATAGTGCTAGAAGAGACTTTAGAAAACATCTCATCCTCCTATTTTGCAGAGGAGGAAACTGAGGCCAATAAAGAATGTGCGCTTCTCATTATATATCCAGGGCCAAAATTTGACATGCTTAAATATTATTTTGTGAATGTTTCCTTACTAATTCATGAAGTCGCACTCTTTTTTCCTGACATATTCACATACAGCTGGACATTCCTTCCCTGATTTTGCTTCCTCACTTATTTCCTTGGCATGATAGATTTACCTATGTCTTACTCTCAGATTTACTAAGATCACTTTGAATCATAAACTTAATCTCCTAAGTGATGCCACACCTCCCAGCCTGAGGTCAATTTAATCCAACAAGCATTTCTAAAGTGCCTTTTTTGCATAAGGCATCATATTAGGAGTTAGGATGAAGTATAGAGATGGAAAAAAAATTGAACTCCCCACCCTCCCCTACCCCCAATCAAGGAGCATTTTTCTCCTAGGGGGCGGTGACATATACACAACAAGGCTAATTCCAGGTTGATTGTGATAGGAGTAAAGGTGAAATCCAGACAGCACTTTATAAAAGTTGAGAAGGGAGAACATGCTTTTACCTGGGTCATTAAGTGGACAGGTGAGGAACGGTCTGGGAAGACTTGATGGAAAGGTAACTCCTGAGCTGGACCTTGAAAAAAAGAAGATTCTGGAAAGCAGAAATGAAGAAAGTGCATTCTGGGCATGGAGGTGACATCAAATTATCATATAGAGATTCAGAAATAATTAGTAATCCAATCCAGCTGAAATGAAGACTATATGTACGGGAAAAGAATGTGAAATAAGCCTAGAAAGGTAAGTTGGAGTCAAATCATAGCAGGTTAAAGAGTTTATATTTTATCCTAGAGTTAATAACTAGAGATGCTTTTTAGCAAAAGAGCAAAATCGGCAGGCCTGTGCCTTGAGTTAGGGGATAGGTGGCAGTTCTCCGCCCTCGGTATAGGGACTGGGCCTGTGATCTCATTAGTATAAGGAACTCAGCATGCCTAAAATATTATTCATTTTCTCTCAGTCCTTCCCCTCTTCTGAATGTTCTCATTACTGTCCAGGGCATTATGAACCTTTCAGTCACCTAGGCTCACAGCCTCAGCGGCATCCTGCACTCATCACTCATTTTCATCCCATATATCCAATCCAATGTTGAATCACATTTCCATCTCCCCCCCAACCCCTCCCCTTGCTGCAAACTTTGGAAAAGAGAACCAGAAGAAAGTGGAATGAGTTCTCTTTCCTCCTTTTATAGACCACAGAGGGAATGGATCTTCCCAACTAGAGGCCACCTACTCATTCTTAGTTGCTTTGGTGTAACCTTTTTTACTGGACTCCATTCATTTTTTTTATCCTAGCAAAGCAAATGTTGCTCGGTAAAGAGCCAGGGCCTGTGTCCCCGTGGGAAGTGCCCCAGCTGAGTAAATCAAGGATTTCCTTGATTACCCCTGCTACATATTTACAAAGTAAAATAAAATTAAAATATTAAAATAAAATAAAAAGGGGGAAGCAGTAATAATTTGGGAGATTAGGAAAGGCCTCTTATAAAAGGTAGCACTTGAGCTAAACCATAAAGGCAAATAGGGAGTTCCAGAGGGAAAGATGAGGCAGCTGAGTGGTGAAGTGGGTAAGGCACTGTGTTTGGAATCAAGAAGACCTGAGTTCAAATCTGACCTCAAACACTTACTAGTTGTTTGACCTTGGGCAGGTCACTTAACTCCTATTTGCCTTAGTTTCTTCATCTGTAAAATGAGCTGGAGCAGGAAATGGCAAACCACTCTAAGTTTTCTTTGCCATGAAAATCCCATGAACAATGTTCATGGGGTCATGAAGAGTTGCACGCGACTGAATGACTGAACAACAAGAGGTAAAGATACAGAAGAAAAGTATTTCAGACACGGGAGACAGTCTCTGCAAAGGCAGGAACTGAAATACCATGTATAGAAAATAGCAAATAGGGGAGTTTGGTTAGAAGCAGAGAATGAAAGGAATTAATATTTCTGAAAAGGTAAGGTGGAGTCAGATGTAAAAAGTTTTGGGGGCTGCTAGGTGGTATAGTGACTATGGTACCAACTCTGGAGTAAGGAAGATCTGAATTTAAATCCTGCCTCAGACACTTATTACCTGTGTGACCCTGGGCAAGTCACTTAACCCTGAGAGAGGTTCACAATATATCCTATAGGCAATAGAAAATGACTAGTGTTTCCTGAGCAAGGTGAGGAAGGGTTGCAGGAAAGGTGACAATCATATACCTGTGTTTTAGGAATATTAATTTGGCATCTGAGTGAAAGATGTATTGGAAAAAGGGAGAGACTAAAGACAAAGAGACCAATTAGGAGGCTATCACATTAGTCCAGGCAAAATGTTATGAAAGCCTAAACTACTATGGTGACTGTGTGTACAAGGTCAGTTATGTACATATGGTGATGATCATTAAAAATACCTATAGAGGGAACTACATGTACATATTTATAACAGCTCTTTCTGTGGTGGCAAGGAATTGGAAATTGAGGGGATGTCCATCAATTGGGGAATGACTGAACAAGTTGTGGTATATGAATGTAATGGAACACTACTGAGCAAGCGGATTTCAGAAAAGCATGGAAAGACTTACAGGAACTGATGCAAAGTGAAGTTAGCAGAACCAGGAGAACATTGTACACAGGCTCAGCAACACTGTGCAGTGATCTACTATGAATGACTTAGTTCTTCTCAGCAATACAGTAATCCAAGACAATCCAATCTAAGTCCAAATCTCTCATGATGGAAAATGCTCTCCATATCCAGAGAAAGAATTGTTGGGTCTGAATGCAGATCAAAACATACTATTTTCACTTTATTTTTTGTAGTTCTTGTGGCCTGTTTCTTCTTTCACCACATGACTAATATGAAGATATGTTTTACATAATTGCACAGATATAACCTATATCAAATTGCTTCCTGTCTTAGGGAGGAAGGGAGGGAGAAAATTTGGAACTCAAAATTTTTAAAAGATGAATGTCAATGGAAGTGCCATACTAACGCATAATTTGAATAGTTCTTCTGTCTCTGTCAGGTAAACAAAATCTGGTAAATTTTAATATTCATTCGAATCTCCAACTGTAATGAATTCATCAAGTGAAATGAATTTGATATAGCAAAGCATGATTGTACACAAAAAGTTAATGTTAAAAATTGTCTTTACATGTAATTGAAAAAAATAAAATATTATTTTAAAAATGCCTGTGGGAAAAGTTCACTCATTCAGATTCACTGGGAAAGAAAGCACAGTATGGATCAGTGAAAAGCTGAATTGCAGATGACTTTTGTTTGTTTGTTTTGACCAGACCTGTGATTTCACTGGGCCAGGGATTTCTGTTGGATCTACCATTGTAGATATTAACCTGTTCTGCAGTTCAGAGTCTTAGAGAACTGTCTGAGGCAGTGAATGGTTAATTGGCTTGCCCAAGGTCACATGGCCAATATGTATTAGAAGTGGGAGTTGAATCTAGCTTTTCCTAGCTCTGAGCCTCACTGTTCACTCCTTCTCCTGCCTTATACTCAGAATATTTTTAATGAGTATGCATAGAGACTTGGGCAAGTTTAACAAAAGATCATCTAATAAAAACCTTTAGCACACTTGATTTAATGCATAGATTAGGCTTATTTATAGTTGATCTATTAATTGTACACAAAATGATATTTATTAATTGTTTGAAAAGATGTTTCCTTTAAGTAGAATAAACATTGTTCTTGTAAGCTATTTGTAACCTGGGTTTGAACATGTCTTTTGGATGCTGCTTATGTTATAATACCAGATGGATGGATAGAATGATCACTTGAGTGCCTAAATGAGAAGTGAAACTGGAGAGCTTTGGAGAGGACAAAGTCTTGATTCCTGCTTTGAGAGAAGACATATGAATCATACTATCTATAGGGAAAGAGACCCATGGAGAAAGAGAAAAGACTTTGGAAGGCAGACATGTTGAAGAAAGTAAAATCCTCAATATGTCTCATTTCCAATTTGCCTCCTTAAAGGCTTTAGAATTTGCCCTTGGGGGAGGTGAGGCACTCTTTCTTCATTCAGCTGAGATATCTTACTTCCAGTGGGAGAGTTCATTTACTCTATGTATTGTTAGGCATATTCTAATCTGTTATAAAGTTCCCTATTGTTTTTGTTATTTGCTTGGATAAATAGGTTCATTTGCTATTCACTATTTGTGACGGTTTTTCTTGTAACTAGCACTTAGTGAGAAGGAGCCAAGTCTTTGCTTGTAAGCCTGGGGTTATCCTTTCAACTTTGAGGGATACAGACCAGAAAAAGGGCTTAAACCTAAAAGTAATTATTCCTCTAGACTAACAATATTAAGGAGGTGGGGCAGATTGATATAATTTCTAATCCAGCATCCCCTTGACGAGGCAGATTGAGCAACTAGCCTCACAGTCCTTTTTCCTAATCTCTTTCAGGGAAGAATCAGTTTCTCTTAGATAGAGATGAAAAAGATTCCGTAGATATCTATCGGTTCCTCCACTCAGACCACATTTTGACAATCCATGTGAATATATATGGTCCACATGGGTGGTACATACACTTTACATAATTTAAAATAATTTTCCTGGCAAATTCTTTCTTCATGGATCATAAAGATAAGATGCAATTCTTGTTTGAACTATCATACCACTCCCAATTAATAGGCTCTAAATTAATGAAGTTTCACCCTATAAATAGTTCTTCACACATAAGATTAAATTTTTTGCATATGCATTTACCTACTCTTAACCAGTAGTATTCTATTGTCTGTAACAGTGTGAAATGAACCACTCTGGATCAGTTTGCTTCCTGATGTGTTGAGGATAAGGTTCTCTCTCATTCTTAGACCTAGTCTAGCACCTTCTCCTTTCTTCCTCCTCTCTCCTAATATCTAGGTCTCTAGATTTTAGTAAATGCCAATACAGAATGCCTTTGAGGTTGGTTAATCAAAGCAGAAAGAGAAGGGAGGAGAGCAGGCAGGAGACCAGGTTATATTGGACCAAGGAAAAGTGGTCTGTGGCCATAAAATAATGAACGAGTTTTCTATAAGTATCTGGTAAACTGTCTCTGAGGGAATTTCAAATAAGATATTAAAGGAAATGTCATTTGACACATACAGCACCATTTGACTATATATCAAATTTTGTATGATCTTGTGAGTGGACCATTTTGAGGGGGACAATATTCCAATGAGATGTTCAAATTTTGGTACATTTGCTAAAAGTTCAGCCTCGTTACTACGTAGTCACATATCAAAAAAATCTTTAAAAATGGTTATTGTCCTTCTTCCTTCATTATGTAAAAGGGCCTATATCATCACAAGGGTGATGTCGTGACTTGTGAGTGAATTGGATTTGAGTGAGGAAGAGCAGCATAAGGTTGTCAGCCTCAATCTCTCCTCCAGAATCATCAGAGTCCAGTGGCAAGACAAAAAAAAGAGCCTCATCATCATCTTTCAAGAAATTACCAAGGAAAACTGCCCTGATATACTAGAACCAGAGGGCAAAATAGAAATTGAAAGAATTAACTGAACACCACCTGAAAGAGATTCCAAAATGAAAATTCCCTAGAATATCACAGCCAAATTCTAGAGCTCACAGATCAAGGAGAAAGTACAGCAAGCAGCCAAAAAGAAACAATTCAAATATCATGGAGTTACTGTCAGGATTGCATAGGATTTGGCAGCTTTCACATTAAAGAACCAGAGAGCTTGGAATATGATATACTGAAAGGCAAAGGAGTTAGAATTACAATCAAGAATCACTTACTCAGCAAAATTGAATATAGTCTTTCAAACATTCCTAATTAAAAGGCCAGAGCAGAAAGAAAGAAAAAGACCAGACCTCCAAATAGAAGACTCATGAGAAACACAAAAAGGGAAAAAATAAATAAGGAAAAAAAAAACATAAGAGATTCAATAAGGTTAAATTGCATATATATCTATATGGCAAGAAAATATTTATAACTCTTAGCAACTTTATTGCTATAAGGGCAATTAGAAGGAGTATACATAGAAAGTGGGTGTGGATAGAAGATGACTTTGATGGGATGATGCCCCAAAAAACAAAATGAAAGGGTGAGAAAGAAGATTGCACTGGAAGAAGGGGGAGGGGGAGATTGAATGGGGTAAATTATCCCACACAAACAAGGCATGAAAGAACTATTATAATAAAGGGAAAGATGGGGGAGGGGTGAGGCAGGCAAAGCTTAAATCTTACTCTCATCAAAATTATCTCAAAAAGGGAATAACATACACACTCAGTTGAATACAGAAATAGATCTTACTCTATAAGGAAGTAAAAAGGGACAGGGATGATAGGAGTGGTGGTACCTAATAAAAGGGAAGATGAATTGGAGGAGGTGGTGATCAGAAGTAAAATACTTATGAGGAGGAAAAGAGTGAGAGTGAGAGAGAAAGGAATAAACAAGGGGAGAATAAAATAGAGGAAAAAACATAGTGAGTCATCAGTAACTATAAATGTGATTGGGATGAACTCATCCATAGAATGGAAGTGGATAAGAGAAAGGATTCTTTACAAGAAACACATTAGATGCGGAGAGACACACATAGGGTAAAGGTAAGGGGCTGGAGTAGAATCTGTAATGCTTCAGGTGAAGCAAAGAAAGCAGGGGCAACAATCACGATGTCAGACAAAGCAAAAACAAAAATAGATCTAATTAAAAGAGATAAGAAAGGAGATTGTATCTTTCTGAAAGGTACCATAGACAGTGAAGTAATGTCAATATAAACACATATGCGTCAAATGGTATAGCATCTAAATTTTTGAAGAAGTTGAATGAGTTACAGGAGGAAATATACAATAAAACTATACTAGTGGGGGACTTCAACTTTCCCCTCTCAGAACTAGATAAATCTAACCAAAATAAACAAGAAAAATGTTAGAGGTAACTAAAATTCTGGAAAGTTAGATATGATAGATCTCTAGAGAAAACTGAAAGGGAACAAAAAAGGAATATACCTTTCTCAGCAGTATATGGTACCTACACAAAAACTGATCATGTATTAGGACATAAAAATCTCACAACCAAATGAAGAAAAGCAGAAATAGTAAATGCATCCTTTTCAGCTCATAACACAATCAAAATTACATTCGATAATGGACAATGGAAAGATAGATTAAAATTAATTGGAAATTAAATAATCTAATTTTTTTAAAGTGGATTAAAGAACAAATCATAGAAATAATAATTGCATTAAAGAAAATGACCATAATGAGACAACATACCAAAATTTATGAGATGCAGCCAAAGTGATACTTGGGGGAAATTTATGTTTCTAAATGCTACATCAATAAAATAGAGAAAGAGCAGATCAGTGAGTTGGGCATGCAACTGAAAAAACTAGAAAAAGAACAAATTAAAAAATTCCTAACTAAACACCAAATTGGAAATCCTGAAAATCAAGAGATATTAATAAAATTGAAAGTAAGAAAATTATTGAACTAATAAATAAAACTAGAAGCTGATTTTATGAAAAAACCAATAAAATAGATAAACCATTGGTTAATTTGATTTAAATAAAGGAAAGAAGAAAACCAAATTACTAGTATCAAAAATGAAAGGGGTGAATTCATTACCAACGAAAAACAATTGTTAGGACCTATTTTGCCTAATTATATGCCAGTAAATCTGACAACCTAAACAAAATGGATGAATAATTATAAAAAATATAAATTACCCAGATTAACAGAAGAAATAAAATACTTAAATAACCAATCATAGAAAATTAAATTGAACAATCCATCAATGAACTTCCCAATAAAAAATTCCCAGAGCCAGATGGATTCACAAGCAAATTGTACCAAATATTTAAGAAATAATTAATCCCAATACTTTATAAACCATTTGAAAAAATAGGCAATGAAGGAGTCCTACCGAATTCCTTTCATGACACAAATATAGTGCTGACACCTAAAACAGAAAGAGTCAAAACAGAGAAAGAAAATTATACACCAATTTTCCTAATGAATATTGATGCAAAAATTTTAAATAAAATATTAGCAAACAGATTAAAGCAATATATCACAAGAATCATACACTATAACCAGGTGGGATTTATGTCAGGAATGCACAGTTGGTTCAGTATTAGGAAAAACTCTCAGCACAATTGACCATATCCATGACAAAACCAACAGAAATTATATGATTATCACAACAGATGCAGAAAAATCCTTTGACAAAATACAATACCCATTCCCATTAAAAATACTAGAGAGCATAGGAATGGTGCTTACCTTAAAACGATAAGCATATTGATCTAAAACCACTGGCAAGCATTATCTATAATGAGCATAAGCTAGAAGCCTTCCCAATACAACCAGGGGTGAAACACAGATGCCCATTATCACCACTTTTATTCGATGTAGTACTAGAAATGTTAGCCAAAGCAATAAGAGAAGAAAAAAGAAATTGAAGGAATTAGAATTGGCAACAAGTAAAAAAATCTCTCACTCTTTGCAGATGATATGATGTTAGAGAATCAACTAAAAACTACTTGAAATTATTAACAATTTTAGCAAAGATGCAGGATACAAAATAAATCATCAACATAATTTTAATGCATACATTTTAAAAATGTATTTTTTATTTTATTTAAAAATGTATCCAATTATAGTCAACAAGAAGTGATGAGATTCTGTGTTCCCTGGATCTTTCAATCTATTGTGTGATGGTAAAGATGTCATCCCCTATAAATATCACTTGCTTTTCTGATTCCTATAATACCCTTATCATTAATCATACCCTTAATGGGTGTGGAAATTTCTCTCAAAAAAATTTTATATAGATGGAAAGAGACTTAGAGGTTAGTAGATGCTGGTGTTCTCTTGCTTACCTTTTTAAGTGTTAATAAGGTATGAAATTATTATTATTTTTATTGAAATGGATGGTTAGTTAAGCCCCTTGGTAGTCATTAAGCTCCTTTGATTTTATAAAGCACATTTTTTATTGATTTCCATACACCTGACTTGGTAAAAATAAATGCTATTATCGCCTGCACGGTCACACACACAAAGATTAAATTTAGAGGATATTAATAAACAGTAAATACAAGGCCCTCAAAGATTAACTCAGCCACGTCCTTAGCAATGACTTGGCTATAACACAGTATGAGTGTTTAAAATTGCCTTGGGTGGAGGCCCTGACAGGAAGGAAGCATCGGATGCCGCTGGAACACATCTTTGTTGGAGCAGCAGCTAATGAGAAAGGTCATTAATTCAAGCACACTGACTGTTTTGAAATGAGTTTTGAACCTTTCTTTTGTGATCCTTGGTTCAGAACCAGTCATTCAGGTTAACAAATGTGTTGCAGAAACATTCACCTCCTTTTTCTTTCTCCCTCCCCCACAATGGAGAGCAGAAAGCTTGCTTCAGCTCTTACCACTGTTATGGTAAGAATGATGGTGGAAGGTATGAGTGTTTCCTTTCTATTTATAGGCTCTGGGATTTCCTGGAATGAAATGAAATACCAATAACTTTCTTAGCAAGGATTGAATATTTTTATTTCCTTCTTGCAAATTCACTTCTACATGTTTCAATTGGCTCATTAACCAATCACATTATCAGTGCTTGGGATTCCCAGTGTTGGGGCATTTGAAATATGGGTAAACTTGTTCTCCAGCATTTGGAGGGTCCTTCAGGACCAAATCAATGACAGAAAATGTAGAAAACCTCAAAAAATGTTCAGAGATTTTGGGTGTAGAGTCTGCTGACAAATCTATTTCTCCTCCCAGGAAGAATTGACTTTTATTTGGAACAGTAATTGCAGTAACAGCAGACTTTCTGCCACAAGCCTGGCAGAAAGACAGAGAGAACTGGGTCAGGAAGAGACTAGGAATTTATTAAAGATCTGAGCTTGTATTTTTGGTTTTCCCTATTGACTAGAAAGCTTTATTCCCATATCTGTGGCATGTTCCACTGTGGGAGCCCAAAGTTCTGAGAATAAACCTTTGGGAAAGGCTGGGTCCACCCTTTGGGGATAGGGAACTAAAGAGAGGAAGGGGAGGGGGAAAGGGAAAAGGGATGGGGCTGGTTGTCTTCCTGTGTTTGGCTGACCTTTGCTTATGTTTAAGAGAATATCAAACTTGTTGTTATTAAATCAGTAGCAGAAGAGGGTTTGGAGTCAGATTGCTTTGTTGCATGTTATTTGTTCTCTGCAAAGGCCCTCATCTCTCCTGGAGGCACCCAGCTCATTTCTAAAACTTCTATTTTAAATGCTTACATATTTTTAAATCAGCTGCTTGATAAAAGTACTATACTGATGTGGTAGGGTATAGTGGGAAGAGTATGTGGTCAGCAGAGACCTAGATTTGAATTTTGCCAACACTTACAGGTTGTGATGTTGGACAAGTGACATAACCTTTTTACAGGTGTAGCTAGGGTGGAGTGACCCAAACTTTGACTGAGGTTACTAAAATTTAGAAGGTGCTGACAACATTCACAGTTGCAGAAACAATCAAGCTCAGTGCATAGTTAGCAAGAATAATTAGTTATAATAAGAAATTGTCAGATAGAGCACTTCTTTCCTAATGGCAGTGTTCTAGGTAAGTTTTGGGGCAGCAATGGATAGATCACCAGCGCAGGAGTCAGGAGGCCCTGAGTTCAAATCTCACCTCAGACACTTGATACGCACTAACTGTGTGACGTTGGGCAAGTCACTTAACACCAATTGCCTCATCCTGGGTCATCTCCAATCATCCTGACAAATATCTGATCATTGGATTCAGATGTTCTGGAGAAGTGAGGCTGGTGACCTGCACAGCCCTCCCTCCCTCAAAACAAAGTCAAGTGCAAGTCATGTCATCATTTCTCTGATGTCATGGTCTTCTTCGGCAATAAAGAACAAACACACATTCTAGATGAGTTCTACCCTCATTGCTTCTCCGCACCAGACATTTCCCTGCAGTAGTCTAATGGCCTGGTGGTCTCTGACTCTTCTTCTCCAGCAGAGGGCAATGTACAGGATTCTCCTCTACCCTTGACTTAATTACCCAAGCCAATTATTACCAGTATTGCTAGTTACAGCTCAGCTTCTGTGACTCTTTGTTTCTTCATCTGCAAAACTGAGATGATAACAAATGCTTTGTAAACCTGAAGGTGTTATAGACATCGACAGGAGATCAGTGTCTAGGTTCTTCTGCTGTATTTTACCTTGAGGATAGATGCATGAGTATCTCCCAAAGCATGAGAAAAGGGAACATCTTTACTGACCCAGGACAAACTTCTAGCAAGTGTAAGAGGCTGTATCCATGAGCAGATACATGTACAAATAGAAATCTGCAATTTAGAAGGAATGAGTGCTCACAGATTTCTTTTAAAGTTACGCCTCCCGCACACAAGCATTTTAGATCTAAAGATTTACATGATAAGAAATATGCTATCTGGTTTTACTTTTTTTTTTTTTTTTACACCTGAACATCTCTTTTAGTTCTTTCCAAAATGGTTCATTGTCCCAATCTCTTTCTTTTAAAAAAGTTTTATTGATATATTTCATTTTTTAATCTCAATTTCAAAATATATCCTTCTCTTCCATTCTCATTGAGCTATCCTTTGTACCAAAGAGTATAGAAGTGAGAAAATGCAGTTCAGCAAAATTAACTAACACAGTAATTGAGTCTGGTAGTGTTTGCAGCATTCCATGACCAAAGCTTTGCACCTCTGCAAACAAGGGAGAGAGATGTCATGGCTAATTTCTGATGTCCTTACTAGATGACCTCCATGGGCCTTTCTAGCCCTAAATCTATGATGTTAAGAAGGCTTATTATGAAAAGGAAAGTAGAGCAGTCAGTTTCTTTGGGATAGACCACTCCCCATATTTTTAACAATGATTCTGTAATAGCTCATTTTTCAATGATTAAACTCTGCTCATCTCTTATTGGGCTCATTCGAGTTTCTCTGGGCCTCTCTCCATGCACCAGGCAGCCAGAACATTCTACAGCTCAGCTAAAAAACCCAGAACAATAGAATAGTCCAATGTAGCCTTTCACTATATAGCTACACAACATCACTGGGAGAGGATTGTTCTGTTGTGGTGGATTAAAGGATGCCCAAGTTAGTCTAAGTTCAAGGGTGAGGGAGAGTTTGGTGAAGAGATACATCAAACTCAACAGGAAAAGCTATGAAGATGGGGAGGGGTTGTTCAGAGGGAGGATCATAGCAGAGAGAAAATAGTTGAGAGCAAAACAAACTTCAACTCTGGAGGGTAGATCCTGAAGGAGGGGTTAAAATCAAAAAAGAACTATAAATTAAAGGGTATCTACTAATTGAGGAGCAGCTGAACACATTTTGTATATGAATGCAATGGGATATTATTACTCTATAAAAAATGGCTAAGATGTATTTTCAGAGAACCCTGAGAAGACTTCTTTGTTGGTTTAAAATATTTTTCATCTCTAGAATGGTCCTGGCCAAGTATATATGACCTTGGGCAAGTATGTATGACCTTGGGCAAGTCACTTAATCTCTGAATGCTCTAGGCAACTTTCTTTTTTTCAAAAATTATTTATTTTAGTTTTCAACATTCAGTTCTTTAAGATTTTGAATTCTAAATTTTCTCCCCCTCCCTCTCCTATCCTCTCCCCAAGATGGTGTGCAATCTGATACAGATGCATTCACATTAAACATTTGCACATTAGTCATGTTATAAAGAAGAATTTGAACCAGTGGGAGAAACCATAAGAAGGAAGAAACATAAAAAAAAAAAGAGAGAGAGGGAGAGTAAATAGCATGCTTCACTCTGCATTCAGACTCCATAGTTTTGGTTTTTTTTCTGGATGTGAATAACATTTTCCATCATGAGTCTTTTGGAGTCATTTTAGATTCTTGCATAGCTGAGAAGAGCTAAGTCTATGAAAGTTAGGTCTCTCACAATGTTGCTGTTACTGTGTACAATGTTCTTCTGGGTCTGCTCACTTCACTCAGCATCAGTTCATGTAAGCCTTTCCAGGATTTTCTGGTCTGCCAGTTCATAATTTCTTATGGAACAATAGTATTCCATTACATTCATACACCACAACTTGTTCAGCCATTCACCAATTGATGGGCATCTTCTCAATTTCCAATTCTTGGCCACCACAAAAAGAGCTGCTATAAATATTTTTGTACATGTGGGTTCATTTCCCATTTTTATCTCTTTGGGATATACCCCTAGGAATGGTATTGCTGGGTCAAAGGATATGCACAGTTTCATAACCCTTTGGACGAAGTTCCAAATTGCTCTCCAGAATGGTTGGATCATTTCACAACTCCACCAACAATGCATTAATATCCAATTCTCCCACATCTCCAGCATTTATTATTTTCTTTTTTTTTCATATTAGCCAATCTGACAGGTGTGATGTGGTCTCTCAGAGTTGTTTTGATTTGGATTTCTCTAATCAATACCGATGTAGATCATATTTTCATATGATTATATATATCTAATTTTTTCATCTGAAAACCGCCTGTTCATATCCTTTGACCATTTATCAGTTGGGAAATAATTTGTATTCTTATAAATTTGACTCAGCTCTCTATATATTTGAGAAATGAGACCTTTATCAGAGACACTGGTTGTAAAAATTGTTTCCCATCTTTCTGCTTCCCTTCCAATCTTAGTTGCATTGGCTTTGTGCAAAAACATTTCAATTTAATATAATTAAAATTATCCATTTTGCATTACATAATGTTCTCTATCTCTTCTCCATAAATCTGACAAGTAAACTATTCCTTGCTCTCCTAATTTGCTTACAGTATTGACCTTTATATTTAACTCATGTACCCACTTGGATTTTATCTTGGTAGATGATGTAAGATGTTTCTAGGCAACTTTCTAAGACTGAGTTGCAGAGAAGGGGCCTATTTGTATTCTTAGAATGAGTTTATTAATCAGGGAGTTTTTGTATCAGTGAAATAACAATATCTATTCTTATACCTACTTTTAACATGCATGATTTTATTTTGTATTACATTTCTTCCAAGATAGCAAACATAGCATTGCACAGTGTAGAAAGGCTTCATATTTGGAGTCAGAGGTCCTGGGTTCCTATGGATCACCTTTGTCATCTTGGTTAAATGATATAACCATACAACATCTCTAGCCCTCGTTTCCTCACGCAGAAAATGATGGGCATGGATAAATTGGCCTCTGCAGATCCTTTCAGCTCTAAATCTATGATGCTATGAGCTTTTTGGGGGGACTTTGGGAAAGTTACATAACCCCTTGGATCCTCAATTTCCTTCTCTGTAGGGGTTACACTAGAAGATTTGAGGTCCCTTCCATCTCTAAATCAATGAACCCATGTTCCAAGCACTAGTTTGCATTTTAAAAGCCCTACTGTATGCGAGTAAGCTGAACTTGGAAAGAAAATAACAGTTAAATGTCATAACCTGAAATAACCACATATTTTTCCCACACTAAAAAATCACTAAACAGCCAAATGGATACGTACCAACATTTCCAAGATCCCCAGAGAGTAATCATGAGAATGCTAAGACCCAAACAGAAAAAAAAACAACCCACCAACAAAAAACATTGGGTTAAAAATTACAAACATTTGAAAACAGAGATTTATAATACAAATATTTATAATTATGGTCTTCCTAAGACCAGAGTAATTATTGATATAATGTAAATAAAAGCTCTATTCATAAAGGATAATGGTTTCTATTCTTTTCACTCATCAGAAGTGCGGTGTAGTGGATGGAGAGCTAGACTGGAAGGCAGGAAGACCGGGGCTCAAGTCCTGTTTTTGACAGATACTCGATGGGGTGTCCACATCTAAATCCTATAACCTCTCTTGGCTCTGGGCAACTCTCTGTTATTACAAGGTGCAGATGTGCATTGGCAGAGAGAATCTCCTTACCACAGAGTTCCTGCTACTGATGAAATCACCAGTCTATTCCCTATTCCTAAGACAAAACCTTCATCATGTACAGTGACTTTAAAAGTAAATAAAATCAGCTCTTGCTTAGCATCTTCTTTATTCTCATGTTTTCTGAATTCTAGGGCTGGCTGAAGAGAATATTGGAAAGAACACAAGACCTAGAATCAGGAGAGGTCTGGGCTTCAATCTGGCCTCCCATGGACAGACTGTGTGGCAAAAGGCAAGTCACTCAATCAATGACTCTATTCCTCAACTTCCTCATCTGTTAAATGGGGATAATTGTACTTGGACCATCTATCGAAGAAGGCTCTTGTAAGGAAAGTGCTTCAAAGTTTTCAAACACTACGTAAATATGACTTGATGCTGATATTATCATTGTGACCTATTATTTACTGAAGGAAAGGGGAAGGGCAAGTCACTTAACTTTCGTGGTCCTCAGTTTCCTTATCTGTAAAAAGAGCTGAGGTTAGATTAGATGACCTCTCAGGCTTTTTCTAGCTCCAGAATTTATGGGAGGTATAAAGTAAACCTTATTCTTTTTCTACAAAAAAATAAAAAAGAAAGCATAGAGAACTCAAGTGATATGTTATCGGAGAGGAAATGAAAACCTTGAAAGGTAAGTGACTTGTCCAAGATCAAATAGCAAGTGAATCACCAAGCCTAGATTCGAACCTATACCTTTTGACTCCAAAGTCAGTACTCTTTTTCATTTTGCCTTTCAAAAATGTGAGTCCAGAGCAGAATTAGCACTAATGATAGCTGACATTTACTTAGGTCTTTTACATATACACAAGACTTTTCTTTCTTTTTTTTTATTTTGCGAGGCAGTCTGAGTTAAGTGACTTGCCCAGGGTCACACAACTAGTAAATGTCAGGTATTGAGCTTGGATTTGAACTCTGATCCTCCTGACTCCAAGGCTGGTGCTCTATCCACTGCACTACCTAGTTGCCCCTTGTATATAAAATAATTTGCAGATAATAACTCATTTGATGACCCTAACACTGTGGGTGTAGATGCCCTCCCTTTTATATCTGAGGAAACTGAGGTTTAGAGCGGTTAAATTACTTGTCCTATTGCCACATAGAAAATTGTGAGAGGTGTGTTTTAAATGCAAATCTTTCTCAATTCCCAACTTAGCACCCTTTCCACCATACCACATTGACCCTTGGATGTTTCTATTTGTCCATGATGTCCACGAATCTTTGTATTGTATGTTTAGTTACTTTTTCAATAATTAAAAGGGAAAATGCCATTTAATTTAAGAGAATTGGCCTTAAACTTATTTTCCTTGGGAAATAGGGCATAATAGATACCACCAATTTTCTTAAATTATAGTAAGATGACAAGTAGTGCTATTTGCTTGGAAATGTTTACTGATATTTCACTATTTGGAAGGTTAATCATACACTCTGCAACAGTATACATTCATTCATGAGAGTCATTGTCTACTATGTGCAATGCCCTGTACTAGGAACTGGGAGAATATAAGTTTCTTGAAGGAAGAACTGTTTCATTTTTGTCTTTGTATTTCCATTGCACCTGGCACACCATAGGTATGTAATAAAGGCTGATTGATTGATTCCTTAGTCTGAGGAGAGCAGGATCCTAAAACCTCCACCCTTTTGTCATTTCGTTGTCTCCACCTCTTTGTGACCCCATTTGGGATTTTCTTCGCAAAGATACTGGAGTGATTTGCCATTTCCTTATCCAGCTCATTTTATAAGTGAGAATACTGAGGCAAACAGGGTTAAGAGACTTGCCCAGAGTCACAACAATTAGTAAGTCTGAAGCCAGATTTGGACTCAGGAAAATGAGTCTTTCTGATTTCAAGTCTAGTGCTCTATCCACTCTGCCACCTAACTGCCAACCTTAGTGGTCATTTATTTCAATTCCTTCATTTTTGCATGAAGAAATTCAGAGAGGTGGTGACATGCTCAGGTGTTGAAGATGGTGGGAAGGAAGGTGCAGCTGTGTACTCAAGGCTGGGAAAGATGGCGTTTTTAAGTTAAATCCACATTATTATGATTTTCTCCATCACCTTCTTCAGTCTAGGCAATCATCAAAACAATTAATTAAGCCCTGATTTGTCTGTTTGCTGGTTTCTAAGGTATAAATGCTCACACTGAAAATTTATCAATTTGTCCTCACACAACTGCTGGACTGAGCTGGCTCCAACTGAGAAGAATAGCCTTAGGAGTGATGGAGATGGTCATGGAGCGGCTGGAGAACTAGGGGGTAATGAAAGAAGGAGCATGGAGACAGAGCTGTTTCCGTAATTATTATCATCATACAGCTAAAGTTTTGCATCTTGAAATAAGGGTATAGTCATGTGACTAAAGTGATTAAAGACATCCATAGGCTGAGTCCTGGGAGGTCAGGGAGGTTCCAGCTTTCCTAACTAGTGGGAGATAAGAGAAAGGAAGCAAGAAAGAAAATAAGCATTTATTAAGTGCATACTGTGTGTCAGGCACTGTGATAAGCACTTCACAAATATTACCTTATCTGATCCTCACAACAACCCTGGGATGGAGGCACTATTATTTTTTCCCATTTTACAGATGAGGAAACTGAGGCAGCCTAGGGTTAAGTGACTTGCTCAGGGTCACACAGATAGTAAACATCTGAGGAAGGATTTGAACTCCAGTCTTCTGATTCCAGGCCCAGCACTCTCTATCTGCTTTGTCCCCTAGCTGTCTCCAGAGGAAACAGAAAGACTGAGGGTGGAGCATTGTAGTAGAATAAGCTTAAACCTTTTGAGTGACTACTTGTATTGAGTGTTTGGGAGTCCGTGAAAAAAGAGAATAACCTTGTGAATAAGAATTCAGCATGAGAGGGTTTGGTGAGTGATATGAGACAGAGTAATAGTTACTTGTCCTCTGTTCTTGAAGAGGACCCTGACTTCAGGAAGGTGATTCAAGTAAGAGAAGATTGTGCAAAGTCACCAGCCTCACTTTCTCCTCTGGAGCCATCTGGGTCCAGGGGCCAGATTTAGATCAGGATCACTGGAGATGGCCCAGAATGCAGTTGGAGACCTTGGTCTGAGGCAGAGTGAGCAGTCGTTGAGAGCAGAGCTGGCCAGGTATTCTTCGAGCCCTGACCTGAGAGGGTCTGTGAATAAAGATACTGTCAGAAGCTCTAGGCCTCACCCCCTTCCCCAAGAGTATGTACATGAGCTCAAAAAGTCAATTTTGAAAGTTTTGAAATGGGGTCACATAGAGCCAGACACAACTGAAATGACTAAACAAGAACACATTGTAGATATGTATCCCTTCTAAAAAAGAAAGAAAAAGAGCCGAAAGAATGCTTTCCTCCTCTCTAGGTTAAGGGAGACTAGAAAGTGTTTCTAAAAAAAATGGAAGAAGTAAACAGAAAATAATGGATGTAAAGAAGCAGAGAAAGGCAGCCCCAAGTTGGTGGAAGAAAGTGGTTCCCAGAAGGAAAGGAAGAAAGAACAAAGACGTTTGGAACTAAGAAATGGGAATGACGCTCTTCCTGTGGAGGGGGGAGCTGGACACTCTGAAGAGGAAGCAGCTGCTTTTCCTCCAAGGAAGGTGGATGTGGATGTGCAAACCGGAAGAGGACAGGAGGCCTGGTAGTTGGTGACTCCTTGCTGAGCAGTATTCTTTGACCTGACAAAAAACAATAGAAAAAGGTCTGCTCTCTGCCCAGGGCACATATCCTGCATGGGATGAAGCATCTTCCAAGGTGTGCCAAACCAGATGTCCATTCTTGGTGATTCATGTGGGGATACAACTCCACTAGGGTAAAAAGGGACACTCATGGGGGACATGACTCCACTAGGGTGAGAAGAAACCTAGAAAATGCTTGAGGGAGGAAGTAAACAGGACCCTGCAAGACAGAAAGAAGAGGCCTGGGTAGAACTGATCTGAGTAAAAAATAGAGATCAAGTGAGCAATCCAGGAGAGAGGTATTCCCCTGGTCACTAGAGGAAGTCCTTTATGGGGAAGGGGTCAGGAGGGATCCCAAAGTTAAACAACAGAAGGTGTAAATAGCTCAGGACTATTTACTCAAGGCAACAGTCCACAGGCCTGTTGCTTCAGAGATTAAGAGGAGACACAACTAAGCAACATCTGGGGAATCAAGGACTGAATGAGAGGTTACATCCGCTAGGTGTCAGGGTAGAGGAGTCACCATTGAAGAAATAGATGAAAAGGATCAGAGAGAAATATCTCCTCAGGATATGTCTAAAAGTCACCAGGACATTGTAAGTCTAAGCAAGGGAAGAGCGACTTATAGGAATTGGGGCATTTTGGACATTGTGGGTCTTGCTGTGCTTTGTTTTGTTTTTTCTTTAACTATATGAATACAATTGTTCTAGGTTTTGAAGTCTTGTAGTTCTGAGTGTTGGTAAGGGGAATTGATGGCCATCATGGGAAGCGAGGTGATGGGCTAGTAGATTTTGGAGTTCCCAGGTTTCACTTGTGTAGGGACAATGAGCCAGATTAATGTGGGTTTTGTTGTTTCTCAGTTGTGTTCAACTCTTTGTGTCCCCAATGGAATCTTCTAGGCAGAAATACTAGGGGTTTGCCATTCCTTCTCTAGCTCATTTTATAGATGAGCTAGTAAGTGTCCCAGGCCAGATTTGAGCTCAGGAACAGGAGCCTTCCAGACTTTCACCCAACATTCTATCTACTTAGTGAGAAGTCCCCAAATGTGTCAGGCAGGAGGCTCTCACATTCTTCAAAAAGTAGAGGAAGCATCCATCGAAGGGAACTCCTCTTCTGGATCTGATTCTTATTGTCTGATAAAGGAGAAATGATGAGAAACCAAGAAATGAGGGCCCAAGAATCCCTCAAGAATGAAATTCTGAAGATTGGTTAAATTGGTCTAATAAGTAAAAAGGGAACTGTCATAACATGGTCCCCTTCTACCTTTTTTCTCTGCTCACATCTTTCTTCTCATCTCTCTACTCACCCAGTCTCTTCCATCCTGGCTGTTGCTTCAACATGACACACCATCTCCTGACTCTGGGCATTTTCACTGGCTCTCCTCCATGCCTGGAAAGTCTCCCTCATCATTTCCACCTCCCTGCTTTCTTTAAGTCTTGGCAAAAATCCTACGTTTTTCAAGAAACCTTTTCCTATATCTCTTTGATTCTAATGCCTTCCTTCTGTTGATTATCCTCAGTTTATCCTGTCTCTATCTTGTTCATATATAGTTGTTTCTTCCATTAGACAGTGAACTCCTTGAGAGTAAGGGCTGCCCTCTGCTTTTCTTTGTAACCCTAGCACTCAGCACATTGCCTGGCACATAGTAGGTGATTAATAAATGTTTGTTGATTGATTTGTTGATTATAAGAACTGATGTGACTGGTTAGGAAACTAACTGACCAACATATTTTTTTAAAATGTGTGTATGAAAGAAGGAAGAAAGAGAAGATAACAGAGGGTGAAGCAATGAGCAGCCCTAAGCTCTGAGAAGAGTGTCAGGCTTTTCTTATGATCTGAGCTGGGGGTGAATTCTGAGGTTAACAAAAAGGGCTTGGACTTTTTGTGTTGCTGTTGGTTTGTTTTGGTTTGTTTTGCTGGGATCAAGAGGAAATCAAAGAAGTGATAAGACCGTTGCTTATGTTGATAGGACAACAGAGAGAAGGTGGAACTAAATTTTTTTTTTCATTTTTCGTTTCCTTTTTCCAAGGAAAGTTATTTTTGGATTGAGAGGGAAGAATAAAAAAGTCTGTCATGGAGTTGAATCTCAATTAAGTGAGGAAATAATTAAAGGGCACTTACCTGCTGTCAATGAGTTCAGAGAAACCAGGCTGACCAAATTTCATCTTATTACACTAAAAGAATGGTTTCTGGGCCTTTGCCAGTGATCTTTTGAAAGATCATGGAGAAGAGGAAAGGCGCTATAAAACTCCAAAGGACAAATGTTTTTTCAAACACATTAAACCAAGATGTCGTTGAAGATGAAGGGGATTGCCAAGATTCACTCAGGAACCATTCTAAAATCCTCCACAATTTTCATAGGCTTGTTTCCTTATTAATTTTCTTTCTGGGTTCAAAGGCAATCTATTGAGTATGGATATGCTACAAAATAGATTACAAAAATCTCCTCAAGTGTACAGCTTTTTCTGTCTCTGGGCTCCCATTTTTTTCTCCTCTAGGTTACTTCTTCTGCCTCAGCCTTGAATCTCAAACCTATGGGTAGATAAAAATGACTGTTAATTGTCTTGTACTTTATTAGGAGTATAAAATAGCATATCCATAGAGGATAAACAAAAGGCATTTTAAAAAGACACAGATTAAATTAGGGACAGTTGGGATTGGCTCTTCTCCTTATCTCTCTTCTCCCATCTAGTATGAGGGGAGAATGAAGAATAGGATTTATATTTAAACTCTGGGTTGGAAATTTCTCCAGCACAGTGCTCTTTGGATGTATTGAGGGAGAAAGGAGATATGGATTAGACTTTGTTCTCACCAACCACCATAACTCTGACCCAGTCTTGTCTCTAGCCCAGTCCTGCCAACTATTGTTTTCTTTTACTCTCCTCTTCCTCCGGTTGGGTCACATATGCCCACTCACATATCATTCTTCTTTGCCTGCTTCCATGCAAAGTCTGCAATAATATTTGTAATGCTCTGCTTTCAGTCGCAATAGGGCATGAAGAGGCATAGAAGGAAAAGAAGAAAACAGAAATCATCACCTCCTTCTCCTTCTTAATGACTTGGGCAGAAGTTTCCCTCAAAGTTAAAAGCTACAGAAACCTGGGAAACTCTGATGAATACATTTGGACACTCCAGTCTTCCAAGTCTCTGTGAAAATTTCTGAGGAGAGGAGATGGTCTTATTGATATGAAAAAAGAAAAGTAGATGGAGTCTATAATTTAAGGGCTATTGAGCCCAACTTTCATAGGTCACAAAATTCTAGAATGTTTGAATAAAAGGAGAATTTGCTGTCCTTGTAAACAGGATGGCGAGGTGTGCAGTATAAAACAGCCCAATTAAATGGATTTGTAAGTTGCTGAATGGTGGACTCAAACAGTAGTAATCAATGGACTGATTTGGAAGGTCTCTAGTGGAATATTCCTAGAGTTAGTTCTTAGTCCTGAACCATTTATCATTTTTCTCAAAGACTTGAATGAAGACATATGTAGTTTGCTTATCAAATTTTCAGTTAACATGAAGCTGAGGTGGGGACAGATTACATAGTGCATGATAGGATAATATATTTAAAAGTGTAAGACACCTTAGGTCATCTGGTCTAGTTTCCCTTCATTTTGCAGATCAGCAAACTGAGACCCATGGAGGTCAAGTTACTTGACTCAGTTCACAGGATCCAAGTCACATGTCTCCAAATAAGACACTCTTCAAATCTAGTGTTCTTTCCATTGTACCATTCAGAATCTGCTCACAAGTATTTCTCACAAGTACTCACAAGCCAATGGACCAAATCTAATAAGATAAAACTTAATACAGATAAATGTGAAGTTGTAGATTTAGGTTTTAAAAAATGAACTTCCCAAGTACAAGATGGGTAATTGTAGTTTGACAAGAGTTCATGTGAAAGATGGAGTGAGGGGTAGGGGTGGTAATTAGTGGACTCCAAGCTCAGAGTGAGTCACTGGAATGACATAGTTGCCAGAAATGCTAATTCTATTGTCATAGGCCTTGAGAGGTTGAATGTCCATAAGTAGGGAATTGTCAGGTATCTGTACTTGAGCTCAGGCAGATCACTTCTGGAGTATTCTATGGAATTTGCAGCATCACATTTTAGGAAAGATGTTGCCCAATTCCAACACATCCAGAAGAAGGTGACAAAGATTCTAAGGAGATGGGGACCAAGACATATAAGAACTGACTGAATGAAACAGAGATGTTTAGACTAAAGCAAAGAAAATTGAGGAGGGATGTGATAGCAGTCTTCAAGAATTTTACGGGCTATCCCGTGGAAGAGGAATCAGATTATTCTACTTGCTTTCAGAAAATAGAACTAGCAGCAAATAAGAAATTTCCCAGAGGCAATTTGAGACTTGAAGTCAAGGAAATTTTCTTAGACAATTTAGAGCTGTCGATTTGTGATAAGTTGTCTTGAGAAGTAATTAAATTCTCCTCCACTGGAGTTTTTCAAGTGAAGGCTATCTAATCATTTGTTAGGGATATTGTAGAAAGGTTTACAGATGTTTCAGATGTAGCCTGGGACTAGGCAGTTTCAAAGTTCCTCCTTATTATGTGATTTGGTAAAGAAGAGAAAAAAATATTGAGAAATCACAGCTACTTGGTGAATGAAGGGAGACTTTACGGAGGAAGTTATGTTATGAACATGTTTTGAAGGATAGATAGGAAACCAACCAACGGAGCTGAATGAGGATAGCATTTAGGCACAGTAAATAGTGTGAAGCAAGTCAAGGAGGTAGGGAAGCGCCAGATATGTGTGGAGGACAGCAAATAGTCCAGTTTTGCAAGACCGTACTCTAATAGAACTTATTATGTTTGGAAATGTAGGTTGGCACTGGATTGTGAAAAGCCCTGAATGCTAGTCCAAGGAATTTATACTGTACTTGATAGACAGTGGGGAGCCATTGAAGGATTTTGAGCAGTGATGTGTAATAGGATTGGAGTGGTGCATTAGGAAGATTGATAGAGCATTATTATATGGGATAGATTGGACAGAGTTGAGCTTTAGTAGAGACTGGAGGCAAGGAGATCAGGGGAAGCTATTACAGCAGGCCAGGAGAATTAACAATGGCTCAAACTGGAATGGTGGTGATGGAATGGCAAGGTAGGGGACAAATAAAGAACCTGAGGTTCATAGAGCTTAAGTGAATTTCCTGAGTAAAAAACAAAAGATCCTAGATAAATCTGGGAGGCTCCTGAAACATTCAGCATGTAGACATTGATATAATGAAGGTTAAAAGTAAGAACCTTGGTCTGTTGTGGCTAGAACACACCACCTGTAGTGGTGGAGCCTGTACACAGGCTGGAAACGTGGTCAACTCTGAAGGCCTTTGTCTTTTGGGATGACATAGCAAACTGTGGGTAGTACCTTGGTTTCAGAAAAAATATATGCTAAAAATAGAAAAGACTGAAAAGTGTGTATTGTCAAAAACCTCAAATATGAAGCAGTAATATACTCTCTGAGAGGTTAGTAATTAAAACATTAAAATATGAGAAATTTTGTGATTTTGCTGAATTGACATTTTTTCTTCACCTGGGCTTTGCACTGTCTAATCAGTTTTTTCTAGGTTCATGTCTTCTAACACATCAGGGCCAGGATTGTATTCTACCTCCTGCTAGTGATTGTCTTCTCCAAGTTAAGTGCTGTAGTAGCTGAGGAGTGTTGTGAACTGAGACCCAGGACCTCTTGACCTCTCAAAGCCACAAGATCGCCTCTAAAGTTAGAAATATATATCTCAGGATTGTTGTTGGTCAACTATGTTCAGGAGTAAAAACCAAAAGCAGAACATACAACCAGAGGCCCAGACTCAAGCTTGCCTTGCGCTGTCCTCTGCTCTAATTGCCATATGTAAACGGTGACGCTTTCTGATACGGTTGGGAAGGTACCCCTTCTTTACATCTTACAGAAAAGAAAGAAAAAGGCGAGGAGAGCGAGAATGGCTCCTTTTCAATTCTGCTGAGGGGCTGGTTCTTCATAGTTCTCATACATATATTGGTGATGTCTTTTCCCTCTCTCTCCTCCCCACCCCTGCAATGGGGAGTTTGCCTCATCACCCAAAAGTGCCAAAATTTTTCAAAGCTGAGCACATTTCCCTGGAAGTGACTGAGAAGCGGCTCAAAATTCCAGGAAGTCTACTCCAGTCAGAGCAGAGCAGGTGGGCCAGCTGTTTACCACCCATTACATGGGTAACCACTTTCTCTTTTCTTAATGAGACTGAAAGCAAAAGTGTTTAACAATGCCTGGTGATGATTAGGCAACTTACTTGACATAAAATAAACACAAAGCTTTTTTTTTTAAAACTGTTTGACTTATGAAAGAGTAAGAACTGTTGTCTCAACCTCCCTCTCTTTTCTTCCCTCTCCACCTCTTCTCCAAAAATGCAGTTTGTGAGAGATTGGGTCTGAAGTACACGAATTGCCTTACTTCTCTAGTTCACGAGCATGACTCAGTTGAAATGTACTTTAGTAACGTCTGGGGGAAACTAAATGTGAGCTCCAGTACCACGGATAGTCATTTTTATTAGTTATGCTTAAATAATTTTACAGGAATCTCTACAAACTAATAACCTATAACAGGAAAACTGATCTTATTGCCAAGCAGGATGTATCATACAGTAAATGTTTGTGTTTTGGATTTTAAAACTATATAAGAGAACATGGTAAATGGCTCTCTGGTAACTTGCTTGCTTTTAAATTACTACTGTGAATAAGTGAGAGAAATAGGCTTTTTAAGGGTGCAGAATACATTAGAAAACACCCTCCAAAATGTTACCATAGGAAACACCTCTACATATTTAAAGTAAGAATCTAGAAGAAAACTCATTATATTTCAGTTGAATCCAAAAATGCAAAAGTTGCAGTCATGATTTGGGGTAAGACAGGAGTTAAAATATGGCATCAAGAGAAACAAATCGGGAATTTAAAGGCACCATAAATAATGAAACAATTACAACATGAAAAATATATGTACCTAGTGGCATAGCAGCTAAATTTTCAAAGCAAGGCAAATTAAAGCTGGATTTGCTAGATATGGGAACAGAAGTAAATCTCAGAGAGCTTACTTATTTTGGGGCCACACACAGGACTGTTAGAAAAATTGGTCATATTCTAAGATTCTTAACTGGCTGTTTGGGAATTTTAAAAAATCTTTTTGATAGCTGCATTTCACTATAATAAATTTCCAATCTAATACGTTTTATTTTATGCATTTAAATCATTCTAGAAAAACTCTTCTCAGGTGAGGGTTTGCTTTCTGCCTCCGACTGGTAGATCTTTGCTCTAAGAAGTCACCAGAGTGCCTAGGACACCAAAAAGGTTAAGAACCCTACCCTAGAGAATATACAGAAATACAAAGTCCTAAACACTTCTTTAGCAGACTACAATACAACAAAAATTGTTAAAAAAAAATGTTAACAAATGATGCAAATAATTCCCAGATCTGTTTATCTAGTCCTAACTTGTCTCCTAAACTCTACCCAGTCTTGTATATCCAACTTCCTATTGGATGTCTAGAACTAGATGTCCTGTAGACACTCAACATGCCAGAAACAGAGCTCATTATCTTTTCCTCAAACTCTCCTGTCTTCCAGAATTCTCTATGACTGTCCAAGGTACTTTCCACGTATCCACATTCATAATCTCAGTGTTATCCTTGATTCCTTTCTTTTTTTTAGCTCCTATATCCCCAGGTACAGTCTGTCCCCAGGTACTGTTGATTTTCTCTTCTTAACATCTCTCTACCATCATCTCCACTGTCTCCCCCAGACCCTGCCACCACTCTGGTGCAGACCCTCATCACCTCACTACTGGATTATTGCAGTCACCTGATGGTGGATCTTCTTGCTGTCCAGTTCATCCCCCTGCTTGGCTGCTAAAGTCAGTTAGCCAACAAAGAGATCTTCCTAAAGCACAGATCTAGCCAAGTCATCCTCTCTTCCCACCCTACCCCCATACACACACACACACACACACACACACACACACACACACACACACACACACACACACACACACACACACATGACAACCCTCTCCTGCCCCCCATTCCCCAGCCCTTCCATCCTCTCCTAATTCAGTAAATTCCAGTGGCTCCCTAATTATGTTCAGGATCAAATATAAAATTCTATTTGACTTTTAAAGCCCTTCACAACTTGGCCCCTTCCTACCTTTCCATCTTCTTATACTTTACCCTACTCTACATCCTCTGTGATACAATGACACAAACCTCCTTGCCGTTCCTCGTACAAGAGACTCCATCTCCCAATTCCTGTGCATTTCTACCCACTACGTTGAATGCTTAGAATGCTCCTCCTCTTGATCCCCACCCCCAGCAGGCCCTGGCCTCCTTTCCCAATACCCCTTCATGCTGGGGCCTTCCCTCTGGGGTTATCTCCAATTCATCCTCTCTATGTCTTGTTTGTACAGAGTGCTTTGCATGCCATCCATTGGGTTAGATTGCACAACTCCTTGAGGGCATTGGCTGCTTTTTGACTTTCTTGGTATTCTCAGTACCCACCACAGTGCCTGGCACATAGTAAGGGTTTAGTAAATGCTTAACAACTGACTCAGTTAAGTGGAGATTAAAAACAATACGCTAAATCATGAATGCATCTAAGAACAAATCCCAGAAGCAATAAAAAATAGACTCTTAACAGTGACACCATATGGCAACATTTATGGGTTACAGCTAAACTAGTTTTTAGAGACAAATTTAAATCATTGAATTTCTTATTAACAAAAGAGAAAAAAATAGAGAATTAAAGAACTAAGCAGATAGGTGGCACAGGGGATAAAGCACCCGGCCTGGAGTTAGGAAGACCTGAGTTCATATACGGCCTCAGACACTCAGTAACTGTGACCCTGAGCAAATCACTTAACTCTGTTTGCCTCAGTTTCCTCGTCAATAAAAAAAACTGGAGAAGGGAATGGAAAAACACTCCCATGTCTTTGCCAAGGCAACCCCCCCCCCCCCCACAAAGGGGTCATAAAGAGTTGAACATGACTGAAATGACTGAACAGAAACAACAAAAAGAACTAAGCATGCTGTTTAAAAATGAGGAAAAACTACAAATTAAAAATCCCAAAGCAAGCCCAGAAGAGGAAAATTTGAAAATTAAAGGTAAAAAATCAATAGAATGAAAATAACATACTTGCGAAATATGTTTAATGTCATTGTACATGTATAGCCTATATCCATTTGCTTGCTGTCTCAAGGAGAGAAGAGAGGGAGAAAAAAATTTGTAACTCAAAATTTTATAAAAGTGAATGTTGAAAACCATCTTTACATGTAATTGGGGAATTATTAAGTGGGGGGAGGGAAAAGAAGAATTACAAACAATTTCATTTTAGGTGGAAATCATGGCTACTCAGGGTTAAAGCCTAAGCTAGAAAGAAGGCTTTTCCACAAAATGTCCCCTTGTACTCCACTAGGTAGCTAAGTGATAAAATGGATAAAAGGCTGGGTCTGGAGTCAGGAAGACTTGAGTTCAATTAGACATTATTTAATAAATTAGACATTTAGTAGTTATATGACCTTCGGCAAGTCATTTAACCTCGGTCTGCCTCAATTTCATCTGTAGAATGGATAATACATAATAAATAAATAGTAGCACCTACCTCCCAGGGCTCTTATGAGGATTATGAGATAATATCTGTGAAGTATCTAGTACAGTATCTGGCACAAAGTACGAAGTATATAAATGTTAGCCATTACTGTTGCTGCGGATAGCATTATTTCTATTATTATTACCAGAAGTTGGAATCCAAAAGATCTAAAGAATGCAAGTTGGATTCCAAAAGACAAATAAGGTACCATAAGTTTAAAATATTTTTTCATTACTTAGTAACTTCCTGGCTGTTGGTTATTTGTACCTCCTGTCCATTTCTCTTCGAAAACTATAAAGAGTACTGTGTTCTTGCTCATTCATTCAAGAAAAGAATGCTCAAGGACAACAAGGAAAGAATCTTCTTCCTGATTGGCAGTGAACCTTGGAAGAGAGCAACCCTGAAACCAAGTGGCCCAATCTCTGGCCCAGAGATGAAAAGAAAATGAGAATGGGGAACCAGCAGGGAAAGGTGTCCCTGGTGTTAATAGCAACAGCTGGCTATTTCCTTCCAGGCTTCTCTCAGCAGCTAAGGATTAAGCCAAATCACTTTACCACATTTCTCTATTTTCACTTTTGTTAAATGGAATTGAATTCCCTTTCATAAAGTGGGTAACTAGTATCACACTACTATACTACTTAACATTACAGCATGCTGAAACCAAAGGAACCTTGGAGGTCATGTACTCTGGTCCCCTCATTTAAAAGAGGAGATATCTGAAAAATGGGGTGGGCCATTGGTTTGCCCAAATCTAATAGTGTCAGAACTGAGATTAGTACTTGTTTCCTGGATTTTAGTCTCCTGCTCTTCCTACCAGACAAAGACCAACAAGTAGAAATTTTAATAAATATGAAAATGGCCTATCACCTTGGGATTGTAAATAGTACAGGAAGAAAGGAAATAAGCATTTATTTAAGGGCTTTTTGTGTGCCAGGTACTTTACAAATATTATCTCAGTGGATTCTTGCAACAATCCTGGGAGGGAGGTGCTATTATTATCCTCATTTTATAGTTGAGGAAACTGAGGCAAATTGAGGGGAAGCAACATGCTCAGGTCACACAGGTATTAAGTCTCTGAACCAGATATCTGGTCCTCTTAGGGGCAGGCCAGTGTCTTATCCACTGTGATTGTGTGTTTGTCCTTTGTTGCTGAAGAAGACCATGCCATCAGAGAAATGATGACATGACTTGCACTTGACTTTGTTTTGAGGGAGGGAGGGCTGTGCAGGTCACCAGCCTCACTTCTCCTCCAGAGCCATCTGAATCCAGTGACCAGATATTCATCAGGATGACTGGAGATGACCCAGGATGAGGCAACTGGGGTTAAGTGACTTGCCCAAGGTCACACAGCTAGTGAGTATCAAATGTCTGAGGTGAGATTTGAACTCAGGTCCTCCTGACTTCTGCACTGGTGCTCTATCTGCTGCACCACCTAGCTGTCCCTACTGTGACACCTAGCTTCCTAACAGAAGCATGCTGGATGGGGAAATCAAAAGTCCTAGCAGCCTGGCTACTCATTACTTGCTTGACCTCAGGCAAATCACTTAACTTGAATCTGTTTTTCATTACATGTAACGTGGGTGTGGTTGGACTGATTGAATTCTCCCTTTTAAAAATCTAAAAGGACCCGTTTAGAAATAAATTTATGTTCCTACTCACATCTCTTGTTAATTGCTTCATCAGAGAATACTTATAATAATGTGGGAAAAGCTGATAAAAAGTTAGTTGGCCTAGTAAATTTTATTGGCTAGGTGAAAGATTTTTTTTTAACATATCTGCAAGGTTTTATTAAAATAATCATACTAGTAATCCAAAGCCATACTTGAGAAACGATATGATGCCAGTGCAAAGAACATTGTATCTAGATTCAGAGGACCTGAGTTCACATTTGTCTCTGCCACTTACTGGTTAGCACTGCTAGGTTACTGGCAAATAAACTCTCAAAGCCTCATTTTCCTCATCTGTAAAATGAGGGACTTGGAATAGATGAGTTAAATGATCCTTCCCAGCTCTTGTTCCTATGAATACATAAGGAAGAGTCATTAATGTCAATATCCTTCATTTTTCTTTCTATCCATAAAAGACAAACAAACAATTGAACACTCTGGTAAACTTTCGTATTTATTTAAGACTGAATTAGACCTGTATTACAGTATCCCTATACAACCTCACAGGATTATATTAGAATGTCTGAGAAAAGGTGGTAAGCATATTTTTACCAGGAAGGTAGAGTTCAACAGAACTATTTCTTTTCCTGAAAGCCTTACTGCCTACCTAGTGATATCAGACTCACATAGAAACTTATCCCTGTGGGCCACATCTTGATTTAGAAAACCACAAATTAGCATTATCTATGTTATATGGTATTTTCATTTATTTTGTTAATATTTGTTTTGTTTGTCATCTGGTTCTAGCCAAACTTGCAAGTTTCCAGATGTTTGCCCCATGGACGTTGACTTTGCAATACATGAAGCAGCCTCTCTTTATTACTATTTTTAATCAATCTAGCTTGCTATTTATGATGCCTTTGAGTTTTTTTTAAAAAAAAACAAACAGTTTTTCCCAATATGCCACATCCTTATCGAGTCTTCTCCTATAACAAATAAAAAATTAAACAAAATCAAACAATTCTGTGACTATGACAGCTAAAATGCAACATTCTGCTCTGTTAGTCCCCCACCTGTCTAGCAAGAGGAGGGAAGGTTGTTTCATCTTCTGTTCCCCAAGATTAGTCATTGTACTGAATTTCATCCTTTTATTGTTTAACTTCCTAGTATTGTTTTATTTATATCACTGTAGTCATACGTATGTTTGGGGTTGAAGAAGTGAACTGGGTGAAAGACTTAGGCAATGAAGTGGTAGAGTAGACAGAATGTCAGACTTGGAGTCAGGAAGACCTGAGTTAAAATCTGGTCTCAGATACTCACTGTGACCCTGGTAAATCACAGGATAAGACCCAGGGTCAGCCTGCATCAGTCTCAGTTTCCTCATCTGTAAAATAGGGATGATACTAGCACTTACTTTCCAGGATTACTGGGAGCATCAAATGAGATATTTATCAAGCACTTTGTAAACCCTAAATTGATATATATATATATATATATATATATATATATATATATATATATATATATATATATATATATATATATATATACATATATGTATTAGCCATTTTCATGATGCATCAAGGTATATACCTTCCCAAGTATCTATGGGAATAGATAATAATGATCCCATACATAAAGGATTTGCATTTGATGGCCTCTAAGTATACAATATTATGACATTATATACCATGATTAGTTCATCCATTTTCTAATCAAGACCACCTTCACTTTACTTTCTGATCACCTCTTCTCCAATAATTTTGCTGCTCAGGATAGACATCATGATCTACAGAACTAAATCTTTTATCACTGAAATTCTGGACCTGGGCTTTGCTGTCCTGGATGGAGAGTACCTCTCTTGGCTCATTCTATGAGGCCAAGTTAGTTCCAGCTACGCTTCAGGGTACTTTCTGATCATCGCCTTCTTAATGCTTGAATGCTCTATTTTTAGTTCTAAAAACATTCAAATCAGTCCATTCCTCTAAGTCTCTATTCACCAATCCGATAACTCTGCAAAAATACTCCCTCCCTAGTCGCAACTCCTCTTTATGTTCTATCTCCCCTATTACAATGGAAGCTCCTGGAGTGGGAGGGGCAAAGGATGTCTTTTCCCTTGTATTTTTATCCCTAGCCCTTAGCACAGTGCTTAGCTTATAGTAGGTGCCTATTAGATGATCATTCATTCATTCATCTACTTTTCTTTCCCAGTTGCTTTTTGCTGTCACACACACAAAAAACAAACTGTTTTGAACACTTGGGCATATGTGGGACCTTTCTTTATATCTTTGACCTTGGAGTGCATACCCAGAAGTGGAATTATTGGGTTAAATGATGTGAACAATTTGGTGATACTTTTTCCACATATTTCCAAATTCTTTTGCAGAAGCTGGTTTAATTCCTAGCTTTTCCAGTAGTTATAGTGTGCCTACCTTCCCATAACCCCTCTGAAATCAGCTACTTCAGTCTTTACCACTTTGATGGATGTGAGGTACAAAATCAGAGTGGTCTTAACATGAATTTATTATTAGAGATTTGGTACAGTCTTTCATAAGGTTGTTGATATTATTTTGTCTTTTGAAAACTGTAATTCATTTAAAAATGTTTATCCCTCACCTTTGAGCACTTATCTTCTGGGGATGGGTACTTACTGTTAAATATGTCTTGCTTTGTCTGCTGATGTTGGTTTAGCTCTGACTTTATACTCTGAATTAGCAAAGGGTCATCATTTGGGGTTTCAGCTTCATCCCACCTTCCCCAACAAATTTGCCCCTCTAAGACCCTCCTCTCCCCTCACTAGTCTTCAGTTTCTACTTCATGCTGCTTCCTTCAAATACATTGATGTCTTCCCCATCCTCAAAAAAGCCCCTCATTTGATCCATCCTTCCCCCATCAGTTAACATCCCATCTCCTTCCTTTGTGAGAAAGTGGGTGCCTCTGCTTTTTTTCCTCTCATTCTATTCTTAAGTGAGTGCACTTTGGCTTCCAACCTCATCATTCAACTGAAATTGTTCTCTCCAAAGTTACTAGTAATTTCCTAAATTGGCAAACCTAATGGTCTTTTCTCAATCTTCCTCCTTCCTGACTGTCCTGCAGGATTTGACACTTCTGATCACCCTTTTCTCCTTGATACTTTCTTTTCTTTAAACTTTTGGGACACTTCTCTATCCTGGCTCTCCTCTTACATCTCTGACTATTCCTTCTCAGTTTCCTTTGTTGGGTCCTCATCCAGATTACATCCTCTAGATGTTTCCTTAACTTTGAGTGTCCTTCAAGCATATGTCCTGAGTCCTTTATTCCCTTTATGTTATTTCACTTGCTGATCTCATCAGCTCCCATGGAAATAATTATCATTATCCTGCAAATGATTTGTAGATCTATTTATCCAGTCCTAACATCTCTCCTGATCTCCAGTCTCAAATCTCGAACCACATTTAAACATTTCAAAACTGGATGTCCTCTAGACATCTTAAACTCACCATGTTCAAAACTGAATTCATTATTCATGCCCCATGCCAAAACTTCCCTGCTTCCTAAGTTCCTTATTAATATTGAGTATACCACTATCCTCCAAGTCAACCAGGCTTCAAAACTAGGTGTTAACCTTGAGTCTTTACTCCCTCTTATCTTTCGTATCAAGTCTGTTGCCTTGGTCTGTCAATTCTACCTTTGTAACATCACTCCTACATACTGCCTTCTTCTCTCTTCTTATACTGCCATCACTTTGGAACAGTCCCTCACCACCTCACCCCTGGACTATTACGGTAGCCTTCTCGTTGGCCTCTCTGCCTCAAGTCTTCCCCCCACCCCCACAGTGTGTCCTCCACTCAGCTGTCCAACTTCTTGAAATGCAGGTCTGACCATGTAATCCCCCAAATCTCAACCCTTCAACTCAAGAAACTCCAGTAGTTCCCTATAACTTTCAGGATAAATTATATCTTCTGTTTGCCTTTTGAAGCCCTTCACAACATGGCCCCTTCCTACCTTTCCTGACTTTTGATACCTTACTCCCCTACATGTACTCTGTGACCCAATGCCATTAGCCTCCTTGAAAATCCTTATACTGGATACTCCATCTCCCTACTCCAGGCATTTTCACTGGCTGTCCTCCATGCTTGAAATGCCCTCTCTCTTTACCTCTGCCTCCTGATTCCCTTCAAGTCTCAGCTCAAATAACCCCAATCTGCAAGGTGCCTTTCCTTGTTGATTGTTTCAGTCATGTCTGATGGACTCTTTGTGGCTCCATTTTGGGTTTTCTTGGCAAAGATACTAGAATGATTTCTCATTTCCTTCTCCAGCTCATTTTACAGATGAGGAAACTGAGGCAAACAAGGTTCAGTGACTTGCTCAGGGTTCCAGAGTTAGTAAGTATCTAAGGCAAGATTTGAACTTTCCTGGATCTCTTTGATACTAGTATCTTCCCTTTGAGATTATCTCCAATTTATCCTCTATGTTATTTGTTTATATAAGTTGTTTGGAGTTATTTATGTGTCATGACCCCAGTTTGATTCTGAATTCTTATAAGGCAAGGATTATTTTTACCTTTCTTCATATCCCCAGTGCTTAGCCCAGTGCCTAGTGCTTAATAATTGCTTATTGACTTGACTACTTTAAGTGAAGCCCATTAACACATTTTGATATGAGAATATTGTCAGCCTATTCCTGAATTTTCTTTCTAGTGAAAGGATTGGGCCCATTGTCAAATTTAGTTTTCTCTATAGAAATCTGAAAGAGAAAAACACACACACACACAACACACACACATACCAACACGCATACAGACACACACACATGTACACACACACCAGACCCACCCCAAATGTGTTTTGCAGATGGGTCTATGGGAAGCCAAAGTAATTATACAAAGTAGGAAGTATTTCAGTTTTTTCTCTGCTGAGATTTTAATAGCTTGAGTAATTTTTCACCCATAATACCTACTTATCAGAACATTTGTCAGATATTTCTCTTTAACAAGATCTGAAAGTAGCTCTTTCTCAAAAAGCCTGCTAACAATTATAAATGTAATGTTCTCAGCCCTTTCCTACTTTGGTTCTAAGTTTCCTTTTTGTCTTTTCTTGCAAGGCCAAGATAGGGGACTGGAGTGGAAATGTAGTGGATTGGTTGGATTAAGGATGTCCAGCATGTTCCCCCCGGAGCCAGATGTCAGTCTTCAACTTTAATTCAATAAATATTTACTAAGTACATATAATGAGAAAGACTTGATCTGAGATTCACAGAACTGGAATGAACCTAAAAGATCAAGGTGCATACAGATCTTAGGTAGATTTAGGTAGAACTTTAGAGCTCTAGATAAAATGTGAATTCAAATCCTGCATTAATCACTAACTGTGTGAACCTGGACAAGCTTTTTTTTTCTCCACTTAATAGTATTTTTTTTTACCCCAATTAAATGTAAAGATAGTTTTCAACATTCACTTTTGTAAGATTTTGAGTTCTAAATTTTTTCCCTTCCTCCCCTACCCCCTTCCCAAGACAACATGCAATCTGATACAGCCTATAGATGTATGATCATATTAAACACAATTCTGCATTAGTCATGTTGTGATAGAAGAATCAGAACAAAAGGGAAATACAAGAAAGAAAGAAAAAAGCAAAAAAAAAAAGAAAATATTATACTTTGATCTATGTTCAAACTCTAAAGTTCTTTTTCTGGATGTGGATAGCATTTTCTATCGAGTCCTTTGGAATTGTCTTAGATCATTGTACTACTGGGAAGAGCTAAGTCTATAAAAGTTGTTGATCTCATAGCATTGCAGTTACTGTGTACAACTTTCTCCTCATTCTGCTCACTTCACTCAGTATCAGTTCAGGTAAGCCTTTCCAGGTTTTTCTGAAATCCACCTGGTCATCATTTCTTATGGAACAATAGTATTCCATTATAGCTTGTTCAGCCATACCCCAATTGATGGGCATCTCTTCAGTTTCCAATTCTTTGTGACCACAAGAACAGTTGCTATAAATATTTTTGTATATGTGGGTCCTTTTCCCTTTTTTATGATCTCTTTGGGATACAGACCTAGTAATGATATTGTTAGATCAAAGGGTATGCACAGTTTTATAGCCCTTTGGGTATGGTTCCAAATTGTTCTCCAGAATGGTTGGATCAGTTCACAACTCCACCAACAATGCATTAGTGTTCCAATTTTCTCATATCTTCTCCAACATTTGTTGTTTACCTTTTTTGTCATATTAGCTAATATGATAGGTATGAGGTGGTACTTCAAAGTTGTTTTAATTTAATTTCTCTAATTAAAAGTGATTTAGAACATTTTCTCATATGACTATAGATAACTTTAATTTCTTCATCTGAAAACGGCCTGTTCATATCCTTTGACCATTTATCAATTGTGGAATGTTTTTTGGTTTTGTTTTTAGAGTTTTCACTTTATTTTTAGTTTTCAACATTCAGTTCCCTAAATTTAAATCTTCTCCCCCTCCCTCTCCAAGACAGCATGCTATCTGATATGGGCTCTATATATACATTTCTGTTAAACACATTTTCACATTAGTTGTGTTACATAGAAGAATTATAATGAATATAAGAAACCATGAGAAAGAAAAAAAAAGAAAGCAAAAAAGGAAATAGTCTGCTTCACTCTGCATTCTGATTCCATAGTTCTTGCTCTGGATGTGGAGGGCATTTTCCATCATGAGTCCTTTGGAATTGTTTTAGGTACTGAGAAGTCTTTCAGAACCAGTCATTGCATACTGTAGCTATTTCTGTGAACAATGTTTTCCTGTTTCTGCTCACTCTATTCAGCATCAGTTCATATAAGTGTTTCCAGAATTTTCTAAAGTCTGCCTGTTCATCATTTCTTAGAGCACAATTGTATTCCATTACATTCACATACCACAACTTGTTCAGTCATTCCCCAATTGATGGGCATCCCCTCAATTTCCAGTTCTTGGCCACCACAAAAAGAGCTGCTACAACTATTTTTGTACAGGTAGGTCCTTTTCCCTTTTTGATGATCTTTTTGGGATATAGCCCTAGTAGTGGTATTGCTGGGTCAAAGGGTATGCACATTTTATAGCCCTTTTGGGCATAGTTCTAAACTGCTCTCCAGAATGGTTGGATCAGCTCACAGCTCCACCAACAAAGAATTTTTCTGCTTCCTTTCTAATCTTGGTTACATTGATTTTGTTTGTGCAAAACCTTTTTAATTTAATGCAATCAAAATTATCCGTTTTGCATTTCATAATGTTCTGTATCTCATTTGGTCATAAATTCTTCCCTTCTCCATAGGTTTGACAGGTAAATTATTCCTTGCTCTCCTAATTTCTGGTTTCTGCCACACTATTTTTCAGTTTTCCCAGCAGTTTTTTTCAAATAGTGAGTTCTTATCCCAGAAGCTAGAGTCTTTGGGTTTATCAAACAATAGATTACTATAGCCATTGACTACTGTCTCTTGAGTACCTAACCTATTCCACTGATCCACCACTCTATTTCTTAGCCAGTACCAAATAGTTTTGATGATTGCTGCTTTATAATACAGTTTTAGATTTGGTATGTCTAGGCCATTTTCCTTTGTATTTCTTTTTATTAATTCCCTTGATATCCTGGACCTTTTGTTCTTCCAGATTAATTTTATTATTTTTTCTAGCTCTATAAAATAATTTTTGGTAGTTTGGTGTGGCACTGAATAAGTAAATTAATTTAGGTAGAATTGTCATTTTTATTTATATGAGCTCAGTCTACCCATGAGCAACTGGTATTTTTCCAGTTATTTAGATCTGACTTTATTTGTGTGAAAAGTGTTTTGTAATTGTGTTTTGTAAATAGTTCCTGGATTTGTCTTGACAGGTAGTCTCTCAAATATTTTATGTTGTCCAGTCATTTTAAATGGAATTTCTCTTCCTGTCTCTTGTTGCTGGGCTTTGTTAGTAATTTATAGACATGTCAATGACTTATAAGGGGTTATTTTGTGTCCTGCAACTTTGCTAAAGTTGTTAATTATTTCAAGTAGTTTTTTATTTGATTCCTAGGATTCTCTAAGTATATCGTTATATCATCTGCAAAGAGTGACAACTTAGTTTCTTCTTTGCTGGGAAAACTTTTTAATCTTTCTTGGCCTCAGTTTCCTCATATGTAAAAGGGGGATATTAATAGTGTCTATCTCACAGAGTTGTTCTGAGGATCAAAGAAGATATTAAAGTGCTTTGTTAACTATAAAGTACTATATAAAATTAGTTATTATTATTAATCAAATCCCATTATTTTAGGAATGCAAAAACTAAAGTCGAGTTTGTAACTTACTCAAGTTATTAATTGATTAGTCTCTATCTGTGATTGCATAAGTATCCAGAACTCCTCTTATGAAAATACCCTCCAGCAATGGAGGTCAATTTCTTATCTGTAATGTAGTGTGTTAGATTGCTGCTGGGTCACTGAGAGATTAAGTGATTTGTGATCTGGTCACAGAGCTAATAGTCGTCCGTCAGGTCAAGTCAGCATACTTTTATTAAGCCCCTACTATGTGTTGGGTGCTGTACTAAGAGATAAGGACACAAAGAAAGGCAAAAAAACAGTCCCTGCTCTCAGAGCTCACTAATGGGAGAGACAATATGTGAACAGCTATGTGCAAACAAGCTGTTGACAGGATAAATTGGAAAAAAGTTAGTGAGCAAGCATGAAGACTAAGGAAGACCAGAAAAATTGTCTTTTAGAAGGTAGGACTTCAGCAAGCAGGATTTGAACTCTGGGTTTTCCTGATTGTAAGGCCAGGACCCTACCCATTATGCAATCCTATCTTTTTAAACTTAAAGTTATACAGGTCATAAAACTGGAATAAAAACCTGACTCCCCCAACTCCTAATTCATTGCTTCTATTCTGCAACATTGTCATTTCACGTCTTAGAAATTCATTGGGGCAGCTGGGTATTACAGTGGATAGACTGCAGGGCCTGAGTGTGGAAGACCCAAGTTCAAATTTGACCTCAGATATTTACTAGCTGTGTGACCCTGGGCTGTTACTAAGCTAGTCTGCCTCAATTTCCTCAACTGTAAAATGAGGATAATAATAATACCTGCCTCTCAGAGTTGGTGTGAGAATCTAATGAGATAATATTTGTAATGCACTTAGCACAATGCCTAGCATATGGTAGAAACCATATATAAATGTTGGGTTCCTGGGGTAACTCAGGAAAATTTGCCCCCAACTCTCTTTTATGCCTTTAAAGCATTGCCATTGGACTTTCCTTTTTCCTTTGGTGCTTTCCCTTGGGCTTGGGGGGTGTTTCTAAAGGAAACAGAGGCACATAGAGACAGAGACAGAGAGACAGACACAGACACAGAGAAACAGAGAGGCAGAAGGGTTTCTGATGAGTTTGGTACTGGAGAAGGGTGACCCTTGTTGGGACTGAGTGATAGCTTGTTTCACAGAAGTAGAGGCTGCTTGTGCAAATAAAGGGACATCATCTGTATGCTGTGGCATCTTTGTAATTTCTGCCTTCCTTCTACTGCCCCTGGGATTCAGAATTACAGGAGAAAGAAAGGAGTGGTGGGAGAGGGATAAACACCTCAGTAACAGCTAGCCAGAAACCATGGCATTGCATGAGCAAGATGCCTGGGAAATATGATTGTCAAATTTACAACGTGAGCATTGACACCTTGGAAATTGACCAGCTCTATGAATCAGAACTTGATTTATTGTTGTCTTGTTGATTGACAAGACTTAAGAAAGTGGTGGAGAAAATGTTAATAATTCAAATTCAACTTAGAAGTGTGTTGTGAGTACAAGTCCCAGCCACCCATCCCAAGAGCTAGTTGTTAACATTACCATCACAATCCTGTCGGAAGTCAGTTCAGGCACAGAGACAGGGACCAAGAGCTCAGAGGAGAACAGAACCACAGTCGCTGATGATGCTGGCTTTTGGGAATATCATTGGGCTAGTGGGCTGAAGGAGCTGATTTCCCTTTCCGTCCATGAGTCTGAGATAGGAAACCCTTCACCATTTTCCTGCTTTACCTTTTTTAAAAAAAATGGTAATCATAAATAACACATATAAAACACCTAATATGTGCCAGACTCTTTATAATTATTATCTCATTGGATCCTCACAGAAATTCTGGGAAGTAGATGCTATTATTATCACCATTTTACAGAGGAGGTAACTAAGGCAGACAGAAGTTAAGTCATACAGTCACATGGCTAAGTAAGGATTGAGGCTGGATTTGAACTTAGTTCTTTTTCACTCTAGGCTCACGGTTCTACCCAGCATATCACCTAGCTCCTCAGGAGTTCGTATTACATAGTAGTGATAAAGGCTAATTGACTGATTTGCCTTCAGAAACAGCCTAGGTGTTTGCATGATGAAGAGTTTAGATGAACAGGGGTATTCTTCCTTACTCAAGCACCAGAGAAAGTAATTTACCAATCTAGCCTGATTGCTCAAACATTGGAACACCTGTGGGGCAATTCAGATACTGTCCGACTTTGCTGGACAATTATCACAGTGACATACTACCTTTCTGTACACATAAGGAAGGCAGCACTTGAACCACCCAACCAAAAAGCCCCTTGTGGAAGCCAATGTCAATCACATTGGGTCAGCTAGAACTAAAAGCATTTCAGTTTGGTTATTGACTCATGAATACTTATCTATTTCACTTAATTTTCACATGAGCAAGTAAAACACTTTGTTCTATTTTTTTCTAAGAGATTATATTAAAAGTAGCTCAAGCTGTTGAAACTTTAACATAAAGTATTAGTTTTGGAGTTTCTAATCCAAGACTTTCCAATGGATGCAGGTGTAAAAAAACAATGTGAAAAATAAAGTCACATAAAAAAAAACAATCTTCAAAATGCAGCAACCTCTTGGATTGGCTGTTGTGAATTCTCTGTGGAGGTTTATGAAGAGGCAGCAACCATTTATTAGTTGTTAAGGAGGGGACCTATCTGTTCAAATAGCATTCTTCTGAGAAGGGACATTTTTGTGTAATGAACTAAAGTTTATCCTTAGGGATTCTTAGTGTTGGCATACATTTTCAAATATGACCTTACTTGAATATTTTTTTGTTGTTGTTAAAGATGAGGGTGGGGAAGGGTCTAGATTTATGATTTAATCAGTGTAAGGACAAATGGGATTTTTGAAGCATTACAATTTTCCCTGCCTAGTTTTTCAATGACCTAGAGTGGTATTGATGGATAGGAAGGAACATTGTAAAGGAAAAACTAATAGAACTTAGTGACAGATCAAACAAGAGGAGTCAAAGCCTGATATTTATAGAAGTAGGAACATCAGGAGGCAGAACAGATTTGTACCTACCTTCCCCTATACCACTATTGAATATTCTGTCTGATTTATGGGAGGAACTTTGACAGTGATGACGAAGAAAATAAAATGAACAGAAAAACAATCTGAATATGAAAAGCAGATGGGTTTGTGGTGGTATTAGGGAGGGCGAGGTGGTTGTCTCTATTTTACGTTTTTGTAAGGGAGGATGAGGTTGGCTGCTCCATGATGAATATCTTGGCCGCCATAGCTCTTAGAGATAATTGGTTTGGTTGTGCCACTAGGGGAGTGGAGGGAGTGGCTGCAGTGGCCTTGAAGGACTTGGGAGAGAGTGAGTCCATCCAGAGGAATGAATGTGCTTTGGGTCTAGAAATCCTCTTCAGTTTGAGTATCCTGATTGAGTCTACCCCAACAAAGAGCCCTGACCTTGGAGTCAGAGGATCTGGGCTCCTCTGTCTATGTAACCATGAAGAAGTCCCTTTCCCTCCCTGGGTCTCAGTTTCCTTTTCTGTAAAATGAAGCATATGAGATCTTTTCCAACTCCGGATCTATAATTCTGTGTTTCTGTGACCCTATAGGTCTTAATTCTTCCAGCAATATGCTGCTTTTGTTCCAGGGACTGAATGGTTCATTGAATAGCATTGAGTTTTTAAAATTGGAGAAATCCCAGGGACAATTTCTGGAGACAATAACAAATTATTTCTGATGAGTTCCTTACACATGGGGCAAAGGTGAGGCAACATTTTCTATCCTTGAAAAGATATAAGAGAAAGTGTTTTTAATGTTACAATTCCTTATGGTAAGACAGTAACAAAAATTCCACTCTTCAGCATAGTGGTAAGTGTCTGATCTGTGATTCTATTGATATGGGAAATGATCAGGTGAGGAAAGAGAGCAGCACTTTCTCAACAACATATTCTTAGAGTTGCTTAGAGCACTGAGAGGTTAAGTAGTTAGCCTAGGATCACACAACAGTATGTGTTAATCATTAGTCAACAAGCATTTATGTGCCAGTATGTGCCCTAACTATGTGATGGGCACTGTGTTAATCCCTGGGAATATCAGCAGAACAAAGATAAGCCCTGTCCTCAAGGAGCTAATGGGGGAAGATAACACATAAAGAATGAAGGTGGAAGGATGGGGGTGGTGTGAAGGTATCTAAGGCAACAAGGCAGAGAGAGTGTGGAGGAGTCAGCAGTACAGCCTGGAGAAGAATGAAGACTGGGCTGAATGGGACCTCCTCCCTTAAAATGGCAGATCTGAGAGAACCAGCCACTCAATCAGAGGGAGAGGCCAAAATGATGGGAGGATATTTCCAATGTGAGAAGTTGTCCAGGGGTCGTGAGCTTCCAGAGTGAAGACGCTTCTGTGGCACCACAGAGAAAGTTCCATCATGTGACAGAGTAAGGATTTGAACTCATGTTTTCCTTGCTGAAACCAGTTCTCTAACCACAGTCCTACCTGGCCTCCCAGCCTCTCTAGGATTATACACCAATGAATCATTCATTTCTTCAGCCAACAAGCATTTGTTAAGCACTTACTTTGTGTCAGGTATTTTTCTAAGTGCTAGGAATACAAAATCAAAGGAAACCACAAGGTCAAAGTGAGGAAGAAAGGTCCCATAGGTGCCAAAATATTTAAAGAGCACTTCTTGTAGCAAAGAACTGCCAACAAATATGCTTTTAATTGGAAAATAGCTAAACAAATTGTGGCACCTTATTATCACAGACTATTACTGTAACCATAAGAAATGATGACCATGAAGAACTCAGAGAAGTATGGAAAGACTTATATGAACTGATGATGCAATGTGAAGTAAGAAGAACCAAGAAAATGATTTCTACAATGAGTATAACAATGGAATTTGCATAGGATACACAAATTTGGGATATCCACCCCAAATGTTCACACAGACTATCTGTGTCCAACGTGTGGTAGAGCATTCTGAGCTCCTGGTCTGATCAGCCACAGTCAGACATATTGAAAACTCACTTTATCATGGTGGTGTCATTTTGGTCCTCTTCCAGAAGGGACAACAACCACAACAATGGAAATGGAAAAAAACTAAAACCTAAAACTGAATGCTATATAATTAAAATAATTAAGCTTGACCCCAACGAAGAGACCAGAAAATAGGCCAATCTTTCTTTGCAAAGGCCCTCCCATCCCTTTGGCCTCTCCCTCTGACTGATTGCCTGGATTCCTCTAAGAACCACCATTTTAAGGAGGAGGTCCTGGGTGGCTAAGTGACACAGTGGATAGAATACCAAGTCTTCATAAATTCAGATTTGGCCTCAAACTCAAGTTGTGTGACATGAGTAAGTCACTTGACTCTATTTGCCTTTTTCCTCTACTTTTTCTTTTTTCTTTTTCTATTCTTAATAAAAAAAAAGATATATCTCTGAGTGGTTTATCTGAAATGAAGGTTATCTAAAAATAAGACATCAATTTATTTTTTAAAACTGGTTCATTTCCTTAAAAGAATCAATCTGACCTTATGTACTGCTCTTTCCCCTCAGCCTTTCAGGGAAAAAGTATCCATATTTCATTTAAAGCTAAACTTTCTTTTTGATTACATTCCCTCAAGGACCTTGCTCCCACAATTATCCTCCTCTTTTTCTCATAAATCTTCAACCTCTCCCTCTCTTCTGGCTTCTTTCCTCCTGACCATAATCATGCTTAGGTTTCTCCCTCACTCTAAAAAACCCCCCAATCTTTCCTTGATTCTAGCACTCAATCTAGTAATGATCACATTTCTTCTCTTCACAGCTAAATGTCTTTAAAAACTGGTGTATGCAAAACATGATTCTATTTCCCCATCAACTACTCTCCTCAACTCCTTGGGCTCCAGTGTCTATCCATGCCACTTTCCTGAAAGTGCCTTCAGTGGCATCACTGATGGCATCACTGATTATTTCCTACTCACCATTTCTTGTTTTTCTGAGTCCTCACTCCTTTTGGCCTCGTTCTCTAGAGAACTTAAGACTCTTGGCCACTTACCTTTAATGTTTTCTCCTCTGGCTTCAGAGACATCATAATCTCCTGCTTCTCTTCTACCTCTCTCATTGCTCATTTTTCTCCTTTAGCTCCTCATTCTCTTAATGTGAGTGTTCTTCAAGGACCTATTCTTGGTCTTCTTGTCTTTTTTCTTTATACTTAGTCTAGCAATGTCATTCATTCCCATCATTTCATCTATCACTTCTAGGCAGATAATTCCCAAGTCTGTATCCCAAACTCTGACCTTGTTCCTAAGCTCTAGACAACATCAGCTACTTATAGGCCAATTCTATTTGGATATCCCATCTCCATCTCAAGTTTATGTCCAAAACTGAGTATATCTTTCCCTCTAAAGCTACTCTTCCTTATTAATTCATAAAATCTGTGTTAGGGCCATCATCATTCACCCAGTCTACAGTATTAGAAAGCTTGTTATTTTATATGTCTAATACCTTCTCTCTCCCACACTTTCCTTCAGAGCCTCCCAAACACTGAGCTAACTCTGGCAATGCATGCATCTATATCATTCAATGTGTATGTCCCTGGAAAGTACACTACCAAGGTAAGTGAACTTATCCACAGAATTCAGAACTTCTCCATTTGCTGTAACCAATGGTTCCATGTATGGATGGTGTGGTGGTAGATGATGGAGCACCTATATTTTCTTCATGTTGTTAGGCCAACATTAGCACAAGCAGCAGTGAATTGATCCATACTTTGTTGTATCTCAGCTTTAGAGGCTACATTGAGTTCACAATCATCCACAAACAGAAATCATGCACCAACGCTCCTTCCACGTTGGTCTTGGCTTATAACCTTTTCAAGTTGAAGAACTTACCATCGGTGCAATAGCTGACCTTGATGCCATGTTCATTCTCATTGAAAGAAAGATAAGATATGCATACAAGTAATTTGGATCATTCACATGAGAAAGGTCTGTTTGTGATGACTAATCAAGTTAACAACTTATTAAGCATTTGCTGTATGCCAGACACCATGAATAAAAAGAATTTATTAAATGTTTACTAAAAACTGGGAAGTATAAAAACAAAGCATAGTAACATAAGATAGACAATGATGAGTGTATATAAGTGAAACAGAAGGGTGAGAGATTGGGGAAAGCTGGATCATTTTTTAGCTGGGGGAGATCAGAGTCGACTACTTAGAACAAGTGGTTCCTGAGGTAGATCTAAAAGAGGATTTTATGAGAGTGAGATTTGGAGTAAGTAGTCTGCTCAAATTTCAGAAAAAGGCACAATGAGATTGGGGAACAGCTAATAGTTCATTCTGATTACAAGGTAGAGTACATGAAGGGAGCCAACAATCAGCAAATACTTACTATGCACCTACTAAGTGCCAGGCTTTGCGCTAAGAGCTGCATTCATATGCAATAAGGCTGGAAAATAAGGTTGGGGCATCTGAATGCCAAGGCAAAGAGTCTGCATTTTATTCTATGGGCAATGGGAAACTACACAGTAGGTGCCCAGGGCAAAAGTCCTCAATGAATGACTCCAGGATAGACATTTTCCATGGCTGTGTAATCAAGAGATTGGCTGCTAGGTGGCATAATGGATACAACACAGGGTCTCAGTCAGGAAGACCCAAGTTCAAAGCCAACCTCAGAGACTTACTATCTGTGTGACCCTGGGCAAGTCGTTTAAATCATGTGTGCCTCAGTTTCCTCAACTGTAAATTGGGGTTAATAATAGTTCCTGCACCCTACGGGTGACGTGAGGATCAAAAGAGATAATATTTGTAAAGCGCTTAGCGTAGTTCCTGGCATATAGTCAGCACTACATAAATGTTAGTTATCATCACCTTCCTCCTCCTTCTCCTCATTATCTATTAACAACTAATCTTGTGCTAAAAGAGCATAATCTTCCTTAGAGATTCTTTTAATGGAATTCTTAGAAAAGGACTAGCCAGTATAATACATTTCTCTTTTGAATGAAATCCAAGAATTTACTTTAAAAAAAAAAATCTGATAAGGAAAGTAAACATTTTCCTCCCCAGGGCAGTCCTGAGCCTTAGTAAAGAGAGCCAATACACAAACAGACCTTTCTCATGTGAATAATCCAAGTTATTTTTAGCTTTGTAGAAATAGGTGAGAGAGACCAAAGTTGGAATCAAGGTACCCACTCATTCCTTGAAGGGAGTCACTTTAAAATTACCACAAATTCACTAAACATCACTGACTCAAAACAGTCTCAGTTTAGTAGTATATTTGCTCTAGAATTCAGCAATCATCATTTGGCTCTATATTCATAATCGCAGCCAGCCATCACCAACTCCAGAGCACTTCTAATCTTTCATGCCATCTTTAAAAATGGACAACCTGTTCCATAGGCTACAGTGCTCACATTTTCCAGGCAGGATGAAGCCAGTGAATGTATTCATCCCCAGCCATGAGCAGGAAAAGTAATTACAACATTAATAACAATCAAGCTTGTTTCACCAGAGTTTACTGCTCAAAAACCAATGATCTTTCAATTCTTCCAATGTGCTTGAAGATCAAATAGAGCACAGATGGTGCAGCTAGTAAGTATCTGAGGGTGGACTTGAACTCAGGTCTTCCTAATTCCAGATCCAGAACTCTCTCCTCACTCTCCGGGGCTCCACCTGCCTAAGTGTGATGTCTTTAAAAGCCATCTGATGAAGTGAAATGACATCCGTCATGACGTTGCATCAGACTCTCTGAATCTTGTATAAAAGAACGAAGTAACTGAAATAACTGGGGATGAGGGAAAGCAGAGGTTTGAGCAGGGGCAAGCAGAAGAAAGCTTTCAGCACACCCCTAAGTGAGAACCCGGCGGGGGGAGGGGGGGAGATGGAGAGGCCTTGGCCAGTTCTCTTCCGTCTCCAACCCTAGACCCATGCTTTTGGCCAGAGAAGGACCTTGTCAGTTCTGAAGAATCTGGAGGAGTCTGTCTTTCCTATCCTCCAAATGACATCCTAGTGATAGACCCAAATCTGCTGATGGTATTGTTTGCATTGGGATCCAGGGACAGACTAGATGCAAAGCAGGCTTAAGGAAAGCTTCTTGAGCACTACAAATAGGAAGGGAAAGGCTATCTAAGCCTGGACCCACTGTTCCACTCTGTAGGAGAGTGTTTCACAAATTTCTGAGTGGATGTTTCACACCGATTAGTCTGACTGTTCCACGTGAGTAAAAGTGCCTTTCTAAAAGTTCCTTAAGGCTGACTAGCTAAATTGATTCTCAACTGATAATCTCAGGATGGAGGCACACCTGCAGAAGGTAAAACCAATGACATTAGGGAATCACTCTCAACCCCCAGAGTTCTCTTGGTGTCCTTCTAAAACTCTAAGGGGGAGATATAGCCAAGCTCCGAAGACTTGAGTCATAAATCGGAGTAGGAGTTGGGATAAGGATCCCTTGAACAAAAGAAATGACAGGAAGGAAGGATGGAAAGAAGAAAGAAAACAAGAAATAAAAGAAGGAAGAAAAAGGAGGGAATGAAGAGAAAGAGCAAAGAAAGAAAATAAATGCTTCTAATGACGCAGGATGAATTCCAGGGACAGGTCTCCTTGTTGTCACTTCATTTGTGATCAGGTTACATAGGGATGAATTAATTAATTAATTGTAAAAGCAGTTACTGTGTGTAAGGCACTGTGCTATAAACACTGAATAAATACTAACACATATTTAAAAAGAGAGAGTTCCTACCTTCAAGGAAATTGAATTCCAATAGGGGAGGACAAGTGTAGGGTAAAGCGATGTTTTGTTCTGGGGAGGCGACAAGGGTGAGGGGAGTGGCAGGAAAGTTCATTGCTAGCTGGGAAGCTAAAGCATGGTTGGCTGTGTAGGGCCAGATAATGATCTAGGTGGTCTGGTTTAGCACACAGTCCACACCTTTAGTTTACAATCAGCTTGTTTGGGCCTGATGGCTGGAAGTTTCACAAGAAAGGTCTTTAAAAACATTATCTCATTTCATCTTCACTACAACCTGAGAGGCAGGTGTTGTTACTTTCACGGTTTTACAGTTGATGAAATTGAGGCAGTTACGTGGCTTGCTCAGGGTCACATAGCCAGGTCGGATCTGAGGCTGCATGTGAAATAAGATCTTGACTCCAAGCCTAGCACTCTATCTACCATCACCTAGCCTTCCTCAAAAGTGAGGTTTGGGGCCTAAATTCTGAGAAGAAAGACCATAGTATAGAGGTCCAGGTCTCAGGTCCAGGGGGGAGTGGGCTGTTTCAGTTGGGGAGGAGCAGCCAGTGGGGCAGGCAGATAGTACTATGGCCTGGGCAGATAGCTGGATTGAAACTGAAGGGATGTGTTCCATGATGCAGGTTCCCCCTACTCTGATCATTCCTGATCACTAGCAGGACATATATTCTTTCTTGGCATTTTTCACAGTGAAGTGGTGGAGTTGGTAGAATGATGGACTTGGTGTCAGGAAAACCTAGTTCAAATCCAGATTCAGACACTTACTAGCTGTGTCATCCTGGACAAGTCACTTAATTTCTGTCTGCCTCAGTTTCCTGGATAGTAAAATGGGGACAATAAATCCTATTCCCAGGATTATCATGCTAATAAAGTGAGGATCAAATGAGATATTTATGATCTATTACATATTATAATATTTATAATGCACTTGGCACAGTGCCTGGAGCATCATAGGCACTAAATAAGTATTTATTCCCTTCCCCTTCCCCCTCTTGACCTAATTGAGGGCCACTCCTACCTCTCTCAGGATGGAGGATGATCCCCTGCCCAGTGACCCAGCCCAGGCAGCACATATCTCACTCCCAAGTAAATAGACCTTGTGAATTCCAGGAATGCAGCCCTCCCTTATCCAGGCTTGGGCCCCCCTACAGTCTGAGAGAGGCCTGTCCCAGAAGACTATAGCCTTCCCTCCTCTCCTCCCCACCCAATCTCTGCCACAATTGATCCAGTTTTTGAGAAAATCAGCTGCAATTTTCTGTGTAAGCCAGCAAGAGGAAAAGGAATTTTGTTCCTAGGGGATTTGTCCGTTTGGAAAACTCCTGGTTATCTTGGTTATCTGTAACAATTTTTGCAAAGAATTATTGTCATAGTTATTAAGTTTTGGGGATACCTCTCTTGCACAACTGATGTATACCCAGGGAATACCAACTATAATAAATGTGTGTCTAAGCAAAACATACTTAGGAAAGTAAATCTAATAGTTTCACTGTCCCCCAAAATCCCAACATGAATTTTAAAGTCAAATATTTAACACTAGATTTAAAAAAGTAGGACTCCTCATTTATTAGTATATATAGTTAAAAATCAACTAGGAAAGAGAAAAAAGAAGGAGCAGGTAGAGAAGGGAGAGAAAGAAAAGGGGAAGGAGAGAGAAAGAGGGAAGAGAGATAGAAGAAAGTTAATGGAGGAGAGAATGAGAGAGAAGAAAAAAGGAAAGCATAAAAGAGAAAGATAAAGGAGACAAAATGGAGAGCAAGAGAAGGAAGAGAAAAGAAAAGGATAGAAGAAAAAGAGACAGACAGAGAAGAGAGAGAGGAGAGAAAGGAGGGAGATGGATGGACAAAGGAGAGAGAAAAAGATGGAGCAGAGAGGTGAGGTAAGGGTGGGGAGCAGTTTGGATTAGTGACTGGGTCCTTACAATGTTGGTCTAATATTTAATCTAGCCTTTTTTCCCAAGAACTCTGCAGGGAAAAGACCTCACACAAAGTCCTGCATCATTTTAGTGATTTCACTTTTAAAAATGCAGGCTTGGTAAAAGCTGTCGATGTGAGCTGTCCTTAAGGTATGTGTTTTCAGGCTGAGAAAATACTTTGCACTCGGGTTTAGAAGTTTTATACGTGACAACGCATGGAGAATTCAGCACAGTAATTGTATTGTTTTAGCTCTTGCTTTTGTAATTACTCATGGGTTGTGACTGGAAAAAAACCAAATGGTGGGTTGGGCTTTCTTTTCTGTTGTTGTTGTTTTAATTTCAATTTGGGGTGAATTTCCCCTTTCCCATCCCCCGACTAACAATGGCCATGCACAAATATGTTTATGAAATTCAATCAAAATGCCACCAAGCCATTACGGTGACCCAAGTTGGGGCTTTGTTTTGGACAAACTTTAAACTAAACTAAATGTGATTACTCCTACCGCTGAAATCTCCAAATAGAGCGACAGGGATGTGAAACCACTCTATCAATCCAAAGTAAACAGAAATGGAGGAGAAAACTCCCAGTGGAGGAAAAGGGGAACATTTCTTTTTGTTAACTAACCAAACAGTTTGCAGAGTAAATCAAAGTGGCAACTTGTGTTACATTCTTGCTTTAATAGTCACTGGTGAAAGCAGATCCAGTGAGTGTTAGAACTTGGGAGGATCAGGTTTCTAAATGAACGATGTCAGGTGTAACCAGAGCCCTTGTAGTAAAAGAGAGAGAGAGACAGAGACAGAGAGAGACAGAGACAGAGATAGAGACATAGATAGACAGAGAGACAGAGATAGAGACATAGAGAGAAAGAGAGAAGAAAGGAGAAAAAAGTTATCCCTTTCATTTCCCCACACTCCAGACAAGGGTTCAGTTCTGCGCCCATTAGTAGTATAAATTCAAAAGTATCATTTTTAGACGTGGAGGGAAAAGACCTGGATGTAGTCTAAGAAATCTCAGCCTCATTTAGAGCCTAGGTGTAAATGAGCAAAGATCTGTGGTTATCATGGGGATTTATTATTTGATAGAATAAAGGAATGCCCAGCAAAGAGGGCTGCTTTTGGCAGTAGAGAATGCAGGATTAAATACACTTACATATGACTTTGGACAAGTCACCTAGGATTTCTGGGCTTCAGTTTCATCATCTGTAAAATGATGGACTTGGGACAAGTGACCTCTAAAGTCCTCCCAGTTCTCAATATATGACCCATTATCCAACAATTTGGAAAACTTGATTTGTGCCAGGGGGGAGGTGGAGGCAGATAACCTTCAAAACAACATCCTTCTCCCCAAACAAACAAACAAAGCCCCAAACCACTGCACATGACCTCTAGAGTATTTGTGACCAAGGAAGTGTTTTCTGTGCAGTGTGTTATATCTTTTCTGGGTCATCATCACATATCCTGGAATAGACATGACAGGAAAAAGAACACACCCCAGCTCCTATCATTCGACTGTGCAAAGATATGGAGTATTTTTCAAAGGTTCACGGGATCAGCCCCCTGTCAGTGAACATGCCCCATTACAAGCTTAGGAAAAATAAAAAGATTCTTTGGTGAATTCCTGAGCCAAGCGAAAACAGAGGTCAAATAGACCTAAAGGGTAGACTAGAAAGAATAAACAGGCAGCTGAGAGTTAAGGAGGAGGAAGAAATAAATGATAGGTCAACACGGGAGTGGGACATATGGAACTCATTGGTGCAGGCATTTTAAACACTGGCAGCCGCAGCACTTCCACAGTCCTTGGCATGAAAGACTCTCCCAAAATGTTCGTGATTAATACCCACAATTGCCTTGTAAGAAAAGGAAATGAGACTAGTCCCATTTTAGCGATGGGCAAACTAAGGTCCAGAGGAAACTAAGTCTCAGGAGGTTACAGACTGTGTCGAGGGTGAACCAGGAATAGGTAGGTCAGAGAGAGACAAGGAAACATTGACCTCAGTGATAAGGCGATAGCATGAGGAAATTAAAACCCCGTAGTGTGAGAGAACAACAGTCAGCCAAGAAAAAGAAACAGGAAAGAATACAGAATGAATTACAATAAGAGGAAATGAGGCACCAGCAAAAGAGAAGAAGTGTGGTCTGGTGGGTTTTTCAAAGAAATGACTGTGGAATGCAGCTTTTATTTCTGGTTTTCTCACTGCCTTCTTGTTGGATAGCTTTGGGCACATAATTTAACCCCTTGGTGCCTCCAGTTTTTCCAAAGCAGCGATGCAGGGCTACATTCCAAGGAGGAGCTCTTGGAGATCATAAAAGGTTTTCTGTGCTAAACATGGATGACACATTTAATTACTGAATTAGTTTAATTTAATATTTAATTTAATTAAGTTAACTAATTATTTTAGGAAAGCCTAGCAAGAAACAGGAGAAATATATTATGTGAATGAAATGGAATATTATTGTGAAACACTAAGAATATGAATTCCAAGAAATCTGGGAAGACATATGAACTGATGCATACACAGATATAAAACGACTGCAATAATGTATATGAAAAGGAAATAATATCAAGCTAGCCTCATGAGTAACCATAGTGAGGAATGTTGGGCCCATAGAATAATGGGATCCTATATTTAGAGCTGAAACTCTAAATATTATCCAATACACACATTTTATAGATGAGGAAACTGAAGCTCAAGTTAATAAGAAGCCACATTTAGATAATTATTTAAGGTTTGCAAAGCACTTTACAGACTTTTATTATTTGATCCTTACAACATCCTGTGTGGGGGGAAGGGAGATGCTATTATTATCATGCCTAATTTTTGTAGATGGGGAAACCAAAGCTCATAGAAATTGACTTTCCCAGAATCACACGTTTGAGGAAGAATTTAAACCCAAGATTTCTTGACTCCATGTCTAACACTCTAGACACTATAATGCGTTGTCTCTATACCTCCTTCCTCTCAGTAAAGTGGAGGGACCATTTGGGCAGAATGTTGACAAGGGCTCATTTGAGATTAGCATCAGTTATTTTTGCTCAAATGGGGTTTTTTTTGTTTGTTTTGTTACAAGAGAGGGTTTAGTGTGGGGAGGTGTGGTGAGAGAAGGGCATATAAAAAGAAAAGTCATAAGGAAACCATTCTTTAGAAGAAAGGAATGAGAAAAGTCATGAAACAACCCATTTAGAAACCTAGAGTGAACAGAAAGGCAACTAGGATAAAAGGGTAGAGGGAGCTGGAAATGAAGGGTGAAACACACACACACACACACACACACACACACACACACACACACACACACACACACACACACATAACCCGAAATTTCAATCAGGTAAAAAATATGGTGTTAAGGAACAATGCCATCAGAATCTTAAAGAAAGTGATGCAAAAATCTACAAACCATTCAAAAAGTTGGACTGTTCTTACTTCCCACAGCATTTAACAGTGATTAACAAAGTTAAGAATTAGCTTAATTTCTTATGAGAATAGTATTTTTCCCCCATGAAGGCTGACATGAGCAGAAAAATCTTGCTATAGGCATAGCATGAAGTTATTCTCAGACATACAACCATGAAATCAGTTGGCAGAAAGATAAGAGGAAGCCCAGTGTGAATCATCGGAGATGAGACACTCCCCATAAATGGAAGAGCAACCTGAAAAAGTTGGGAGTGGGAAGGGTGAAGTCACTGCACAGAATGAGAGCAATTTTGAAGGAATTTTTGAGGAATCCCAGATTGTTGTGAAGAGTAAAGTGAGTTAGTAAAATGGAGAATTTTTATTATATTAAAATTTTTTTTGAAAAATGAAGCCTTTAATAAAAGGAGATGAAACTGCTCAGATAGACAAATACATATAGAGGGGTAACAACATAAGAGAACAGCAGAACTGGCCTGCATGGGAAACACTGAAGGCCTCTGAGCTACAGAAGTGCTATACTACCAAGGGGATGAAAGCAGGGAAGGTCCTAAACAAAGCTTAGAATAGGGGATAAAAGTTAACTGAAAGTCTCAGGCTGCCATTGACGGAAAGACAGCCCTAGAAAGAGCCAAAACAATAAAAGATTCCTTAAATACCTCACCAGGAAGAGATAGGCCGGGGAAACGCTGACAGGCTTGAAAAATTAAACTACCTTTTTCTTTTCTGTGTTCTTTGAGCTAGATCAGAAATGATTTTCTTTACATGTCAGAAGAGTGATAAATGAAGGCCTCTTAGGTATTCCCCTTCAACAAATTCAGATGATTCAAGAGAAGCCAAATACTTCAGCTTTTGTAAAAAGGTTGAATATAGGGAATACTGCCACAATGCAGAGTTTGGCTGGATTGTTGTATGGAGGGGATGGTTGTTTAGTAGAAATGAAAATGAAAGACATCTAGCAAACTTAAGAAATGTTTCCAGTGAGGAAAGAGAACAGTGTTGGCTATTATATCATGAGAGCCAGTGTTGTTCTAACATCTACAAAATATTAAAAAGAACTAGACTAGGGGGTTCTTAATCATTTTTATGTGTTGTGGACCCTTTGGCAGTCTGGGGAAACCCGAGCACTGTATCTCAGAATAATATTTTGGAAGGTAAAGCATAAGATTCATAGAATTACAAAGGCAATTAATGATACTGAAATACAAATGCCAAAATATTTTTTAAAAGCTTATGGATCCCAGGTTAAGGACTCCTAAAGTAGAGGAGGGCTCTAGTACATGGCATAGATCTTCCATTGATAATTTACAGAAAAAACATGGACAAAAATTGAACAGAAGGAGCAGGTATATAAGATGAGTTGTAATCTGTAGTATTAGAGGGAGCACCCATATGCTGGTAATTTAGTGGAAACATCCCTGTATTTGGAGTCAGAGGACCTGAGTTTGAACCAAGGCTCTGGTACTTGTGACCTGAAAGATTGTGGGTAAATAACTTTCCTTCTTTGGGTTTCAGTTTCCTCATCTGCAAAACAAGGGAGCTGGGCCCACTTCCAGCATGAAATCCCACGATCCTTACGAAATCACACCAGCCAAAGTATTTAAATATGTACTCCTTCAGTGGTAAATAGGCTTCTAAAAGCTTTAATACAGGTGGTAGTATAACTAGTAACTATACTTTCTAGTTATACTAGAAAAAAACTTATTCCAGGAAGTTGAATAAGCTGGTTTTAATTTGCAAAGAGTTTTACTAGATTTAAAAGCTATGTATTTATTATGTTGACTATACAAAAGCACCAAGCAATTTGAAACTAATTCCAAAACAAAAGTTTAACAAGTGAACATTCAAATGCAATCATCGTCCTCATTGTCATCGTCATCTTCATGAATTGCTAGAACTTGCATAGTGGTTTAAGATTTAGGAAGCACTTTATGAATATTATCCCATTTTTATCCTCACAACCCTGGGAAGTAGCTGCGATTATTATCCTAATTTTACAGATAAGGAAACTAAGGAAAACTGAGGTTAAGTGATTTGCCCAGGATCACAACTAGTCATTGTTTAAAGTTTAATTTGAACTTAAGTCTTCCTGACTTCAGGTACAGAGCTCTCGCCACTCACTGGGCCACCTAAGAACTATAACTTCATTGATTGTTATTTCAGAAGTGTATAGATTTTGAGCTGAAAGGAACCTTAGAAGTCATCCAGTCCAGTTCACTCATTTCGAAGACCAGAGTGATCATGACCTCCCCAAGGTCACAGAGGTAGAGGCCCTAGGGCCAGGGTAGGAACCCAACTCCTCCAAAGCCATTGCTCTTTCCCCTGGACCACAATGCCTATCCAATGACACAAATGGTGAGCCATCTATGCCTTCCCATTCCTCTCATCCATATGTTTTATTAAGTTTTACTCTATAAGCTGGAGTCCTTTCTTTAATTCTCTTGGCATCAAGAGAACAACAAGGGAACACCCAGCTATACCTTTCTCGTGCTACATGACTGGCTCATGTGTTCATATATTTCCTTTGTATACTTCTATTTCTGACCTTCTTCAAGCTGCTTCTACAATGTAATGCCCTGTTTAACCCTCTGATCTTGCTCATAGCAAGAAGGTTAAGGTGGATATAATCCACTTCCTCTAGTAGTACAGCCATTTGGTAGTCATTGTACAAGTATCACAATCGATGGCCATCATCCCACTAGTTTTTAAATGCCTTTATGGGTTTGCATTAAGGACTTAGAGAATTTTTAAATGGAAGGAATCTTAGAGATCATTTAATCCATCTCAGTCATTCTACAGATAAAGAAAATGATATTCAGAAAGGGAAATTACTTGTATTGGTTTGCACAGCGGGTGATAGCTATTTGGAGCAAATTCAGTAGAGGTGATTCTTGCCCTCATATCCTAAAGCAGATGACATCAATGCAGACCTTCTGAAGGCTTCGTATTACAGAAGGATAAAGCAATTACACAGAAATCCAAATATGGCAGAAGGATAAAACAGTTACACAGAGATCCAAATACGCCAGAGAAGAAAGCAGTTATGTCCCTGTTCTCATCCTACAAAATAGTAATAATAACAATATTTATCATTTATATAGCATGCTAAGTTTTGCAAAGTGCTTTATATTTGCTGTCTCAATTAATCCTCATAATAATACTTCAAGGCGGGTGATATCATAATCCCCATTTTCGGATGAGGAAACAGGCAAATAGTGGTTAAGTAACTGGCTTCACCATGCATGTAGCACGAATAGTACGAAGAAGCCAATAGGAGACAAGCTTCAGTGGATCTGCTAGGATGGGGAGGGGAACCTTCAGCCTTGGATGCTGTCAACGGGTCACACTTGAGGACCTAGAGGGCCACATGTGGCCTTGAGGTCTCAGGTTCCCCACCCCTGTGCTAAGAGCATGCTGATTAGGAGAGGCATTGCTTTGCTGATTAGCTGGGGAAAATGCTGAATGGTTCATTCATTCATTCATGGGAAGTTCATTAGAACAGAGCTGAATTTTGATGTTGTTTGAACTTAATTGTTCTTTGTTGAAAATGAAGAAGGTCTGTTTCTCTCATCCATTTAGGCAAGTGACTTAGTACAGTTAGTACAGAGCTGGGGCTCAATAAAAACTTGCTGACTTGGGACTTTTTCTGCAAGTTTCTAATTCCGGATGAAGCAGTTAGGCCTGAAGACCGGTGGCAATTTTATTCTTCCTACCTGCATACTATAATGCTCTATAATAATTAGTTTTATGATTTTTCCATAACCTATTACTTTAATTACATTAATTAAATTGTTCACTTAAGTTGTTTGCATGCACTTTAAAAATAGTCTGTCAGTAAACAGAAGACTTGCAGAAAGTTGGGCAGTTTTGACTACTCAGACCATAGGGTGACTTCTTTGATCTGTTGGTGTCATGGACTAGTTTATTATTGGTGGGAGTGGGCCCTAGGGAGGAAGAGATTTACAGCATTTAAAGCTAGAACAAACCTTAAAGATATTTCATCTCAGTGGGTCAAACTCAGATAGAAATGGATCTCTGACTGCTGCATATTGATTTAGAAAACCATAGATTCACAGTATCTGTGTTGCACTCATTTAATCTGGTTCAGGTGAGTACATTTGGGAGCTTTGTAGCTGGTGAGTCTGATGCCTATGCTTTAGCTCATTCCTATCCTAACTTTTTATAAATGAGGAAAGTGAGGCTCAAAGAGTTGTGACTTCTCCTAGATCACAGAGGTAGGATTCAAATCCAGGTCTTCTGGTTACAAATCTAGCACTCCTTTCATCGTAGTGTCCCACAACTAACTTAGTCATGTTCCTGCCTTATTTAGGTCTATATCTTGCATATTAAAATGGAATTATTCATTGTACCCTATGCAAAACCCAACAGTATTCAACTCTTCTGCTGCTGTCACCCTCTTCCAAAATTAATGAATAATAGTTAATATGGTTCCTTGTGGGGCAGCTAAGAGGCACCATAGTGCATAGAGTGCCAACGAGTCGGGAGGACATCTGCCTGAATTCAAATTCAGCCCCTGATACCTGGGCAAGTCACTTAACCCTGCTTGCCTCAGTTTCCTCATTTGTAAAATGAGCTGGAGAAGCAAATGGCAAACCACTTCAGTATCTTGGCCAAGAAACCATTTCAGTATCTTGGCCAAGAAACCCCCAAGAAACCTTTGGCCAAGAAGAGGCAGACATCACTGGAAGGACTGAACACACTCTGTTCCTCCTGGTGCTCCCTTACGGCCAATGGTTCCTTCCACGGACAGTGACGTTTCAAACTTTGGAATGGAACAAGACAATCCAGACTACATGGAGACTGAAACCGGTGACCTTTCCTTATTAGCACAAGGCTTTAGTCAATAAGGTCATCAAGACACTATTTCTTTAGCTCTTTTGTTTGCCTTGATAACACAATTTCCTGTTTCTGAAGCTTCCAAAAGCAATAATTTGGCTCCATCTGGTGGCAAGTGGAGGAACTGAGTGGATCACTCCCCATAGGATTTTGAATAACCTATTCTTACTATGCTGCTGCTGCTGCTACTACTGATGATAATGTCACATTTCTAAAGTGATTTCAGATTTCAAAAAATACGTTCCCCTCAAACCATCCTGTGAAGCAGTGAATGCAAATATCATTATTTCTACTTCGCTGAGAAGGGAAGTGATTGAACACAACATTGTCTAAATTCTAAAAGTCTAAATTTGGTGTTCTTCCCATTATGCCACACTGCTTTTGGTGGCATCTCATTTTGGAGACTTTGCAGTGTTCTGGGGCTTGATATAATCTCCAAACAGGATCATCTGGAGTATTTCACCATTCTCTTTAATTTGGACTCTTGGCCAGACATTCTACAGGACAGTGGCAAGCACCTCTGGCAGGGATACACCTCCCTGTTTTTTTCTCTGCTTGATAATCACAAGCATGTCAAACTCAATTATCTTTTTTTATTTCTTTCGAGCAATCTGGAATTATTTTTGATATACATTTAGAAGCAGCTTATTGGAGAACCTTTAAGATATCAGTATTCTCCTTGTAACGCATTTATTTACCCCTTTAAAGTCTTTTTTCAGCAGTTTTTTTTTCTGAAAAGAGCAGAAAAATGATTTTTGTGCAAAGGAAAAGATTCAAATCAAAGGTTAAAAGATATTAGATATTACTGTTGTTATAGAAGAAAATTTTGATGCCTAAAGAGAGTGGGAGTAAAGAAGTTTGTTTTTAATAATAAAAAACTCATATATGTATGAAGAAATGTAGGTTCCTGAAGAGATGTGAGCAGTTTTGGACAGAAAATGAATTGTAGTTCAAGTTACCTTTTGGATAATATAGAATAATTACTTGTATGTAAATAGTATAGTTTTTTAAAAGGGAAAGAGGAAGAACTTTTATTTGTTAAACTGGAAAATATAAATATGAAGAAACAGTTTCTAAGATAAAATTAAGTGGAGGAGCATCTTGGGAACTTTGACTCCTCAGTTTATTTTGCATAAAACTGTTTTATGACTCGAGGGCAAAGCTAAAATAAAACAAAGCATCATATAACAAAATGAAAACAAGTATGATTTTTATAAGTCTGCCAATTTCATAGAGGAAATTTAGTGACTTGTTTCCTTTTAATGAAAGTGAGCTGCTGAGATCCAAGAGATTCTGATCTAAGCCATTGAACATTATAGGACTACAGGAAGTATAGGATATAGGCTTAGTCTGAGGATGACAAGGGAAAAGCTGGGAAGAAATAGCAGATAGAAAAACAATTTGTTGGATCATTTTGCAGAGACCAACACTAAGGGCAGTGAACTGATAGAAGGCTTTGGCTATGTGGTTCTTGATTAGCTGAATGAAGACTATAGTTTCAGCTCTTTCTTTTCAGCATTGGTCAAAGCTTAAATGAGGTGAATCTTCTCAGATGTGTATGTTATCTTCTTTTCTCCCCTCTGATTTAAGAGGGAAAAACAGAAAGGGAAAAGGCAGGTAGTGTTGATGTTTTGTTATATAAGAACTGGCTAGGCTAATTTGCCTAGAGAATTCACCGGAGTTGTTTGTATGCATTCTGCTCTGATTGGATGATGAATCATCATGGTGAGTGAATAAATCCCCTGGACTGTGAGGGAATTAAAGGGATTAGAATAGCAAGTGATTAATTGTGGGGAGATAGTGTGTGAGCTGGTAGGAAGGTAGGGCCATGAACTCCAAACTTCCATTTTAGGAGATATCTCAGTTCAACTAGTCATTTCTTACTTGGTTGCACAGTTAATTATTCAGTGGTTCAACTGATTCGACTCTACATAATTCTGTGAACCATGCTGTCTATGGGGTTTTCCTGGAAAAGATACTGGAGTGCTTGGCCATTTCCTTCTCTAAAGGATTAAGCAAATTGAGGTTAAGCGACTTGCCTAGGGTCATATAGCTAGTAAGTGTCTGAGGCCACTTTTGAACTCCAGCGTCAGGGCTCTAACCACTTAACCATCTAACTGTTATCTAGTGCTTGGCTGCACTACCTTGGGATTCCCCCACCAATAGGATACCTTTGCCATCACTCTTCATCCCCTGCTTCTCAGCTTCCTTTTGTTTTGTTTCCCCATATTGGATTATAAGCTTCTTGAGGGCAAAGTCTCTCTTTTCATATTTGTTTCCCAGTACTTAGAACAGTGCCTAACACTTAATACATGTTTATTGACTATTGCAGGAATGCTTATGCATCATTACATTACAGTGTAATGAATCAAATGGCTTGACTGTATAGAAATGTGCATGTGAGTGTGTGTGTGTCTCTGTGTGCATATGTATGTGTGTTGATGATTTCATAGATGTGGGGAAATCCCAATGATTAATATCATCAACTGCTCAATAACTTAGCTAATCCAGGCTAGAGCCTGGTCATCTGCACAAGGCTCTCCTCATTGGTTATGAGTGATTCCTTGATGCTACACCTGCATGAAGGGCACAGTGGTAAGAAAGGTTGAAAGAGGAGAGACCTTGCTTCCTTTTTACTTCAAGAGAGTTTGAAGCAGGAAGGAAAAAGTTCTCTCCTCTTTCAAGTTCTTGGATCAATTCTGCCCTTCACACATGCATGAAGCATCATAATCTCCACTACTGAGGAGAGACTTATGCAGAAACACCAGGCTTGAACCTTAGGTTGCCACAATACCCTAGAGAGTTATCTGAGGAACTGAGAGATTAGAAATAACTGCTGTGGAATATGATTGGTGAGAGCCTGTCCAGTCCCTTTTCACATCTTCTTTAAAGATAGCCTTATTTAGTCTTATAAATGGAAAAGCAGTTACAGGGGTAAATAATTAATGAAATTCTTCTTGTTGCTCATGTTCAACTCCTCCCAACTGTTTTTTCATAAAGCAAGTGTTCATGATATATGTATATGTAGTCTATAAGCCTTTGGCTATTGCCATTCTCATTTTTCACTTCTAAACAATATATTCCAACATATCTTTTACCATTGTCCCTTAGACCCATCTTTGAAATGAAAGTAACCAAATAGAAAGTTAGATGTTGATTTCATTTAGAGTCTTATGGAGTCCTTAGTAGAATTCAACATCCCCTTGTTCTCCACAACAGATGTTGACAATAAACTGCAATTACTTTCAGGTTGATTTTTTTTTTTTTTTATAAATGATGATCTAAGGTACTGTCTGTTTTGTATATGGACATTTTGTTTTTCAAAAAATACAGAAAAAAGGACATCCATGTGAGAAAAGCACCTTGAGATAGTGCTGAGGACCTAAGTGAAAAATGTCTCTCAGATAAATACAGTGTTCCCAAAGTCTTAGTGAGGCTATAGGTTTAAAACTGGCAGCTAGGTATTGCAGTGAAATCCAGCTTCAGACACTTACCAGCTGTGTGATGCTGGACAAGCCATTTAACTCTGCCTCAGTTTTCTGATCTGCAAAATGAGCTGGAGAAGAAAATGGCCAACCACTCCAGTATCTCTGCCAAGAAAACCCCAATGGGGTCACAAAGAGTTGAACAACAACAAGCTCAAAACTGTCTAACTGGAGGACCTGTTTGAAAGCATCTGAAAGGCACCAGGACAATACTGCAAGGCATTGTTGTCTAGCAGTTCATTTACATATTATTTGGGGGGGGGGGTTAGGAGGAGGGACGAAGGACATAATTGAGAAACTCTAAATCACAAAATTGTTTGAGAGCTAAGGGAAAAAATATATAATGTTTGTATTATACCTGGTTGAACTCTGGATTGGGATTTTTTTCCTTTTGCTTGTTTTGTTTCAACCAGAGTTAGAGATATGTCACTATTCAAAAGGAGACCCTAGGATGAATCTTTGGAAGTTACAGAAGAGGGAGAGCAAGATAGAAGGAAGAAGATTTGAAGACTTTGTCCCTGCTTGAAAAAAACAGAGCTGGAGAATAAGAAGGAAAGAGGAGCTACTTCCCATGGAGTTGGAATGCAATCATCATGAAATCAGCTTGGGAGAGCTCATTGGAGGAAAGCTGCTGGAAGGGTTGAATCTATTGCCCTTTAGCACCATCTACAATCTGAGAAAGTTGGGAAACCACTTCCAGGATTATCCCTGTTACCTTTTTTTAATTTTCCCTAGATAGAGAGGGAGAAAGAGCTGGAGAAAGGTGGCTTGCTCTGTCATTTGAAAGAGGAAGAACCTCTCAGGGCTCAGATCTCATAGAGAACAGACCTGATTAGCTTGACAAATACAAAACTTAGGGAAACTTGTACTTGACAGAAGGAGTGTAAGACTACTGCTGTATTAAAAGAGCTCACCGCTGCTGCCCTGCCATAGCCCAGAGAAAGGGAAGTGATACTCCTTTTATGTGCCTTATTGCTTGCTTTCTGTGGGTTTGAAAGGCACAGTGGTGAGAAAGCCTGGGAGAGGAGAGACCTTTCTTTTTGCTTCAAGACAGGTTGAAGATGCCTTCCTCATGGACACTGTGTGCATTGATGGGAGAGTGCATCTCAGGTTGATGAGTGGATTGATTCTGTTTTCTATTGAATAACAGGATGTTTGTTTACTCCTACTTTTGCTTTTTTGTTTGGTCACTCAACAAATATTTATTAAGCACTTATGTGCCAGGCCCTATACAAAGCACCAGATATAAAGAAAGGCAAAAACACTATTCCCTACCCTCAAGGAACTCACATTGTAAAAGAGGAGACAAGATGTAAATAAATAGGGACATCCAAGATATATAAAGAATGCATGGAGGGTAATTTCATAAGGAAGACACTAGTAGCCAGAGGGACAGGAAAGGCCTCCTATAAGAGGTAAGATTTGAGCTATTTTTTTTTTATGTGAGGTAATTGGGGTTAAGTGACTCACCCAGGATCACATAAGCTTGTAAGTGTCAAGTGTCTGAGGCTGAATTTGAACTCAGGTCCTCCTGATCCCTGGACCAGTGCTCTATCCACTGTGCCATCTAGCTGCCCCCTGAACTAAGTTTTAAAAGAAGCCAGGAGATAGAAGTAAGGAAGGAAAGTTTTCCAGGCATGGGGAAAGAAGAAGTCAGGAGATGGAGATTTTATGCAAGGAATAGCAAATAGGCCAATGTCACTGGGTTATAGAGTGTGCGGAGGAGAGTAAAGTACAAGAAAATTGGATATGTAAGAAAGTGCTAAGTTATAAAGGGGTTGAATGCTACCAGAAGTTTTTTATTTTTGATCTTGCAGGTAACAGGTAACCAATGGAGTTTACTGAGTAGGGAATGACGCAGTAAGACCTAGGATTTAGGAAGATCACTTTGGCAGAAAGATGTATTGGAATGGGGAAAGATTACCAATCAGAAGATTATTGCAATGGTCCAGGCATGCCATGATAAAGATCTACATCAGAGTGGTGGCAGTGGGAGTGAAGAGAAAGAGAGTTATGGATGAGATGTTGCAAAGATAGAAACAAGACTTGGCAACAGGTTGGATATGTGAGGTAAGTTCTAGTAAATGATTGAGGATGACCCTGAGGTTGTGAGCCTGGGTAAGTGAGAAAGTGGTGGTGCCCTCAACACTAATAAGAAAGTTGGGAAGAGGAGAGAGTTTGTGGAGAAAGACAATGTGTTCTGTTTTTGGCACATTGAATTTGAGATACCTAGGACTCATCCAAGTTGAGATGTCTAAGAGGTAGTTGGTAATATGAGACTGGAGTTTAGGAGATGAGATAGGACTAGCATTATGGATCTGGAAATCATCTCCTTAGAAATGATCACTAAGCCCATCATCAAGTTTTGAAATAGTACAGATGGAGAAGAGAAGGGGATCTAGGATAGAACTTGGGAAATACCATGGTTAGTGAGCATGACATGGAAGAAGACCCAGCACAGGGAAATGGGAATGGACAGAAAGGTAGGGGGACAGCCAGAAGAGAACAATGTCACAAAAACCAAGACTGGAGACTATTCAAGAGGAGATGATGATCAAAAATGTTAAAGGGTGTAGAAAGGTCAAGGAAGAATGGATGAGTATTAAGAAAAGGCTATTGGATTTGGCAATTAAGACATCATTGCTAACTTGAAGAGGGTAGTTTCTGCTGAATGATGAGGTTGAAAGTCCAACTGTAGAGGGTTTGAGTAAAAGGAGAAGAAATGGAGGTATTTAGTGTAGATGGATTCTTAAAAAGTTTAGCCTGGAAATGGAGATCTATTGGATGATAGCTAGAAAGAGTGATTGGATCAAAGAAAAGTTTTTTTTAACTTTGGAGGAAGATGGTGTGTTTGTATATAGTGGGGAATTTAGATAGGGAGAGTATGTAGGAAGACATGGAAGATTAGGAAAAGAGTGGGGGCAATTTGCTGGAGAGGAAAGAGGTTATGGGGTCAAGGGCCCATATGAAAGAACTTGTCTTGATAATGAGAAGGATCTTCTCTTTCCATGAGACAGGAATGAAGGAGGAGGTAGTGGTGAAATAGACATAGCATCTGATGATGCTATGGGATGAGAAAAGTGGGGAAGTATCTGATGGTATCAGATGTAGCATCTGATGGTATGAGATGAGAAGTGGGGAAGTAGAGGTAGTATCTGATGGTATGAGATGAGAAGTATGTAAAGGGGAGCCCTTGGCAAACTGGTCTCATTTTGGGGTTGTGTGTGTGAAGTAGGAGCTGTGGTCTTCAGTTGAGAGGATAGAAAATGAGGATGCCATGGGAGGTGAGAGGACAAATAAGAAGGTTTGAAACAGCTGCTATAGGGATGGGATCCTGAAATAATTCAAGTGGAATTGAATGTTTGCTTTGCTCCAGTGAGAGTCATGATTAGATGACATAAATGTAGAACCCAATTATTGTTGTGTCACAATTCTTTTCCAGCTTCATGCAGAAGTACGTGAATGAAAGTGAAGGAGTGGATACTTAAGTAATGTAGGGCTGAGGTTAACAAGCTATGATTGGCAATAGGACAAGAAGGAAAAGGTTTTGGACTTGAATTAGTTCACCAATGGATCAAGATAAGAAAAGGACCAAAGTGTAGTTAGTGACAGTGTGATGATCTGGGAAACATCTGATAAAGGAATTTCAGAGTTCGTTAACGTAGAAGTAGAATAGTTATGGGTGATGGCAAGGTCAAGCGTGGTAATCACATGTGTAGCTAAGGTAGAATGCAGGACTAGGTCATGAATATAGTAGATTTAATAAACATTCACGCTTAAGGGTTAATATAATAAGGAAGGAAGGAGGAAAGCATTTTTAAGTGCCTACTATGTGGCAGATGTTAAAGTGCTAAGCACTTGTTTTTTAATGAATTAAAGACTTTATTAAAATAATTTATACCTAAAATGAATATAATATGTTGGTACAACGACACAGATGAAAGCACAGGGTAGAATAAAAGCCACTATACACATGTTAATGCACATATAAATAGAAGAACAAGCAGTGTCAAGTTATAGTAAATGGTCATATGACTTTAATTTTTCTTAATAATATGAAATTTCATGATTCATAAAGTATTTAAAAGCAGAGCCTTCTTTGGAATTTGCACTCAAAATAGATCTTGGCTTCCTTTATTTGGCATCTGTAGTAGGACCCAAAGGAACAGGTAGCTGCAAAAATCCAGCACCTTCCCAAAGGACTAAAATGCCAAGAGAATGAAGGTAGAGGTTAGAAAATTAGAAACAGAAAGCATGAAATATGTGTGTGTGTGTGTGTGTGTGTGTGTGTGTGTGTGGGTGTGTGTGTGTGTGACAGAGACAGAAAGAAACTAAAAGGTCTCAGTCCACACTAAATCCTTATTTGTTCTTGGTTGTCAGGGGTTTCCAGCTGTTCTTTGATTTATCATTATTCTTCTTCAGATTCATCTGAGTTCAGGGCAAGATATAGATGTTCCAGAGGAGAGAGTGAGGCTGATGACTTTGCACAACCTTCCCTCACTTAAATCAATTCACTTGCAGGTCATGGTATCATCTCCCCGATGTCATGGTCCTCTTCAAGAACAAAGGACAAACCACATTCTTCTTCAGGACTTCTCAGTTTGTCTGCATATGTCTGCCACAGAGGTACTTGTATGTTTCAGAATGGATGTATTCAAGGACTCCAAACTGGAACTGGTCAGCAGTTGAGGTAATGCAGGGATTATTCTCTGCTTTGAAGACCTGCTTCAGATCAGTTAAATCCAAGTTTCCAAACTGGGGGAGTGGGAGAGAAGAGTCAACTGTATCCCCTGGTTGTATAGTTCCTTCAGTTGTGTAAGTTCCCCAGTTTCTTTTGGCAGTGATATTATTATATCGCCAGTGAGCATTGTTCCTAAGGCTGAGTACTTGCCACTTTGCGGATTTCCCAGTATCTGATGATAGGACTTCCAAAGTGTTGTCACTTAGATAAAGTACATACAGGGTGGTAAGATAAAAGAAGTTTCCAGAAGGGGATTTTCATTTAAGTTGTAAGTCAAGTCAAGGACCTCCAGGGCTAGTAAAGACCAAATGCTTGGGACAAAGTATTTAGCTGATCATACCAAGGTTCAGGTGTTTGAGTTTCTGGAGACTGCTGATCTGCACGGGCAGCTCTTCAGTTTGGTTTTTGAAAAAGTTCAGCACTTCCAGAATCTTTTGTTCTGCCATATTTGGAGGCACAGTTTTTAGCTTCTTGTGACTGAGAACCAGTTGTGTAATATGGCATGAAAGAAACAAACTGTGACCTTCTGGCATGTTGGAGATGCCATGGTCATACATGTCCATCTTGGGCTGGTTCTTCTCCTGGCTCTCCTTCTTCAAAGACTTGGACATGGTTGTGTAGGGCAGCAGCATTGGGCTGCCCAAAAGAGTAAACATGCCATCTGTGCTAAGCACTTTAATCATAACAACCTTGGGAAGGAGGTCCTATTGTTATCTCCATTTTACAGCTGAGGAAACTGAGGCAGACAGAGGTTAAATGACTTTTCCAAAGTCACACAGTTGGGAAGTGTCTGAGGCTGGATTTGAACTCAGGTCTTTCTGACTCCAGGCTCAGCACTTTATCTACTGACATTAACCAAAGCACCTTCTGGCATTAAAGGAATAAACAGATAGACAGACAGACAGACAGACAGACAGATAGATAGATAGATAGAAACAGTCAACCCAACAGAACCGGCCTCTAACCTGTGGATGGCCAGAGCCAAACAAAGCAGGCCAGAAACAGGAGTCAGGAATCAAACAGAAGTTTAATTTCAAAGTGAGGTAAATGACTTAGAAGCAAAGACACATGTGCTGGGGCCCCACCCCTAGTGGGGGGTGTGTGCCTGAGTCAGTGTTCGGAGATCTCTATACTTATACCAGTCGCTACCCATTGAACAGTAGCTTTGACGATGAGATTTGATTTAAGTTGGATTCATAGCAGGGCTTGATGACCAGAACATGGGTACTTGTCTGATGTTTGTCTGAGCTCAGAGAACACCTGGTGCTGGTTAAAGCAATACAATATTTATATGATTTTGCTAAAGGGTGAGCACAAAGGATTGCTCTTATGCCAAGCTCAGGGCATAGCTTGTTTGCTGGGCCTTAGCTCTGGAAAACAGGGTGCTCCTAATATCCCGACTCTCAGTCCTTCTCTCTCTACCTCTCTCTCTCCTTCTCCATATATATGTATGTGTGTTTGTGTGTACACACATGTACACATTTGTATATATGTATGCCTGTATGTGTACTACATACATATACATGAATGCATATATATATTATTTTTTTCTATATTAACTTTTCAGGAACAAAGTTGCCCACATGTCAATTCATTTTGCTTGACTATTTGATTATATTTATATGTTAAATGGAAGGGCTTTTCATTGGTGAGAGAAAGAGGGAGGTAAATAAGAGTCATATTCTTGAAAATATAAAAACCAAGGTTATGAAAGACCTAGGTTGTATTCCCATATCTGACTGGGAAGCCATTAGAGTTATCAGAGTAATGACTGTTGCCATCTTCTGAACCCAGCAGGGTAAGATGAAGATGAACAAGCCATTCTTCATAAACAGAATCATTTAAATCTCTGGGGTACTAAACCCCAAAAGTGATTCATTTAGGGAAACTGAAGTGAAGTTGAGGGAGACAGGAGAAAAGCAATACAGAACTAAATGCAAATCTCTTGGCTTCCAGAGCAGTCTCATGGCTTCATGACCCTATGCCATAGAATTCCCTTCAATGGAATGTTGGACCTTGAGGACAGAAACCATTTTGGTTCTTGATTTTGTGTCCTAATGGTGCCTCAAACCTACCAGGAGAGAATTTGGAGGAGAGGAGGACGAGTAGCTTTGTGACCTTGAGCAAGTCACTTAACCCTGTTTGCTTCAGTTCCTCATCTGTAAAATGAGCTGAAGAAGAAAATGGCAAACCACTCAAATATCTTTTTCAAGAAAATTCCAAATGGGGTCACTGAAAGAAATGAACAATAACAAATTATTGTAATGCCAAAATAAGAAAAGAACATCAGTGAAATATTCAAAAAAACCTACAAAAAAAATAGAAGCACTCAAAAGAGAGCAGAGACACAGACAAGCAGGAGTGTGTTAATTTTAATATGCATTAAAAAAAAATACCAAACTATACACAATAGAGAAGAATCCCACTTTCATCTACAGTCTTCTTTTCCTGTTCTTTTTATTTTGAAATTTTCATGTTTGTTAAGTTCATACTAGAAAATTTAAAATAGAAGAAAGTAGTCTATAACTGAGACATCTTCCTCCCAAGCTCCTTGATATCTGGCTTCTGCCCACACTGGAGAGAACCACTGCAACTTCCCTTTGAAAGATCACCTATGACATCACAGTAGGTCCTGTGACTTAGGCATGATTGTCTTCTGAGATCAGAACCAGAACATGTGCTACCCAACATGCTCTCCAACACTCCAGACCAAACTCTGGGGTAACTGCCAAGCTTTCTATACAAATCCAGAGCTCAGAGAAACTAACTGCTTCTGACCCACTGACTTTCTGCCTTTGTAGGTAGTATCCACGTATTTTTCTATCTAAGGCAATGGTTTGCTGTTTCTACTTATCGAACCATGACTCAGTCCCCATTCAACCTATTTCTCCCTTCATTCTTTACCTATGTTTCCATTTAGCAAATTTTAAGCTGTACCTTGGTAGTCTTTAATCAGATTATAAATCTGAATCAAAATCAGTTAACATCAATTAATCCAGTTCGTTTCGGTGAAAGATCTTTAGTTCTTGCATCAATCCCTATGCTACCAGGCAAGGCAGAAACCGGAAAGTTCATTTCTTCCCCTTTGTCCAATTTCCCTCCTTGCCCTGTGGAGAATCAGCAAACACATTTTCTAAGGGTTTTCACTCATAATAAAGTCTCCATGATAGAACAGTATGCAGTCCATTATCATGATATATGAACTTGGAGCACTCTTCTGGTAAGACAGTGGCATGGGAGGCACAGGTAGGAAGGACTGTGTCTGGCTAGCCTCCCTGCTTCTCTCCCATCTCCCCAAGTTTTATCAGGTAAATACATTTAATTCACATCTCTGTCCTTTGTACACAAACTGTGAGGCTATCACTGTCCTGCTAAACCAGCCCTCCCACATCTGTCACCATTTGCTACGTCCTACATTCCAATTGTCCCTGTTCAATCCCCATGCCTTCATCTTCTTTTAGTAAATGAAGTGTGATATGCTGGGAAAGTGCTGGATTGGAAATCAGAAGACCTGAAGAATCACTACGCTTCCCCGGGCTTCAATTTCCTCATCTGTAAAATGAGTAGGCAGGATTTGATAATGCCTAGTACCCTTCAGATTCTAAGTCTATGACCCAGTGCTCATTTCCACAGTGGCCCTTATTTCTGCTTAGACCCAGGAAGGGATGAGTGCCACGCACTGAGGACTGAAATTCAGTGGTTTTCTGAAAATACTTATCTTCCTTGACTTATCTGTAAGTTTCAACATAGCTGAATACTCCCTTTCTTGGCTTCAGAAATGCTATGCCATTTTGGTTTTCTCCCTACTTTTTTACCCAGTGCTTCTCTATCCTTTTTTTAAATCTCTTAATTCCTCAAATATCTGTTGTTGGTCACATGATATAAGAAAGCTTCCTGGGGTCAACAATAGCGTCATTTATCCACGTTATCTCTCCTATTATTTTTGCATATTGCAATTACTAACAGAATCTAAATTTGAGGGTGGGAACTTAAATTTTTTCTTTATCTCCTTTTCCAGGGCCTAGCATTGAAGGCTGTTGATGAATATTTTATTGAGGTACGATTTGTCCTCTTGTGCTTTTCTCAACCTCCCCTCATGTGTTTGTAGTTGTTTTATTGACAACTTCTGTCTTTTTATCACAGTAATTTGTGAACATATATCTCTCCCATACCAGTCAAGCACTCCCCTCTATTTTTAAAAATTTAAAAAGTATTTTTCCCCAATTACATATCAAGAAAAATTTTAGAATTCATTTTTACAAGATTTTGAGTTCCAAATTTTTCTTCCTTCCTCCCTCCCCTCTTCTGAAAATGGTAGGTAGTTTGATATAATTAAACATGTGCTATCATGTAAAACATATGTCCATATTCTTCAGAGATGTGGAAGAAGAAACAGATCAAAAAGAAATAAAACCATGAGAAAGAATAAAGTAAATGAAAAAAATATGCTTTGATCTGTAGTCAGAGTCCATCGGTTCTTTATCTGGATGTGGATAGCATTTTCCTTCATGAGTCCTTTGACCTTGTCTTGGATCATTATATTGCTGAGAAGAGCTGAGTCATTCTTAGGTGATCATCACCCAATGTTGCTGATAACTGTGTATGATGTTTTCCTGGTTCTGCTCATTTCACTTTGCATCAGCTTGTATGAGTCTTTCCAGCATGTGTTTTATTTAACTTTTCATTTGTTTTTGTTTTGTTTTCCCAACTAAGTTTTAAGTTCTTTGAGGGTAGGGATAGTGTCCTGCACATAGCTGGTTAGTCAATAAATATTTGTCAACTGATTGATTATTACAGATAGGTTAAAGAGGACTCTTCTCTCCTTTTATTGTAGTATAGTCTTTCCCTACATTTTTATTTTGAAAGTCACAATACTCTCACACTGGCATTCTGAAAGTAAATCTCCAAAGACTGCTTTTCTTGAAAAACTCATGCCCATCAAAGCACCAGATAAAAATGCTTTGAAACAGTGATCACTGTAACAGAAGTAAAACAGGAAGGCAGAGACTATGTTCAAAGAGTCTAGCTGCTGAAAATCAGTTGGCAGGTCCTCATCATTTCACACCTGGACTATGGTAGTAGTCTTCTGGTTTGTCTCTGCTTCAAGTCTCCTCTAACACCAGTCCATCCTCTTCTCCGTGGTCAATAGATCTTGCTAAAGCTTGGATCTGACCATATTTAATTAACTTCAGTTGCTCCCTATCTCCTCCTAGATCAAATATCAAAGCCCCTGTTTCTTATCTGAAGCCCTTCATAACCTGTCTCCTGGTCTTTTTCCACTCTTCTTATAACTTACCCCTCTCCATATACTCTCTAATCCTATTATACTGGCCTATTTGCTATTTCTTGCACAAGACATTCCATCTCTCTAGTTTGAGCATCTTCTTGGGCTGTTCCCCATGCTTGGAATTCTTTTTTTCTTTATCTCTGCCTCCTAGCTTCTCTGGCTTCCTTCAAGTCCCAGCTAGAATTCCACCATAATTATTTCCAATTTATCCTGTATATAGCTTATTTGTAAACAGATGTTTGCATATTGTCTTCCCTGTTAGATTATGAGTTCCTTGAGAACAGACTTTCAACCCCTTTCTTTGTATCCTCAGAGAGTAGCACATATTAGGCACTTAATAACTGCCTGTTGACTAAGGGAGCATTTACTTTGTTCTAAGCACTGTGTAGGGGTGCTGGGGACACAAAGACATAAGGAACTTACATTCTTTTGGGAAAGATAACTTACATGAATATAAGTAAATACAATATGTTTATAAAATACAAGGAAATTTGGTTGAAGGGATGGCACTAGCAGCTGAAGGCAAAGAGTAAGTCCTCATTTAGGAGGCTACTGGCCACAAGCCCCTGAACACCTTACAGCAGATACCTGCTATGTGCCAGCATTCTCTTTGTATATCATCTTACAGCACACCATCACACCTAACTTCACCAACCACTGCCTTTCATGTCACAGGATTCCACCTCCCTTGCTCTTGACAGAATATTTCTTGCTAATGTTCTACCAAACCAATAAGCTCCCCAGAGCCCCCAATCTCTCCAAAGGCTGCCACTTCAATATTAATACATTGCATGAGAAAGGCTACCTTGAGACATTCATTTATCCACATGCCTAAAAACTCCCACCTAAAATTTCTACAAACTGCAGAAGTTGCTTTTCCATTCATGCACGGCATGTAGCAGCTGGAAACACCTTATGCTAAGAGCTAGAAACCTTTATGGACTTGGCAAAAGGAGTTGGCTACTCAGTGAGCTCAATGCCAAGTCATGAATTGGGCTTGGAAAAAGAGGTGCAAAATGCATTTATTTCATAATGAAGTCATTTCACAATTTTGAAATACTTCTCTGTAAAGAGTTTCTAAAGAGATTTGGAAATTTGCCTTTCTGAAGGCAAGGATTGAGGCTTATCTTTCCTGTCTGGTTGGTGCTGCTGAGGGAGCTGCTGAGAGCCTCTGAGAAGCTTTAGGTTTTCCCTTATCTGGAGTCCACATGATGTTCAGAGCAAAGGACTTTCCTTTTCTTCTGCCTCTGGTGAATCTATTCTTTCCTGCTTTTAGGTGAAGGAATATTAGAGATGGCTATAACTTTGAGAAGTTCCAAAGAGCAGAAGAATGAGCTACCAAAAGTCTGGCAGCTGGTATCCTTGCTGGGATTTGCCAGAAGCCAGACAGTAGGGAGTAAAAGTACCGAGGGTCTGACCAGCACTAGTAAAGCTATAGATTCATCCATCTATAGGCCATGATGCTGCTTTTGGATGTGAATTTGGGGGGACCAATGTTATGCAGAAACTGCTTTCAATTGACCCCACTTCACCTAGAGATCAAGTTGCTATAGGGACGATGGTACCCCAAGTCTTGGGAGGAATGTTGGTACTACAATTCTTGTTATATCTTCTCAGAATATTTCCCTTTGGAAAAGCTTTTTAAAAGTGTTACATTATCAAAAAGACCTTGGTTTTATCCCATATTAGACTGGGAAGCTATTAGATTTCTTTTTTAAAAAGTTTTCAATTTACTTTCATTGTTTTTCAATGAACAAAAAATTCATTTTCTCTCCATCTCCCCACCCTAATTAAAAAGGAAAATTCCTATATTGGTCCAAGTCCAGAAATATATCAGTCAACAAACCAAGTCAATAAGCATTTTTTAAGTGCCTGCTATGTGCCTGGCACCATGCTAAAACACTGGGAATACAGAGAAAAAAATGATCCCTTCTGTCAAGGAATCCACAGTCTAATGGGGGAGACAACATGCAAAGAACTATATGTACTGTGTATGTATATAAATGTGTATATATGTATGTATGCATGTGTGTACATATATATGTATACATAGGTGTATATATGTATATAAATGTGTGTGTATATTCATGTGTGTACATAAATGTATATAGATGTATATGTATATGTGTACACACATACATATACACACACATAAAATAGATAATCTCAGAGGAAAAGTACATGCATTAAAAAGGACATGGAAAGACTTTTTGCAGAATGTGGGATTTGAACTGAGATGAAAAAGGTCAGAGAAGTCAGGAGATGGAATTGTGGAGGGAGAACATTTTAGGCATGGGGGACAGCCAGTGAAAATATACAAGTCAGGAAATGGAGTGTCTTATGAAAAGAACAGCAAGGAGGCCAGTGTCACCAACACACAGAACATGTGTGGGACAGTAAGTTATAAGACTGGAAAGGTAAGAAGGGGCCAGGTTAAAAGGGTTTTAAAGGCCAAGCAGAGGATTTACATACTTCAATGTGTCAGGCACTGATGTTATCTTATTTTACTCCATCCTGATTTCATCACTTCTTTGCCAGGAGGTAGCTAGCAAGACTGTTTAGAGTCCTGAGAGTAAAAACTTCTGACACTTTCTGAGCTTACAAGGGTTATACAAAAATGAACAATCTTCATTCTCTTTTTAAAGAAAATGATTTTAAGTCCTGGGATCACTAACTTCAAAACATGATAAGTATAGGGGTTCACAGAATGATATTAGCTTTTGAAGGTGGGGACTTTTGGTCTTTTGTCTTTGTAACATGATTTATATCTCTTAAGTCCTGAATAAATACTTGTTGAATTGAATTTAATTATTTCGAAGGATAAACGAGGGCTCATTAAATAAAATAAAAACACATCTGGGGGGAGAAGCCAAGATGGTGGAGTAGAAAGACACACATATGCTAGCTCCAAACCTACAGCCCATAAAATATCTGTAAAGAAGAACTCCCAACAAATTCTGGAGCAGCAGAAACCACAGAACAATGGAGTGGAGGAGATTTCTGTTCCAGAGAGCCCTGAAAATCTGACTGGAAAGGTCCATCACCCACTGGACCCAGAGCAGAGCCCAGCCCTGCCTTGGCCACGTGGCACCAAGAGGAGCAGATCTGAGCAGGCTTCGGGGACAGAATCTCCAGCGGCCCTGCAGGTCCCTCCACCCACAGGTGACAAGGGTTGGTGAGAGGGTCTCTTTGTCTGGTCAAGGGGGGAGTGGGGTGTCCCCATAACTCAGTCCCCTTCGGGAGGCAGCAGCGGGGGCAGCAGCAGACAAGGGCTCCCAGAGTAGGAGCTCAGATCCATTGTTGAAGGTCTCAGCATAAACCCCCTGAGGGAACTGAGCCCTGTGTGGTGGCCCTGCCCCCACCTGAGCACCTAAACTTAATCTCACACTGAATAGCAGCCCCGCCCCCGCCCAAAGCCCTGAGGCTGGAAAGCAGCATTTGAATCTCAGACCCCAAGCACTGGCTGGGCAGATCTGGAGGCATGGTTGGTGTGGAAAGAAAACTCAGAAGTCAAGTCACTGGCTAGGAAAATGCCTAGAAAAGGGGAAAAAAAATAAGACTATAGAAGGTTACTCTCTTGGTGAACAGATAATTCCTCCCTTCCTTTCAGATGAAGAAGAACAATGCTTACCATCAGGGAAAGACACAGAAGTCAAGGCTTCTGTATCCCACACATCCAAAATAAATATACCATGGGCTCAGGCCATGGAAGAGCTCAAAAAGAATTTTGAAAATCAAGTAAGAGAGGTGGAGGAAAAACTGGGAAGAGAAATGAAAGAGATGAAAGAAAAGCATGAAAAGCAGGTCAACACCTTGCTAAAGGAGACCAAAAAAATGCTGAAGAAAATAACACCTTGAAAAATAGGCTAACTCAATTGGCAAAAGAAGTTCAAAAAGCCAATGAGGAGAAGAATGCTTTCAAAAGCAGAATTAATCAAATGGAAAAGGAGGTTCAAAAGCTCACTGAAGAAAACAGTTCTTTCAAAATTAGAATGGAACAGATGGAGGCTAATGACTTTATGAGAAACCAAGAAATCACAAAACAAAACCAAAAGAATGAAAAAATGGAAGATAATGTGAAATATCTCATTGGAAAAACAACTGACCTAGAAAATAGATCCAGGAGAGACAATTTAAAAATTATGAGACTACCTGAAAGCCATGATCAAAAAAAGAGCATAGATATCATCTTTCATGAAATTATCAAGGAAAACTGCCCTGAGATTCTAGAACCAGAGGGCAAAATAAGTATTCAAGGAATCCACTGATCACCTCCTGAAAGAGATCCAAAAAGAGAAACTCCTAGGAACATTGTGGCCAAATTCCAGAGTTCCCTGCTCAAGGAGAAAATATTCCAAGCAGCTAGAAAGAAACAATTCAAGTATTGTGGAAATACAATCAGGATAACACAAGATCTAGCAGCTTCTACATTAAGGGATTGAAGGGCATGGAATATGATATTCCAGAAGTCAAAGGAACTAGGACTAAAACCAAGAATCACCTACCCAGCAAAACTGAGGATAATACTTCAGGGGAAAAAATGGTCTTTCAATGAAATAGAGGACTTTCAAGCATTCTTGATGAAAAGACCAGAGCTGAAAAGAAAATTTGACTTTCAAACACAAGAATGAAGAGAAGCATGAAAAGGTAAACAGCAAAGAGAAGTCATAAGGGACTTACTAAAGTTGAACTGTTTACATTCCTACATGGAAAGACAATATTTGCAACTCTTGAAACTTTTCAGTATCTGGGTAGTGGGTGGGATTGCACACACACATACACACACACACACACACACAGAGCACAGAGTGAATTGAATAGGATGGGATCATATCTTAAAAAAATGAAATTAAGTGGTGAGAGAGAAATATATCGGGAGGAGAAAGGGAGAAATGGAATGGGGCAAATTATCTCTCATAAAAGAGACAAGCAAAAGACTTTTTAGTGGAGGGAAAAAGAAGGGAGGTAAGAGAAAAACATGAAGTTTACTCTCATCACATTCCACTAAAGGAAGGAATAAAATGCACACTCATTTTGGTATGAAAACTTATCTTACAATACAAGAAAGTGGGGGAGAAGGGGATAAGCAGGGTAGGGGGGAGGATGGAAGGGAGGGCATGGGGAGGAGGGAGAAATCTGAAGTCAACACTCTTGGGGAGGGACAGGATCAAAAGAGAGAATAGAAGCAATATGGGGCAGGATAGGATGGAGGGAAACATAGTCTTACACAACACAACTATTATGGAAGTCATTTGCAAAACTACACAGATATGGCCTATATTGAATTGCTTGCCTTCCAAAGGGAATGGGTGGGGAGGGAGGGATGAAGAGAAGTTGGAACTCAAAGTTTTAGGAACAACTGTCGAGTACTGTTCTTGCTACTAGGAAATAAGAAATACAGGTAATGGGGTATAGAAAGTTATCTGGCCCTACAGGACAAAAGAGAAGATAGGGACAAGGGAAGGGAGGGATGATAGAAGAGAGGGCAGATTGGTGATAGGGGCAATTAGAATGCTTGGTGTTTTGGGGTGGGGGGAGAGGAGTAATGGGGAGAAAATTTGGAACCCAAAATTTTGTGAAAATGAATGTTAAAAGTTAAATAAATTAATTAAACATAAATAAATAAATAGCTCACAAAAAAACCCACATCTGATTATATTCTCTCTCATGAAGTGTTTGTTGATGCATCTATTCAGGAAGAAAGTGATAGAAAATCCCATTCACAAGAGTGCACTTAAGGTGAGCCTTTCTCTTTTGTTTCAAGACCTTGATGAGAAAAGAGTGGGTGTAGTAACTTGAGCTCACAGTCCCTTATTTCCTCTGTGCTGGCTTCTACCTGTGTGCACAACTGAAATCCTGTTTCCGGAGTTACTCAACTTTTACTGCTTCATTCAACATCTAGGTTCTCACATGACAAGTGCCATTATTTGCAACATCTTTTGTATGCGCTCCCTTCTTTTCTCTGGTATTGCATATGACTTCATCATTTCACGAGCTATTAAGACAGCTTCCTAATTGGTTTCCCTTGCCTCAAGTCTCTCTCCATTCCAGTCCACCTTCCATTTAGCCTCCAGAGTGAGTTTCTTACAGGGCAGACCTGCATGTCACCCTCCTACTCAATAAAACTCCAGTGGCTCCCTATTAGTTTTAGCATCAAATATAAACACCTCACGGGTATTTAAAGCCCTTCACAATGTGGCCTCTTCCTAATTTTTCATTCTTACATTTACTCTCTTTCATATATTCTGTGGTTCAGTTATGCTGATTTACTTGTTGTTTCTTGCACAGGACATTTCATCTCTTTATCCCATACCCCTGTGTCCAGAAAACACTTGGCCCTCACCTTTGCCTCCTGGCTTCCTTCAAGACTCAGCTCAAATCCATCTGCCTTTGAAGTTCCTCTTACGAAACTCACCAACCCACACCCATCTCCTTTGAGACTACCTTCCACATAAACTGAATATTTCTTGTACATGCATTTTTTGGATGTTTCTTCTCTATTGGAATACTAGCTCCTTGAAGACAGGGACTGTGTTTATGACTTTGTATCCACAGGGCTTAGCATGTTGTCTGACATATAGTCTACATGATTAGTATACATTTAAAGGGAATAACATGTTGTACATAATAGATTTTCACGTACAATCATTTTTTTCTCTTCTATGATGTCATGAAATGTTTGCTTTATTTCTTAAGTTCAGAGAAAAATAAGTAAAATTTAAAATGAGAGAGAGATTGAGAGATCAAGAGAGAAGAGAAAGAGGGAGAAGGCAACAGAGGAAGGAGGCTCCTTCTTTACTCCAGCCCAGAGGGTTCTGTCCCCAGTGGTAAGTGTGGACTCAACTAGCTGGAATTGTATCAGAGGCCCATGGCTTCCTTGCCTTTCCTTTTGCATTTCCATTCCTCTAACATCAGTGCTGTGAACACCAAAAGGTCCTGCAAGGACGAGGGCAGTGTCAATCAGAATAACTTTCCTTGCAACCACAGCTACAGTAGGATTTGAATTTGTGACAAGGAAAACTTGAAACATGAAGGGGGTCCAGGAAAGAAGATCTCTCTTGGAGTTTAATCAGACTGTGCTCAATTGAGAAGAAATATGACCTGACTAATTAGCAGACTTGCAGAAATTCTTCCTAGCCCAGCATGGTTTAAACATTAACCTTCTAATTCATTTGTATCAGTAGTGATGTTAATGGGTTCTGTGCTAATCATTCCCTTTTCTTATTGCTTAGTATTCCATTCTCTGTGAGGGATTAAACTCCATATCCAATGCATTTCTACCCCAAACTCTGTGTGTGTGTGTGTGTGTGTGTGTGTGTGTGTGTGTGTGTGTGTGTGTATTCTAACCTCCTTTGACTAGTTCATACAAAAATGAATTTTCAGTGATGACTGCTCTTTTAACTACTTCCTCATTTGTATAGCCTTCTACTTGTACCCATATATGAGAGAAAAAGTTTCTCTCATTCCTCCCCTTTTCTTTTCTAGGGTATTCTTTAACCTTTCTCTTTTTTTCTTCTTTTATGATCATTTAAACTTAACAGAATCACTCCTAAGCCCTCTGTCTTATTTGATTTCCATTATAATCCCTGATGACAATAAGGTTCTTAGGGGACACTTGTATCATGACCTTTAATAGAATGCAAACACTTCATTCTTATAAAGTTTTCTCTGATTGTTCACTTGCATTTACATTTTATGTCTTGTGTTTCATTAAAGATCCATTTTTTTCACCTAGGATTACACCCAGTTTTGCTAGGCAACATTCTTGATTATAAGCCTATACTTTTGCCTTGTAGAATATCATATTCATGTTCTCCTCTCCTTTGTGATGGTTGCTACCAGATCTTGTGTGATTCTGAGTGTGTTTCCTTAGCCCCTGAGTTCTTTTTGAATACTTGAGGTGTTTTTCTTTAAGCTGCTAGCACTGAATTTTGATTATTAGATTACTGAGAGTTTTCATTTAGGGGTTTCTTTCAGGAGGCAGCTTCATGACTCTTTATATTTTCACTTCACTCTCTTGTTCTATTATGTCTGGGCAATTTTCCTTCATGATTTTTTGAAATATAGTATTTGTACTTCTTTTTGGATTGTGACTTTTAGGTAGTTCAATAATTCTTATATTGTCTCTCCTTAACCTGTTTTTGAGGTCAACTCTTTTTATAGGATTCTTCTATTTTTGCAATATTTTGACTTTGTCAAAAGATTTTATTTTACTATTTTTTGATGTCTCATAATCATTATCTCATGCTTGGGACATTTTACTTATAAAGGAGTCTGTTACTTACTTAGGTAAGGGTTTTTTGTTTTTGTTTGTTTTTTTACCTCTTATGCTAAGTTATTAATTCTTTTTCTAAGTCCTATAAAGTTCGCATTTCTTTTCTAGTTCTTTAGTGATCTGGTTTCATGTATAATAATGTTTATAAAACTTTAACAAAATACTCTTGCTTATTTCTTCTAAGAATTCCAATTGATCATGTGACCAAGATTGTTTGAAGTGAGTAGGAAATTAAAAATGGAGGCAGAGGGAATGAGGTCTGTGCTGTTCATGTGTCTGGGCAATATTTGTTGTTCACCTATAGCAGAAGCAGTTTTTAGGAAACTTGTAGCTGAGCAAAATATTTCAGAAGTGAAGGACAGACAGTGTAGCAACATCTTCATATGAAATAGGAAACCCCCGAGATTATCAAGGGCAGACTTGCATGGAGAAACATGGCATTACCATGAATCATATTGCCAGGCAGATTACCAAACAAGATTTCCTGACCTTTGATTATATACTATGTATGGATGAAAGCAATTTGAGAGATTTGAATAGAAAAGTTAATCAAGTTAAAAACTGCGAAGCTAAAATTGAACTTCTTGGAAGCTACGATCCACAGAAACAACTTATTATTGAAGATCCGTATTGTGGAAATGATTCTGACTTTGAGACTGTATAAGAGCAACGTGTGAGGTGTTGTAAAACATTTTTGGAAAAATCTCATTAAGGCTCATACTCATTGCTAAAGGACAACAGTGATTGACATCACCTTAAAAATGATGTATACATATATCAGTTGATGTGTTATTAAAGAGTAATAATGTACTGCATTTTGAGACCATCATTGTTTCTTCAATTTACTTAATGTTCACATATGTTCTAATTTTAAAAGGTAATGAAAATCAGTCAATAATTTTGAAGCAAGAATATTTGATTAAATCAGTTGTAATTGTGAAACTAGCTAGAACTTCCAGTCTATGCCTCAGATTTTAAAAATGAATTATATAGTGGAACAAACTAAAATTTACATGTGAAAACTAAGATACTTCAATAATACAATCATTTATTAAAAATGTTTGATAGAGCTTTACTTTGCTACAGCCTCATTTATGTCTAATTGGGATCTTTAACAGGTAAAGAAAACATTTACCTTTATGTCCTAGAAGATAATAGAAAATAATTAAGATCATTGTGAGTAGTTAAAGAAAAATTTAATTTAGTATTTTAGCAGTAAATTGATGGCAATAATTTAATGAGGAAGAAATATTCTTTCTGTTCATCTTTTAATATTTTGGTTATTTATTAAAATAAACATATCCCCTGCCATGGGAGTTTATAATGTGAATTTTATACAGTTACTCTTTACAGTGAGGGAATAAGGGGAAGTTACGTAATTATTCTTTAGGACTTGATTAATCTCTTGATCTTTATACAGGGTCCCAAAAATGTTAATATAATTTTAAGTCATTAAAGTTTTTGGGATACCCTTGTATACAAGGACTTTGTTTTAAAGAAAAGTCAGTGTATTTTTCCTTTGACTTCCATTGTCTCCCTCAAACTTTAGGTTTATAACAAATGCACAACAATATTTTACTATTTTATATCATGTAGACTTTTTATTTTATCAATTTGAGATGTTATTTTGCTTTCAACATCACCTGAAACTTCAACTATACACAAGTATGGGTAATGAAATAAAGTGAACATTTGAGATCAAAAGGATCAATAATTACAATATAACACAATATGATTAAAATATAGTACCTAGAGAAATTTGGAGTGTGTTAATAGATTTTCATTCATAAGTGTTTAACAGATTTGTAGGATATGTATAATATCACATTGAAGGGATTGTGCTCTTTAATTCATATGGACACTTCACAAAATTTAATTGTTTTAAAAATAAACAGAAATTTGCAAAAAAAAAATTGTTTGAAATATTGTGGCATTCTGGATTTGTGTCTTGGGCATCTATGGCTTCATAATAGTTCTTTATCTTTTCTTTCTTTTTATTTTATCTTTATCATTTCTTCTAGCCTTACTTCCTGGTAACTTTGTTTAGTACAAGGCTCTGTGCACCTCTTCAGGGACTGCTGTGGTATTGTATGATCCTGGCCTGTCTTATTTAAAATCCTACCACTGGTTTGTACTGACTGCTATGTTCTTCAAGGATCATGGGGCAGCTTGACCAAGCTGCTGCACACTTTCAGTGAGCCTTATGGAGTCAAATCAAGAGCACAGTCTTCTCACTGCCTCCCCAGGCTTTTCAGGCTCTTGATCCTGGTTTCTACGTAGGTAACACATACTGAAGACCTGCTCCTGGGTGGTTACCATAAGAGATAGTACTTAACCTCAGTCCCTGTCACCTAGCCAAAAGGCCCAGTACGTTCACAGCAACTGTACTGTTAGCCTTGCCCTGTTCTGGGCCTGGGGTTACATCCTAGATCTTTCCCCTTTGGTAGAACTAGATATTCAACACCCCAGCTTGTACCACAGTGCAGGCCCAGTCCTGTTCAGAGCCCTGGGTAATAAATCTCTGTTTCCATGCTCTTAACCTGGATCTGGAACTGAGTCCAAGACTCCCACCCTGTTCCATCTGTTCTAGTTACTTGTCTGTAGGTAATTTATTTTTTAAATCTTGGGGGAGAAAGATGTCTCATTGAAACTTCTTCTCAGATTTACATATTATTATCTAGTTTGATTTGCTTAGATCTTTGTTAGAGACCACATAGAGATAGCTGGTCTGTATTGCTTCTTCTTACTCTACCATCTTGGCTGGCATCAATTTAATTAGCTTTTAGCAAAAGCACTTACTTAAGATGGCATAGAATAGTTGTTATAAAACACTCATCTCATAAACTGGGAGCACCTTCATCCACATATGTACACAATGCTCATGAGAAGAAGAAGGTCAAATGGTATAGTGTGGCATTGAGGTCCACATGTAGGATACACATGTGATAAAAGAAACCCTCAATTTCTTGGAGTTTAGGACCCAGAGGCTGTTTCATCATAGAGTCCTAGCATGAGGATACTTTTCTTTCCACAGACCTACTTTTCATTGTCCAGATCACAACCCTTAATGCTGCTTCCTTGCTCAAATGACCAACTCTCTGTATTCATGTCTATCCAGAGTGTGTCTCTACTTCCCACTGGATATAGTGTCTCCCACTGGTACTCATGACTTGGCTAATGAGAGGGAGGAGGAAAGTAGAGGAACAGGGATCTCTTTTTACCACTGTCTTCAGCTCTCAAACGTAAACAAAAACTCCTCAATTTCACTGACCTTTTCAGGATTTAGTTATTTAAAACTCCCAGAGGTATGGCCAATTTATTTTCTTAACTAATAGCATTATTTCCTTTATTAATTCAGCCAGAGATTCTTGCACCTCATAAAGAGAACAGGACTTTGATATATCTTGTATAGACATTAGAGCTTTATCACAGACTCAGTAGACTATGGAGAAGCAGAAATAGTGTTCTCTAAACCTCCACACGTAAATTTCTTATGAAATTCCCATGTGATAACTGCTGGGAAAAGTAGAAAGCAGTCTGGCAGAAATCAGACTTAGACAAATTTCTTATACCATATTCCATAATAAATTCAAAACAGACATATAACCTGAATATTAAAGATCACACCTATGGCTTTCACAGCCGTGGGTAGCAGATGAATTCTTAGCCACATCATGGATAGCGGCAATTTCAGAAGATTAAATGGGTAATTTTGGTTGCATTCAATTGAAAAAACTCTTGAACAAATAAAATTAGTGCAGCTAATCTAGGAAGGGAAATGATTACATGGGAAAAAAATCTTAGTGTCATATGTCATGGATAAAGGTTTAGTATCTAACATATGTAGATAGTTAAGAACTAAAATAAGAGCAAAAGCCATTCCTCAATAGATAAGTGGTCAAAGGATTTGAACAGAGAACAATTATAAACTATTAATAGCCATGTGAAAGAATGCTTCAAATCAATAATAATAAGGAAAATGTATATTAAAATATCCCTGAAACTTCGCCTCCCAACCACCAAATTGGCAAAGATGACAAAAGATGGGAATAATCAATGTTGGAGTGGTTATGGGAAGATAAGCACACTATTGCATTGTTGGTAGAGCTATAAATCAGTATTCTGAGAAGCAATTTGGAATTATACAAATAAAATGGCTAAAATATCCATAACCTTCAACCCAAAGTTTCCACTACTAGACATATACCATGAGGTATATAAATAATAAGAAGAATGTCCCTGTATACACCAAAATATTTATAGCAGCACTTTTTATGGTTAAAAAAAGACTGGAAACATAGTTGATGTCCTTTGACAGGGGATTGATTAAGTTGTGGCATATGAATGTAATGGAATGTTATTGTGCTGGAAGAAACAATTATTATCATGAATACAGAGAAGTATGAAAAGACATGATCTGATGCAGAGGGAAGTAAACAGAGCTAAGAAAATAATATACATAGTGAGTACAACAATGTAAATGGGGAAAAAAAACCCCAAATACAAAATATCAAAAGTGAATGTTGCAAAATTACAAAGAATAAGCACGCCTCAAAGGAGAAATACAAGAAAACATCTCACCTTATAGACAGGGGAAGACCATGGGTGTGCAACACTGTATTAGTCAGATTATTTTTTGGATGTTTTGTTCAGTCTTGCTGACTTTTTTCTCATTCTTTTTCTTTTAAAAATATTCTTTTATGATAAAGAGATGGCTCTCTGAGAGGAGATAGAAAGGATACAGTGGGAAATTGAAGAGATTTTTAGATGAAATAAAAATGTATCTTTATAAAAGGAGATAAGCTTCTTGATAGAGATGTGTTTGTATCCTTGTTACTTAAATAATTAGCGTTTAAAAATAAATATCATTTGTGACTACATCAACTGAGGTATGTGTGTATGTGGCGGGTCGGGGCGGGGGGAGAGGATTGGGACCATAACGCTCCTACCTTACACATTGTATATTATCCCCCTATAAATATATTTTTCCTATCCTATGTGAGATAATAGCTCAAATTATTTCCAATCTTCATTTTTGTTCTGTCTTCTGAGTCAAAACAGCTACTAAGTATTTGAGAAGGGCTTGTTTCTTTTCCTCTTCTCTTTCTTCCTTTAATAAATTATCTTAATTATTCCACTGTTAATAGTGTTTCCATGAGAAATTGATTAAGTTTAAGTATGGAGCTATAACTAGGGTGGAGTGACCAGAGCCAGCCAAATCCTGTTGTTCCTGTCTAATGGTGGATGAGTCGGGGGGTTGTTCAAGGATTTGACTCATAGTCTTGGCCAGGAAATCAAGTTATAATGTTTAGGGAAGAGATTATAGTTGGTAAAAGCTGAAGAGATAGTAGACTAGAGTATATTCCAACTCTGAGCTATATTCAATATATATTCAATTCAATTCAATAAGAATTCTGTCAGTTCAGGGAAGGGGCACAGGCAAGAAATAATAAAGAAGCAAGCCAGGCATGTAGCTTAACTAGTCAACTGCAGAATAAAGGTTGAAATACAGAAATTTTTCAGAGATAGGAATGGTTTGCAGATCTGGCAAAAATGAAGAAATACTCTGAACCCACACAGTTATCTGCAAACAGCTGGCTTTTCAAGTCTGTCCTGCCTACTAAAAACTAATCTCTATAAATGAGTATCAGCTGCCACTGACACCATCCCCCATCTAGTGTGTCCTCCTTTGGAACCAGTGACAGGACCTGTGTGGTCTCTATTGGTGGAAGACACAGTAGTTCCAGTGCTAAAGGGGTTTCCATTTGTATTCTTTGGATCCTTATGAGGGACTACAGAGGTCTGCATTGTCACCTGAAGTCAAACAGCTCCCTTATCACAAATTCACCTTCTATTAGACTAGTTGAGGAGGGACTAAAGAAGTTTGAGATCAATGTGGAACTTTTGGAACAATGGTTTTTCACAGAAGTTTCAGCCAGAACAGTCTAGGACCAACAACTTGGTGGTTAAGCAAGGGTACTGAGGCTGCATAGAAGATTCCTTTTGTTTTTGCTTGTTTGAATAACGCTCCTTTTATTTTTGTTTTATAAATTATTTTTTCAAATCAACAAGAACTGATTTTTTCACTCCCACTCCTTCTATTACTGAAAACAAAGAAAAGAAAAAGAAACCCTTGTAAGAAACATATGCATAGTGAAACAAAACAAATTCCCTCACTGGTTGTGTCCAAAAAATATGTCTCATTCTGCACCCTAAGTCCATATCCTCTGTCAGGAAGCAGATAGCATGTTTCCTCATCAGGCTGGTCATCCCATTGATCAGAATTCTTATGGCTTTTGAAGTTGTTTATTTTTACTGTTGTTAACTGTATGAAGGGCTGTTAGGTAATATTGTTATACAACAACATTCACCTTACTTCCCCTGACATAATTTCATACAAGTCGGAAGATTCCTTTTGGATAGCCACACCCAGTTTCCAATTTGCATGGGCTCATTTGCATCTGTTGGTGATCTCCACCCCGCCTGCCTGTGAGTTGTCTTAGCAATATGCAGAATGTTTTGGAAGTCGGCCTGTGTGTCACTAGTTCTTCCAGGGAGAGGTTGGCTGTCGGCACAGATGAATGGGGTTTGAATGCAGGACAAAAGCCAAGGATGAAAACTATAGTGGGTAAAGAATGGTGGGTTCTTTATAGAGGTGTTTACACCTCTCAGTTCTTAGAATACAACTTGTCATGGAAAAATAAGTGGCACAGTTTTCTTAGAGGTGGAAAATGTAGCTGGAAATATGCTGTTAGACTATCTTACCATCCAACTGGGGTGGTATTCAATGGATTATTGTCCACTGAGAGTAATTTGGGGGTAAGTATATATAGATCTTTGAATGCGGAGTCTGTAAGACATGTCAAAAATTTTTTAAATTAAATTTTATTTTATTTTTAAAAATCAGCCTTCTTTCTCTCCCATTTCTTTCACTCTGCGCCACACTGAAAAAGTGAGAAAAACAAAACCCCTATTGCAACGATGTATTGTCAAGCAAAACAAAGTTTTTCATTGATCATATTTAAAAAGTCTTAATCTGCTTTCAGTCCATCATTTGTCTGTCAGGAGGTGGGCAGAATATTTTATTATGAGTCCTCAAGGATTATAGTTGGTCATTGTGTGGAACAGAGTTCCCAAGATTTATATGCTATATATAGGTATATATGTGTGTGTTTATACACACACACACACACACACACACACACACACACACACCCACGAGCGTATGTTTCTATACACATGTATATATAGGCTTTGTTTTTCAAGATCCACCTTCTCATCACCGCCCCCTTCCCATTTAGAACACAAGAAAAATCAAACTCATTACAAATGTGTTGTCAATCATACCAAATTTTATATTAGCCATTTCTTTGAAAATATTTGTTTTATTTTTCATTGAATCCTTCACTTTTCTCTCCGGAGGCAGGGTAGTATATTTCCTTATTAGTCCTCTGGAATTCTGGTTGGATATTATGTTGATCAGAGTTGAGCATAATAGTATTCTATCACATTTACAGACCATAACTTGTTCATTGATTCCCCAATGTGTGGGTATCCTCTCAGATCCCCATTCTTTGCCACCTCAAAAAGACCTACAGCCATCTTTGTATATCCTAAAATTTTGTTTTGCTTAGTATTAATTCCTCCCTTAATCTACTCTACCTCTAATTGTCCCTCCCCACTTCTCTTTCCCTCCTATTTCCCTGTTGAATGAAATTATATTTCTATATTCTCTGTGTACATATATGTATTCTTTCTTCTTTAGATATTTCAAATGAAAGTTCAAACCCTTCGGCATCTCTTCTTGTTGGTATAGCTATCTAGTTGTGTACCTTCATTACGTGAGATAATTTCCCTAATCTTCCTTTCTCTTCCCCCACAATATATTCCTCTTCCTCTCCCTTTCCACTGCTTTTTTAAGATCACTAAGATATGAGAATCACTCCCAAGACTTGTCTCTTTGTCCTGCCTCTATGAACTCTGATGGGAATTGGGATCAGAGGGGACGCATGTATCATCTTTTCATATTTGAGTGCAAACAGTTTATCCTTACTTTTAGTCCTTTCTCATTATTCATTAATGTTTACCTTTTTAGGTTTCTTTTCACTCCTGTGTTTGTACATTTCTGCAGCTCTGGTCTTTTCATCAGAAATGCCTGGAAATCTTCTATTTCATTAAAGGTCCATTTTTCCCCTCACTTTCCTCCACCCCTACCCCCACACCCCAGTAACATTATACTCAGTTTTTCTGGTTAAGTTATTCCTGACTATAAACCCATATCCTTTTTCTTCCGGAAAATCAGATTCCAAGTTTTCTGTTCCTTTATAATGGTGGCTGCTAAATAGTGTGTGATCCTGACAGTGGCTCCTCAGTACTTCAATTCTTTCTTTCTGATTGCTTGCAGTATTTTTTCTTTGACCTGGAAGCTTTCAATTTTGATTATGGTGTTTCTAGGAATTTTCATTTTGGAATTTCTATCAGGAGGTGACCAGTGGATCCTTTCTATTTCCACTTGGACCTCTGGTTCTAAGAGATATAATTTCCTTTCAAAATTTCTTGAAATATGTTTAACCTCTTTTTGTTGTGGTTGTTATGTCATTCAGAGAGTCAAATGATTCTTAAACATTTTTTCTTCTCAGTTTTCCAATTCAGTTGTTTTTTGCTCTGAGATTCCTTATATTTTCTCCTTTCCCCGTTGTCTCTCAATATTTTAACTTGGCTTCAATATTTGTTTTTGCCTCCTGGAGTTTTTTGCCTTTCTTTGTATCCCCAGAAATTCACACAGTGCTTAGCACACAGTAATCCCTGAATAAATGCTTGTTGGCTGATCAATTTGGAAAGTGTATGAAGGATAGACTAGAGAGGGGAGAGAATGAAAGCAGAGGGACTCACTGGGTAGGGGGAGGGTTATTTCAGTAGTCAGTGAAAAGTAATAAGGGTAGACAGGAAAATAGACAGAAGAGACATTGTAGCTCTGGAATTGACAAGACTTGGAAACTATTTGGATACAAGAGTTGAGGGAGAAGGAAGAATTAAATCTAATTCCAAGGTTCCTGAGTTACAAGAGAAATAAGAAAATTTTCAGGGGTGAGGGGATGAGTTTAAGGCAAAATACAGTGTTTTGTTTTGGATATCTTGGGATCATTCAACAGGGGGCTCTCTTTGTTAAGAACCCAGGGGTTATTATCTGGGGTCACAGTGTTGCTGAGGAGCGTGCCCCTACCTGAGGAAAGGAAGACACTGTTCCCTCCATCGTTTGAAAAGGGGACTGAAACAAGGTAGAAATGAAGCTTGGAAGCATTGAAAATGTCAGCAATCAATCTGGCCTGGCCACTGCTACAAACTAATGGGTAGGGTGGAATTTCAAGGATGCTAAGTCATTACCTGGGGCAGAGAATTGGCTTATTATGTCAGGGGTGGCGAATAAATGTAATAAGAATGAGGTAGGATTAGAAGACAAGAGCTTGACAAGTCCAAGCCTTAGTGTTTCAGCAGGAGATCTGTAGATACCAGTACAGGGAGTGAACACATATGAATAGTGTTATGAAAGGAGAAGCCCAGGGAGTCTGTCAAATGAAGGTTCAAGAAATTCAGGAGTTCAATGCTACTAGAATGGGTTCTGTGGAGATGGTAGCAATGGAAATGTTCTTTGGATGCTCCAAGAATGTGAGGAGCTGTGTGTTCACTTCTATTCCATCTACATGAAGCTGATTTGCAAATGAGCAGAATTTAGTGTGAACATTCTCTTTCTTTTCCAACTCCTTTTCTTCCTCTTCCACATGCCCTGCTGCTTATTCTTTCATCCTGCCAGTAGTCCATGATCATTGCTGAGCCATGCTGTTTGTACTCAGGACTGAAGAGGTTCCGAACCTCATAGCCAAAGCATTCTCTCGAATTATTCAGTCCTTAATGCAGTTAGCACAGAATTCTCCACACATTTATTTCCTTCATTGTAGAAACTGCATGCTAAAAGGCTACCTGATATTTGAAGATTTGGGTCCAAATCCCATCTTGGATGTGTGAACTTGGGAAAGTCACTTAGCCCTGTTTGCCTCGGTTTCCTCATCTGTAAAATGCACTGGAGAAGGAAATGGCAAATCACATCAGTATCTTTGCCAAGAAAAGCCCCAATGGGGTCACCAAGAGTCAGACACAACTGAAAAACAAATTAAACTCAACCAGTGTTAGTCAGTCAACAAGCATTCATTATGGTCTTTGTAAATACCAGGCACTGTTCCCAGCTCTGGTAATATAGAGAAAGTTATCTGATAAAGATAAACATATTTGCATGACTATACATTATATAACCTTTTATATTATTATTATATAATATATATAATGTTATATAATATATGACATTATATAACATTATATATATTGAATTGCTTACCTTCTCAACAAAGGGGTGTGGGGAGGGAGGAACGGAGAGAACAATTTGGAACTCAAAGTTTTAAGAACGAATGTTAAAAATTATTTTTGCATCTAATTGGGGAAAAATAAAATACTTTTTAAAAAAGATAAAAATAGTTCCTGCCCTAAAGAAAATCATATTCTAAAGGGAAAAATAACAAACAATGATATATGTACACGCTTTATTCAGAATAAATGGGAGGTAGCCTTGGATAATCAATCTCTTAATCTCTGTGGGCCTGTAAATTGTAAAATGAAGAGATTAAACCAGATGGCCTCTGAGGTCCCCTCTAGGCCTAAATCTGTAATTCTTTGATCCTAATCATGAAAGTATGTTTAAAGTTAAGAATGTGAATATTTTTCAGACCGTTTCAAAATCTTCTTTCATGATGTTAATAAACTTCATTATGGATGACAAATGAATTGTTGTATACCGAAGTTCAGTTGGTAAGAGGTAGAAATGAAACTAGAGTCACAACAGAACTCTTATTCTGTCCCAGTGTACCAGGGATGATCTGAACCCAACCCAGAACTCATAGAGCCTGAAAATAGGAGTGATCTGAGGGTAGATATATCAGGGAAGTGGAAGCCAGAGTGGCTGCCAATATTTGGGGCTTAAATTCAGCAAGGTATAAGCCCTGGTCTGTCTGAGCTGCTGCAAAGGAAAGAGTGAAAGCTGATTTGGCAGTGGAGGGACATTAAAAATAGATGAACAATTGGCTAACCTTATAAAAAAATAGAAGAAAACCAAATTATAAAAAAAGGAAAAAGGAATATTCACCACAGATAAAGAGAAAATAAAAGAAATTATTAGAAAATATTTCACCCAATCATTTGCCATTTTGATGGATATGGATGGACATTTACAAAAAATATAAAATACCCAGGTCATAGATGCCTCCAACTGAACTTATTATCCTTCTCCTCAAATTTCACTCATGCCCCATTCAATCCCTTCCTTTTTACTGTCAAAGGCACTGCTATCTTCCCAGTCCTCCAGATTTGAAACCTAAGTGTCAAAGTTCTTGGAAGTTCAAGTTCTTAGTATTCTTCACTCTCTGTCCCCTATAATCAATTTGTTGCCAAGCCCAATTTCATCTCTGTAATATCTCTTGATGAAAATCTCCTTCTGTCCTCAAATACTGCCATCATCCTGGTATATGTTCTCATCTCCTCAAGCCTGGACTATTGTAATAGCCTGCTGGCTGGCCTACCTGCCACAAGTCTAGAGCTAAGAATTAGCATTGTCTGTAATAAAGGAATGCTAGAAGTCTTTCCCGTAATATCAGGGGTAAGTCAAAGATGTGTATTGTCACCTCTATTTGATATAATTTTGGAAATGCTAAGTGTAACAATAAGACACAACCCCCCACAAACTTGACAGATAAGCATAGCCAAATGAAGGAATATTTCATATCCCTTGAATAAAGTAAGTTCACTCTGTCCTTTTGGTGACCTCTCAAGGAACATAACATGCACGAGTCGGCCATGTATTAATGTTTTGGGAACTAGCCACTCCCGGAACACATAGATAATACTTGGAAGATTTGGCTAATCCTCCCAGTATATGATTAATTAACTTATATCTTGTGGCCCCTGTATGATATCTCCTTGATGGATAAACACCTGTATTCCCATGGCCATGTGCCTGACTAGCTTGGGACAGTATGCAGAACCGTTGGCAAAAAGTCTTCTTTGTCTAGGTCCCTATAAAATCCCCTTGTTTAGTGTAAGTCCTCGGAATCTCACCCATGGAGAGGTCACTCTGCCTGGGACCCCTTGCTCCCAATTCAGACCCTGAAAGCTGTATCCCGGGATTCCCCAGCTGAGAAAATTCAGGTGTTGGTGCTTCCCTGAATTGGTGATATTTTTCTATTTCCTCTTATATCTATATTAATATTGCTATAATTATATTAGTATTAGGCTATATTATTTCTGCTATAGCTCTAAACTGTTCATGCGTTTGCCTTTCTGTAAATCAATTAAATATCCAGCTTCTTCTTCTCAAGTGTGTCTTATTGTAGGTGCGAATCTGAACCATAAATTTCCTTAATCACACAGCAAAGTACAAGCAAATTATTGCTGATTATCTGGTGGTTTACAGAGAACTCTAAAGATTCAGCTAAAAATATAATTGAAATAATAAAGTGGAAGGATATAAAATAAACTTACAAAAATCATTAGACTTTCTATATATTACTTTGCAAACTCAATAGGAATAGAATTTCCTTTAAAAAAATTACAGTGTATAAAATATCTGTGAATCCATCTGCCAAGAGCCACTCAGAACATATATAACTTATATGTCACTCAAGTAGCTAGGTGGTATAATAGAGTGTTGGACTAATGTCAGTAAGATCCTGAGTTCAAACCTTGCTTCACACACTTACTAGAAGTATGGCATAGGGCAAGTCATTTAACTTCTTTCAGTCTCAATTTTCTTATCTATTGAATGTGAATAACAATAGTGCCTACCTCACAGGTTTGTAGTGAGGATCACTTTGCAAACCTTAAAATGTTAAACAAATGCTAGCTCTTATTGCATGAATGTATCTACAAAATACTTTTAACAGAAATGCATACAAATAATTTGAGTGATATTTCTAGTGGTTGGACCATGCCAGTATTATAAAAATGACAACAACCTGAATTAATTTACAGGTTCATTGCCATGTTAATCAAACCACCAAAGAGTTATTTTAGAGAACTAGAAACAATAATTGCAAAATTCAACTAGAAGAACAGAAGATCAAGAGTTTCAAGGAAAATAATGGGGAAAAAATTGTGAAGGTAGAGGGTCTTTCAGTACCAAATCTCAAACCTTATTGCAAAGAGGTAATCATTAATTATACATATATATTTATATTATTATATGTTATAATGTATAATATATAATTCTATATGTTATATTAACATATAAATATAGTAACTACGTGGAACTGTTTTTTAAAAAAGAAAATTTGATTAGTGGAACAGATTAGGTACACATAAGACCCAGAGAAAATCCAATGCAGTAGCATAATGTTCATTAAGCCCAAGGACCCCAACTCTTAGGATATGGACAAAGACTACAGGGAAAACTGGAAGACAGTCTGGCAGAAATTAAGTTTAGACCAACATCTCACACTATATGACACAATAAGCTCCAACTGGAAACCCAATCAAGACATAAAGGTTCAGATCATAAACATAGAAGAGAAACATGGAAAGAGATACAATTTACAACTATGGATAGGGGAAGAGTTCCTGTCTGAATCAGGGATAGTGAGGATCACAGAAGAAAAATCGACAAGTGTGATTATATAAAATTGAAAAAATTTTGCATGCACAAAAGTAATGCAATAAGAATTAGAAAAGAAAGAGTTAACTGGGAGTAATCTTTTAAACAAATTTCTTAAATTAAAATCTTCAAGACATTTGGAAATTCATGAAAATATACAAGAACAAGAGCACATATTCAAATGATATAAGTAGGAAATTTTAGAAAAAAAAAACAAAAGCTACCAACAACAATGTGAAAAATTCTCCAAAATTTTATTGGCAAGAGAAATACATGTAAAAATAGCTCTGAGGTTCTACTTTATATCCATCAGATTTGTAAAAAATGAAAAATTATAATAATGTACTGCTGTTAGAGCTGTAAAATGGTCAAACTTTTCTGGAAAGTAATTTGAAAATATGTACCAAAAGTAATGACACTAAACTGGCTGTCCTTTTAACAGGTAAAACAACTACTAGGCAAATTCCTGAAATAGAGGACAAAGAATGAGGAAAAAGACTCATATGTACAAAAATATTTATAGCAGCCCTTTTTGTTGTAGCAAAGAATTCAAAGCAAAATGGAATCCATCATTTGGGAAACAACTGAAGAATCTATGGTATATGAATGTAATTGAACATCATTGTGCCCTAAAACAGTGATATCAACCTCATTTATAAACAAGGGTCATTAAGCTCTAAGTAAAGATCTCTGTGGGTGCATACTGAATAATAAAACCACATATTAGCATTAGCTATGTTTTATTTTATTTATTCTGTTCAATACTTCCCATTTACATTTTTATCTGGGTCTGGCCCTCTGCAGTGGTGTGAGCCACAACTTGGTGATGTTTGACACCTCTACTCTAGAAATGATGAAAATGAACTTAAAAAGCTTGAGAAGATTTAAATGAACAGATACAAAGTGAAATAAGCAAAACCAAGAGAGAAACTTCAAATTGATCTACACTGTTGTAAAGGACAACATTGAAAAAGTTAAGAACTCTTATCAATTCAACAACCAATCATGAATCCAGAATACTGATGAAGAAGCACGTTACCATCTCTTGGGAGAGAGGTGATAGAGAGATATATATTTCTAGATCTGACAAATATGTAGATTTGTTTTGCTTGGTTATAATTATTTGTTACAAGTATAATGCCATGATACAATAATTAGCTCATTTTAAGTGGAAATATAATGTCCCCTCATGTCCATCTGTTTCCATCCTCTGCTCTTTTAGAAAATGTATATGAAAAGAAAAGTTAAGAATGCCATCATGGTGAGTTCTCAGTTAGGAAAATTCCTAAGACTTAGGAAAAGTTTTGGATCTCTATCTTACTTTTCTTTTATATTTGGTTTCTTGCCAACCCCTGGCCTCTTTGAAATTGAGGCAGAATTCAAGTTAGTGGAAATAATAGGGTAAAGAAGTATCTAAATATGTTGTAGTATCGTTAACAGACAAGGATTGGAAGGGGAAGTTGGGGAAAGAGCATGCATTTTCTTGGAATTTTCCTGAGGCCTTGAGAAAGCAGGTACAACCAGTGGCTCAGCCCAAGCTTCCTGCTCGGAGATACCTGTCGGGCTTAAGTTAATCCTCAGGCTCTCCCTTCTTTGCCATAATTATCTTACTTTTTCTTTCTCCTTTATCTGGTTGCCCTTATAGGGCTGGTTCTTTCCAACTTAACTCTTGATGTACACACTCTTTCATCTTTGCTTCCAGACCCTCAAAATCTCTCCTTGGTTTTGAACTAGCTCCGCCTTTGACACAGTCCCTCCCCCAGTCAGAACAGATTTTTGCATATCTGTGATTGATTCCAAGAGGTGTCCAGGCCTCTCCTGGGAGGTTGATACTTACAACATTAAGAAATGATACAGTTTGAGGGGCTGTTAAACAGGTATTTTCACATATTCTCTCTGGTCTGTGTCTTCTGATAAGTCAGGTCAGGACTTGAAATCATCCTCTGACTGGTGGTCATCTCCTCCCAGAAGCACTGTGCTGCATATTGAGAGGGCACCTCCTCCAGTGTAGCCAGTTACTTAGGAAGCAGGATCCTGAGACCTCTCACATTCAAAAGATGGTCTCCAAGGCCACATCCATCTCAGGATTCCTCTTTGGTCATCTATGCTCAGGTAAAGAAATATAAAACTGCAGAAGCAGTTAGGAATCTCAAGGTCCAGGCTCAGCTCACCTAGTCAAGTCTCTGTCTCAACCATAATTTACTTGCAGTCAACATGCTGTCAGGGGATGGGAACAAGTGCTTCCCTTTCCCCATTTCCTCATAAGAAGTCTATAGAGAGAGAACAACTTGACCCAAAGACTATTGAAGAAAGAGAGAGAAGGTCAGGTTATTAACTTTTATTACTATTATTATTACTTTAAAAGTCAATTACTATTGAGAACCTATCTTCTCCAATACAGTTTTCTACTTGTAACTTTTCAAAAAAATAACAAGCATTTATTTTGTCTTCCTCCCCACCATGAATGCACAATTTAGTGAGTTTGGGGGCACAGTTCCAAATTGTTCTCAAGAATGGCTGGACCAGTTCATACTTGTATGAACAGTATCAGTGTGCCTATTTTTCCACAGCCTCTCCACCATTTATCATCTTCCTGCTTTGTCATCTTTGCCAACTTGATGGATGTGAGGTAGAATTTCAGAGTGGCATCAATGCTGTTAGTCATGAGGATAATCTGAAATAATCTTAAAAATAAAACTTTTAGGTCATTTGTAGGGAAAGAATCAGAAAGAAGGGGTGGCTCCCCTTCCAAGTGTTTATGAGATTATACAGTTCAGAGAAAAGCCTAAGGATGTTTGCCTGATTAGTCTTGGGTAGTCAGGAGGTAGTCTCCAGAAGCACAGTCTGAGATGTATATCAGCAGGTGAGTCAATTTAATTTGAGAAACCTAATACACAAGCTTTGGGTAGATCCAAAACGAGCACCGAGTGGGACCTACACATTCCTTACAACCATGCAGCTTTCCCAACAGTGCCTCTGAAGTCAGCCTGACTGCAACAGTAAGCCTAGTTTTGGGGTTAGATAATTTTTCAGCCACAAAAAACTAGGTTCAAACAATAACGTTGTTGTCATTGTTCACTCATTTCAGTAATATTTGACTCTTCATGACTCCATTTAGGATTTTCTTGGCAACAGTACTGGAGTGGTTTGCCATTTCCTTCTCTGGCTTATTTTTACAGATGAGGAAACCGAAGTAAACAGGGTTAAGTGACTTACCCAGGGTCACACAGCCAGTATGTGTGTGAGGCCAGATTTGAACTCAGGAAAATATGTCTTCCTGACTCCAGTTCAGATTTATAAACAGGTGTTATATAAATTTATACAATTGTATTTAATTATTTATTATCATGTATTTACATTTACTATATTATCTTATATTTATTTATAAGTATAAATAATTATAATTATATGATGTAAATTTAAAACAGGAGTCATATAAACAGTGCTCTATCCACTGCACCACCCAGCTGCTCTTAAACAATGTTAATAAATAATAAATATTTTCTCCACAATATGCATTCTTCTAATTGTTAGTGATTTGGAACATTTTTCCCATGAATGTTGATACTTTCTATTTTTAACTTCTTAAAAAAAACAAGCATTTACTTTGTCTTTCTCATTTCCTCATTCTGCCCACCTCCTTGTTACAACAGAAGGGTGTGTGTGTGTGTGTGTGTGTGTGTGTGTGTGTGTGTGTGTGTGTGTGTGTGTGCGTGTGCACGCGCATGCTACATTTAAAAAAAAGTTTTATTGATGTTTTTTGTTTTCTCGTATCTGACATGCTATGAGGGTGTGGGAAAAGGTGCTTCCCTTCCCTCATTTCCTCACAGGAAGCCCATGGATAGAGAACAACTTGATACAAAAGAGAATTGGAGGGAGGGAGGGAGGGAGGGAGAGAGTGAGTGAGTAAGAGAGCGAGAGAAAAGGCCATGTTACTCAATGTTCAAAATTATTATTACTGAAAAAGTCAATTACCATTAAGAACATGTCTTGGTCAGTATGGTTTTCTATTTTTTATTTCTTTTGAAAAAATAACAAGTATTTACTTTGTCTTCCTCATTTCCTCGTTCTACTTATCCATCAAAGGTTCTGTTGTAACAAAAAAACCCAGTTCTGCCAAACTGACCAGCACAGTGATCATAGAATCGCAGACATATGGCTGAAAGGGACATTAGAGATCATCCAGTCTACCCCATTTTATGATGGCCTGTGACATAGGTAAGTTAAGGAACTTGCCCATAGTCACATAGGTACTAGTGTCTTAGGCAAGATTTGAACTCAAGTCTTTCTGATACTAAAGATATTAAAGATACACTCTATCTTCTATACCACTTGGCTACCTGAATCTCTGTAACAGCACATACAATATTTCATTCCCTGTCTTCTGAGAAGAAAAAATGTGTTTTCTTATCTATCCCTTTGGACCAAGATACATCCCCCAGGTTTTTAAAGGTGATGCCAGTAGAATGAAAGCTTTGGCAGAATCTACCAAGTTGGAAAACCTTCAAATACAGTCCTAGCAAGCAAATTAAGCCTTTCCAATGATGGAGAGGCTCATTCCCAGTAGAATGGCTTGTAGATCAATAATTCTTTGGACATGATAATTTGTGAAGTGAAATGATCTTCTGCCCTGAGTGAGACTTTGTACTTTCTCTGGTGGCAAAGGCAGAGAGGTAGAAAAGGAAGATAAAGGTGCTAAGAACAGCACAGTCCTTAGATCATCTGTACACATTACTTTAATGTTCATATTAGATGTTTAGAATAATTAATTAAGTATTCTAAATATGACATAATTTCTACTGGCCACTAATTTGACATCAATCTTGACATTCTTGTTATAAGTGAAATCAGAACATATAGGGATGTGGCAGATAAATGGAAAGACCTCTCAGATTCTTCTTAGAAATATAAACAAAGGAGTCAATGGAAATGTCTTTACCATGACCCAAAATAAGCAAGAAATAACATTTCAAGGGTTGATTGGTTCTTCTGCATTGTGTGTTCTCATGATGAACATAAAAGACCACAACGAAGATAATTATAGCTCATGCACCAACATCTATGGAGGCAGAGAAATTTCAAAGAAAATTTGAGGGTGTTCACTGGGCAAAATACAATTCCCTAAGCACTCAAGGATCAGTACTGACAAATATAAGTAATAAAGACTGAAACTCCGGCTAGATGATAGAGCACAGAAAATCTTGCCTCTCAACTTACCTTATGTTCCAATTCAAATATAGTATATTTATTGCTAAGCCAGAAAGGACTTTGGGAGTGTGTAAGCTTATGTAAACCCTAAGTTTATTTGTTTAGCTATAAATCTGTAAAGTTTATCTGTAATTATCTATTACAGAAGGCTTTAATCTTTGCCCACACATAGTGGTCAAAAAGGCCCTCTATCTGGCTTCTGTTAGCTGGGTAGTGTGGCTATGACCTAAGAGCAGTCTACTAGCCATTGTACTCAGACAGGTCCTGAGGAGATGAGCCCTGAAGATATAACCTTCAGCAGAGACACTGACACTTGCAGATTAATGTTGGGAGAATTTTGTGGCAAGAAGGGCACAAGTTAGTGTAAAAATATGCCCAGCAGATACATTGTACCCAGTGAGAAGCAGACCTACTGAAAGATCTCACCATCGATCAAGGGATCCTATAGCCTCTGACACGGGACTTGCCTCTTCATTGTGGGACCCCTCACCCGTGATCCTTATGCACGTTCACTTTCCCTATGGGGTATATATTTTAGAGATTGTACCCTCATTTGGGAGGGGTGCATTCTATTGAAAATCTTAATATGAAATTTGATTAAATACCTTTACTTCAAATTAATTATCAGCCAACCAATAAGACTTTATTAAGTGCCTGAGGCCATCACCACTCATCTTGACTTATTTTTGCCACTGGACTCTGATGATTCTGGAGGAGAGAATGAGGCTGAGGACTTTGCACAGCTCTGCTTCACTTCTATCCAGTTCACTTGCAAGTCAAGGTATCACCCTCCTGACGTCATTGGTCCTCTTCCAAAATGAAGGATGAAGAACATTGTGAGCAGCCACAGCAGCTGCCCCAGAGACCCAAGTCTTCAGTTTGAGTTGGGCAATGCTGCTGTCTTTTTGTTCTTGTCCTTCTTCTTCTCTCCCTCTGTCTATGGAATACAATTTTGGATCACATACTTTGCAAGGCATCTTGAGGTTTGGGGGCTAGTTTTTTTCTTCCTTATTTATTTATTCTATCATTATTTTGTTCAAAAAGCTGGGACTACTAACTCTTTTGTCTTATGTAGTTTACATTTATGATTTCTTGAAATATAGCTCTGAAAAAAACAGGCTTTGAAAAAGCCCATTATGATTCAAATGGAGCTCCTAAACTATGCCTCTAAACCCAAATCACTCTAGCTCTCACTGATAGGTCCCAGTCCAAGTCTCACTCGCTCATTGTTTGGGTTTTGATGGCTCTGAGTGAGTATAAATAGAAATTGTTTCTGTTCTGGCCAGAAACTTTGAAGGTCTTCCCCTCCCAGACTAATTCTTTTGTGAAGGCAAACTAGGCCATCTTTTGTCTCAGTTCATACCTAGCCTTTAATCACTGAATGGGCATTGCCTCAGACAAACTGAGATGTGGGAAACAGCTTAAAAAAGTCAAGGTCTTCCACTTCATCCTGGGCCGTCACCAGTCATCTTGACTTATTTCTTACCACTGGATTCTGATGACTTTGGAGGAGGCAGTGAGACTAATGACTTTGTACAATTCTGCCTCACTTAAATCTAGTTCCCTTGCAAGTCAAAACATCATCTTCTTGATGTCATTGGTCCTCTTCAAGAACTGATGTAGAGCACCAACAATAAACTGTATTCCAGGCACTATGTGAAATGTGGCAGAAACAAAGAGGGGCAAAAACAGTTCCTGCTGCTAAGGAGCTGACAACATGATGGTGGAGACAACATGTGTACAACTATGTGCATACAAGCTCTATACAGAGTAAACTGGAGTTAATCTCAGAAGAAAGGCATTGACATTAAGAGGGATCAAGAAAAATTCTTGCAGAAGGTGTAATGTGAGCTGAAACTTGAAGGAAGTCAGGGAGATCAGGAGGTGAGAAAATAGAACTTTTTAAGCATTGGGGAAGCCAGTAAAAAGACATTAAATCAAGAAATGGAGTGTGTTATGCAAGGAATAGCAAGATGCCAATGTAGCTGGATTATAGAGTATGTGGAGGGGAGAAAAGTTTAAGAAGAATGGAAAGGCAGGAAAGGTCCAGGTTGTGAAGGGCTTTAAATGACAAATACAATTTTATATTTGATCCTGAGAAGCAATAGGGAGCTCTGTGTGTGTGTGTGTGTGTGTGTGTGTGTGTGTGTGTGTGTGTGTGAGAGAGAGAGAGAGAGAGAGAGAGAGAGAGAGAGAGAGAGAGAGAGAGAGAAGAGAGAGAGAGAGAGAGAGAGAAAGAGAGAGAGAGGAGAGAGAGAGTCAGATTGGCACTTCAGGAAAATCAATTTGAGAGCTAAGTGGAAAACTAACTGGAGTGAAGAGAATGTTATTGCAATAATCCAGGAGTGACTGGGTTATTGAGTAACTACCTGCCCTAGGTTAGTGGTAGTGTCAGAGGAGAGAAAGTGTCATATATAGGAATTGTTAGAAATGATAAGAAAGAGTGAGGATGATTTTTAGGTTGTGAGCTCGGATAATTGGAAGGATGATGGTACTCTCAACAATAACAGGGAAAACAGGAACCAAATTTGGAGTTTTGGGGAGAAAGATAATGAGAGAGAAGAACAATAATGGACAGTGTTAAAGGCTGCAGAGAAATCAAGAAGAATGAGGATTGAGAAAAGGCCATTGGTTTTTTGGCAATTAAGAGATTGCTGTCAACTTTGTAGAGAGCAGTATTAGTTGAATGATGATATCACAAGCCAAAATTCAGAGTGAAAGAAGGGAGCAAGATGAAAGGAAGTAGAGGTACTTATTGCAGATGGCTTTCTCACAGAGTTTTCACTCTCTGAATTTCACCACTATGCTTCAGTGGCCTTTCTCCACCCCTCCTGGGGTCCCCTTCTCCTTCTGGGGAGTTCTTCCTGCAACTTCCATTTTGTGGAAAGGTGAAGACTAGCCATTTTTCATTCTCCTGATTTTACTACCGTCTTCCTCCTCCCAGGAAGGAAAGAAACTGAGTATTCTAAGAGGTGGAGGTGAAAAGAAGTATGTTCCAAGTATTGAGGACTGCCTATACAAAAACCAAAGAAGCAGGGGTTGGACTGTCAAGTTCAGGGAACAACAAATAGACTATTTTTGCTGAAATGAAGAATGAATGAATAGGAGTACCATGAAATAAATGAGCAAAAGTTGGCTGAGGCCATACTACGAAGAGCTTTAAATGCCAACCTACAGAGTTTGCATTTTACTTGACAATGAATGAGACTGGAGATTACCAGGGGCAAATCCAAGATGGAAGAACAGAGAAAGAACTTAGTTGAGCTCTCCTAACCTTCCTCTACAAGCAACTTTAAAATAATACCTCAAATCAAATTCTGGAATGTTAGAGTCAACAAAAGGTCAGAATGATACATTCTTCCAGCCCAAGAAAACTTAGAAGGTTGGAAGAAGAGATCTATGACATGAGGGTAGAGGCTGACCTGAAATTCATGTGAATGAAACACCAGTGGTATGGCTAAGTGATGGCAACAGAAAAAGAAACAGCCTTGGGTGCTCTCAAGTTAGAGATGGTAAGGGAGCCTGGCAAATGGTCAGAAAGAGATTATAGATTATATCTGTTCTGGCACTAGACATGGAACCAGAGGCTATTTGGCAACTACATTGCCTATACCCCATATCTGGATCATAGTTTAAGGACAGAGAGGAGCTCTTCCAGACAAGAGAGAGTGGGAGCCCTGAGGAGTAAGTGTTTGGCAACTCCATTGCCTATTCCTACTTGTGGGTCAAGTTCAAAAGTGGTAAGTAACACTTTTAGTCAAGTAGGAAGAAGAGCCCTGAGGGGACTCTTATCCAATGTGAATTGGACAGAAGTCCAACACGAATTCTTAATGGAGGAAAAAATGATTTCCCAAATCAAATAAGACTGGTAGAGGAAAAATTAGGTAAAGAAATGAGAGCAAAGGAAGAAAATTATGAAAAGACAATGAACAGTTTTTGGTAAAAGATACACAAAAAATACTGAAGAAAATAACACCTTAAAAAAATTGGGCAAATGGAAAAAGAGGAACAAATGTTCTCTATGAAATAAACTCTTTAAAATGTAGAACTGTCCAAATGGAAAAAGCAGCACAAAAAAATCACTGAGGAAAATAATTCCTTAAAAATCAGAATTGGACAAATGGGAGCTAATGATACCACAAGACATCAAGAAATAATAAAACAAAGTCAAAAGCATGAAAATAGAAAAAAATGTAAAATACCTCATCAGAAAAAAAAATTACCTGGGAAAATAGATTGTGGAGAGAGAATTTAAGAATTACTGGACTACCTGAAAGCCAAGATCAAAGAAAAAGCCTGAACATTATATTTCAAGAGATTATCAAAGAAAACTGCCTTAATATCCTAGAATTAGAGGGTAAAACAGAAATCAAAAGAATCCACTAATCACTACCTACAGAGAAAACCCCAAATGAAAATTCCCAGAAATATTATAGCCAAATTCCATAGCTCCCAGATCAAAGAAAATACATCAAACAGGCAGAAAGAAAATATTCAAATGTTGTGGAGCTATAATATATACAGATGCACATATACATATATTTATATATCTATCTGTCTATATACATATTGAATTGTTATTAGAACTCTGTTGTGTGCAACAGGAAAGTAGGAGTAGGAGGAAATAAGGAGAAGTGGGGGTGATAAGATAGAGGGAAGATAAAATAAGGCAGTCATCAGAAGTGAAACAGACTTTAGAGGAGGACAGGGTAAAGAGAGAGAAGAGTACCTCAAGTTGAAGTCAATCCTTCTCTAGCCAAATTTCTAACTGAAGGAGAAGTTTTGGGTGCCATTAGGCTCCTTTCATGTGGCAAAGCACTTGGTACTCATTTCATTCCAGCAGATATGTACAAGGCAGGAGGTCCACTGCTCATACAGAAACTGCCTGAAATCTTCCAGATTAATCAGTGAAAGGAGTTTATCTCCTAGGAGATCAAAGATGTCTCCATTGTCCATTTCTACAAAGGAAGAGGAAACAAGTTGTTCTGTGACTATCACACAGGCTTAGTCATCGATGGCAAGATTCTTGCCAGTGTCTTCCTTAATGGGGTGATTCTTCACCTGGAAGATAATCACCTACCTGTCTGGCCTAATGCCTTGGGCTGCCGGGTCCTCTTACCTGTCTCAGGTCTTTGGTGATCAGCCGGATAAACATATGAGAGAAGAGACCGCCAGAGTGAAGCAGAGGTGTAGGCTTTATTCCGGATACAAGCTACATGTCAGCATGCAGGGAGAGTTCTCCCTGCGGGACCCCCCCTTCTCCTTCCTGAGGAGAAAGGAAAAAACCCCTTTCAGGCTTTCCTGTCCTCATTTAAGCTCTCCCAGCTGCATAGTTTGCTTGTGGACCGTGCATGCTCTCAGCCCTTTAGCCAATTAACAAAAGGTATGCTCAGACCACGGACCAATCTCAAGGGTGGGATGCTTTCCCCAGCAAGTTCCCACTGAGAAGAGGTGGAAAACAAGATAACTCGTGTCTTACTCCTTCAATTCCCAGCTGTTCTCTGGGGGGCCTCATGAGAGCTCGGCGGTTTCAAGAAGCCCTCACCTTTACCTGACCCGAGACTGTTCCCGTGAAAACTGAGCTTGTGCCTTAACATCTACCCAAGAGCCAGTATGGCTTCAGAAAGAGTGGAAGAATGCTCAGTTTGGTGTTCATTGCCTAGCAACTCTAAGAGAAATGGAAGGAGCAGAACAGAGTTCTGAACACAACATTCATCAACCTAAGACCTTTGATATTGCCCAGATCAAAAAACAAAGAGGAAATAGAACACTTAACCATATCTCAGAAAAAAGAAATAGAACAAGTCATCAATGAGCTCCCTAAGAAAAAATCCCCAGACCATATGGATTTAGAAGTAAATTCTACCAAACATTTAAGGAATAAGTAATCTTAATACTATATAAATTATTTGAAAAAATAGGTAAATAAAAAATCCCACCAAATTCCTTTTATGACACAAATATGGTGTTGATACCTAAACCAGGGTGAGCAAAGACAAAGAAAGAAAACTATACAACAATTTCCTTAACGACTACTGATGCAAATTTTTTTAAATAAAATACTAGCCAGGAGATTACAGCAATATATCACAAAAATCATACACTAGGACCAGGTGGGATTTGTACCAGTACTGTGGGGTTGGTTCAATATTAGGAAAACTATCAGCATAACTGATCATATCAATAACAAAACCAACCAAATCATATAATTATATCAATAAATGCAGGAAAAGTTTTTCACAAAATATAATATCTATTCCTACCAAAAACACTAGGAACCATAGAATTCAATAGAACCTTTCTTAAAATGATAGGTAGTTATCTATCTAAAACTAAGAGCAAGCATGATGTATAATGGGCATAAACTTAAATTAAAGTCTTCCAATAAGATTGGGGTAAAGCAAGGATGTCCACTGTCACCATTATTATTCAATATTTTAATAAAAATGCTAATAGTGGTAATAAGACAAGAAAAAATGAAGAAATAAAAAATAGACAACAAGGAAATAAAACTATCACTCTTTGTTAATGATATGATGGTATAATTAGAAAGCCCTGTAGAATCAACTAAAAATTAGTTGGAACAATTAACAACTTCAGCAAAGTTGCAAGATATAAAATAAATGTATATATATATGTACATATATATATATATATACACATATTATATATATACGTACATATATATATATATATATATATACATATTATATTGGAGGAAGCTAGGTGGGGCAGTGGATAATGTATCAGGCATGAAATCAGAAAGGTTCATCTTTCCAAGTTCAAATCTGACCTCAGACCCTGGGCAAATCACTTAACCCTGTTTGCCTTACTTTCTTCATCTGTAAAATGAAGTGAAGAAGGAAATGGGAAACCACTCCCGCATCTCTGCCAAGAAAATTTTGAATGCAGTCATGGGGAGTCAGACACAACTGAAAAACAACTGAACAGCCGCAAAAAGTCATCAACATTTCTACATGCCATGAACAAAATCCAGCAGCAAGAAACAGAAAGAGTAATTCCATTTAAAATAACTGCAGACAACATAAAATACTTGGGAGTCTACCTGCCAAGACAAACACAGGGATTATATGAAGACAAGTACAAAACACAAATAAAGACAACTCTAAACAGTTGGAGAAATATTAATTGCTCATGGAAAGGCTGAGTCAATATAATAAAAATGACAATTCTACACCGATCAAACAACCAAAGAATTATTTTATACAGTTGGAAAAAACAATAACAAAATTCATCTGAAAGAACAAAAGGTAAAGAATATCAAGGGAATCAATTAAAAAAATTCAAAAGAAGGAGGCCTAGCAGTATCAGATCTCCAACTATATTATAAAATGGTAATCTCCAAAATAATCTGGAACTGGCTAAGAAATAGAGTGGTAGATCAGTGGAATAGGTCAGGTACACGATGTACAGTAGGAAATGATGATAGTACTGTAGTTTTTGATAAACCTAAAGATCCTAGCTTTTTCTGCAAGAACTCACTATTTGACAAAAATTGCTGAGAAAACTAGAAAGCGGTTTGTCAGAAATTATACACAGACCAACATTCACACTGTTTAACAAGAGAAGGTCAAAATGGATAAATGATTTAGACATAAAAGGTGATATAAATAAATTAGGGGATCATGGTAAAATGTACCTGTCAGATCTATGGATAAGGGAAGAATTTATGATCAAACAAAAGATAGAGAGAATCACAGGAAGTAAAAGAGACAATTTTGATTACATAAAATTGAAAAGATTTTGAACAACAAAATTGATACAGACAAAAGTAGAATGAAAACAGAAAACTGGAGGGGGAAGTAGAATTTATAGTGAGTTTCTCTAATAAAGGCCTCATTCCTCAAATATATGGGGAACTGAGTGAAATTTCTAAAAAACAAGAGCCTTTCCCCAGTTGATAAATGGTCAAAGGATATGAATAGGCAGTTTTTAGAAGACAAAATCAAAGCTATCAATGGTCACCAAAAAGAAAAAAAATACTCTAAATCACTACTGATTAGAGAAATACAAATTAAAACAACTCTGTACCTCTCAGATTGGCTAACATGATAGGAAAGGAAAATGGCAAATGATGGAGGTGATATGGAAAAATTGGGACATTAATGCACTGTTGGTGGAGCTGTGAACTAGTCTAATCATTCTGAAGAACAATTTGAAGCTATGTCCAAAGGACAATCAAACTGTATACCCTTTGATCCAGCAGTACCACTACTAGGTGTGTATCTCAAAGAGATCAAAGAAAGGGAAAAGGATCTACATGTTCAAAAATATTTAGTTCTTTCTGTGGTGGCAAAGAATTGGAAATTGAGGGGATATCCACCAATTGGGGAATGACTGAACAAGTTATGGTACATGATTGTGATGGAATACTATTGTATTATAAGAAATAACGAGCAGGATGGTTTCAGAAAAACTGATGCAACATGAAGTGAAGTGAACAAAGCAAGAATGTTGTACATAGTAACAGCAATATTGTAAGGATGATCAATTGTGAAAGACTTAACTACTCTGATTAATTTAATGATTCAAGACAATTTCAAAGGACTTATGATAACAAAAGCTATCAACTTCCAGAAAATTCTGAGCACAGATTAAAGTATTTTTTAAAACTTTATTTTTCTTGTGTGTGTGTGTTTTGCAACATGGCTAATATGGAAATATGCTTTGCATGACTTCACATGTATAATCAATGACAAATTATGGACCTTCTCAAATGGGGGGAGGACTGGGATGGAAGGAGAGAGAATCTGGAGTTCAAAATTAAAAAAAAGATTAAGAATTTTTTACAGGTAACTGGGAAATGTGTAACAAAATAAATAAAAGTAAATTCTAAAAGAGTGTATTTTATCCTAGTGCAACAGTGAGGGAGCTACAGATGTTTCTTGATAGAGAAAGAAACCTATGCTTTAGGCAGATTATTTTGATTGGTTTTTAGTTTCAGCTTCACCTCTTTCAGCAATTCCCTCAACTCTTAGGACAGAAAAAAGAATAACATCAGTCATACTAATTATCTTCAGTTTTTATTATTATAATCATTTCACATAGTGTTTTTGTATCTATCTTGAGATATAATGCCTAAATGTGAACCTGTACCTTTATTAAAAAATAAAAATGAATTTTAAAATGTTTAATCAATCAAAAACATTATTAAGAGTCTATGATGTACAAGATACTTTGACACAGGTACAAAAAAAATGAAAAAAATCCCTCTTCTCAAGGAGCTTACATTCAAGTTAATCTATTTACTGAAGAATTTACTAAACACAGTCTCTGAGACAAGAATATGGGGGTAGTGAGTTAAAGACTGAGAAGGACAAAGATAGAAGAATTAGAGAGAAACACACAAGCAAACAATTATGTATATACAAGACATAAGGCACAGGAAATGTAAGATAATTGTAGAGAGAAGGCACTAGGATTAGGGGGAATGATAAAAGGTTATTACAGAAGGTGGGATTTTAGTTGAGATTTGAAGGGAGCCAGGGAAGCCACAAGATAGAGATAAGAATGGAGAGCATTCCAGGCATAGAGGACAGTCAGTGAAAATGCATAGTGGGTAGATGGAGAGTATAGACTGTGGGCAGAGGAAGAGATGAAGTGGTACTTATGCAAGGTCTGGGTATATGTCCCTAAGAAAACCTTGCTGAACTAGTTTTCTGTTGAGTGGGCTAGTGGCATCCTGGGCCACCCTCTCATGGAACCATTATAAGTAGAAAATAAAGCTTTATCAGATAACTAAAATATCCAGTTTACTCTGTCTCTATGAGGAGAGCTGGTGTGAGAAGGAAGGTAAGGGAAGAAGGGATTTGTATCAGCAAGGACCCTGGTATGAAGAGGAAGGCCTGCTGTACAGGTTCTTATATCTGCTATTCTAAAAGGAAAGCAACTTTTGAGGGGTCAACAATTTACTTTAATCAAACGCATATATCATTCACTTAGATTATGTAGGGGGAAAAGTCAGCACTCTTAACTTCAGAGAAAATACAAAGAAATGATAACCATTATTGGGTCTGAGGCAAATTTAGTTGGGGGTGGGGAGTATATGGAGAACAACCTGACTGTGAGTGTAATTGTACTGGGAGAGGGGTAGCCCATACTTCCAAGGTTCTTGCCTTCACTCTCAAAAGGGAAAAAGGCAGGAAGGTGGATCAAAGGAGAGATTCAGCAGAGGACTTCAACTTGATAGATAGGGACAGTGATGGCCCTTTCTAAAGGAAGGGTACAGTTGAAATCTCATGAGAAGGTATAAGTGAGCATGCTGAGGGGGTGGATAGAAGGTTTTCCCATGCAACCAAGAGACAACAGGAGAAGATGAAACCTGCGCTCAATCAAGAAGGAGACATTGAGAAAAGACAATAGGTGAAATATGTGGAAGCCTCGTAGAGCATATGCAGACTGGAGCTGTATCTGTCACTGAGAATGGATCTGAGGACACTACTGCTTTTCTGTTGCTTGATATTACTCTGATCTTATGGTAAGCCGATATCCCCAGCCTCTATTTTTAAAATAATTTGTTCATTTTCTCTACTATATTTTCATATTTATTTCACCGTTTACCATATTATATTTTTCTATTTGCCATATTTTCAGAATTAACTGATTTCTCTGAGATATTATTCATTGTTTATATGTGTCTTTAGAGGATTAAATGCAATGAGGCAATGATCAGCAAAGAAAAAGCAGATTCTCTATATCAAAGGTTCCCAAACTTACTTGGCCTACTGTTCCCTTTTCAAAAAAGAAAAAAAAATTACTCAGTGCCACTCCTGTAAATCTACTTTCTTTAACCCTTTTAAGATTTTAAAAAAATTAGTATCATTTAAAAATATTTTTTAAAAAAATGATGCATCTTAAATTTAATAATTTATTGTAAATGTAGTTTTCTTCCTGCTTTGAAATTTTGATTATGCAATATTGTATCATGTAATTATATAGTATCTGTATTGTAAGCAAGTTATTACATGTACATATTCCTGCCAATGCATGCTGGGCTTCCCAACAATGTGCGGCATGCTCACCTTCCCACACTTGCTTATTAAGACCTGTTGGTGGACTTGACCATTGATTGGTTATAACTTGCATGCTGTGAGTTTGTTTGGAAAATGATGTAATCATCATTCCTCTGGATGTTCTCCTCGGGGTTGTATTTGCAGCACCTGAGGGGAAAGGGCCCCTCCCTCCCCCACAGTAACCGGGGCCCAGGGCATCCTCATCCAAACTCCCTGCTGGCTCTCCACAAGCAGCAGCACCCCAACAGAGAGTGTGTCATCTCTGGAATGGGTCTAGCCTGTGAGAAGAGGAGCACCAGTAGAGGAGGCCTCAAAGCCCTGGGCAAACTGAAGCTCAAAACTGATGGTGTTGGCACTGGACCCTACAGGACAATAGCTGCTGCCCAGTTAGAACCTGAACTGTCCCCTGAGGTCTCCATGATGGCAGCTACAAAGTACATAGTGCTAGACTGTGAGTTACCCCCAGTTTCACTAGGGAAAAGAAAGTACCTGAAGGCATGTGGGACATCTATATGGAGTCTACCTGGGGCAACCTCTTTGACTGAGAGACTTGGACCAGGGTCTTCTTCCCTGGTTAGTTCTTTCCAGATGCCTGCTGTCCCCAAAATGGCTGATGGCAAGTATGGGGTTAGCACGGAGCACTACAGGACAATGGACTCTGCCCAGTCTGACTCTGAGCCATCCCCTGAAGTCCCCACGATGCGCATTTCAAAGCAGCTGAACCTGGGATTGTTCCAAGTCCCCTCTAACACTGGGAACCTAAATTGATTCTTCCAATCTAGGGCAGAAGTCCTAACCCCAATCTGGGCTGGCATCCATGAACCTGTCATACATAACCTTGAACAGACTTTGACCAGGGCCTTCTTCCCTGGTTAGCCCTTTTCAGATGCCTGCTGTCCCCAGGATGGCTGATGGTAAGCACAGGGCCCTACAGGACAAGACCTCCTGCCCCTCCAGAACCTGAACTGTCCCCTAACGTCCCCATGATGTCAGTTTCAAAGTACATAATGTTAGATTGTGCCTCACCCTACAGCTGGAGTTGGAAGCTTGCCTCCTTTCCTTTGGCTGCTTTCACAGCCCAACTCCTTATATCTCCTGTGAACTCTCTGAAAATGGAAAATGCAAATAAAACATTCCTCCCTCAGGAAAAAAAAATAATGCAATCACTAAGACTTAACTCTGTTACATAACAGGTGAAACATATGAATGGTTTTCTAAAATTTTCTTCTCTTCTTTCCCAATGTTTCTACCACCCCCTCATTTTTTATTCAACATTTCCCAATTGCACCCAAGGCTACTATAGCCCCTTCCCCCATCATTCCAGTGTCCCCCAGGAGGCAGCCTCACCCATTGTAGGAACCTGAGGATTCAAGCTGAATAAAAGATCTTTTCTGGCACATATAATTACAATTCCACCAAAGCAGAGAAAAATAAGTGAAAATGGATTGTACTGGACATGGTAGGAACCAGCAATTTTCTGGTGGGAGAAGGTTTGGTAAGTGAGTGGAAGTTAGTCCTATAAGATACAGCAGCTTCAAGCAACTTCCCTTCCCTTGGAAAGTTTTAAAAGACATTCATCCCTTTGAAGGGTAGAGTGAGAATATCAACTAAAGGAAAAGTAATAGTCTAGACTGTCTAGAAAGGAGAATTTGGGAAAGAGTGTGGTGCTTCCCATCAGAGGGTGAGAGCCAGTGACAGGGAATAGCTAGTTCTCCTGCTCAGCTAAAAGCCTCCAGTCCCTAACCATTGATAGACTAATTGTCAAGTGTAAAGTTAAACTTTGGAAATACAAATAAAAAATTGATATAGTCTGCTCTCAATAAGATTATTCTAATTAGAGGAGATGCCACATTTAGGAAGATTTAGCTGCAGGATGGATGAAAAGGACTGGCAGGAGGGTTCGGCAGAAGGACAGAGACTAGATAAATAAAACTAAAAGCTGGTTTTGAAAAGACTAATAAAATTGATAAATCCTTAGGCAATCTGACTAAAAAGAAGAGAGCAAAAAATCAAATCAAGAAAATAGGAAATGGGCAAGGTAAAATGACAGTAAAACTCGAGGAAATAAAAAGAATGATCAGAATATATTATGCACAGTTATATGCTAACAAAACTATGTACACAAAAGAACTAGAGGAACATCTTCAAAACTATAAAATACCCAAACTACCAGAAGACCAGATGGAAATCTCAAATAACTCAATCTCCAAAAAGGAAATAGATCCATCTGTAAAGGAACTATCAGACCTGATGAATTCATAAGAGAATTCCATCAGACTTTTAAAGAACAGTTAATACCCATACTTAACAAATTATTCTCAAAAAGTGAGAAGGAAAGTACTCTATCAGAATCCTTTTATGGACAAATATAGCCCTAATACCTATCCTAGGGAAGGATAGAACATGAAAAGAAAACTATAACATTATTAATTAATGCAGGCTCAAAAATTTTAAACGAAATCCTATCAAACAGAGAGACTACAGAGATTTACTCAAGAAATCATTTTGATCAAGTGGGATTCATACCAGGGAAGCAAAGATAGTTCAACAGTAGGAAAACAATTAACATAATTAATCATATTAAAAACCAAAACATCCAAAACCAGATGATCATCTCAATAGATGCATATCAGCCTCCCAAAGCACACTAAAATTTTACATAGATTCAATTGCAAAGTGCTTCTTAAAAAAATCAAGAAAAACCTAAATAGCTAGAGGAATATTCAGTGCTTGTGGATAGGCTGTGCTAATATAATAAAATGACAATATACCAAAATTAACTTATATTTTTAATGTCAAACCAATCAAATTACCAAATTTATAGAGCTCAATAAGATAATAACAAAATTCATTTGGAAAAACAAAAGATCTAGAATTTCAAGGGAAATGATGAAAAGAAGTAAGGACAAAAGAGAAACAGCACTTCCAGACCTCACTATATTATAAAGCAGCAGTCATCAAAACTCTCTGGTATTGGTTAAGGAATAGAGAGATAGGTCAGTAGAACAGATCAGACAAGGGAGATTCAGAAAACAACAGAACTCAATAAATCAGCGTTTGATAAAGTAGAAAACTTAAGTTACCCAAGGAAAGACTCTCTGTTTGAGAAATGATCCCAACATCAATAACAAATCTGTTTATATCTATAAAAATATGATCAATTTCACTTTTTTTATGATGTCATTCAATCTCCACCGAGTATAGTGCCCAAAGATTCTTTTCTCAAAGAAAGTATTCATAATATAGAGATGTGGAGCTTCTTTGAAGACTGAGTCTTGGGCTTTCTCATTCCTTATTCCTGATCCACAGTTTTCATCATAATTCCCATCATCCTTATTGATTCCCATTTTAATGTTAATGTCACTGAGAATAAAAGTAAATGATTATTTAATATGCAGAGTCTTTATTGAATTTATTGCAGAATTTCATCATCTCTTCATTCTTTGTAACTGACGCTAGCAGATAAGCTCTAAATATCTTTATGGTGTTCTTTTTTTTTTTTTTTTTAAACAAATACTTATCAGAAGTACAGCAATATAAAATGACGAAATGTTCCATGAAATCTTGCTTCTTATCGTCTTTGAATGTATGATAAAATCCACCCCACCAGTTCCTTTCTTATCCTTTCCATGAATTAGGCTATGCTGGTTCATGCTTACGAGACATCTTTGCATTTAGCTCTGATCTCCTTTATCCTTCTGGTTTTGTTTATAGTTGGGATGTCAAGATTGATGTGTCAATTTTTCTAGTACCATATGTTCACTCTGTGATAACTGGACAAATAACTGACATTTAGAGTACTGACAGACAAGTGAAGATTTATAGGCTATTTAAACATGATACAATTCCTAGCATCCTCCACTCCATTTCCTACAACTCTGTGATTATAACTGCAGAAGCTTAAGTGGACCATATAGGATTGAAGGCCATTTTGTAGTTTTCTTTCTTTTATAAGTTGCCATGACCAAATAATTTATCAACAAATAGCCAATCTGCTGGTGATGATGAGCCTTTCCATTAGGCTTGTCCTCAACATTGTAGATCTAAGTGTGTTTCCAAGAACCAGTATAAATTCTTTCTAGTATGGCAGAGAGTAAACTAGGTAGCACAAGTGGATAGAGCACTGGACCTGGAATCAGGAAGATGTGAGTTCGAATTTGACTTCAGATACTTATTAGCTGTGTGACTCTGGGCAAGTCACTTAATCCTGTTTGCCTCAGTTTCCTCATCTGTAAAATGAGAAGGAAATGGCAAACCACTCTAGTATCTTTGCCAAGAAAACCACAAATGAGGTCATGTAGAGTTGGACATGACTAGAAGGATTCAACAACAGTATGGCAAAATCTGCCAAAGCTTATATTTCACTAATATAGCATTTGAGAAACAAGGTCACCTCTGTGCCATAATGAAAGATCAGAGTAAGACTTGGTGGTGGTTTAAAGAAAGCTTTATGAGACATCCAACTAAGCAAAATTATCCTGAGAGTATTTAAGGATGAAAATGGTAAAATAATAAGTCGAAGAAAAAATGAAAAATATCTGCAAAGACTTTTATAACAAACTGACTTCACTGCACTTGGATTCTAATATTACAGTTCAGGATGTACTTATAGAAGAGGCATACTAGAGTTGGGGGGTTAATTATAAGGGTTGGAAAGGCAATCAGGCTCACCTGCCCCTTCTCTAAAATTCAGCATCAAATATTCTCTAAGTGGCTAAGTATGTGGTAAAGGTTACCTACTAAATTGCTACCTAGTGTTTCACCACTAAAAGGTGAAAGCAAAAGCCAACGTGCCACTCATGGATACAACAGCAGGCTTTATTGGGACATGTAAACTATAACCAGCCAGATTTCATGTGAGTAGCAAGAATGAGGAATGAGAAAGCTGCCAAAGGCTCCTTCAGGTCTTTCAGATGGTGCACATGTTCTTCATATGCTGCAGGGAACTTGGTCCTCTACTAGCCTTTTTCCATAATCACATGATGGATACACATGTAGGGATCTCAGCATGAACATTTGGTAATAATGCAACCTGAGACTGGATTTCTCTTCTTTTCATATAGAATTAGCTATACTTAACATCACTTACCAGTATGATCCCTCTTTTTAAGCATTATTGAAGATATGAGAGCAGTAAGCTAAGCCTTGTAGATGACCTTTTCTGCATTAATGATTGAACACAGATTGGTAAAATTCCTCAGTAAATTTATCTTAGATATTGTCCAAATTAATTTTCTACATATCTGTAAGAGCAAGAAAAGTGGGATTTTTGTTGTTTTCTTTTTGGAGTTCAGTTTCCCAGGCTCATTGAAAATATGTGAAGGCTCAATTTCCTTCGAACCCCGGTAGTTCACAGCTGTAACTGAGTTACATGGATTGTGATGCCGTCCAACTCTAAGCCTATTAGTTGAAAACTATATATACTGGGAGGTGGGTATTTTGCTTTGGGGTTTCACTTATGAGAAAGACCTTTTGATTTCCTGATGGGATTCTGAGTAGCTGTTTGTTAAGGGCCATTGATTACTCAGAGGTTTGTACTCTTCCATCTGGTGATTTATGTAGGTGGTTGTGTGTAAGGTGAATTTTAGTGTAAGGTGGATTTTAGGGTGTGTAAAGTGAATTTTTGTTATTATTTCTCAGAGTTCAACTTCCTAGGATCCATAGCCATAATAATCTCCAGTTCCCAGGTAGATATGAATTCCCACAGTTATGGTTCAAAACATCTCCACCACACTTCCATAGAGGTACATAGTGGTAAATAATATAGATATTCACTGAGGCTGCACAGTGAAATACAGAGATGAGGTGATGTAAACTTGTAAGGCTATTACTGGCAATATGCCCTCTTTGTCTGTTGGCCTACAAAACAAGTGGTCAGTAGAGAGTGAATTGGGAACTCAGGGTTGAATGCACAAATGCTATGTGTGCCTCAACTGGTCCCCCCTGAGTTTTGAGGGGATTTAGGGGAAGCACAGGTTGTGCCTGGCTCGACAGAACCCATCGAGATATAGGCATGGTTGCCACCCCTTCTCACCAGCCCTTGAGAAAGGTGATAAGGGAATGCTGTAGGAGTCTGTGCTCTCATTATCGGCAATCTGTTCTGAGGAAACTAGACTAGAATAAAGTGAGATAATTAACCCCTTCTTAGTGTCTTTCCTGTCTGACCAAATCAAGAGTGAACCTGTGCTAGCAGCCCTCAAGTATGCTATGTTTATCTGTCTTACACTGGTTGTATTACTTTATTCAGACAGTAAGAACTCTGCTGAATCTTTGTGTTAATTTCTCTGCTTGTATTTTCTCTGTTTTTATTTTCTCCACGTTCAGGGTGTTGACCTTTCCCCTGAACTAGTGAATGACTTATATGTGTTTAATTAAAAAAGGATCATTAACCCCTTTAAAGCATGCTGTCCTTTAAGAAAGCAGATCAAAAAACCTGTGCTAGCAGGTCATCCTGGGTGTGCTAGGGTACTTGCTACTACAATATCTCCCTTCCTTTCTACTTTAAAAATATTTAGTAGCATCCCATTGCCTACTAAAGAGAGTCCTAACTCCTTAGCCTAACACTTCAAGCCTTCTATAATCAACCTCCAGACTTCTTTTCCAGACATCTTACTTTCTACTCTTCCCTCTCCACCATCTCTCCTCTTTCCCAACTATGCCTTTACAGAGAGAACTAAACTCTTCAGCTGATGAGAGCCAATTGTTAAATTTTCAGTATAAGTATTAACATCTTGGAAAAGGATTAATGCTACATACATATCAAGGCTCAATTTATTGTTCTATTGGTTTTTTAGACTTAGGAAAGTGATGGAGAAGATATCAATAACAGAATAAATTTAAAGGTGTGTTCCGCATTGCATGCCTGGTATTAAACATTTGCTGGTGATAACACACAGTACGGTACAATGGATATTAGAGAGTGTCAACTGGATGGAACCAATCTCTAACCTGCTGGTGCATTGAGCCTAACAGAACAGGCTAGAGACAGGACAATCAGGAATCAGATAGAAGTTTAATTTCAAAGTGACTGAAATGACTTAAAAGCAAAGAGGTAGATTAGACACATGTGCCTAGCCCCCAACCCCTACTGGGGGAGGGTGGGGATCCAAGACTGTGTAGGGAGATCTCAATAATTATACCAATGGAAACACAGGGAGCTGTAGCCCTGACAATGAGGGGTAACAGCAACAGTGCGAGGTTTGATTCATGGCAGGGCTTCATGACCAGAACACAGACACAGCAGGTGCTTGTGTCAGAGCTCAGAGAACACCTGGTGCTGGTCAAAGCAATACAATAATAATATGAAACCATTCTGGGATTTTGCAATGACTGAGATCATCCAGAGAGTGAGCTCAAAGAACTGTCATTATACCAAGCTTGCTTTCTAGACCTTAGCTCTAGAAAATAGAGTGTCTTCTGATATTTTTATAGAGAGTTACAAAACAAATACCACGTGAGATCTGAAGGGTAAGATCATTACCAATCAGAGGGTTGAAAGAAGGTTTCACACACACACACACACACACACACACACACACACACACACACACACAATTGCAAAGCTCCTGAACTGATCCCAAACTTCCCATGAAAGCAAAGACCTATATTTTCAATACTAACATTCTACTACTGTTGATAAATGGCAATGAGACATTCAAAGGATCTACATCTCATGGGGTAGCATTTAGCACAGTACCTGGCACACAAGAGGTGCTTAATAAATGTTTATTGATTACCTCCAGAGTGGCATTTCAGTTAGGCTTTATAAAATAGTTAGGAGTTCAACACTGGATAGGGGTTGTAGAAGGAAATAAGGCCTTCTCGATAAAGAGATCAGAGTGAACAAAGCCAGGAAAGTATAATAGTCCAATGTAGGTTGCAAGGGTGTGCTGGATCCAGGTTGAACAAAGAACTGAATGTTAAATGATCAGTATGAGCATTGATAACTCAGTTTTCAACAAATGCCACAAAATCAGAACATGACATCTTATTTTGCCAATTATCTAGACTTCAGAAAGTGATAGAGACAATGTTAACGCAGATGAAATCTAAAGGTGTGTCATGTATAGATTTTTTTTTTGAGAATGGTCATTAAACATTTACCAGCACATCACTGGTTTTGGGAGGGCAGAGAACAGTACAGTTTAGAACATTATTTGATTTTATCTTACTGACAACCCTATGAAGAAGGTATTACAGGTTTTATTATTCCCAGCTTTGAGAAGAGTAGAGTGAGATACAGAGAGTTACTTGCTCAAAATCACCTAACTACCAAATGGCAGAGCCAGGATTTGAACCCAGATTTTCTGACTCTTTCCACTGTACCACAGTATCCTCCACATCTTTGCATCTACCTGTGTAATTAGCACAGTGCTTTACATGTGTTGTTGTTCAGGTATGTCTGACTCTTTATGACCCAATTTGGGGCTTTCATGGCAGAGATACTGGAATGGTTTGCCATTTCCTTCTCCAGCTCATTTGACAGATGAAGAAACTGAGGCAAACAGGGTTAAGTGAATTGACGAGGGTCACACAACGAGTAAGTATTTGAGGTCAAATTTTAATTCAGGTCTTCCTAAGTCTCGTCCCTGTGCTCCCAAAATACAGCCATTAAGTGGTGCTTGGGCAGGGATCTATTGTGGTCCAATATATGAGCTCCAGAGTGAAATGGGTTTAAGGTTTGGTCCTTGAAAAAAGAGGAAGGAAGGAAGGAAGGAAGGAAGGAAGGAAGGAAGGAAGGAAGGAAGGAAGGAAGGAAGGAAGGAAGGAAAGAAGGAAGGAATCTAGCCAGTAAACCCCAAGTTAACTGAGTAGCTTTGGCCATCAAAATTTACCTTCCCTTGGAAAGGAGAAAGGGAGAAGACAGCTGAGTTGCCCAACTGGCTCACAGGCTGTGTTTGTTCTTTTTTTTTTGAAGAGGACTTTGACATCAGAGAAATGATGAAATGAATGTCAATAGTAACTGTTTTTCTTTTGACTAGCAATCCTGAGGGTGCTTCCCTCCCTGCTTTATTTATCTATCTATCTGTTTATCTATCTAATTATTTTTAAGTTCAAGGGGCCATCCCTTGACTCTCTTCTATTCGCTGAATGGGCATGTCCTCACCCAAAGTGAGAATCTGAAAAGGCCTTAGCATAAAAGGGTCAGAGTCTCCCATGGCATCCTGCACCAATTCCAGTCATTCTGATGAATATCAGGCCACTGGACCCAGAGGGCTCTGGAGGAAAAAATGAGGTTAGTGACCTTGCACTGCCCTCCCTCGCTCAAATGAAAGTCACCTGCAAGTCATGTCATCATTTTCCTGATGTCAAGGTCCTCCTTGAAAACGAAGGACAAACATAATAACCACCCTGCACTCCATCCACGGAGCCACCTAGCTGCCCCTACCTGCTTTACGTGCAGTAGACATTTAAATGTTTGTTGAATGTATAGTGTATGGCAAGGACCATCTCTGTTTGTCCTGACCTATGTCTTGCCACAGGACTCTGATGACTCTAGAGGAGAGAGTGAGGTTGATGACTTTGCACAGCTCTTTCTTACTTAAGTCCAAGTCACTTACAAGTCAAGACATCACCCTCCTGAAGGCCTTCTTCAAAAACAAAGGACAAAAACAACAATTTGTACTAGCATCTGATTATACATTGTTTTACATTGTTTTTTAATTACATAGCATATGTATAAGTTTTATTACCCCAACAAAACTATCAGTTCTTTAGAGGGCAGGGACTTACATTGGTTTGGCATCACCTACAGGGCCTGTTTGACCTAATTCTTGTTACATAGCTGTCTAATTGGAGTCCTATAAATGTCCTGACTGTGAAGAGCTTATAATATCAACATGGTTTTTCTTTCTTTTAAAAAATGTATTGAAACATTTTATTTTCTCTCAACAGGCCCTTTCCAACAAATCTTCAAACAATCCCACGATATATTCCCTGAGAAACTGCTGGTTGCTTATTTTTATTATTGGGAATAATAATAATTTATTGTTGATAGATATGAGGGATATGCCCTTTAGCCTTGATAATATGTAACTCATCAGACTAGACTAGAGCAGAGGTTTGTTGACTTCACATACTGACTTTATTTACGTTGCCATAACCAAGATTGTCAATTAAGTAAAAGTCATCCCAAAGGCATTAAAAGATGAAAAGGAAGGAAAAATATAAACAGAAGAGAAGATTGAAAAGATTTTCCATCACCATTTTAACAAACCTTTCTGCATCAATAACAGTGAAACCATCACACTTGGACCCTAAACATTGCAGTCCTGCATGTGTTTAGGGAGAAAACTGAAAGGGCACTAAAGAGAAGCAAGATGTGAAAGGCAGCCATATTGTACCAATTATATAGAGAATATCTGTACTAAAAGCAACACCACTGTGAAGATATTCAATATTCAATGTAGCTGAAAAAAAGGAGATAATAAAATCAAGAAAAAATCATGGAATTTGTTAATGAGAGAATATCAATAACTATTGACCAGTAAATCCACTCTCCTTTTTGTACATAATATTTGTGAGAATCATGAATTCAGGGCATCCTCATTGTAGTCATTGGTAGGGATCAAGCCAACTTCTGCAAATGATATTCAACAATGTAGCACATCTTTGCCATTTTACAATTTAACTTAAAGATGCAAAGAATAAAAGACCTTGTTTTTTTTTTTTATTGATGAATTATTGTGGTGGTAGAGTCAAGATGGTGGAGTCTGAGAAAACATTTTTGCCCAGCTCACCCAGCACTCTTTCTACAACAACCTGCAAAACACCAAAAAAAAAAAAAAATAGAATTCTCATTGGGAAATACAAGAAAAGTCACAATTGGCAATTTTTCCAGTTCTGGGTAGCTTAGGTAGAAGACAAAGAGGTACGCTCAGCGTAACAGCAAGGACCCCAGCATACACAGGAGGGCCTGCTGTACAAGTTCTTAGATCTGCTTTTCTAAAAGGAAAGCAACTTTTGAGGGGTCAACAATCTACTTTAATCAAGCACATATATCATTCATTTAGTCAGAAGAAAAAGTCAGTACCCTGACCTTCAGAGAAAATGTAGAGAAATAAAAATCAACAGACAGGGCTTCCAACTGTCTGACTATAAGCAATACATACATAGTTACCAGAGAAAGAAGCACCAACATCAGGGTTTTCAAAGCCAGGGGGGCTCCTTAGGGGCCACCCAGAGTCTCATCTGGCCAAATAAACACTTCCAGGGAGTAAGCCTCAAAACAAAACCTTACCTCAGGGTATTTACACACTTTGGAGTAGGAGAGCAGGACCCTCTGACCCAATGCCTCAATAGAAATTAACAAAAGGTGTGGGCCTCTCCCAAGCTGCCTTAATGGGGCCTGCCCATTAAGGGATGGGGAAGATCTTTAACTCTCATTAGCATTACACTCAGGGAGACAGAGAGAGCCCCCATAGGAGCTGATCAGATACACTCACAGTGGCAACTGTAGTGAGGAGCTTACCAGCACCCAGGGATGGAAAGCCTGAGACAGAGAATGAGGGCAGAAAGTACTGGGGTAAAAGTGATCCTAAGGGATCTCTCAACTAACTCTGGGTGTAGGAATGGGTGCTATTTGGCAGCTCTATCACCTATCCCAGTTCTGAGTCATAGATCTAGGGCACAGAGGAGAGGGTGAAAGCAACTATGGGTCCTAATTACATACTGAACAAGGAACAACTTCCTCAAATGCAGTTATATACCTATGAACCTAAGAGGAGAGCAGTGACTCAGTTCTAGCCTTTAGCCCACAAGTAATCCTGGAGGAAAATGACCAGGGCCTGCAGGAATCCTAGACCAAAGGGCAGTCAGCATGTCATTAGCTCTGAGCCTATAGAACCTCCCACTGGGCTAAAAGTGATGGAGTCCAACAACAGCCTAATGAAACCCAATCACACACAAGCCTATTAACAGACCCAAACCTAGGTCAAGAACTTCCAGAGCTCAGAACAAGAGGGCAATGAACTGACCTATCCCCTCATCACACCACTTTGGGAGCACTGAAAACTGGCAGGCTCCCAGACTGAGCTGTGAAAGCAGCAGAATATAATAGGACAGAAGCTCAGGCCAGCCATTCCCTACCCCCAGTAGTGAACAGACACTAGCATTATCATAAAGTCCAAAGTCAAGAAGAAGGCTGGAAGACTGAGCAAACAAAAGGAAGTGAAACATAAAGAGCCACTACGATAACAGGGAAGCTCAAGATAGAAATGCAGAAGACAATGACTTGAAAACGTGTATAAACAGACTCTTAAAGTAAAGTACAGATTAGACACAAGTCCAACAAGAATTCATAGAAAAGTTAAAGAATATTTTTCAAGAGTAAAAAAAAAAGATTTTAAAAACCAAATGAAAACAGTAAAGGAAAAATGGGAAAATAAATGAGTTATAAAAAAAGAATATTAAAAGAGAATCAATATCTTGATGAAAAGGTGTACAAAACTTCACTGAAGAAAATAACTTTGAAAATTGGAATTGGCCAAATGGAAGCTAATGAAATAGAAAAAAATGTAAAATATCTCATAAGAAAAACAACTGACTTGGAAAATAAATCAGAGAAATAATTTGACATTTATTAGACTACTTGAAAGCCATGAACAAAAAAAGAACCTAGATAACATATGTAAAGAAATCATAAAAACTGTCCATATATCTTAGAACCATAGGACAAAGTAGAAATAGAAAGTATCTACTGCTCATCTCCTGAAATGAACCCCAAAACATAGACACTATGGAATATTACAGCCAAAATTCAGAGTTCCCAGGTCCAGGAAAAAAATACTAGAAGCAGTCAAAAAGAAAGAATTCACCTACTGTGGAGCCACAGTCAGGATCACATAACTTAAAAACAGACACAAATATAAAGAAATGGAGAGCTTAGAATATGATATTCTAGAAGACAAAGGATCTCAGATTATAATCAAGAATCATCCAGCCAGGAAAACTAAAAAATCCTACAGGGAGAAAAAATAGATCTTTCATGAAATAAAGGACTTTTGAGCATTTCTGATGAAAAGACAAGAGATGAGTAGAAACATGAATGAGAAATAATAATAATGATAAGGGAATAAAAAGGGTTGCCTAAGATCACAAAGCCAGTAAGTCAATAAACATGAGGTCAGGTTTAAACTCACCAAAATGAGTCTTCCTGTGTCAAAGTTCAGTACTCTTATCCACTGTGCCATCTATCTGACTCCCCACAAGTAAACATCAAATAAGGAGAGGGCAAGGAGGAGGACAGCTGGCACTTGAACTTCAGTCTGATCTGAACTTGTCAAAAGAACACACACACAAAGTGGGGTACATAAATACAGTTCATTCAACAGGAAAACAGGAGGGAAAACGGAGAAAGAGGGAGAAGAAATTAAAAGGAGGGTAAACTAAGGAAGGGCAGTTAGTTGGCACAGTGGGATAGAACTTGGAGTCAGGAAGACCTGAGTTCAAATCTAGCCTCAGATACTTACTAGCTTTGTGACCTTGGGGAAGCCACTTAACCCTGTTTACCTCTGTTTTTTCATCTGTAAAAATGAACTGGAAAAGGAAATGGCAAATCACTTTAGTAACTCTGCCAAGAAAACCCCAAAAGGGGTCATGAAAAGTCATACATCACTGAAAATGACTAATGATGATCACAACAAAAAATAAGGAAGGAATTTGTTGTTATTCAATCATGTCTGAGTCTTTGTAGAGTTTTCTTGGCAGAGATACAGGAGTCCTTTGCCATTTCCTTCTCCAGCTCATTTTACAGAGGAACTGAAGAAAACAGTGTTAAATGACTTGCCCAAGGTCATACAGCTAATAAGTGTCTGAGGATGGATTTGAACTCATGAAGATGAGTTTTCTTGATTTCAAACTAATGCTCTATCCATTGTGCCACTAAGGAAAGAATTGGTCTTTAGAAAAGAAAACTGTAGGAATGCACAAAAAATATTTATAGCTCTTTTTGAGGTGACAAAGAATGGAAATCAGAGGAGGTATCCATCCATTGGGAAATGGAAGAACAAACTACGATATATAAATATGATGGTATACAATTTTGGTGAATTCTGATCAGTATCCAACACCCAGAGGACTAATGATGAAATATGCTACCTGTTCTCACAGAGATGGGAAGGACTCAATGTAGAATGAGATAAATTTTTTTTAGACATGGCCAGTGTGGAAATTTGCTTTGATTGTTTATATATGTGTATAATGGGTTTGTTTTTCCTGTATTCTAAAGTAGGTAAGAAGGTAAGAAGGTGGATCTTGACTGATTAAAACACACATTATATACACACACACAGGTGTGCATGTATGTACACATGCATATATGTGATCATACATATATACACATGTATTCATATCTATACATGCACTTAGATGTGTGGATGTATGTATCTACCTCACCTTTTGATTAGTAGAATTATGTCTTTATTCATCTTTGATTGTATGAATTAATGTAATCAATAATTAGTGTAACCATTAATTACAAAGAACGGTTCAAGAGAGAATGTTCAATTTGTTTGCTAAAGAAGTCTCTTAGTTACCATGTTTTACATCAAGGTGGGCACGGATGGGGTAAGGGGAGGCTTTTATTATATTCTGGACTCTTGGTTATACAGAAAGACAGACTGTACTTATTTCTATTCTCCATTTCTGTTCTATTTGGTGACTCAAAACTTAAAATTAACTTTGTAACTTTGTATCCTAGCTTACTATTGACTGTGACTTTTGTTTTTGTTTTTTGTTCTCCATAAAATATAAAAAGATAGTAGCTGTGAAAAAAATTTTAATAAGCAGGGGAAATTTCTACCCTGATTTGGATCTTTATCTAAGCAATACTACTTGGAGATAATTACTGAGTTGTCTCTGACAGACATTAGCTGAGTAAGGGAAGAGTACTGAATTTTTCTTCCATACCGTGTTGTCTCTTTGGACATCAGAGAATCACAGAATTTAGAACTCTGAAGTCACTAAGTCAAAAACCCTCATTTCATATATGAAGAAATTGAGATTTAGGGACATCAAAGGCCACAAAGGTAGTACATATTTAGGGTTAGTGCTTTCCACCCAGCAGGCACTTGATAAATTTATGTTAAATAGAATTAAACCCAGGTCTTCTGGGTTCTTTCCATCATACCTTGCTGCCTCTGGAATTTTTGGGTTACTTTTTAATCAGCAACTTTGCATAGTTGAATTTTAAACCAATCCTTCAAACCTATAATCCTCAATTAAGCTTGAAAGAAAAAAAAAACAACCTAAAGCTAAAGGACTGAGGAAAAGATGCCAATTCTGAACTAACCCTTAAGGGATCACTGATTAAGCATGAACAGAAGAAAGGATATGAAGAAACCCAATGAAAAATTCAATTTTATTTCTTGAGACTTGTTTTTTCTAAAAGTTAAGATCTTAACAAGCAAAGCAGTAATGGTTCTCGAATATTTTATGGGGGGGTGGGGAAGGGAGAAATTCTCTCTGTGTAGAGTTTCAGTAGTGGGTATTGTACATTGCTGAGAACACATTGTAGTCCCTTCCAAAAAGGAAAACTGTGAGTCTGCCAAAAATCCTTCTCTGAGCTTCAGATTTGTTTCAAGTTACAGAACCTTCTTTCATACTTTCACAGTAACAATTTCGTATATAAAATACTAAGAATAACCAGTGGAAAACAAAGTACAGTAATAAGATGCTAGGAGGAATAATGTTAGACTCAAATAATGTAAGCCTCGGGAACAATGAGGCAGGCCCAGAATGTCTCAAAATATCTTCCTCTATGGGGGTGGGGAAATGGAATAAAGTCGTTCCAGTTATACATTTAAAGAAAAATGATAGTTAACTTATTAAAATTATTTAGCTATATTATCTCTTTATACCTATCTATTTATTGTTTCCTTCATCAGAATATAAATTTCTTGAGAGTAAAGATGGTTTCATTCTTTGTATATGTACATGTATCTCCAGTGCCTGGTTCAGCACCCAGCTGAGTCACTGAATATATATTGGTTGGTTGCTGTAAATATAAATTATAAAACTGTGTTTATATTATTTTTCATATTAAGAAATAAAATTACTTTTAAAAACAAACAAACAAAAAAAGAAATAGCTGTCATGTGGTCCAGAAGTACATACCATAGTACCTGTTCCAAAGTCCTTTTTCTTTCAGGTAAAGATTGATTTCTATAAAGATTCTACAAGGAATGCAGTCATTCCTTCAGGTAAGTGACTTTCTCAGCTTGGTACTTTTTCTGAACTTAAATGTTCAGAAGTACCACATTAAATGTGGGTAGCCAGATGTGATGGAAAAGAAAACACTTGACTGGCTTGCTTTGAAGATTTGCCTGGAAACTATTTTTATACTCAGGTTTCCTTTAATCCTCAGTTCTAATGACTTTGTTTAATTCAGCTTAACCTGTCACTTCCTGTCCCAAGTGTTAGACTCATTTTGGTTCTTGATTCTGAACCAGACCTCACTTAAGATGACTATTTTATATGACTTGGACCAATCTATGATCACTACTAGTTAACAAGATCATCATATAATTTTTTCTAGTATTAACTCTCTAAACTGGCCTGGTATGGCCATCAAAACAGCTGTCTTTTACAGAGAACTTGAAAGTTTGCTAAGTACTTTATTATTGTTGTCCAGTCATGTTGGACTCTGTGATCCCATTTTGGGATTTCCTTGGCAAAGATCCTGGAGTGGTTTGCCAGTTTCTTCTCTAGCTTGTTTTACAGATGAGGAACCAAGGCAAATAGGATCAAGTGACTTGCCCAGGGTCACACAGCTGAGGACAGATTTGAACTCATGAAGTTGAGTCTTCCTGATTCCAAGCCCAGTGTGCTATTCACTTTGCCACCCAGTTGCCAAGCACTTTATACACACGTGATATAGTAGATGAGGCATTGGACTTTGAGCCAGGAAGGTCTAGGCTTGCATTATATCTCATATGCTTACTAGTGGTGTGACCCTGAGCAAATACATCACTTAATCTCTGTGAGCTTCATAGGACCTTAAGGTGAAAGGGACCTCAAAAAACCATCTCATCCAACTCCCTCATTTTACAGATGAATTATCTGAGGGTCCAGAAAGGTTATGCCCAAGGTCAAACATTGTAAGTGTAAGCTAGACTTCAACTCAGATCCTAAGTTCAGTGTCCTTTCAGCTGTAGCATAATGCCTCTTTGAACTTCCTCATCTATACTACAGGAATAATAATAGTACCTCTCTCACATAGAGTGATTTCAAAGACCAAATGAAATAACCATAAAGTGCTTTGCAAACCTTGATCTCCAGTCATCCAATTACTGTGGATTTTGTGGGAAAGAATGTAATATGGCAGGTCTCTGTGCAATTAGGGTTATATTATCTACTAATAGGAGCATTTGGAAAACCTTATTCATAGCGTGGAATCTTCCTCCATGACCTTAGCAAACATTGTAAGGTAAACTGTGTTTTATACCTTGTTTGTTGTTAATACTCACTGGCTTATTGAATCAAGTGATCTCTGTAGTTTCACTTGTCAAAGGATATTATATAATTTTAAAATAAATTTGAGTGGGAAGTACTTTGAGAAGAGTCTTCAAAGCTGCATTTTGGTAAACTGATGAAACATTAAAAATACATATATTATATATATGTTTTTAATGTATGTTTAGATATTTGATATATATTTTTAAACAGGCACCTACTGTTACAAAGAAGTTAATTGATGATACATTTGTTAAAAGCTAACTTAGATCTACCGTGCCTTAGATGTACTCCCAAATCAAATATGTCAACATTTAATGTTGCTAAAACATCACTCTGTTAGAGTCAGTGAAGTATAATGGCAAGTGTGGCAGACTTAGAATCAAGAGACTGGGTTCGATTTCCTGGTCATCTCTACAATATGCTTCCTCCATCTCTGTAATCATCCCCATCCCCATCCCACATGATTCTTGTATTCCAGCCCTGGAACCGTACTGGTCTCTGAAGAGGGAGGGGAGATTTTTGCTTCATCTTATCCAGAGGCAGGCCTCCCTACTACTTACCATATAACCCACTTGAGCTTCCTTTCATGTGCTATGTTCCCTCATTAGAAGGTAATCTCCTTGAGGTAGGGGACTATCTTGTTTCTTTTTATTTATATCGACATCCTTCATCACAGGGCCTGACATAATGAGCACTGAAATGTTCTGTCTTTGTTCATTGGTGTCTATCATCCATCCATCATCTATCTACTTATCTATCTATCTATCTATCTATCTATCTATCTATCTATCTATCTATCTATCTATCATCTGTGTCTATCTAATATATATTAGCTCTGTGTCTATAGGAAAGTCACTTAAACTCAGTTAAGTACCACAGTTTCTGCATCTTTAAAATTGGTAAAACCTGAAATCTGAAATGTTTTCCTCCCATGGCTGTTATAAGGATCAGATGAAATAATGTAAGTAAAGTGCTATAATCAGTGGCATCAAATTCAAATAGAAAGAGGGGACAATGATCCATACTTAAGGATACATGCAGTTGCATATTGATTTAGTTTTAAGATGTAATCTTATTTGATTACATTTTTATTTATTTTATTAAATATTTCCCAATTATATTTTAATATGGTTCAGGTGGCAGTATAGAGTTTTTGGAGGGGGGTGGTAATTTATACCTTGGTGCTATATAAACATCAGTGTTTTGCTCTTTTTGGTTTTGGCTAGGACCTTTGATTTCACTGGCATGAGAAATCTATTTTGGAAAGTTCTATTAGACAACAATAATTTTATTTTTTGTTCAGACCTATGATTTCATTGGTAAATGAATCTCCCACTGGGGAAACTATCTCTACCAAACATGACTACCAACTACTCTGCAATTTATAGTCTTAGAGAGCTGTCTCCTGTACTAGGGAGTTAAGTAACTAGCCTAAGGTCATACAGCTAACATATCAGAAGGATTCAAATCCAGGTATCCATGACTCAGAGGCTACCTCTGCCACATTACCATTAAAATTATTACTACTGTTGTTACGACAAGAATAATACTACATTATTTGTAATCTTATATTATCTAGGCTGATACATCACTATTCACATTTTGGGGATTTTTTTCACTTCTAAAGAGCGTGTCTGCTCTAGTCTTGTGGTAGAACATCCTTAATGCAAAGTATGGGAGCTGCCTTGAGAACAGAGACTAAGGGGGGGTGCTATTACATCAACTTTTTCCCAGTTTGAGCTTCAACTCAGAAGCCTGGGAAACTCTTTCACCTGAGAGATAAGAATTGTTTGGTAGCTCTAATTGCGGGAAAGTTTTTCTTTCTATTGTGTCAGAAAATGTGGGAGCCTAGTGGTGGGGAAGTACCATTTCTCAGCTTCTCTGCATTAGCAGGTCATGACAAGGAACACTACAGAGTGGTAGGGTAGCCAATCTCCCTGGCACTAACATTTGGAGGTCACTGAGCAAGGCATGAGAGAGCCTGGGGGATTGGGGAGGTGGTGGGTAGTGTCAGTGGCTGATGATTATACTTCTTAGAACAATCACTGGCATTGTGTATGTAGGAAGCAGGGCTGGTCCATTAGTGCTGTTGATTCTTCTGAGGCTGCTGTTGTGGTTCTGCTAACAAAAATTTGAGAAAATATGACTAGGTACTACTTAGGAACTGGGGCTTGCCCATGGGTTAATCTGTTGTGTGAATAATTGTGTGGTTCTCTATGTATTTTATCCATAAGTTGGAACTAGAAGGGAAGATTTTTTTTCTATGTGTCTATCTGAGAAACTGGAGGTGTCTGGGGAGCCCCCACATGTTTTGTCTGTCAATGGATTGAGGAAGTAGACTGAGGAGAAAGATATAGGTAGCTAGGTGATATAATGGAAAGAGCGTTGGACTTCGAGTGAGAAAGATATGAGTTCAAATATTATCTCAGGCACTTACAATTGGTGAGATCCTGGGCAAGTCAGTTAAATTCTATCAGTCTCAGTTTCCTCAAGTGTAAAATGGGAATGATAAAAATAACACCTATCTCATAGGGTTATTTGTGAGGATCAATTGAGAAAATATATGTAAAGAACTTTGCAAACTTTAAAGCAATGAATAAGCATGAATTGTTATTAAGACTGAATCAGTTGTCATCATCCCAGGAATGGTGTTAGACTGATCACAGGCTAGGTTTAGTGGTATGCACCTGAAGAAACCTATGGGTCAGGCAAAATAGCAGTGCAGCAGAGTTACATGGCATATTGGGCTGGAATTTTTCTCTCTACAATTTCCATTCATTGATCCTATTCTGCCCTTTGAATTACATAGAATAAGTCTACTTTCTCTTTGGCATATAACAGCTTCCCAGTTTTTAAAAGACAGCTGTTACATTCCCCTCAAGTTTTTCCTTCTTTATACTAAATACATACCCTTCCCTGAAAGATGCCTCATGTATTAAGTGACATCTCTGGTATAGTACAAAGAATACTATATGTTGAGTCAGAAGACTTGGGTTTGAATGGTGGTTTTTCCACTTACAGCCTGCTGCATATTGGGTAAGTCACTTGACCTCCTGAGGTCAGTGTTTTTCACTTCTAAAATGATAGCACTGGACCACATGATCTCTAAGGTCCCTTTCAGCTCTAAATCTATGAGCCAATGGCATGCTTTCAAGATCCTTTCTCATTTCTATCACAGTCCTCTGGACACTATTAATTTGTCAATGAGTTTCTTATATGATTATCAGACTAGGTACCATAGTTAAGGCATGATTTTACTAATGAAAAGTATAGTTGAATTATTACCTCCCTTGATCTGGACACTTTTTAATTAATAAGCCTCAGATTGTATTAGCTTTTTTAGCATCATGCTGACTCATACTATGCTTGTGTTAAACTAAAAGTTCTAGTTTTTCTACATGAATTACTGTCAAAAGAGATCTCTATCATACTCTATTGATGTAATTAGTTCTTTGAAACTAAATTCAGGACTTTGTATTTATTCCTTTGAAATTTCATCTTATTCAGTTCAGCCCATTAGTCTAACTTATGAAGATACAATTGTATCCTTTTCACTAATTTAACATTATCTATTTTGTATCATATACAGAATTGATTAGAAATCTTTCTAAATCTTCACCTGAGTCATTTATAAAAATAATGACTAGGTCATAGACAAAGTCCTATGGCATGATAAACATTCTTTCTGGACAGTTGTTACCAATGAATGAACTACGAATCTACCCAAATAAGTACTATTATCTAGCCCATGTTATTTAAAAAATAAATTGTTTTGCCAATCAATCAAAAAACAAGCATTTATTAACACAAAGGTGAAATTGTCCCTACCTTCAACGGGGGAGATAATACATAAAGATGAAGGCATGTAGAGAATATATACAAAGTAGTGATATTAGAGAGATGCACTCAATTGAAGACAATTTCAAATGCCGGAGAAATGTTATCCTTGGCTTCCTTCAAAACAGAGTTCAGGGATCGCCATTTCTTGGAGGCCTTGCCATATTTCCTCTCCCCCATCCCCTCAACTCTAGTTGTTTATGCTCAACATGTCCTAGAATTACTTGGTAATTTTGCATTTATTTATTTATATGTTGTATCCTACAAATAGAATGTAATCTTCTGGAGGTCGGGAACTGTTTTACTTTTTTGTCTTCATATCTCCAGGACCTAGCCCAGTGCTCTGTGTGTGTATGTGTGTGTGTGTATGTGTATGTAGGTGTACATATGTCTATATATACATATAGTGAGTATATGTTACATACATAAACAAATACATAACACACACACGTATATTTGTATATAGTGGGTTCTTAACAAGAATTTGTTAAATTGAAGAAAGCTAAGGAGTCCAAAAGGCAGAGGGGAGGATGGAAGATATTACAGGCAGGCAGGGCAGCCCCAAATGACTTGGGAGACAGTAAGTAGGTCAGTTTGACCTAAGGGCTACATCTTCCTCCTTTCAGTTCATCTCCAAAACCCCTTGATCTCATTGCTCACACACTCTTCCTTTCCTCTAGGCTCTGTTAATGGAGTAGATCTTGCCTCTCCACCTGTACCTTGGAACCCATCTCCTCTTGTCTTCCTTAGCAGACTGTGTCCTTAAAACATGCCTGCTCCCAATGTTTAAACTATCTTCTAGTTGCTTCACTAGACCCTACCATCACTTCAAAACACTGCATGCCATCTCTCCTCCCTTTCTCAGACTTCTTGTTGTTTCCATTTCCTCCTTAAGTCTTTGCAGCCTGGCTTCGGACTTCACTGCTCAGCTGAAACCTCTCTTATGAACTGCCAAAGCAAATGGCCTCTTCTCAGTCCTTAACGTTCTTTTTGCCTCATTGGATACTGTTGACCACTCGATGGTCTCTGGACACTTTTGCCTCTCTGGGTTTCTTGATATGATTCGCTCCTAATTCTTTTACCTGTCTGCTCCTTCTCAGTCTTCTTTGCTGCCTTATCAATTGAACCACACCCCTGACCTGTGGGTGTTCCCCAAAGCTCTATCCTGGGTCCTCCTTTCTTCCCTCTCCATACTTTCTCTCTTGGTGACCTCATCTGTTCCCATGGATGTAAACAATCATTTCTATGCATATGACTCCTAGGACTATATATCCAGCCCCCTCTCTCTCTCTCCTGAGTTCTTGAGACAATAGGGAGCCATTGAAACTTCTTGGGCAAAGGAGTAAGAAAGTCAGACTTATGCCCTAGGAAGTTTATTTTAGTGATTATGTGAAGAAATGGCTAGAGAGAAGCAAGAGTGGAAGAGAGACTAATTAAGAGGGTATTACATGGTTCCTCCTTACCCTTCCCATATTCCCTCCTCAGTAGTAAGACAATGAATAACAAGGGTCTTTAGTATGACAAACTTCTTTACTAGAAGCATGAAGATATATATGGACATAAACATCACAGGCAGGCAGTTACAGGCAGGGGCAACTGACAATGCAGTCCAATTATGGTGAGCAGCTTACTGTAGATATATATCTCTACCTTGTCACCTGAAATCACTCCATTCTATAGCTCTACCAAGAAGTCTGAGCTCTTCTTAGTTTCACGCTGTAGCAAAAATTCCCTGACAATCAAGGGAAGCAGTATCCAGAAGAGACAGTTTTGGTGCCAGGAAGAACCGAATTCAAGTCCTACCTGTTGTATACATCTTGCCTGTGCAACCCTGAGCAAGTCACTTAAGTCTCAGTGCTTCAGACAACTCTTTAAGATTGTAAGTTTCTGCTCTTCATTGGTAACAGTTACCTTTATCAACATAACCACAAGCTCTGTCCAAAAAGACATTAGCTAGGTACCACTGAAGGACCAGGTCTCCGTGGCTCTTCCACATCTCTATCCCTTAGTGCTCCATAGCTCTGGTTCTTGCTTGGGTCAGCTCTTTTGCCATTCGGACTCACTCACCCACTCTCAATCCCCTGAAACTCTGGCGGTATATCTGTTTAGAACTGCTTTATCCTTTGCCTCGATGACCACTCCTCCAGGTCTGCCTACTCTAACCCTTCTCGTTCCATCTTGCTTCTGGCTGCTAGGGATCAGGGCCAAGCATATCACCCATCCTGCATTTAGCAAGACTGGAGAGGTGGGATAAAGCAAGGGTGACCTTTGTTCTACATTCTTGGGCATCCAAGCTGTCATGCTCCCTGAGTGTGCAGTCCTTTCTTAACTGGATGAGGTGTTCTTAAGCTTGCGGTCCACTATCTTCCTTTTCCCCACCCCGTTCCCCTAGGTTAAAAACTACAGCCTCCCTCGGAAACTGCTGGGACAAAGAAGGCACTATTCCATCTGCGAAGCCTTGGTCGCTTCTTGGAGGAGGGCAAGGAAAACAACAAGGTGCTGGGGCTACCTTTGCCCCATCTCCTCCGCACGCAAATCTGTAGTGGGGTTCACAGGAGACCACAAGGCAGACCCGTGTCCTCTTAGCCTCTTTCTCGCGGTGTGTGGGGTGGTACCTGGGCTGGTACAGGTGTGGAGAGGTCAGAGTGAATAGGTAAGGCACACTCAGCCTGTGCGTGCTCTTCCAGTTCTTAATGACGCCTGGGGAGTAGGAAGGGAATGTCGGGATGGTGGGGAGACAGAGTGGGAGGACGTTCGGGGAGGAGAGGTTCAAGTTCAGCCCGCTATAGCAGGCAAACAAGCGAGAGAGGTGGGCGCAAGGAGGGCGAGGCGAGGGCTTCCCAGGAAGCGAGCGCAGAGGAGGCGTGGCCAATGCGGCCGCGGGGCGGGGCACCAAGTGAGGCTAGGGCTTCCCAGCAGCTACGAGCCGGACGGGGGCGTGGCTAAGACTGGCGCGAGGCCGCGCGCGAGGCAAGGCGAGGGGCGGGCTCGCGTGGGCCCACCCCTCCGCCCTCCTCCCCCTTTCCCTCAGGTCTACCCAGGCTTCCCAGCCTTCCCCGCGCTTCCTCGGCTCGGGCAGTCGCAGCAGCGGGCGCGCGTCCCCGTCCCTGTCCCCGGCTCGTTCCGTGCTATGGCGGCCTACAGCAAGTACCTGACGGCGCGGAACTCCTCGCTGGCCGGGGCCGCCTTCCTAGTGCTCTGTCTGCTCCATAAGCGGCGCCGCGCCGCGGCCGCCGCCGCCTTCCGTGCTGGAGGCCCGCAGCACGGGTAAGCGGGACCCGCCGCCCCCTCCTCCTCGGGAGTCTGCCTCGCGCCCCCCCGCGCCTCCAGTCCCGGCTTTGGGGTCCTGCCAGGGCCAGCCTGCACTCGCTCGACGGGTCCCGCTCCCCGCGGGCCTCTGGGATTTGGGGGGTGGGTAGGGCTGCCCTCCCTTGACGTCCCCTCTCCCGTGCTCCTCCCCCTCCGCGCTCGCGGCCCTTTCCTCGCCCCAACTTTCCAGGGCGTCTTCGGCCTCCTCTCCCTGTACCCCGTGTGTGGGTGCAGGACCTGGCGCGGTTGGGGGCCCCGCCTGGGAGCCCCGCAGCCTGTGTCCGGGGCTGCCCCCGAGCTCAGGACAGTCAGGGGTCCGCCCCAAACCGTCCAGGAGGAGGGCGAGTCTGAGAACTCCCTTTGGAGCCCCTTGGCAGAGTCTGGTGGGAGAGCGATTGGTGCCCTTGGTCCGTGACTCGTTGTCGAGAGCGGCCGAATCTCGGGCCAGAGCCCGCGACGGAGCGGGCCGGGCCCTCCGCGGGTGCTTTCCGACTTCCCTGGCCTCAGCCGGTGAAGGGCGTGCAATCTCTTCCGCCGGCCAGGTGCAGGATCCAGGTCTCCTGCGCTCGGCTTCCCAGGCTTTCCTCCGGCAGATTTCACTTCTATTTTTAGGGTTCGGGAAACTGGAGGAGAGGGGTTCGGGAGTCGGCTTTGGTCCTCCAGAAGACGTTAGGCTTCTGTATATTCTTAGATAACCGGGTTTTTGGTGAAGTTACAGCCCAAAAGGCCCTGTGCCTTCCTCGGCATGTTGTGGGTTGGTTTGGTTTTTTAGTTACCATTTTATTTCATGAGAGCTGCCACCACTAAAATCTGGAGTATGAAGAAATTAAGTTTTATTCAATTGGAAGAAGTACAGCTAAAACTAGAGACCATGATAACAGCTGTTCAGTTCTATGCTATTAACGGTAGTTTCCCATAGGAAATAATTCAGAATTGCCCAAAAGACTTAGTGTGGTGAGAATTTTCACATTAAAAGGAGCATATTTGCGAGGGCAAAAACCTGACAACTGTTTTGTTAGGCACCGTAAGTAAAGCATACGTAAAGCAATTCACCGTTTTAAACTTAGTTGATTCTATTCCTCACCTAGAAATTTACCAATTAAAAAAAATTCTCAAATAAAAATATAATGTGACTTTGTATTAATATTCTCTCAGAGAGTAGTGCTTAAATAATAAGAATAAATGCGTTAATGTTTAGAGAGTAGATAACAGAATGAGATAGACCTTGATGAAAATTTTAGATATTTGATTGGAAGAACACTGGCATGTCATCATTTTTGTTAAAATCACACAAAATGACAATCCTTTCATTAGAAATTATGCAAAGCGTTTTGAAATTAAATTGGATTCTGGTGAATATATTTGAATAAGAAATCATTGCTTCATCATCTGTTGAATGGAAATAAAGAAGAGATTTGTAGGTCATTGATAAAATTGGGATTTAAAATAAAGAGAAACATGAAGCAAATGACTTTTAATCCTCAAAATATTTATAAGCTTGATAAAGATTTTAAAATGTTATTTTGGTGGAGGAGGTGAAATGGTCAAAACAGTTTTATAGGAATGGGACAGATCCTATGATTTCATTTGTAGAAATAACATTTGAATGAGGAAACTCCCTCTACCAAAGAAGGTCTTCACCTTCTCTGCAATTTAGAATCTTAGAGGGTTTCCTAGAGCACTGAGAGGTTAGAATCAGAAGGAGGACCTTAACTGGTGTTGTCTTGGTCTGCTCTCTCTGCCATGCCAGGATGCCTTTGTAAAGCTTTATAGGTCTACTGTGTTCCAAATTGTCTTAATTATCTTTCTGTAACCTGCTAAGACAAATGAACCTTTTGTATTACAGCCTGTGAAAATTGCCTGTTTAATAGGTGGAGTACTTATATTTAACTGTCCTTATGAATCTCTTTGATAATGGTTAATTAGATATATGTAAAGGTTAATCAAAACAGAAGTCCAATGGTCAAGCCTTTCCTTATTCTAGGCACTCAAACATGTTGGACACCAGAAGCCTCTGAAGTTGAGTTCTTGCAAAGTAAAGTGAAAACAGTTCTTTTGTTTAAGTTTAATCTTCCAGTCAGACCATTAGAAAATGAGCTGACTGGAAGTTGGCACCCACATAGAGCCTTTTCTATTGACCTGTAAGCCCTTCAAGGTACCTTGTCTTATCTAAAATTGTGTTTCCTTTAGTACCCACTTAGCACAATACTCCTATACACTAAGTGCTTAAGTACTTTATTGTTTTAGTTACTGTGGAGCATTTAACCCATAACTAGTTGATAAGAGAGCTACAGAAAATATGTAAATTATATGGTATCTCCTGCCTTTTGGACATTTTCACCTGGGTGATCTATGTAGTGCAGGGAACATACCTAAAACTGAACTCATTATCTCTTCCCTCCAGGCCCTTCCCTCTCTTCTAACTATTACTCTTCAAGATTACACCATCCTCTCAGTCACTGAGTCTCCCACACTAGGCATCATCCTTAACTCCTTACTCTCTTACATCCCCCTTCCCCAATATATAATCTCTTGCCAAGGTCTTTCAATTTTATCTTCATAACATCTCTTGTATGTGCACCCTTCTTTTTTTCTGAAACAGCCATCCCGCTACCCTTGCTAAAGTATAAGCTATCCTCATGTCTTAGCACATAACATTTAATTATGTCAATAAAACAAACATACAAAAAGTTTACAAATGTAAAGTAACTTATGATTAGGTAACAGTAAACAGTATAGATAATAAATGGTATAGAATTCAAGAGAGATCCATATAAGTGGTCAAGGAAGGCTTCATTAAGGAGGTGAGACTTGATTGGTGCCTTGAAGAAGGGGCAAGATTTTAGATATGTTTTTATATGGAAGAAATAAAATATTAAGGGTCATTCATTTGAGTTCATATTATGTTTATGAATTTTGATGAGAGGAAGAAGCTTTCTGTTCTATTCCTTAGACACTTGGAAAGATTATACAAAACCTATCAAGGTGATAGGCAGATTCATGTACCTCATTTAGGTTCTTTGAACCTAATTTGTAGGGAAAAACATTGATAAAGTATGAACAAGTAATCTGTCAGCTGTGAATGGTCATTATTAATTATATGGCAAAATTTTAATAGGATGGATTTATTAGATGCAGGAATATGAAATCCTAAAATACTTGGGTTTCTCCTCTATCTACCCTTATTCCTTCTCCAGCACCTCCATCCCCCAAATCCTTAATAAAAATGGTAAAATGTTTTAGAACATCTCAGAATAGCTAAACAGAAGTCAAGCCATGTGACCTGCCTTCCATGTTACCTTTTTCTTTTGGTTCTTGTACCTTTCTTACTACATACTTCTGTCTTCAGCCTGTGTAGATTACCCAAAGCTCAGTACTTGGCACTCTTTGTATTTTCCATCTTAGAACTCATTTGTAGAGCTTTAATGTTTTAGAGCTAGAAACTACTATAGAAATAATTTAGTCCTGTCTCCTTGTTTTACATATCAGGAAATGAAATCTAAGACTTTCCTGGCTTCAACTGCATCTTGTGAAGAACCTCTAGTCCTTTCATCTCCTACTCATTAGAATGCCCTCATTTGAGTAAGCTGTCAAGATCATCTTAAATTCATGACAACATGGCATAATGGAAAGAGCACAGACTCAGGAATCACAAGACCCAAGCTTTGCTCAGGCTTTGTCAAGTTGGAGAGTGAACCATAGGCAAATCATTTCACTTCTCTGGACTGCAGTTTCACTGTCTTTTAAAACGAAAGGATTGAACAAAGCAGTTCAGTTCTAAGTCTTGAGTGTAACTCTACAAGCATGTCATCTTTTCCTTGGAAATCAATGTACAGATTCCCTACAGCAGTTGAACTACTTTTTTCTCAGTAATCTTTGACTTTGCTCACTTTTCCCAAGTCTAACGTGTACATTTTGTCAGCTCTTACATTTTGATATTTCTCATTCATCTTTTCTTCACTGTCTTCACTATCATCACCCTCTTCTAAAGCCTGGGTAATTCATTGCTGGATTACTTTAGTAGTTTTCTAACTTGTCTTCCTACTGCCAGACTTTTTTTCCTCCTGTCTTCAGGCACATGTTTTTTCAGGGCTTACTATTTGCCAGGTATTGTGGTAAATGTCCTGGGGCAATTATCTGCCTTCGGGGGCTTATGGTAGAGTTGGAGATTTCACTTCATACCCAGCAAATTAGCAAAGATAGGATTGGTCAGTGATGGAAGAGGCAGGACTAAAGAAAGACAGGTATACTTCTACACTATTGGTAGAGTTGTGAATTAGTCTAACCAATTCTGGAAAGCAGTTTGAAATACATTCTAAAAGGTGACTGAAATACTTGACCCAAAGATCCCCCTACTAGACATATGTCCCAAAGACTGGTCAAAGATGAAGAGAAAGATCCCATATTAACCAAAATAAATGATTTTTGTTTTAGCAAATAATGAGAAATAAAGTAAATGCTCCTCAGAGTGGCTGAATAAATTGTAGTACATCAACATAGTGGAATGTCACGGTGCTGTAAAATGATAAATCGCAGAAATGCAGAATCAGAGTTGGAAGGGATCTCAGAGGCATATAGTTCAACCCATATATGAAAGGAATCCCCACTGTTACATAACTGACAATTGGTCATCCAATCTCTGCCAAAACACCTCTGAAGAGGGGAGAATGTAAATATGAAGAATTCAGAGAAGTAGATGATGGTGTAAATGAACTGATCTAGCCTGCAGTGAGCTGAACCAAGGAAAACAATATATGCAGTGACTACAACAATGTAAATGGAAAGAACAAAATAATTGAGACTGAATCTAATTTTAATGTAATTATGCTTTGTAATTAAAATTTTTTTTATAACCTAAATATGTTATAATGATGAAGCATGGTTCCAGAGAATAGGTGAGAAAATATACTTCCCTCCCTTCTTTGCAGAGTTGAAGGACTGTGGGTATGGAGCATCTCGTCTGCTTTCATATTCACTTCATGTGTTGGTTAGTTTTGCCAAACTTTTTTTTTTTTGTCTTTTTTATTCTTTTGTTACAAAGGATAGCTTGCTGGGGAGGGGACATTCAAAAATGAAGTTGATACAATAAAAGTAAGATCAATAAATATTAAGTAGTTTAAAAATATAGTTGGGGAGACAAGACAGACATGAAAAAGTGAAATGAAGTAAAGAGAGATTAATGCTATATGGAGAGTGCTCCATATATGTGTATCTTAAATCCTCATTGCATTCTTGTGAAGTAAGTGACCTCAGCAGTTTATAGAGATCCACAGTACTTAGAACTGGAAAGGATTTTAAGTTGTTTAAAGTATTAAAATTTTTTCCTGTCTTAACAAGCATCATAAACAACAACAACAACCCCAAAACAAAAAAGGACATTTCCGTTTAACAAAGTAGAATAGAAAAGGAGGTTCACACATGAGATGTAAAGTCTGTACTGTATACAACTTATTTCTCCTTTGGAAAGGACTTTAGAGAATATCTAATCCAACAATGAGAAAACTGAGGCCTAGGGATTACCTAGGGCTACACTGTAAATGACTAATGTTAAAGACAGAATATGAATCCAGATCCCTTCTTATTCCAGATCCATCCACTGCCTTTTCCATTATAGGCCATTGCCTTTAATAAGTCCTTTCTTCATAACCATATTATGAAGATTAATAAACTCATTTGACAGGTGAGGAGCCTGAAGCTAAGAGATGCTAAATAATTTCAGTCATTATTCCCAACTCTTAGGAATACAAAAGGAAAAATGAAATATTCTGTGCCCTGTAGGAGTTGGGAGGGGTAGGCATTGTGTCACCTATACAAGGTATTTAATCTTGGAAAAGAAGGTTGGAGCCAGGTCTCAAGGGGTTTTAAATTGGGATACAAAAGAAGTTACATATTTGACCCTGGAGGCAAAAGGGAGTCAGTGAAGTTTATGGAGCAGGGGAGCAATATAGTCTGTTTTATGCTTTAGGGTATCAAATTTTGATCATTGCATCTGATATTTTTGACTGCTTCATAGGCTTAGAGTTGGGAAGGACCTTAAAGGCTATCTAATTATTAGATGAATTATTATCTAATTATTAACCCAATTTTCATTTTTGTCACAAGGCAGGTTTTAGTCTGAATGGGGAATGGAGGTATTTAAAGTTATTGTGGTATAAAGACAAAAATCATTAATAAAATATTTTTTGAAATACCATTGATTAGTTTTTACATCACTTTCATTTCTAGATATAGTAGAAAGAACCCTGGCTCGGAAGGAAAGATGTGGGTTCAGGTTCTACCTCTGACATTACTTCTATTGTTTTATGGAGGAGGCAGCTAGGTAACTCTGTAGATAGAGCAGCGGCAGCATGGTTGAATGGACAAGTTACTAAATCTCTTTGGACCTCAGTTTCCTTACATTCCTTAAGTGAAAAGATTGGACCTAGATAGTCTCTTAGGTCCCTTTCAGCTCTAGAGTGGTGAACCAGTGACATAGCTGAATCTTGACACACTGATAGTTCATCCTTTTTTCCATCAGGTGCTTTGTTTGCTTTCTGTCCCAGGAACATCATGCCCTTTGCAAGATAAGCTGATTATTGGAAATCTCAGATTGATCTAACTTTGGTACTCAACACCTCTCTAGCACCCTCAGTTGTTTCTCCTCTCTGATTGGCGGGCAGGAGAACAGAGCAGTAAACTCCCAAACTCTTTTTTATAGAGAGCTCAGAACTTTGGTTTTGATTCCATGAACATCATGTATTTCTCTGTCCTGGGTACTTTCCACTTCCTTACTACCTGTGCCCTTCAACATTCCTTGCATTCTGGATTGTCAAAAAGAGAAGATGTAGAGAGGCAGATTTTTGGATAAATGCAAAAATAAATTTTCTAACAACTATAACTGTTAGCTTTGGTTGTTAATCTTAAAAGTGTTAAATCTTAAAGTTAATCTTAAAGGATATGGTAGGCTCCCTTTTACTTGAGGTCTTAAAGTGATGACTTCTTGTTTTTGTAGAATGAATGGAAAGATGCTTATTCAGGTAGGAATTGAACTAGTTAGCTTCTGAGATCCCTTCCAGCTCAATCTGAGTAATTGAGAGTTTAAAAGTATTTCAGTAATTTAAGGACCTATAATTGTGTAACTGAGGCATTTGCCTCTAGTAAATACCTGAGCTGAGTTTTTTATAACAAGTCCTTGGACTCACTTTATGAACTTTCTACTATATGTTGTTGAATAAATGAAGAGACTGAAGCTGAAAGGCCCATTGCTAGAAAGTAGTAGAGTTGGGAGGAGAGCTCAGGACTTTTGACTCCCAGAATTCTCTTCCCATGACCTCACATTAAGACCCCAAACTTGGTCAGAGATTATATTTCTAGTGTTAGAAATAATCTAGGCAGCATAGCAATGAACAAAGATAACATTAGATGTGTCAAAAATATGAAATATACATCTAAGAACCTTGGAGAAAAGAGAAAGGAATAGAATGACTTGACTTAATATTAGGGGTTTAGGGAATGAGATTCCTTTATATGTAGAGAAAGGAAAGGAGCAGAGTGAAAGTATTGAAGTCTTGCCAGGCATGTGTTTGCTGAGACACAGCCCATTCTAGGTCCTAGAAGAAGTAAATAGGGAACAAACAGGCTCTTCTGCCTCCAGCATTTCTAAGAGATAGGTTTCTGGTAGCTACTTGTCATCAGGTGAGAATCCAATGTATCCATGTTTCTGACAGGAAATACAACCCCCATTTTGCAGATAATAAATGACTGCAGTATTGATACTCACTGCTTTCAGTTAACTTATGTGCTATATGACATGCCCTTAATAATACTTACAGCACTAATCACAGTTTTGCTTTCTTTTAGTAAAATCAATTTTGGGTAATGAATTTGATAAATTCATTTTGATAAACCCAAATCAAGTTGTTTCTACCTATGATTTTTATAATATTCTAGGGTATGCATAGGGACAGGAACTGGATCTGAGAGGTTAAATTACTTGTTATACAGTTAGCTCAGTAGAGATTTAATAGTATTAATTTACTCTTTTCACAAATATTTGAGTAACTCATATATGTGTGCTGAATGTTTTGGTGTTACAACCCTCAGCTTTTTTCACTCTAGAGCTTACAGCTAGAACATCCATGGCAGTACATTTGTATTACACTTTATTTGGGAGACATGAGATACATAAATGTATTATTAAATTTTAGAAATTTTCTTCACAACAACCCTGTGAGATGAGAATTACAAATATTTTATAGATGAGAAAACAGGTACAGAAAGGTTAAATTACTTGTCTGTAGTCACATAGCTTGAAAGTGTCTAAATTGGGCCTTCTGGCTTCAGGCATACCATTTTCTCTCTTCCACTGCTGCTCAGATGTATTCCTAAATTGCAAATCTAGAAGAGGGAGATAAGATATGTATGCAGATAACTATGATACTTTGATAAGCTTAATAAGAGAGATACAAGTAAAGTGCTGTTTTAGTTAAAAATGAAGAGATCCCTTCTGACTTAAGGAAATATTTCGTGGAGCAAGTGACATTTGAACTGAATTTTGAAAGAGGATTAATGGATTGAACTAGAGTAGATTATTATGTAGACAGGAGAGAAGCTCTCTGTAAGAAAGCTGGAATTTATCTCTCCCTCAGATTTCTTCTACCACTTTGAACCTCTTTTTCATACTTAGCACATTTTTATTTGTAATTAATTCAACAAGTTTAAATTTTGTTTCAGGTAAAAGGTTGGAGGTTATAATTTTCCAGTCTAAACTCTTTCTCTTCTTCAATTCTGGGCCCAATTCATTGTCCATCTGCAGTGTCTAAGATGTATGCATTAATTGAACAGTTCTGTAATCTGAAAAATAGGCATTTTTTATCTAATTGGTTTTTCCAGTGAGGTTAGTTTTAAGCCATAATCTTTTCAGTGACTTTTTAAAAAGTATTTCAGGGCTTGATGAAATCAGCGCAATGTCATCTTCTCTGTTTTTCATTCAAAACCCAGCATAACCTTGCCCCCACCTACCCTTCCATTCTTCTTACTCCTCAGCAAGCACTCTTTGATCCAGTGACTCTGGCCCTTGGCTATTCCATGAACAAGACATTCCATCTCTCAGCTGTGGGCATTTTTTCTGTCTGTATCCCAGGCCTGGAATGCTTCCCTCCTCCTCTCCAACTTTTGACCTCCCTCGTTTACTTTAAGTACCAGCCAAAATCCCATCTTCTACTGGAAGCCTTCCTTAATCCCTCTTAATTCCAGTGCTTTCTCTCTTTTAATTATTTACTATTTATTTTACATATAGCTTGCTTTGTATATATTTCTTTTCATGTTATCTTCCTCCATTAGATTGTAAGTTCCTTGAGGGCAGGGACTATCTTTTGCCTTTTATCTTATTTGCCCCAGTGCTTAGCATAGTGCCTGGCACATACTAGATACTTAACAAATGTTTCTTGATTGATGGTCAAATGGGGTGTAGGTGGAGGATTAAGGTCAGGGAACAATTAAGGGAAACAAACAAGGTTGAAAACCTGGGTGACTAAAAGGCTGGAGGTGCCTTTATCAGAAATAGGGAAGGCTGGATGAGAAATGGGTTTAAGATGAAGAAAACAAGATTGTTTTTGGTCATGTTGAAATTTACATGTCCATGGAACAGGTGGATATGTACAGAAATCACTTAGTGATTTAGGATTTGAGTTCAAAAGAGTGATTCTTACTGGGTTTGGGAGTCATCAGTAGAGAACAGTAATAGTTGAACTCATGGGAACTGATGAATTCACCAAAAAGGAGAGAGTGTGGAGAGAAAAAGACACTTTGGGGAAGAATGATTTGTGTGACGATCCAGTAAAGGCATTTGAAAAGGAGCAGTTATTCAGGTTGGAGGGGCAATACCAGAATCACAGAAGCTAAGAGAGCAGAGAATATCCAGGAGAATAGTTATTAGAGTCAAAAAGGGGCAGAGAGGTCAAGTAGAATGAGAACTAAGAGAAGGCCAATGGACTTAGCAGTTGAAGAGATCATTGGTAACCTTACACTATTTCATTTGTGTGATTTGGTCAGAAGCCAGATTGTGTAGCTTAGGAGAGTGACTAGGAGGTTAGGAAATTGAAGTTTGGTTATAAAAAGTAGAGAGAGAATGATAACTTTGAAGAAATGTCTCTTTCCTATTTTTTTCTTTAACAGATCCAACATCAGAGATCTATATGACAAGAAAAGGTGGATATCTTGTGGTGAGAGTGAAGTATAACTGATATACTTCATTGGTATTCATACATGGTTAAGAAAAATAGAGGAAGGACTCAGGTACATTGATTTGAGCATCTCTGGAGGATTTATGAAAAGGCAGGGACAAGTCACACAAGATGAGAAGTCACAGATGAATGATGATCTGCCTCATTGTAGGGAGTACTAGCATCAGTGAGATCATTATTCACTGAAGTGCCATGTTATTTGACTAGGTTAGTTTGGAGCTGTAATTACATGAAATGCCTTCCCTTCTACTTCATTGGTGAATTTTCACCATTGCTTTAATTTGGCAGCTTTACTACACATAGATTGCTATACTCTAAAATCAGTCACTATTCATTTTCTATTGCTAACCCAGACAGATTCATTTTTTTTGGATGTTCAGTGCTTGCCATATCTATCCCTTTCCAACTCTCTTCTTACTAAAGAAAGTATAAGGCTCCTTGTTGTATGTTGTTATATACCTTCGAACTATTTCCTTAATCCTGAATCATATTTCCCAACATATTTCTGGCTATCCTCCCTGGGACCTCATTTTATATTTAAGAACCTAAGTACCAAGGGGCATGCGTACAAACTGTATTAAAAACATTTTTAGCACAGTGACTGACACATAGTGTGTGCTTAATAAATGTTTATTGAATTGTTAGTGACCTCTGTTTTTTCCTTTGTTCTATTGACAGCCTGTATTAAAATTTTTATAGTGATCATTTATGAATGGGGCCACAAGAATAACTATTTAGCATTTGTACTGCCGTATATTTTGGTCATGAATGAATAAATAAAGCATTTACTGTGTGTAAAGCATTAAGGTAAGTGTTGGGGATTCACACAGAAAAGTAAGATAGTCCCTCTTAAAGAGCTACATTCTAATGAGAAAGACAGCACACATCAAAGTTTTCAATAGCAAGTCAGTTGAAAAAGATCCATGGTCCTTGGGCTTCAGTGTCAAAACAGATGTGAATGTCTCTTCTTTAATGTCATTATTGTCATTATCTAAATATTGTTCTTAAATTAAATATTATTAATATGAATATTACTAATATTATTCCTGAGCCTCTTGGGTTCAGTATCATAGGTTGTTTCAATAAGGGTCTGAGAGGAGTTGGTGGTTGAGGTGGTAGTGGTGGTTTGACTTGTCTGGCACATTCTTCCTTTTTTCTCTCTTTTAGGGTACCTTGCTGCTTCATCTAACCAGGGGTGGGAAGTCACATGTGGCCTTTTGACTGAGTCCAAGTTTTACAGAACAAATCCTTTTATTAAGGGGATTTGTTTTGTGAAGTTTGAATTTAGTCAAAGGGCAGCACTTGAGGACTTAGAGGGTCACATGTGGTCTCCAGGCCATAGCTTCCCCTCCTCTGAGTAAGGCTGACTTATTTGTGGCAGTTGATTGCCATCTATGTGTGTGTGTGTGTGTGTGTGTGTGTGTGTGTGTGTGTGTGTGTGTGTGTGTGTGTGTGTGTGTGTGTGTGTGTGTGTGTGTGTGTGTGTCTGTGAAGGATTCAATTCTAATTTTATTTTTCATTTTTAACAGTTCATATCACATAGAACAATTCCAGCTGATACTTCTTTTTAGAGCATTTATCATATAGACCACAGAAGAATTTTTTTTTTTAAACATTAACCAACTGAGACACTAATAATATTTATGTATGCTAATTTCACAAGCTCTTGACCTAATTGTCTCCACAGTATTACTAAGAATTAAAGGACGCTAACTTATTGTTGTTGGTCTAAAGTCCTAAGCCTAATAGCTTAATTTTAGACTTAACCTCAGATGTTCCCCTACCAACAATCTATAATTTAATAGATCTGGTATTAAGCTTACAAACCTTTTGACTATAGAAAATTGCCACTAAGAGTAGGGACATTCCAGGGAACCAATATCTCCCCAACTTCATGTCAGTTCCAGGTATGAGTAGATTGTCAACTTGCATTCAGTGAGGCTTAAAGTCTGCCAGGTGTCAGTGGGGAAATTGAGTCCAGAGAATCCTACCTCAGCCCAGGCTGAACAGCCACTCTCCCACCCTTCCCATGGGATCACCTTTTGCAATTCATACCAGCATCTCACAGGCTTACTGGCATCATGGATTGGAGGCTCAGACCACCTTTCTTGCTATCCATACCTGGAGTTAGACTCAGAGGAACAGTCACTTAATAGTTCCATAGCATCTTAAAATAGCAAGTTCCAATAACCAGGTTTCAAATATGACTATAATGTCACTTTAGCTAAAGAACATCTTTTGAGGCAAGTCTTAAGTGACTTACATGCCTTTCTATACATGTTCTCTAGTCCTGATTAAATAGCAATCAAAATCAAATTTACCATTAAAACCTTAACTTTTTCATCAATGCCAAATTTTACCCAAGGTTACCTTCCTCTAGGAAACTTAGACTAAAATTCTTTCCCCAAAACTAAAGATGTCTCAGTAATTAACTCAGTCAATTGTTTTAATACTAATTGCTTTTACATCACTTGGTAACACGTCCAATTTTTCTCCCCATCACTCCCCTCCCCCTGCTTCCTAATACCTTGCATTCTGATTACTCCTTCTATGTACCCTCCCTTCTATCACACCCTACCCTTCCCTTACCCCCATCTCTCTTTTCTTGTAGGGCAAGATAAATTTCTATACCCCATTCCCTGTATTTCTTATTTCCCGGTTATATGCAATAAAAATTCTCAACATTTGTTACTAATACTTTGAATTCCAACTTTTCTCCCTCCCTCCCTCCCTACCCATCAAGAGAAGGCAAGCAATTCAATACAGACTAAATATGTGTTGTTTTACAAAAGACTTCCATAATAATCATGTTGCATAATACTAACTATATTGTCCTCTATCCTACTCTATCCCCCCTTATTTTTTTTATTCTGTCATTTGATCTTATCCCTTCCCAAAAGTGTTTATTTCTAGTTACTCCCTTCTCCCATTTGCCCTCCCTTCTATCATTCCCCTCACCCCACTTGTTGCCTCCTCCCTTACTTTCCTGTGGTATAAGATAGATTTTCCTATCAAATTTAGTGAGCATGTTATTTCCTCCTTCAGCCATATGTGGAGAGAGTAGCTTCACTTTTCCCCTCTCCCCTTCTCCCTTTTCTCCTCCATTGAACAAGATTTTTCTTATCTCTTATGAGTTATAGTCTGCCCCCTTCCATTTCTCCCTTTCTCCTCCCAGTATTTTCCTCCCTCACCCCTTAATTTTTATTTTATTGTGTTTTATTTTTTGTGTGGATATCTCTTCTGATTCAACACAACCTGTACTCTCTGTCTATATATGTGTATGTGTGTGTGTGTATATGTACAATCCCTCCACTGGGATATACTGAGGAAAGATTCAATAGTTATAAATATTTTCTCTCCATGTAGGAATGTAAACAATTCAGCTTTAGAAAGTTTTTTATGATTTCTCTTTCCTATTCACCTTTTCATGCTTCTCTTGATTCTTGTCAAGTTTTGTGTACAGTTCTTGTCTTTTTCTCAATATGAATGCTTCATAGTCCTCTATGTCATTGAATGACCATTTATTTCCCTGAAGTAGTATACTCAGTTTTGCTGGGTAGGTGATTCTTGGTTTTAATCCCAGTTCCTTTGACTTCTGGAATATCCTATTCCAAGCCCTTCAGTCCCTTAATGTAGAAGCTGCTAGACCTTGTATTATCTTGATTGTATTTCCACAGTATTCAAATTGTTTCTTTCTAGCTGCTTGCAGTATTTTCTCCTTGACCTGGGAACTCTGAAATTTGGCCACAATATTCCTAGGAGTTTCTCTCTTCAGGTCTCTTTCAGGAAGTGATTAGTTGATTCTTTCAATATTTATTTTGCCCTCTGGTTCTAGAATATCAGGACAGTTTTCCTTGATAATTTCATGTGAGATAATGTTTAGGCTCTGTTTTTGATGTTGGCTTTCAGGTAGTCCCATAATTTTTAAATTGTTTCTCCTGGATCTATTTTCCAGGTCAGTTGTTTTTCCAATGAGATGTTTCACATTATCTTCTATTTTTTCAAACTTTTGGTTTTGTTTTTTAACTTCTTGGTTTATCTCATAATCATTCATTTCCCTGAACTCAATTCTGTCTTTCAGCGAATTACTTTTTTCAGTGAACTTTTGAAACTTCTCCTCCATTTGGCTAATTCTGCTTTTTAAAACTTCCTTCTCTTCATTTGCTTTTTGGACCTCTTTTTCCAATTGAGTTAGCCTCTTTTTAAAGGTGTTATTTTCCTCAGCATTTTTTTGGTTCTCCTTTAGTAAGCGGCTAACTTGTTTTTCAGGCTCTTCTGTTGCCTGAGCCCAGCTTAAGATCCCTTTGGAGGCCCTGGAGGCAGGGGCCTTGACTTCCTCTGACAGTATGCTTTGTTCTTCTTTATCTGGAAGGATGGGAGGAGACACCTGTTCCCCAAGAAGGTAACCTTCTATGGTCTTATTCTTTTTCCCTTTTTGTGAGCATTTTCCCAGCCGGTTACTTTACTTCTAAGTTTCCTCTCCACAACCATCTCACCTCCAGTGTCACCAGGCCAGCACTGGGGGCTGAGATTCAGAAGAGCTGTTCCAATCCCCCAGGGGCTTTAGGCAGGGGCAGGGCCTCTATTCGGTGTGAGATTAAGATCAGCTGCTCAGATAGAGGCAGGGCTGCCATACAGGGCTCAGTTCGGTCAGGGGCTTTATAGTGAGGCCTTCAACTATGGATGTGGGCTGCTGCCTGCTGCCTGCCTTGGGAGCAGGTGTGCTTCTGCCTCCACTGCTACCATCTGAGGAGACCTGAGTTATGGGGACACCCTGTTATCTTCTCGGCCAACCAAAATAGCCCTCTCACTTACCTTTAGCGCTTGTGGGTTGAGGGATCTGCGCTGCTGCTGGAGATTCTGTCCCTGAAGCCTGCTCAGTCCTGTTCCTCCCAGTGCTGCTCAGCCAAGGCTGGGCTGGGCTATGCAACAGACCTTTCCCCATCGGTCTTTGAGGTCTGGGCTAGAAATCTCCTCCACTCCGTTGTTCTATGGCTTCTGCTGCTCCAGAATTTGTTGAGAGTCCTTCTTTACAGGTATTTTATGGGCTACCTGTGCCTCTATCCCTTAGCCACATCTGTCCACATCCCAGTTGCCACTTTAATTCATCTTTATGACTCCCAGTTTCCAGATACCAGTTTGGAACTTAAGAGAAGTTAATAAAATGCCTATTTGTTATAAGTTGCATCATTCTGAGTCTTTAATATTGCTCTGAAAATTATTTACATCTTTATATATTTTCATCTTCTTCTGCTTAATTTTCTAACTCATTGTTTAGCCTCATAAATAACTTGAATGTGTATGACCTAGTAACTAAAAATGTTATAGCTCTGAAAGTTTATATTATCAGAAAGTTTCGTATACTTGAAATATTTTTGGTTGGAATTTGCTATGATATTCTGTCAATTTTGCCTTTTTCCTTTGGTCATTCTACCAATCTTGAGGAGAAAATCATGATACTTCTCTTTCCTTTTGAAACAGTAACTGCTCTTGGCAGAATAAACTTTTGTCCATGCCAAGGCAGACAAAGGATTAAATTAAAGGATCAGGTGGTTGCTTACCACTGACTACAGGAAAGTCATGCCTTTTACTTCTCTCAGTTGTTACTAGAGTTTTATGTTTGGTAAATATTCAGCATAAATACTTGTTGATTGAATGAAGAGCTTATCAGGGCTTCTTCACTTGTGACCAACTAACTTCTAATTGACTACAAACTGAGTTATCCTTAGTTAAAGCACGAGTTAACATAGAATGTTGTACTAAATTAAATTCAGAGAGGATTGCAGTATTATAGATTAGAGCAGCAAGGTTCTTAGACTTCATTTACTCTAACCTCTCCTCATTTTACAGATGACAAAACTGAGTCTCAGAGAAAGGCTGCCCCCTTTTCTGGGTTTCACTAGTAGTGGCAGATCTGGGATTTGAACCCAGGTACTCTGATTGTATATCCATACATCTTTCTGTTGCATCTTGTTAAAAGAAACTTATGTGGATGGGATAATGTCAGGAATGAGTTTTTTATTAGCACAAAAAATTTAAGGTTAGGTTGGAGTTCCTAATACACAAAGTATTTTCCATCTCAAAGTATTAGAAAGATATTGAAAGGTAAGAAATTTATTTCGTTTAAATAGTTAACTGTGAAAAGGATGAATAGTTTGAGAGAGAAAAGTTTTGAACAAATTATGAATACAAGTTAGGTTTCTTTGAAGATTATCATGCAGTTTGAGTTTTAAATTGCAAAGAGTCTATAGGGAAGCCAGACAAAAGTATGTATGTCTAAGGAATTGTGGCATCTGATGGAGATGATATTGTTGATAAAAACAAAGCATTACAATTCTGATGGTTCATCGTATTCTATGAATATTGGTCAAGATGTAAATAGTAATAGCTTGAAGGGTCGTGGGAAGACAGTCCTATAATGTGCTGTTGATAGAAGTGCAGTGGTCTCAGCATTTCTGATTTCATTTTGGAATTATGCAAGAAGAGTGACTAAGCTGTTCATACTTTTTGACTTCGCAATCAGTCAGTAACAATTTATTAAACTTCTGTTATTCAGACTCAACTATCCCATTAGTAGGCATATAAACCTAAGGGAGTAAAAACATGGAATCAAAATTCTCATAATACTAATAGCTAACATTTACGTAGCGATTTAAGTTTTGCAGATTGCTTTACATATCTCATTTAATCCTCTTGACAACTCATTGATGTAGGTCTGTCACCCTTTTAGTTCAGGTTTCACTTAGATCAGATAAGACACTTGTAAGTCAATGAATAGTTAAATAGTTTACTTTGCCCTAACACAGCAAGGATATGCAACAAAGATAAAGTGGCACTTAATATCTATAGACAAAGACTCCCAGAAGGGCAAGGTATTTAGTGGTCTTCAGGCTTTTTTATTGCCCTTAAATGACCAGAAGGAGGGAGTCAAGGGGATAATCAGGTCCCAGGGATAGCTTTACTTTTAGTCCAGAAAAACAAGGAACCCTAGTTCTATCGCAAGGTGCTATTCTCATTTTGTACCTAAGGAGAGAGAATGGTTAAGTGGCTTGCCCAGGGTCTATGTGCGTAGCACTAATAACTGGGTTGTTAATGTCCACAACAGCATTCAAACTCATTTTTTCTTGCTGCCTTCAACATATATCAAAATAATTGTAGTAGCTCTGTGATAGGAAAGGACTGTTGACTAAGTAGGGTGCCTATCAGTTGAGGAATTGCTGAAAAAACTGGGATATGAATGAATATATTACTGAGAGAATTTAGGGAAATGTGGAAAGATTTTTATGAGCTGTTGCAGAGGAAAATAAGCAGAACTGATAAGGTATGTACAAGGATTATAACAGTGTAAAGACATCACCAAAAAGAGATTGAATTTCTGAGTAATGGGAAAGGAAAAGAAAAGAAAACAGTGAAGCTCTGGAGAAGAAGAGATAATAAAATATATCTCCTTTCTCACAGTAAAGATGTAGGACTCTGTAAGATAGAGTGATACATTGTCAGACAAAATTTCTGTTTCATATATAGTGTCCTTAGTTTCTTCTGTTTATCCCAAAGGAGAGTTTTTAGTGTTGGGGATAGGTTGGAGTGGTGGTGGTGATGGTGGTGGTGGTGGTCCAAGGTTACTATGAAACAAAGGTAAGGGTATCAATAAAATGTATTTTTAAAAAACTACCAAGTATTAAAGTGTGCAGTGGGAAACAGCATCTTTGAAACCTAGAACAGTGGCGTAGTACAGTAGAAAGAGCACTGGAATGGACACCAATAACTATGTCTCTTTAGAAGCATGTTGGTGTAAGTTCTGGCTCTAGAACTTATTAATTGGGTGATTTTCTTCTTTGAGCCAGTTTCCTTATCCCATAAATTGTGTATAATGCTCCTGGGTTATTTTCAGGAAAGTGCTTTGTAAACTGTAAAAGGCGCTGTGTAAATATGAGTTGTTATGACCAAAAATCACATGTGATTGGAGTGTTACTTTTTTTCTTTGACATGGAAATCATTCAAAGCGGCAGTTGTGTTAATTATGTGTCAATTCTGAGGTATTTGAAAAAGTCTAATTTAAAAGCCACAAATTATGGTTCAGTGATTGCTTTCTTCATTATTTATATTGCTGTGGGTCACACATCTCCGTTTCGTGAAAACTTTTTTAGACTAGAAAACATATCGCTGAGTTAATTACCCATCTTATTCATTAAATTTGACTCTAAATTACTTTTGACCTTTTCCTAAAACCAAATTCACCTCCACAGGATGACAATTTGTAAAGTACTTGACTACCATAAGTGGTGTAACTGACTATTAAGTTATTTTTGAATATATAATTTAAGGATTCACAGTCTGTCCTGAACACAAATTCTTGAATGGTAGATACTTTAGTGTCTTAGACTAGATTGTGGCACTTAATGGTTTATAAACTCTCAATTCAGCAAGCATTTATTATGTGCCTACTATGTGCCAGGCATTGTAGTAAGTGCTTGGAGTACACAAACAGAGTCCCTGCTTGACCTCAAGAATGCTTTCCTGGGAGGTAGAGATCAACAAGTTGTACCCAGACAAATATATACAAATAGACATTTTCTTGAGTCTCACAGCACTAACAATTGAAGAGAGCTGTGGAATTAGGGAAACTTTTGTAGGAGGCCTCGAAACTTTGAAATGAACCTTGAAAGAAGCTAGGGGTTCCATGGAAAGTGAAGGAGAGCATTCCAGGAATTAGGGATTTACACAAAGTTTTAAGTTTAGTTTATGCAAAGGCTCAGAAGTGGGATTACAGTACCCTAGTTTTATTCATAATTAAAACAATGAGGTGGGGTTTTTTTTGTTTTTAACTTTTCAACGGTGTTTAAAACCTGGAAAATGTGCCCTTATACAAGCCATCCTTGTAATAGAAAAAATAATACACTAATAATACACCACAAATCTGTTGTAATGTGGCCCCATTGAGACTGCTATATTGCAAGGCATTATAGGTGACGTTTATTGTAATCAGATTTATTTTGAAAGAATTTAATGAAAATTTTGGAGGTCAGGATAGAGTCCCATTGTATAAACTGATTCTGATGGGGCAGATGATATAGGTTTTCCATTATCCCACTCTTTTACTTAGTAACCTCATTTCCAAAGTCTACATTCACTGGGAAGAAATAGGGACTTGTACTTGTAGATCCCGACATGTTGATTTTTGCTACTCGACATGCCTGCTGCCTTTGTGGAAAATTACCTTGATTTAACTGAGGGTTGGTATGCAGGGTTAGTGAATATTTTTGCTTTTATGTTAAGTTATTTAAAGGTGCTATTGTAGGAAGCTACAATAGATTTGGTCTAAGGAAATCTATTATCCTAAGTTTTCAGGGTTATTTTCTCAGGGTCCCATGACTTCTGATATAGGCATGTAGGAGAGAGTAGTGAAAACTATACAGAATAGTCATTGTTGCCCAGTCTATTGTTTTCTGTGCCTAAGGTCTTGGGTTGTTAAACAGTCCAGTATACAATTCAGTTTACTTAAAATCTAGAATTTGTTTTTAGATTAGGCTGTTTTTTACTTAGTTTCTGTTATTAAAATTATAACAAAATAATCCCATTTAATGCTGCACTGAATTAATTATCCTTAAATAACATTTAGTGACTTTAGCAGATGATTTTTCTTCTACCACTGCCATAATTCTTCGTGTTACGATTATCATTTAGGACAGTGCCTGGTACATAGTAAGTGCTTAATAAATGTTTGTTGATTGATTGTTGGCAGAAGCAGGAATTTTTATATTTTATCCTAGGGACACCTGAAGCTTCTTCAGGGGAATGATATGATCAGATCTGTGCTTAAAGAACATCTATTTTGGCAGCTGTGTGAAGGATGGGTTAAAGAGGTGGAAAACGTTCACAGTGGAGTGACCCCTGAAGAGATCATTGTGGGGGTCTAGGAGTGAGAAAATAAGAGTCTAATCTAGGTAGTTATGATATGAATAGATAGAAAAGGATGAATATGAAAGATGTTTTGGAGGTAGAATCAACAAGGCATGGCAACTTACTGGATGTGTGGTTGGAGTTTTGATTGTGCTCAGTTTATGAACCTGAGTGACTGAAAGAATGCAAGTGCCCTTGACAGAAAAAAGGAAGTTAGGATAAGGTTGTTCTTGTTTAGACATTTCAGTTGTGTCCCATTCTCTGTGACCCCTTTAGGAGTTTGCTTGGCAGAGATACTGGAGTGATTTCTCTAGCTCATTTTACAGATGAGGAAACAGAGTCAAACAAGGTTAATGACTTGCCCAAGGTCATGCAACTAGTAAGTGTCTGAAGCCAGATTTTAACTCAGGAAGATGAGTTCCTGACCCCAGGTCTGTCACTTTTTCCAGTGTGCCACCCCCCCACCCCCGGAAAAGGAGGGCTAAGTTTTGGTAGAAAGGCAGTGAGTTCTGTTTTGGACATACTGAGTTTAACATGCCTGTGAGACATATAGATGACATTGCCCAACAAACAATTGGAGATGTGGAACTGGAACTAAGGAGAAAAATGAGGGCTGGAAATACAGATTCAGTGACTCTGCATTGGGTACTACATAAAGCTCTGGTAGGAAAGGGGGAAAAAGAGAAGTGTAAGACATCTCTGTTCTCAAAGCTTATTTTTAAAAATTCTTTCATCAGTTTGGCAGAGCATTAATTTACCTTTTATCTCAATTAGAAACTGTTCACCCTACATTGGCAAAAAAGTGGGTGCAGTTGTCATTGTGACCTCAAGCCCACTAAATGTTTGAATTTGTTTGGCCTATGGTTATAATGCCAGATGTTAGCTTTCATCTCCCTAATCTTTGTAAATCAATGAACCTGAGTAACACTAGGAGTGAACAAATGACTCATAATTTTATGATAGAGCCCAATGTTCAATTCCTATCTTAAACTGTGTTATGAAACTATGGTCATTTGAAGATGCACAACTGGAAGCCAGAGTTAAGGAGAAGTTGAGAATGAAACAGATTCATGGAAGACAGACAGGGATCAGGGGAGGTGTGGAATGCAGTGGCTAAAGAAATGGGCAAAAGGTTATAGCTAAAATGAACGTTGGGGCCGCTAGTCAGGAAGCCAAGATGGAGTAGTAGGTCAGTTAGGCAGTTAGAAACCAACACTCTGAAAAAGAAATGTTTGACAGGGTAGTGGACAGACTATATGAAAAGCTCCTTGATCTTGGAGTGGCTTCTATTGAATTCAGTTCCTGTCTCTGACTAGATAGGCCTGCTGAGCACCACTTTCCTTAATTACTAAATGAAGATAATAGTAATGATGTCCTAACCCTGAAAGGGTTGTTGTGATGCCAGTGCTTAGGTTAGTAAAGGCACTGAGGCATAGTGTAACTAGATTTATTTGTAGTCAGCAGTTTGGGTGCCTTTGACACTTGACTGTATGACCACCTGCAAATGACTTAAGCTTTCTAATGCAGTTTTCTTCATAAATTGTGATTTACACACACACACACACACACACACACACACACACACACACTCTCTCTCTCAAACTAGAATTGTCTTCCTCATAGAGTGCTTCAGTCCATCAAATGAGATAAAGTTTTAAAAAAAAGTGCTTTGTAAACCTTTAGGTGTTTCATGGAAGTTACTTTTGTAATCCTTAAACTATTAGTGTAATGTAGTGCCTTTGCAGTTTGGGGGAGTGTGGGATAAGGATATTTTGATAGTTCTTTATACCCTTCCATCCTTTATCTTTGCAATTAATGTAATAGAATTTCAGGCTTCACATTAAAGGGAGGGAGTGGTAATGTTTTACCTTGAGATGGAAAGTGATTAGATTCCCTAAATGAAGATTGAGGAAATATGTCCCATCTCTATTAGCCTAAATTCTCTGACATTTTAGACCAGCCAGTAATGAGGAGCTCCTGGTGAGCCCATTGAGCTTCGGGAGAAGAGATCTTTAGTGTAGAACAGTGGTTTTCAAACTTTTTTTTTTTTTAACTTTACAGCAAATGTTGGGCCCTCCTGATAAACCTTTTCATAAAGCATTCTACACAAATAATTTTCTTAGGTCACATTTTATTCAAATAGGGTTAAGAATTTATTATATAATGATGTAATTTATTACATCATTGTATAATATTACATATTACACAAGCAGCTCTTAAATATCAACATGTTAAGTTACTTACAAAGTATAATTTTTATGTTCATAAAAATATTAAATATTAATGTAATGGGTTAACTTGCTTTTTTGGGGCACAGTTTCCTGAAATATCATTAATATTGTTAACAGTAATTCTTTTTCAGTCAGAAGTTATAAAGATAATATAATGTATCAGCAGAAAAAACTTATTTTGCACAAAGTAGATATTACAAATAGTAAAAAATTTGTATAGTTTTGTCTAATAAACAAGATAAATCTTTGTCCACTTATAGCCAAAATATAATGAGATTTGAGGGCTGCATATTATCTATCACAGGACAAGTCTATTAACCATTCCTATTCACATGAAGTAAGACCAAATGAATCATATTTGTCTATGGCAACTGGGTTGTGTATGCATTCATATTAGATATTTCTAGATCTTTAAAATGAAATGAGAATTATTTTTGTATCTTATCAAGTGATTAATAAGACCTCTACTTCCATTTTGCCTGTCAGGTACAAATTGTTAAAATCAGAAAAATAAATTACCATATTGTAAATTTGTTCTCTATAGCTCAATTTTTTTTTCATTTCAGGATCACAGTATGAATTTTGAGGACCTTGCATTGATTTATTTATAATATCTGGTATTTTAAAAATATTTATCAAACACATTTTAGGAGGATTTTTTTTTAACAAAATGAGTTTGCTTCATCTTTATATCTTTATTGTTAAGAAAAATAGCAATTTCTTCTTTTACTTCAATGCTCTCTGAAGTATTTTGACCTGAGAAAGTCATTGTATTTCACAATAAGATAGAAGTGCCCTGTATTTGCTCCCATATTGTCATGCAGTTTTCCAAAAAACTTTCCTTTATGTGGACTCTTCATTAATAAAGTTGATTGTACTTGTGACAACTGGAAAAATTGTATCTCTTCACTTTTATTTCTAAGTATAAGTGATTGTGAAACATGTCATATGTTCAGATTTTATTTTAACTAGTGTTTATTGATCTGTTTCATACTGATTTTGTTTGAGTTCTTAGTGCAAAGTCCAGTCCAGTTCTGCCACATCAGTTAAAAAAAAAACACCCTATCACTTTTTTTTAAAGATTTCTTTTGCTACGTCATTGTCAGCAATAAATTTGCATGGTAACATACTGTCATTCATTTAGCCATTATATGTATGGAAGCAAAGGATCAGTTTTATATCTCTTGTGTCATCACACCTTTTTAGTACAAAATATGAAGATTTTAGTTTCTCATTTAATTTGTAGCACGTCTTCAGACTTTATGGGTAATAACTGCTTCCCACCATGATATCAGCTACCAGGTATTGTTTCTACCTCATCACTTACTAGCTGCAGGTAGCTTCAATATTTCCCCTATTCTACTAAAAGAGTTTATTTAGCAATTCTGTAAGTAACTTTAAACAAAGTAGGCAGTTCCTTTGATATCACAAGCATGATTTTTAAAGTTTATTTTTGCTTATTTAAAAGTATCTTACTTTCTCTGGAAGAAAAATCTCTTGGCCTACCAGTAGCACATAACACTTTCAAGAAGTCATTTCAACTAATTAGGTTTTATGATTCACAAATAAAACATGTAGTGGTTTTTCTCTTTAAGTGCATAAATCTTCCTCTTCTACAAAATACTAGGGACAAAAAATTGGAGACAATAGGTATTATGGTACTTTTAATTTATAGACAGTTTTGAAATTTGGAGTTTATATACTTCGTGTTCAAATGCAGCAGGCAATATGAAGATACAGTTCATTTTTGTTATGAACCTGCTACACCAACTAATGGTGATGGTTGCCTGATCATACCCCAGTTGAGATTTCACACCAACTGAAGCAGATTTGAACTTGCTTATGTATGACATATTATTGGCACAGAACCACATTAATCTTGCTTTTGCTGGCGATGATTTACTATTTACATTGTAAAAAGTGGATATGGTTAAAGAGAAATTTCATGAAAAAAGGTAATATTAGAACCTTATCTCCTCCTATCCTTATTTTGTCAGCATAATCAGAAGTAATCTTTGCTACAAAACCATTGTGTTTTTTAGTAATCAAGGAGTATGGTAGCTTCTGCTTTCTGGTTCATCCATCAGCCAATGTTGTGACCAAATTGTGTGAAGAGAGCCTTGAAAACTCAGATTTATCTTTTTAGTCAAAATATACTCCACTCAACTTAGGTATCTGTATAAGGCAGAGAAATATCAACTTCACTTACAATGTGTTCTGGCTTTCTCAGTCCTTCATTTCTGCAGTTGCTGTTGGTATTTGCTATCATGGCTATTGTGAAAAGACAGAGATAAGGATACCATCTACTTGATGGGAGCATCGGTTTAGAGCCCTTTCCTGGGAACTGGAAATATAAATTTAGATAAGACAGTTCTTGGTGTCAAAGAATTAACGGTTTAATAGGAAGATGAGACAGCATCATAACTATAACGTTGTAAGCGTATTTTTTTGTGAAGTCTGAAAGGAAACACCAACCAGGAAGATAGGGGAAGGCTTCTTAGACAAGCTGGATTTTGAATTGGGCGTTAAAGTAAGGGTAGTCACTCCCTGAGTGAATTGGGGTAGGGAGGGCATCATTCTAGGCAAAGGAAACCTGTAGGTAGTGGCAGGGAAGCAAAAGAATACAGTATATGTTCATGTGTTCAAACTGAAAATTTGTGGGGAAAGAGGGGAAACTCATATTCAGCATATTAGTTTATTATTTGATATCTTTGGAGATAAGTAAAATAACATTTAAGATTTATAAAAATTCAGGTAAATATTAATGATGAACAAAATTTACAACAAGAAAATGAAATAAGTATGCATAGTCATGCAAAACAAATACATATATGTCTCATTTTCTGCTCTAAATCATGTCTGTAATGGATATATGTATATGTGTGTGCACATATGTGTGCATGTGTACATATATATTTTAATTGGGATTGGAGGACAGAAAACTATTTCTGTTCGTTTACAAAATTAGAGGTGGGAAGGGCACTACAGATGCAAAAATGGTGCATACACTTTCAGATGAAGTCACTATTATTATTTTTATTTGACAATTTCATATTGTTAAAAGAGACTGCTTATGAATTGGATTCATCTGTAAATGTTTGTAATGTGAAAATATTCCTTGTCATAAAACACAAAAGGGAAAATGTTTCAAAGACATACACATTTGTAGTGAAATATGCAGAATCAGAAGAGTAATTTTTGCTATATAACATTAATATTATAAAAGCAAAACATTTTGAAGGCTTTTCTAAATTGCTGGTTAGGTGGGAGTGGGAGGGTAAGAGCACAGATTTCCATTAAAAAAATAAAAATAGAGATGATTGAGTACTTCAGATATGGAATGTTGCATGCACTTTCAGAGGAGGTCACTGTAATTAGTTTTGCTTAATTGTTTTACTTTGTTATAAGAGACTTTGGGAGTAAAAGTAATCTTTAAATGTTTTAAAAACAAAGCACATCAATAAACTTTTAAAAAACCTAATAAAGTAAATGATTCTCTTTTTTTTTCTCTGCAGTAAGAAAAGTGGAAAACCACCATTACAGAGCAATGAGGTAATTCTTTAATATTTTCTTTGAGGTAACACTTATTAAGAAATTTTGAAATCCAAGCATAAATTGATAGAACTGTAGAGTTGAACCTAGTGTTCACCCAATGCAGTTTCCCTTCTAGCATAGGATTCTTGCAGAGAGCATCCCTGACAAATGACCATCTAGCCTTTGCTTAATTGTTTCTTGGAGTTGTGAGACAGACGCATATTACATTCTTGGATACCTCAAATCATTAGCTTATCCCTAGGTTGAGTTTAAGTCTGCCTCTCTGAATTGTACTTCCTAGTATCAGTTCTGCCCTCTAGTACACAGCTGAATTGTACTCCTTTTCCAGATGGCAGTCATTTAAATACTTGACAACTGAATTCAAAACTTCTTGTCATTTGCAAATTTGAGAAGTATGGCATCTGTGTTTAACAGAACAATAGCAAGGACTCTGCTGGAGATTTCCCTCCAGATTGATTTCAGTCCATTTAATTACCAGTCTTTCAATTGAGCTGTTCTGAATTCCCTAACTCAGTTTGTAATCCAGTTACTATCTTTCCATGGAATCTTTGTCAAATGACTTGTTCTTGAAGAACCTACACTAATTCTTAATACTCACTGATTCCATTTCCAGATGCTCACTAACCATCTTTTTAACGTTACCTCTTGTGCCTTTTACCAGAAATTGACATTGCTCTCATTGGCATGTAGTTTGAACGATTTATTTTATTACCAATTTTGGATATAGTGTCATTTTTAAATCTTTAACACCTCTTACATCTCATTCTGTTTGGAAGCTCACTGATACCACCCAATTCTATCACATTTGTAATTCTTCAGTTTTCTCACATGTAGTTTTTCAAAATCCAGTGACTTGAGCTCATTGAGGGCAGGCAAGTCCTCTCTTACTGTCTCTTTACTTATGTTGAGTTTTATTTTCTTGTTAGCCAATTTTATTCTCTCTTTCCCACCTTTCTTTTTGGCAGAAGGAACATGAGTAATGTAGGAGTTAAGTAGTTTTTTTTCCTTCTCCAGGGCCAGTTATTTCCCATTTATTCCAAGAAAGATTTTTTTTTTCCTTGCTTAATCATCTCCTTTCATCTTGCATTTCTTTAGTTATCTTCTTTTTGTGGGTGGTAGGGAGAAGCAGTTGGGGTTAGGTGACTTGCCCAGGATTACACAGTGAGTGTCTGAGGCTAGATTTGAGCTCAGGTCCTCCTGACTCCAGGACTGGTGCATTGCACCCCACCTAGCTTCCCAGCTCTTCCCCTTCCTTTATTTTTCTTTACCCTTCTTTTTAAGCTTTAGCTTATTTGGGGTTAAGCCTTTCTAATATTCTCACAGGATTATTCCAGTCTTTAATAACACTCCATCTCCAGATATCTATCCTTGCATCCATCTTCTGTCTTCCGTGGCTTTTTTAATTCTTAGTAGTTTCCATGGGAAACCATAAAATTTTTTTAAAATGAGAATCTTATTTTTCTCATTAAAATTATCATGTTGAAAACCTCCAGTCTTTGAAAGAATTTATCCCTTGTAGAATTGTAGGCTGTGATATAGTCCTTATCCTTGCTCTGCACTTTTGGAAATATGTTCTCCTAAAGTCTAGGGTACAAATCAGACTGGCTTCATTAAGTATGTTATATAAGCAGTTATGTCTGTTGAGTATAAAATGACATGATAATTTAGGTTCCTGTGACTCTAAGAAAAGAACTGGTTGTCATAGTAAAAAAGTCAACTTGGAGCTGTTTAGTAATTGATCAGTTTCTTCCTTCCAGCAGAACATCTCCAATGCATTTATGCCGTCTGTCTCCATGCTAGATGTTTATGACCTGTATACATAATTGAAGGAAGTGCTGAATTTCAGTTAAAGATTAGTAAAAATTAAGATGTATTTTTTTCCCCATAAAGTCTGTGGAACACGCCTCCCTCCACTAGATCTATCAGTGGCCCTCAAAAGGTAGAGTTTGCTATATTCCTGTAATTCCACTAAATTTCAGTGACACCTATGAAGTCTTAGTTATCTTTGTCCTTTAAAGTGTGTTAATGAAATGATTTATTAGCATAATTTAATGCTTCTGTGGATCTGTCATTACAGCTAGGTGGGTTTTCCTTCTATTGATAGAGATTATCATCCATCTATATCTCTCATCCTGTACAAGTCATTTCCAGGTTCTCCAATAAATTCTGATGTTGAGTACTTTCTTCTAGGTCTCATAACATGAAAACCACCCTTCACTCTTGCTATATGACTGACTCTCCTCCTTTTCTGATTTTCTCTGGTAATAGTCTTTGCACAACTTCTGCATAGTTGTTTTTTGTTTCTCTCTATTAACCTTTGAGTGACCCACATGTAATTCTTTGGAGACTGGTGTATCATTAATCAATTCCATATAACATTGCCAAAATTGGTGTAAAAAGATGAAATTTATTTCAGGAAAAGCTTGAGGATATTAAAAGCACTGAAGTTTCCTAAAGTCAGTCAATAAACATTTTAAATACCTTTAAAACACTTTAAATACTTACTATTGCCAGGTACTGTGCTAAGTTTTAAGGATACAGAGAAAAGTGAAGATAGTCCCTGTTCCCAAGGAGCTTACAGTTCAGTAGGGGAGACGACATTTAAGTAGCTATGTGTAAGCAAGATGAATGGGAGATAGTCAACAGAGGGAGGGAACCAGCATTATAAAGGAAAAAGTTTCCTCTATAAGATGAGATTTTAGGTGGGACTTGAAGGAAGCCAGGAGACAGAGATAAGGAAGAAAAATATTCCAGGCAGGGAGAACAACCAATGAAAATGCCTGGACTTGGAAGAAGGTCTTGTTTGAGGAATAGTAAGGAGGCCACTGCCACTGGATCACAGTATATGGTTGTGTGTGTGTGTGTTGTGTGTGTTGTGTGTGTTAAGTAAAGACTAGGTAGGGGAGGGAGAGTAGATTATGAATGGCTCAGAATGCCCATCAGAGGATTTTATATTTGATCCTAGCTAGAGGTAAGAGAGTCGTTGGAGTTGATTGAGTAGAGTGACATGATCAGACTTATACTATAGAAAAATCACTTTAACAGCTGTATAGATGATGGATTGTAGTGAGGAGAGACTTGTGGTAGGCAGTATAATTAGCAAGCTATTTCAGTAGTCCAGGTTGAGGTGATAAGGGCCTTCGCTAGGGTGGTGGCAGTGTCAGCAGAGATATAGGAACATATATATGAGAGATGTTACAAATGTAAAATTGATAGGACTTTGCAACAGATTGAATATGGGGGATGAAAGAGTGTGGAGTAGAGGATCACACCTAGGTTGTGAGCCTGGGTGACTAGGAGGGTGGTGGTGTCCTTGACAATAATGTGACTGTAATGAGAAGTTTGAGGGGGGGCGGTGTTGAAGAAAGATAATGAGTTGAGTTTAAGGATAATTTAGATTTGTAGTAGGTCACTGGAGATGTGAGAGTGGAGGTCAACAAAGAGATTAGGGCTGAATAAGTAGACCTGAGAATAATCATCATAGAGATGATAATTGAATCCTTGAATGCTGATGAGGTCATCACTTGAAGTCTGGATAGGGAAGAGAAGAGGCTGTAGAACTAAACCCTGGGACACTAACACTTAATGGGTGTGACCTGCACAAAGATCCAGTAAAAGGGACTGAGGACTGAGCATATAGGTAAGAAGAGGAGCAGAATAGAGTAATGTCAACCTAGAGAAGAGGGAATATTAAAGAGAAGAGGATGATGAACTGTCCAAGACTGCAGAGATGAAAGATGAGGATTGAGAAAAAGGTCATTAGCATTAAGCAATTAAGAGATCATTGGCAACTTCCGAAGACAGCAGTTTTGTTTGAATGATGAAGTCAGAAGCCAAACTGAAGAGAGTTAAGAAAACGAGAAGAAAGGAAAATGAAGGCATTGATTGTAGTAGGTCCTCTCAAAGAGTTCAGTCACTAAAGGGATGAGAGATATGGGATGATAGGTAGTCAGGATGGATGGGTCAAGTGAAGGTTTTTTGAGGATGAGAATGACATGGACATTTTTACAGACAGTAGAGGAGCAGTCAGTAGACAGGGAGAGATTGAAGATAAGTGAGAGAGGATGATAGAGGAAGCAGTCTACTTGAGAAGTTGGGTTGTTATGGAATCAGTCATTTGTGCCTATAGAAAGATTTGTCTTGGCATGGAGAAGGGCTAAGATGGAGATGGTGGCAGAATGCCTTTGGGTGATGTGAGATTAGGAGAAAGGGAGAAGAGGGAGTTCTTGATTCATAACAAGCCTTCTCTGATTTCTTTGAAACTATCCCTTTTATCATTTCTTATGGCACATTCATGTGCCATAATGGGTATAGCCATTCCCCAATTAATAGGCGCCCTATTAGTTTCCAATTCTTGCCACTACAAACAGATCCTGTAAATATTTTTGTTCTTATGTCTCCTTTTCCTCTTTCTTTGATTTCTTTGTGAGGATAGGCCTAGATTTTCTTCTTTCCTTCACCTCACTATCAAAATTTTCTTTCTCTTCCCGATTAAATCAGGTGTTATTAGAACAGCTTCACATTTATGTAGGAAGGACAGAAATACATGGCTCTTCCAGCAGATATTTACTTTTCAAGAAAAGGGGTTTTGAATTTTATGAAAAAATGAATTTTTTTATTGCTGGAATGTTTGGGATTTTTTTTTAACCTTCTGGTGCTTCCTGCCTCCTTCAGAAGACCCCTCTCTCCCCACTCAAAGTAGTCTGCCAGTAGTGAAATAAGTGGAGTTATAAGTGTTCATTATCATGCAGTCATTTATCATATTTAGCACTATTTTCCCACCTTTGCAAATGACTACCCTGGATTCAGTAAAAGCAGAATGATTGCTAATTGCTAAAAAAGAGTGATTACTTCTTTGTTCTTAGTGGCAAAGGAAAGCTATACCAGAATAAAAGATTTTATGCCCTGAATATAAATAGTCCATTTCTGTTTGTACATGGTTGTTTTGCTGAGTCCTAGGGAATAAAATTTTGTTCCTTCAGTGTTTTCCTTCAGCAAAGCTCTATGAAATGGTTCTGGAGCCCTGGAATGTTACCTCATTTTACTTTCATTACATTTCTGAATTTGATCATATTCTGTTGCCATTTCTTAAGTTTAAACAACTGAGATTTCTTCATTTATTCTAGTTCTTGACCCTATTTTTAATCTTTAGATAGTTTAGTTTGGGGTACTTCTTGGCAATTTAGTTTTCAAACTGGTTATCACTTCCTAGTCTTCACTCTTTGAACTGGTTTTTTTTTGTACATTTTTCACCTTGTAAGTCTTTCAAATGGTACTTCATGACAAGAGTTTGCTCTCTTTCCTGGAATTTTTTTCTTTAAATTATGGGAGGATTATTCAAATGCAAGTTCTGCCTTGCTCTCCAGTTTGTATTTACTTGGGTCTAACAGTAATATATAAAACATAAGGGAAAAGTTTTCTAGGTAAAGGTCTGATAGTGTTCTTTTATTGATCTTACTATTCTGTAACATCAGTTTTCCCTTCCCCAGTTTCCCAACACTTTATTCTGCATCTCTGGGAAACAGAATTGTAAAGTTTTGGGAAGGCCAAAAGTTTACACTTTTGTCAACAACATTCCAAATATATGTTGACTGTGTTGTTGAGTAGATTGGATCTGATATTTTGTTACCCACACTACTTCATTTCTACTATATGAAGTATAGCATCACAGAAACTTAGACTTGAAAAAGGAGTTAGAGGGAAATGCTATTCTGCTGCTTACTTGTCCTTCAGGCATGTGCTTTAAGATTACTTTTGTCTTATTGTACAATTTTGTAAATTTTGTAAATATTGCAGTTTGCAACAAAGAAAAATGATCAAAATGCTATCTGATAGCTAGATTTTGTTCTTAGAGGTAGTTAGATACATTTAGCTTTTTCCTCCCCCAATTTTGAATCATTCAGTTATTATGTCTGATTCTGTGCCAGGTGCTAGAGATTCGAAGATAAAAATGAAATATTCCCTGTCCTAATGAACTTATATTTTATCAAAATTGAAATTAGCTATATAGCTCTTTTAAGTCCCTAATGCCTTTTTCACTTCATTTTTTTCTTTCAATGACAAGTCCAACCAATTTTTTGAGGATAAATACTATAAGCATTTTTTTCTTTGCATCCTCTCCCTTTTCTCTTCCTCTTTTCTTGTCTCTAAGGTCAAAACTTACAGTTTAATACTTAGTAAATATCCCTCCAGTGGTACAATTTACATGATTATAAACCATGCACATCACTTCATCTTGTATAACACTTGGTTATGCCCTTCCAAAAATCCTCAGTGGAGGGTTCATTCAGTGTGTCAGGAGACCATCCCCTAGGTCTTTTCACTTCCATTATGTGTGAGAGTAATGTAGCAGTTAAGTGTCAGTTATCCCTCTTTGTTACAGAACTGGTCTACTTTTTTTTTCTGGTTATATATCTCCTGTGGATGATCTTTTGTACTTTTTGTTGCATTGCCTCCAAATAATCATTACTTAATTATGGTAGGATGTTTATGCCTGCTTTAATTTCTCCATTGTTTTTCGGGTCAGCTTTGATTTTGATTTTTCAGAGATTGTGGTGTTACAGGGTTCTGTCAACTCATTTTTCCTTTGATTTTTTCTTGTTTGAAGCAATACTTAAGATATTTGGCTATTTTCCTCCAGAGGTTATACAAATGATTTTATATTTTAAACAAGTGTTGCCTTTTACTTGCCATGTTGTTATGCTTGACAAGAGGTCCAAGTATTTGCTGGCCAAGTTACTGGGCAGTTGTGGCAATTCACATTGACAGATCTTCCATAGGAAATGGTTTTAGTGTATGTTGGTGTCAGTTCTTATGTGATTTCATTTTTTGGAGTCAGTGACTTCTCCACTTTATCCTTCTCATTGGTGTTGATTTTCATCTTTAACAAGTCAGAGGTCTGACTGAATACTGCAATTTGAAAATGACTCCTGTATCAATATATTGTCATTTTCAGTCTTTTAAGCTATTGGAAATTTAATTTTTGTTGTGTTATTTTGTTGCTTGCTATGTCTGTCACCTTCTAAGTATTCTTGTGAAGGTATTGATAATGTAGATGTGAGACTTTTCTTAATCCTATACCATATTTTCCAACTTATTTTTTTGCTTTCTTCCATACCCTCTTTTATTGCTTGTAATTAAGTTCAGAATAACAGTCCTCTATTTTTCTTTTGCTTTTTGAAAGATAAACTTATCAACAAGGCAAATCAGAAACTTTTCAATTGTCCTGTTTTCTAGCAGACAGAGAGACCACCACTGTTTTATTGCTGTCTCCATCACTACTTTGATTACCCAATTTTTGTAACCTTTGTGATTTATGCCAGGAATTCCTAATCCTGTTTTTTGTGCTAGCCTACCACATTGCCTCAGTTTCTCGTTTCCAATGTCTTCCATCTACATTCCTCCACTCAGGTTAGTTGGTTTCCACCCAGATCTTTTTGGTATACAGTGTTGCCTAAAGTTACCTAATTGGTTATATTTGAATTATGTATTTCCCTACAGTAGCTTCATACAGTCACGAGTTGTATCCTGTCAAGTTTCAATGATAAGTAAATAGGATTTTGTATGTGAATTGAGCTCCCCAGCTTTATTAGAGCTCTTAAGATCACATACCAGATTTGAATTTCTGTTGCCTTTTTCCTATTGGATATCCCTACTTTAAAGAACTTCTAGCAGTTCATATTCAACTTGTTTAAAACTAAACTATTTTTTCCATTTAACCTTGTTTCTTTTTTTGATATCTTCCTCTCTCTTCCTGTGTACCAGCACTTTCCTAGTGACGCATACTTGAAATGACTGAGACATCTTTGACTTCTGTCTTATCTTATATATCAAATCTAATTATATGTAATATCTTTTGCATTTGTATCAGAAGTTTCATCATTGACTGGTGACTGTTAAAGTTGTTCTTTTAAAAGTTCTTAATTCAGAAAATAATGTAGGATAAACATATTCAAGAGTTGAAAACAAAATTCTGTGTAAAGTTCAGGGGAAGAAAGTTTATTACTCATTAGAAGAATCAGGAAAAGCGTTTTCATATTTGTATTGGGCCTTGAAGGATGAGTGGGGATTTAATAAGTAGACAGAGAGGAAGAGAAAATATTTCAGTTAATAGGGAATAGCATGAGCAAAGATACAAAGATGGGACAGTTCAGGGCATATTTGGAGGGTAAAGTATTTCAGTTTGGCTGAATGTGGACTGCCTGGGCAGGGTGGAGCTGATAATAGGTAACACTGGGAAGTTTGGGTTATGGAGATACCAGGTATGGAGGGCATTGAGTGCCAGACAGAGAGAGGATTTTACCTCACTTGTAATATAATGGGATGCCACTTAAAGATTCTTGGGTAGAAAAGTGATATGATATACCTAAGAAAGATAAGACTAGTAGTCATATGAAGGTTAGTTGGGAGTAGGATGCATTGAGGAGGCAGGCTATAATATTAGAAGGCTATTGGAGTTGTGAAGGTGAGTAAGAATGATAGGTGGGAGAGAGATTGTAGAGACAAAATGGATAGGACTTTGTAACCAAATGACAAGGGGGCAAGAGGGAAAGAGTCAACTATAACCCTAAGGTTTCAGACCCAGGAGATTAAGTGTCTGGTGGTGCCATTGATAGAAACAAGGAAAAGCAGATTTAGGTGAAAAGATAATAAATTCGGTTTTGGTTGTACTCATTTTGAGGTGCATAATAGGATATCTGGGTTTCTTGTCCTATAGGTACTTTTAAAATGTAGGCCTTGAAAATTAGGGCTGGAGAAAGTCACCTACAAAGAGATGATATTTCAAGCAATAGCGTGAATGCAATTTCCAAGAGAGAGTATAGAGCAGAAAAGAGGGGCAAAAGCAGAACTTGGGATAACTGTCTGCCTCAAGGGATTAGGAAAAGATGAGGACAGTGAATAAATATTTAAAACATAAATATACAGTCTTAAATTAATAAAAAGGTGAGCTTAACTACAAAGAAAAGGAAATTTTTAGAGGCCAAATTGTTCTTTCCATTTACATTGTTGTCTGCATTGTGAACATTATTTTCCTGACCCTGCTTACTTTACTTTTTATCAGTTTGAGTCTCTCCATCCTTCTCTATATACATCATGATCACCACGTCTTACAGTACAGTAAGTTCCATTACATTCATGTACCATTTTTATCTCTTCTCCCAATTAATGAATCAATCTACTTTTTAAAAAAGGTTTTTGATCCTGCAAATGCTGCTCTAAATATTTTTATGTATATGGAATCTTTTTATCAGCTACTTTCTTGGAATGTATGATCAGCAGTGGAATCTCAGGGGCAAAGGATATAAATAGTTTAGTCATTTTGTTTGTATAATTTCAAATTGTTTGCCAGAAGAGGGCCTCGGACGGATCCCTGTGGGATAATTGTGAGATATTTTGAAATAGTAGCACAGTTGTGACAGCTATCAAATTGTGATACCTTTGCAATTTATTATGTGAGATGAAATGCTGAATTTGGGGAACAGCAAATAGATCAGTTTAACTTGAAAGTAGTACCTGTGAAAGGGAGTAAGTAATATGTAGTGAGCTTAGACTGGAGAGGTGGTTTTACCCAGATTGAGAAATGCTTTGAATGTCAAGAACAGGAGATTTGTGTTTTATCTTTCAAACAGTAGGGAAGCACTGGAACTTCCCTACTGCAGGGCAGTGCTATGGTCACATTGGTGCCATAGAACATTTATTTTGGCAGCTCTGTAAAGGATGTATTAGAGAGAGGAGACAGCAGAAGCAGGATAAGTACCAGACTTTGGCATGAAACAAAGGGAGGCATGAATAGGAATTGAACTAGAATAGTCAATAAGTAAAGAAACATAAATGAATGCAAGATTTCCAGAGGTAGAATCACTAAGACTTAGCTGCCTAGATCTTGAGTTTCCAGCCAATAAAGACTCATGTGCTCTTGAACCTTTTCTGCTTCTAATATTTTTATGATTGGCTTTTCAGAGTTTGTTCTATCGTCATTAGTGCTAGACACATGAAGATAAAGTAGTTACTCTGGGGGAGCAGTTGTGTTTTGCCCTCTTTACTATGCAGTAGCTCTTAAGTTTAGTTTTCCTACAGGATTATATGGAGCTTAACATCTCCTTGATTTCCAATTCTTTGCCAGCACAAAAAGAGCTGCTATAAATTTTTTTTTTTACATAGAGGTCTTTTTCCTTTTTCTTCGATCCCTGGGATACAGAGCTAGACTAGTGGTATTACTGAGTCAGAGGGTATGCACAGTTTTTTAGCTCTTTAAATAAAGTTCCAAATTGTTTTCCAGAATGGTTGGAGCAGTTCACTACTCTACCAGCAGTTCATTAGGGTACCTATTTTTCCTTCATCTCCTCCAGCATCTGTCATTTCTGATAGGTGGTACTTAAGAGTTGTTTTCATTTGCATTTTTCTAATGAATATCGACTTAGTAAAATTTTAGCTCATCATTTGGGGAATGGCTGAACAAGTTGTGGCATTTGTGGCATATGATTGTGATGGAATATGATTGTGATGGAATATTGTGCTGTGGGAAATGATGAAGGAAATGGATTCAGAAAAACATGACAAGACCTATGTGAATTGATGCAGAATGAAATGAGAAGACATTTGTGCATAGTAATAACAGTGTTGTAAAATTGTGAGCAACTATGAAAGAATTGTTTACTCTGATCAATGCTGTGATCTAAGACAATTCCAAAGGACTCATGATGAAAAAATGCTATTCTCCAAGAAGAGAAGCAATGAGCTCTGAGTGCAAATGAAAGTATAATTTTTTCACTTTATTTTTCTTGATTCTTAAAACAATATGGCTAAAATGGAAATATTTTTTGCATGATTTTACATGTATAATTGATATATTTCTTGTCTTTTCAATGAGTTGGGGAGGAATTGGGAGGGAGGCAGAGAATTTGGAACTCAAAAAGAAAAAAATGCTATAAATAAATGATAAATTGGAATGTTTTTTAGAAACATATAAGTTCCATGTTTCACAGCTATAGTATTTACCTGTGCTTCATTCTGAACTTCCTTCTGTTCTCTTCTGTGCGCTAAAATAAATGTTTTAGTAGTCCTTTTTTCTTTTGGCATCCCTTGTTCTTTGCCCACTACTCCAAGCCTCCCCCCAATTAAAAACTAAGAGGAAGGAAGGAAGAAAAAAAGGAACTCTTTTGAGAAGTATAGTGAAGCAAAATCAATCCACACAGTGGCCATGTCCAGAAATGAATGTCTCATTCTGCACTTTGTGTCCTCTTTGTTAGGAGGTAAGTAACATGCTTTTAATCAGACGTCTTCTGGAGATATACACACATATGTGATTGGTCATTACGTTGATTGTTTTTCTTCACAGTGTAGCTATACTTGTATGAATTGTTCTTCTGGTTCTGCTTACTTCATTTTACATCAGTTTATAGTTGTGGGATTCTTTGAGATTATCTCTTTCATCAAAAATATTCCATTACATATACCACAATTAGTTCAACCATACTCAGTTGCCTAAGAGGCTTTCTGAGAGTTGAGTGGCAGGTAAACACCAAAGGTGAATGAACAGTCCTGAAAAGGGCTTGGTAAGTCAGAGTTGCTTGTTTTCCTTGAACATGTGCCTCCAAGAAACTGTAGCATGAGGAGCCACACTGTGATAAAACTGTTTTGGCAGATGAGCTAAACCAGATTGGGGGTAAATGACAGGTCTGCAACCCATTGGTGATTTAGGGGGACGTCTTCCCCAAACATATGAAGACTTTTCTTCATGGAATGAGCACATGAGAACAGTTTTTTCCAGTAGCCATGAAGACAGCTGAAGTAGCCTCTGTGGAGTGCTTAAAGCTTGGTTAGATTTCAAAGATAGAATGGTCATCTACAGCATCCCTGGCGATCGCCAGTCTTGACTTTTGTCTTGCCACTAGACTTTGATGACTGGAAGAGAGAGTGAGGTTGCCGACTTTGTGCAATTCTGCCTTCCTTAAATACAATTCATGAACAAATCAAGACATCACTCGTGATGTCATTGGTCCTTTTTGGAAATGAAGAATAAATCACACTGTAGCTGAATATACTCTGAATGTTAATCTTACTTGTAAAATTGATAAATATTTGAAAATAGGTGAAGTTTTCATTCTGAATCCCAGCACACAATAGAAAAAAATGGAAAGAGTGGTTCAGGAATTTCACTGTTCTTTCTGACAATCAGTCATTCAATCAATTCATGATAACTGGGGAGAGGTTCCCCAGAAGAAGGTCTTTCTTTTCTGTTTCTGTACGTTCCCCTAAAACCTTTTTGGAATTTCTGCCATTTTTGTTACAAGTGCTCCAGTAACAATTTCCAAGTAAATCAGTCCTTCAAAACATCATAAACTTGTATTATTTTCCTTTATTAAAAATTTCCTTCATTTCTTTGTGTCTGTTGAGTTGCTTTTGTCATATTGCAGTGTTTAAGAGAAACTTGGATTCTTACATAAATCTTGTAAATAAAATGTTAACTTGGACACAGGTGGCACATTTTTAGTTTTATGATTAATTTATGCTATAACCTTATCTAGAAAACTTAGCTTCTGTTTCCTTCTGTTTGATTCTTATTTGTAGAAAGAAGGAAAGAAAGAGCGGGCTGTGGTGGACAAGGTATTCTTTTCAAGAATTCAAAAGATTCTGAAAATTATGATTCCTAGAACATTCTGTAAAGAGGTAAGTGTTATTTTTGAAAAATAGATGTTGTAAAGTAAATTTTGATGAGTATCATAAAAAGAGTGCCACCTGTGGAGTCAGAAAACCTAGGTTTGAATTTGGTTTCAGCTGCTTGCCTTCTGAGTGATCGTGGGCAAGTCCCTTAACATCTTTTAGCTTCACTTTAATTTGTGAAATGGGCATAATTCTTGCGTTATCATTGTGCAAGGTTGCTATGAAGAAAAGTGCCTTGTCAGACTTTAAGCATTATATTAACGTGACATGTTATGCCATCTTTTTGGATTGCAAGTCAGATTGTCTCCTATGTGGACATACTAAAGAAACGGGCATTTCTTTGATTTAGCAAGCTTGTACAAATGTTGTCCCCTTCTTCAGTATGCCATCAGTGACTCTTAGCATAAACAGACTATAAACAGAGCTGAATAAAGTAAAGTAGACAAAGGTATTGTAGCAAATCTTGCGAAGAGCCACCAGAAACCTGAGGGGCAAAGGAAGTAAAAGCACACTGATAGGGTTAGAGTACTGGCCCTGGATTCAGGAGAAATTGAGTTCAAATCTTGTCTCAGAGCTGACTTGCTTTGTGACTCTGGGCAAGTCACTTAACCCCAATTACCTCCAAAAAACAAAACAAAACAAAAGCACACTGTGGAAACTACCAGTTCTTTGTGTACAGCAGGACTGAATCAGGTCACGCAAGTAACTGACCACACACGGCAAAACTGTCCCTTGCAGTTCCTGGTATTTGAACCAATAGAGTTATTTTAGGAGGGGAACTGGTAGTGACAAAAAAAAGTAGATTCAATAGTTTTTCTGCCCTGTTATTAATTTTAAAAACATCATTATCACCAGAAACACAAAGAATTGTTTATATTATTATCACTCTAACCAGAACATTTACTTGCATCTGGACCTGTAGGAAGGAAAGGGGGAAAGGAATGAATATAGCATCTACTCTGTACTAGGCACTATATGCCAAGCATATTACAACTATTAGCTCATTGGATTCTCACAACAATGGGAAAGTAGGAGCTATTATTATCCCCATTTTACAATTGAAAAAACTGAGGCAAACAGGTGAAATGACTTGCTCAGGGTCATACAGCTAGTCATTGCCTGAGACTGGATTTGAACTTAGGTCTTTCTGACTCTAGACCTAGCATTCTGTGTACTGTACTGCCTAACTGCAACTACAATACATATAAATATTGATAGACTAATAAGTCTTTAGAACTTGAAAGGGACTACAGAGGTAGTTCAGTCCTGACATTTTTATTTTTCAGATGAAGAAACTGAGTCCCAGAGAAATTAAATGATTTGTTCAAGATACACAGCAAGGTAGTAACATAGTCAGCCTAGAAGCCTTCATGTCACCTAAGTCCTGGCTCGTCATCACTAGAATTAAACATAATTTCTCCTCTGTAGGAATTTATGGTTCAAAAGGAGCAAATAATATTTCGAACATGCATTTAATAATGCAATACAAGTCCTGTTTGTCCTGGATGGTTTATTTAGAGCAGCAGTTCTTAACCTTTTCTGTGTCATGGACCCCTTTAGCAGTTGGGTGAAGTGTATGAACCCCTTCTCAAATTGATATTTTTAATATTAAATATTTTTAACATAATTTTTTGAAATATCAGATTACAAAAGAAACTAATTATATCAGAATACATTTAGAAAATATAAAAAAAGTTCACAGACTCAAGATTGAGATCTAGAAGGATTTTGCTGTGTTTGCTTATATTAGGGGATTTACTCACCCCCTTTATTAACAAGGTGTTGGATGTTGGCAGTGCTTACTGATGTCTTCAGTCTTTAACATATGCCCCTACAAAGGTATTTGAAGAAGGACACAGCTCTTTAAATCTATAGATAGATATACCTAAACTAACTATTTTTTTCTTTTCTATTAAAAGGACCATCCCCTGACTACTTTTTAAAGAGACCTATTCACTGAATGGGCATTACCTCACTTTAAGTGAGTACCTGAAAAGACCTTAACCTAAAAGGCCAAGGTCTCCTATTGCATCCTGGGTCATCTCCAGGCATCCTGATGAATATCTGGTCACTGGATTCAAGTGGCTGTGGAGGAGAAGTGAGGTTGGTGACCTTGCACAGCCCTCCCTCACTCAAAACAAAGTCAAGTGCAAGTCATGTCATCATTTCTCTGATGTCATGGTCTTCTTTGAAAACGAAGGATGAACACAATAACAGCAATAGTATAGTTCAGTTTTATGTTCCTTATTAAGTGGCAGCAGATACATATAGTTTATATATCAGTGAATGAAGATGAATTGGTAAGGAATTGTTCACTTCTGAGATAATATGCTCCTTTGTCGAGGAAACTTTCTCAGCCCACTGCAGGAGGGATCAAGGGAAATGAGCTTGCTTAATTGAAATATTACTAATGTTGGAATGATGTTAATACTACATGATACTGGAAAGACCACTGATGGAGCTGACCATATATAATGATGACTTCATATAAGATAACTTCTTTTTTGAGCAGTCCAGACCTTGGGGGAGCATATATCCAATAATTAGCTTATATTTGATTTTTCTTAGAGTTTGAGGGGATTGAAAAGTAGTGCTGTGACCATCTATTACATTTACTTACTACAATTTTATTATTGATTATCCACTTGATGGATATCTACTTTGTTTCCAGTTCTTTTCTACTATAAAAAGTACTGTAAAACTTACCCATTTTCATGGCTTTATCTCTTACCTCTCTGTTAATGTTTTTCAAATGTATTCTTTCCGCTGACAGTAATTGGTGAAGAATTCTAATTCTGGCATTATCTGTTATTATAATAAACCTTTCATGGTCTCATAACAACTACTCACATTTAAATAGTGCCTTAAGGTTTTCAGAGACTTTTCCTCACCTTGTATTACCCCTCCCACAAATCCTACAAAGTGTATGTTGTATTTATTATAACCATTTGGTAGATTAGGGATCTGTTACTCAAAGAAACTGTCCAATTTGCCCATGACCAAATGGTCTATATGGTGCTCATTCTTGTCTCCATTGCTTTTCTTCAGTGATGTTCCCTCCTGGTGCCTTACTGATGCTTCTCACCTAATTTAGATCGTGCCTATCCTTTAAGATCCTTTTGTTGTTCAGTCATTTCATTCATGATTGTGTCCAACTCTTTGTGACTTCCTTTGAGGTTTTCTTGGCAAAGGTACTGGAGGGGGTTTGCCATTTCCTTCTCCAGCTAATTTTATAGATGAGGAAACTGAAGCAATTAGGGTTAAGTGACTTACCCAAGGTTCACACAGTTAGGGGCTGACATCTATGCTGGAGGTGACTGCACCACCTATCTGGCCCTTTAAGATCCTTTTCAAGTTTTACCTTTTATAGGAAGTTAAAAAAAAAAAAAAAACAAACAACCAACCTATTCTTGCCCACATTGATTGGTCTCTTCCTTCTCTATATTCTTAAGAGCACTTAGAGTTTATGCTATATACTTTTACAATTGAAGAAGCTAAGGCCCAGAAAAGGAAATTTAATTTGCCCAAAGCCATATGACTGGTTAATAACCAGCATTGGGACTTAGAAACCAGATGCCTTGACTTCCGATATTAGCAGTCTTTCTGTTATACTATGGTATTGTTTTTCTCTTGTTGTTCCCCACTTGAGGTAAATTATTCAAGTATAGTAACTGCAGTTCTAATGATATCTGTTAATAGTGCTGGATGAATTTTGATATGCTCACTACTTTTGTTGAATATTATATTGGGAGTTTGGGTGGGGGAGATAAAAGGCAGTTATTCATTGATCGAAAAAATAAAATTTAACATAAAAAGATATTTTACTTGCAAAATTATTATCATTGTTCCCTTATTAAAGCACTACCATTAGCAGACGTTATATAAATTTCATCTTGGAAAAAAATGTCAGCCATAAGGTAAGCTGAGATAGGTAGATGTTTGGGTTTCTATAGTAATGGTACTTGTTGCCAGTTGTAGTATTGGTAATGTATTCTTTAAAACAAAACTCAGGAGTATTTAACTGCTTAGGGTTTTTAAGAGTTGTTTAATTTATTGTATGTGTTTTCTTCTAGACAGGTTACTTGATACTTATTGCTGTTATGCTGGTATCTCGCACATATTGTGATGTTTGGATGATTCAAAATGGGACACTCATTGAAAGGTATTTTTCCATTCACTTCTATTATGTCAAAACTACTTTGCCACCAATTCAAATTTATTGTATTATCAAGAAAGAATCTAAATTACTAGTAATTTAACTCTAAAATTGTATTTAAATCATCAACCTGAATATTTATAGTTTATTAGGCAATTACAAATAAAACATTAAAAAATTTTTCCATATATTCCATCAGAAAGCAAATAATCATTAGAGGTTATCCCTAGAAAAAAGTAAACTGTTAAACATCTTGCCCTAACACTTAATATATTTTCTTTATTCCTTTTCTGCATATTGAAGTGTATTGGATTTGAAACTTTGAGACCATTTTGAATTAAAGTTTTAGCTTAGAAATTAAAGATTGAAGTGTCCTGAAAAGTTTTTGTATTTATTTTCTTTTAAGTATTTTTTTTCTTCTTCTGTGGTCTGCTTTTAGACTTTTCTAGCTTTAAATGTCCAAAAGTTTTTGAGGTTGTTTAATTTTTTATGTTCTTTTTACTAATCAAAATATTTACAACAGTCATATTTACTGAAATATGAGATTGGAAGCTGTACCAAAAGTTTTGAGATGAAAAATATTTCTTCTCCTCCCAGTTACTTTGTATGTATCTTGGGAAATTTGGTGAGGAGACAGGGATGCCAAAGTTATTCATTTTATTACTTTCCCTCTGAGGATAGAGGAAATCAGTGTTGCTTTTTTTAAAAAATGGTATAATTATTCATATTACTTTTACTCAAAGTAGACTATTAGTGCATTTTGCTGAAACTAACTCCAAGCAGTCCTTGCTTTGTGACATGTTGTAGTTTTCTGCCCCACTTATTGTTGTCTAGCATTATGTATCACTTAATCTTTGCATTTGCTTCCTCATTAGTTTTTTTAGTAGGGATCCATACTGTTTGTCTTGGGACATAACAGGAATGGGGAGAAAGAAGTGACTGTCTGCAGTTATTGAAACAAATTTTTAAAAACATCCAGGAACCACAGGGTACATATTAATGCAGTTAGCCCATACATACAATTTTCACCAAGACTGTAATTACCACTTCTCTAACCATCCCAGCATCTGCTATTTCCTTTATCCTCCCTGAGGCTGATGTTTTGTGGTTTCCTCTCCAAACCTGCCCATGATTTTGAGGGAGGGGGAGAAAAGAGAAAATCAGAGAAGAGACCATAAACAAAAGGAGGAACAGTTCATGGTGGCCCATAGACTGAATCCTGCAGGGTAGTGCAATATAGCAATTACTGGGGTCACAGGACTTGGGCTCTCATTTCTCTTTGTTTGCCCATGTCACTTGACATCCTGGCACCTCAATTTTCTCATTTGTAAAATAGAGGGATTGGACTAAGTGGCCTCTGAGGCTCCTATATTCTCTAGTTCCATGATCTCATGAACAAAACCTTTAGTGAGATCTTCAGAGATCTCCACGTGGGTGTGATTTGTGTACTGGATTTGGTGTCCAAGGATCTGACCTCCCAAGCTCAGATTTCACACCTGCTTTGCTTAGACAAGTCACATCAGCCCTCCTGTTTCTTCCTGTGTAAAATGAGGTAGGTGATGTGTGACATCTCTTCCAACTTTAAGTCGGTGGTCCTGTCATCCCAACTTTGAGTGCCCCTGTAAGGTCAGTGGAATGATTCTAAATGCTTCTTTAAAATGATAGAAAACCTTATGGAGAAAAGTACAAGGCATCACTTATTTTAACTTTTAACATAAGCTGTCCATAGCTACCTCAGAAAAACCTTTCCAAGTTTTATGAAGGCTAGCAAATTGATATAATGGGAAAAGTTCTGACTTCAGAGTTAAGAGGGCCTGGGTTCAAATGTCATGTTTATGTTTATTACCTCTATGGCCTTGGGAAGAAATGTGCTTTTATTAAGAGGCTACTCTGTGCCACGCATTAGGCTAAGCTGTCTACAGTGTGACCTCATTTGATCCTCACATGAACTCTGTGAGGTAGGTGCTATGGTTATCACCATTTACAGTTGAGGAAACTGAGGCAGACAGAGAGGTTGAGTGACTTGTCCGGTGTCACACAGTAGATGTCTGAGCCTGGATTTAACTCAAGGCATCCTGACTCTAGTCCCTATTCTGTGTCCCCTGCACCACCAGATAGATGCCTTGAACAAGTCACCTAATCTCGCTGGACTTTTTCAGTTCTTCAGCTATAAAATGAAGGGATCTTTGGTCCCTTCCAGCTCTAGAGCTGTAATCCTATAATATAAAATTATTAATTTTATTATTAAATATTTATTAAGAAAATGTTAATATTTAATACATTAGCATTGTATTAAATATTAATATAAAATTATTATACTTCACATTTTAGTTTTAGGTAGATCAGTTTTATGATATGTAGAGTTATGTTTTGCATGATTTTTAGGGTCCCTTTTATGATTATTAAATCCAGGACATTTATGCTCATTTTATTGTTCTTTCGAATAACAATCCACTTTTACCATGTGGTTTTCAATAATGTGTTGCAGAAGCTACAGAGGGGAACTGCCACATACATAGCTGAATTATAATGCTTTTATGCAGAATTATCTTTGTTTATATTTTCATAACAGTTCATATTTATAGTAGTGTGCTAAATAAATTTGAAGGATGTGATAAAAATTGCAGAAAAGTTAAACGTTTATTATCAGTTCTTTATTTACTGGGACTGTGGAATATTATCTTCATAATTTCTATCATTTTCTACTTCCTGTAAGCATTTTGCATCTTGTTCTTTCTAGTGCAGTGGTATCTCAGTTAAAGAATCATCATATAGGAATGAAGCTCTTTCATACCCTTGTTTACATACACTTTATATGTTTCAGGAAGCAGTGTTGATCATATTGTTGCTCCATGGCATTGTGAAATAGCATAATATTAATTAAAAGAGCGTTGCACCTGAAATCTGATTCCAAGTCTTAGCTCTACCGCTTAATAGTTATGTGACCTGGGATAAATCCTTTAATTTCTGTAGGTCTCCATTTCTTTGCGTTATTGAGGCAGCGTAGTACAGTGTAAGAAGTGCTTCATTTAGAGTCAGAGGACCTGAATTCATATTCTGTCTCTACTATGTAATCCACATGACCCCAGACAAGTCGTATTCCCTTTACTGTGCCTCAGTTATCTCATAGAAGGAAAGGGTCAGACTAGATCACTTATAGGGAAACTTTTGGTTCTACATCTGTGATATATGGTCTATAAAATGGGGAATGTGACCTAGGAGACAGTGTTGGATCTCAACAGAGTTGAGAAGACCTTTATTTGGATCCTGCCTCTGACACTTAGTAGGGTCTGACCCTTTACAGCTTCATTTCACTTTTGTGAGCTTCAGTTTTCCTTTTCTGTAAAATGGGGATGGTAATAGGATCTGCCTTACAAAATGTGTTCATGTAAAGTGTTTTGCAAATCTTAAATAGCTATATAAATAATAGGAGTTATTTATGCATAAGAAAGTTCATAAAGCACTTTATAAATATATATAGTTATATATAGTAATACATATCTTCTAATTTGTGGGTGTGTGTGTTTGTTCAAAGCTTGCATTTTGACACACACAGTTCAAGATAAATAAAGTCTTATTGTGCTTCCTCATCTTCTACTTTGCCTTATTTTCCTTCTTTTTCCTCTCCTTCTGCCCCTACTTCCTTACTTTGGGCGCGTGTACCTCCATCTTACCAAAATTCAAAATTTAGAATAACAGTTTATGATTTTATACTTGTTGATTGATTTACATTTTTTGTGTAAATCAAGCGGAAATTTGAATTTAAACCTTTATTTCCATTTGTGTTGAGGATATTTTTTCAGTTTTCCAAGGAATTGTAGACATCAGGAAGTAGAAAGAATTTATAAAAATTTCCTTTTTTGACTGAGTGCTGGTGATCAGGGAGGCCCTTGAAATTTTGGTATCCATAAGCCTAGGTTTTAAGATAAATCTGATAAGTCTTCAAAGGTAAAATGAGGTGAAGGGAGGAGAAATGATTAAACAAACTTTTGTTAGTTATTTTTCCTAACCACTTGGCTACCTGGCTTTATGGAGAGGATGAGTTGGAAATTGGCCTAGAACTGTGATTATTGGGTATATTGGAGATAATTTTTCAGATGAAGAAAGAACCAATTAAGTCATTGGGCAAAGGTCTCATAACTTGTTATTAATAGATCTTGTGCTAGAGGGTGAGGATGTACCTAGAGGAAAAGTGTATATCTTTCAGGATATTGTGTTTCAACCGACACAGGTCAAAAATCCTTCTTGCATCTTTGATGTGTTGCACATAGATAGAGGTGTTACTCTACAAGGTTACACTTACACTCAGCTATAAAACCAAGAGTGATAGGTTAGTACTTGCCAGCTTTATGTTGGTACCTTAGATTTTCATCTTACAGATTAGTTTTTTCCTCCTGCTTTGTTGTGTACAGTCATACTCATTCCTTTAGATATTTATATACTGAATCATACTCATATTGCTTAAAGTAAATTATATTTTATTTTCTTACCTTTCATTTCATTACCCTCTTATATTTTCTGTCTTTTCTTGCTATTTGTTAAATATATAGTTTGCTTTCTTCTAAAATAATTAATATAATTCTTCAGATCTAACACTAGCTTTATTTGCTTTAGACTTCTTTCTCTTTAGCATGTAATTATACAGTTTTAGAGCTAGAATAACCTTAAAAGAAAATTAATCCAGCCCCTTCATTTTTACAAATAAGGAATCAAAGGCATTGAAAGTTATTTAAATTATTTGGCAGAGGTTACATAGCTTATTACTAATAGATATAGTACGAGAACCCACGTTTCTTCTGATTCTCAGTTAACCTCTTCCACCTGTATGCTAGAGACTAGGGCTTCTGTTTGTATATGTCTTGGGAGACTGTTGGAGTTGGCAAGATTCTTAGGAGGTGATAGTTACTTATATTTGTTATTAAGTTTTTATTTCAGGGTCTTCTAGTTTCAATTCCTTCCTTTTTTGTGACAGTGAATCTGTAAAAATATGATATATGTGAAGTAAGTTCTTAATTTGAACCACAATACCAGGTACTGCTCTGCCAGTTCTACAAGTTACTGATTAAGGAAGGAGATGGGCTATCAGTTACTGGCTTGCAGATGCACTAGGTCAGACTTAGAGATCATTAGAGAGTTACTGATTTTTAGGACCCCTGTTATAGATATTAGATGTCAGAACTTTTCTTACCTTTTCATATGAGTTTTTAAAAAGGATTTAGTGACACTTTTCAAATATTCTGTGAATTCTTTAGTCATTTTGAATTGTTTTTTAAACCATAGGTATCGTGGCTACTGGATTTTGGTTTCGTTAAACGTTACAAGTTTTAAAAAACTTGAGAACTTAGACCATCGAACAGTAAATTATTTGTGGAAAAATATAGAAAGCTAATAACTAAGATTATCTGCTATTTTAAATAGCGATTCAAATACTTTTAGTGATTTTTTTTTTTGCCTCTCTTAAAGAAGATTAAATTGCTGTGGACATAAATGCTGAAAAGAATACCCTAAAAGGAACTTGACATGGTTCTTGATATGCCTTGTTTCATTTTCAGGTTTCTTTGTCAACACCTTGCTTTTTTGCATTATGGGTAAATCTAGTAGCTTAGGAAGGATCCTTTTCAAAGTACAGAAAAAAATCCTGAGCTCTCTACTACTTTCAAAATTTCCAGGCATTTAAGTTGCAGTTTTTTAATGGGACAGTTTTACAAATAAATAAACTGGGAAACTTTTTTTTAAGTTAATTTTTGGTAGTATAATTTGTTTTTACATCAGCTGTATTTTACATCCCTCCCCCTTCCAAAGAGCAATTTTTATAATAAAAAATAAAAAAGAAGGAAAACAAGTTAAACAGCAAGTAATGAAAGTTTGGCATTATATGAAGTGAAACTAATATTTATTAGAACATCTGCAGGATTTTTTAAAAAAATTAAAGCAATTATTTTTTCTTTTTCAGTGGAATTATAAGCAGAAATAAGATATTATTCAAGAAACACTTTGTAAAGTTTATAGCTGCCACTCCAATGGTAAACCATTGCTTTAAAAAAAAGCATGTATTTATTATATTTTATAATAATGTTTTTCACAGCTTGAGCATCACTAAGGCACTTTTGCTTCACATAAATTCCAGCCAGAATTGTTAAGCTTTTTGTTGTCTTCAGTGTTTCATGTTCTTCATGTTTTATTAATGTAAATAACGTTGTGTTCTTATTTATTTTATTGTCTTTCATCACAGTCAGTGTATTTATATTTTTGCACTTTACTATTTAAGCAGCTATTTTAAAACTTAGTCTTTAATTTTAGCCTTAGTTCCAAAGATTTAGCTTCTGTTATAATTTCTAGATGATAAACATCTTTAAACTAAGGATTCCTATTAATCTTCTTGGTGCTATCATTTTTTCTAGTTACTTTATTTTCACAAAAGCTTTGATAGTTTTAATGGCTTTCAATTCCAAAGGAAGCCATTAAATACCATTCTTCTTTGAAATACAGATTAACTTAGAAGATATAAACTATACTTTATTCTTAGCTAATAATGTTCTTAGATACCACACTGATTGAGTTCTTTAATTCTAAAATTCTACTAAGAAGTGCCTTTTTTCCAGTTAAATGAAAATCCATGTTAAAAAATATCTCCATAGAAAAAGTTCCATCACTTAGTAACCTATTCCCATACTTAACAAGTTGATGTAGCTTTTTCTCTCTATATCCTTCTTAAAATAGCTTACTTATTTCCTTCCGTACATTCTCCAGTAGAGGTTGGAAATAACTGGTTGTCATTCTTATTATATAGGGAGCTAGGTAGCACATTGGATAGAATTTTGAACTTGGAGTCAGGAAGGACCTGAGTTTCCTTATCTGTAAAATGGAGATGATAGCACCTACTTTACAGGGTTGTTGTGAAGATCCAATGAGATGATATTTCTAAAGCTTTGCAAACCTTAAAGCACTACGTAAATGCTAACGATTTTTATTGTCGTTATAGTTGTTTCCCCCAGGTAAGAGCCCCTTAGTGAGGAGCTGCCTCAACTGTTTGAATAAAATGTGAACATCAAAAATTGGGACCAGGTTTTTCGTTTTGTTTTGTTTTTTTTAAAGAAAATGTTTTTATGTCTTTTTACTTATGGATTCTTTGGATAATTAAAAATTCTCCAAAGCAAATTAAACATTGTACAGAGACTGCTTACTATGATGATTTGCTTCATTTGCAACTAACACTCTGCATGTGGTGGTTTGCAGTGGTATCATTGGTCGCAGCAGAAAAGATTTCAAGCGGTATTTGTTCAACTTCATCGCTGCCATGCCTCTCGTAAGTGTACTTCTTTAAAAAAAAATCAGGTTTGTGTATATATTTTTAAAATGATTTATTATAAATAGAACTTTTAAAACCTATTCAGTCATATAGCCCAAATTTTCATCTCAAAAAGAATTACAATCATCTGTTGTATTAACCAGGAAACCTGTAGTCCAGGAAAGTACAGTTAATGCTTCAGTTTCATTTTATTATACATTAAGGATAGCACCTTAAAACTGGTACTTTTTATTTAGTGTAGCCAACTGTGTGATATAAAACCTACAGTTCTCAAAAGTTGATCAGTTTTTATATAAGACTCAATTGGAATTTACATTCTAATTTTATTTAACTACTTGAATAAAATATAAATGGAATTTTTGGGGTATTAGAATTGCCAAATATTTTTTCCTAGCTCCTTTAGTTTTTATTTAGTGACTTTTTGCACTGTGGGGATTTTAACATTCAACTGAGAGTAAAAGAGGAGATTGCCTATAAAATATTCATTTTAAAGTAGAGTTTTAAGTTGTTGAAACCTGGATTTAGTAAAAATTGGTGGGAGTTGAAAAGTAAATGCGAAAAGAACAGTCTTTTGAACCATTATTTTAAAAGTTGAAGTAAGTAGAGACCAAGGATGGAGAACCTGCAGCCCTCAAGACTACTTGTGGCCCTCTAGATCTTTGGGTGTGGCTTTTTGACTGAGTCCAAGTTTTACAGAAAATTCTTTTATTAAGGGGTTTTGTTCTGTGAAGTTTGGAGTCGGTCAAAGGGTTGCTCTTCTGCATGTGGCCTTGAGGCTGCAGGTTCCCCCTCTGATAATGACATTAATCTCAGAGTGAAGGCTTAACCAGAAGACTACCTTTATTTGAGAGGTTGTAAAGTTAGAAAACAGAATTTTCTTGAGGAGATCCAGAAAACATATACAGGTATTCCCTAATACCATAAACAACCTGATATATGGAATTTTACGTTAGAGTAAGTGATGAAATAGGAATGAAATTGGTGTATGTGAACTTACGTTAAACTTCAGTGAAATATTGAGCTTTTCCTAGGGAAATTCAACTTAAAGTATATGAAGTATACTTAAAGTATATTAAATTTTCCTCCTGGGTTAGGATGTAGATGGATATGCTAGAAATATTATATAGAATTCTGCTATTGTCTTTTTTGGTTACTGGGAAAACTTTTCAACATCCTACTGTGGTTCACATTGTATTCCTATGGCAACATTATAGCTAGCCACTCTGGCAAGAGAAATGTGGGGACACGAGACATATTTTGCTATGTCTCTGCTGTCTACTTTTCTTTCCTCTTTGTCTGTATCCTCTCTCTGAATCCCATCTCATAATGAAAATAAGTAGGAAAATAGAAATGGATATGCTGAATTATATTTTGCTCCCCATCTTCATGTGTTAACGTTGTACCCATAATTCACTGTGCAGCTTAAATGCTGCCTATGACATTTTCTTTTTTCCCCTGACCAGAATTTTTTTTTGAATGTCATTTTTATGAGTTTTATATTCTATTTTGTCTTATAGTTACTTGCATTTCCTGTGTATTCTTTATACCATATCATAAATTCCTTTAAGTCTAGGACTTAATTATTTATCTTTGTGTTTCCCTTAGTATTTGGCATGGTACTTAATAAATGTTGAATACAAATCTGAGGAGTATGGTCATCTTTTGATGATAGGAACACTAGTACATTGTTGGTGGAGCTATGGATCACAAATATTTTGAAAATAAAGTGACTAAAATGTTTGTAGACTTTGATTCAGAGGCTTTCTTCCTAGGCATGTACCACAAGAATGTCATTGACAAGAAGAATGCCCCCATATACACTAAAATAATTATAAGTAGCCTTTTTTTTGGTGGTGATAGCAAAGTAGATGTCTGTAGATTAGGAAACAGCAAAGCAAATTGTGGTATACAAATGTAATGCAGTATGCCTGTGATATAGAAAAAGACAAATATGAGTAAAGAGAAACATTGAAAGACCTACATGAATTGATGCATAATGAAGTAAGCAAAAGCAAGCAAACAATATATACCATGACTGCAGCAATGTAAAATAGAATAACAACCACAGGACAGTTGAAAATGAATGTTGCAAATTACATAGAATAAGCATGACCCTAAAGAAGAGATATGAGAAGATAAGATACATCTTCCTCTGGAGAGGTGCAAGCTCTATGGATATGAATCATAGAAGATATTTTCAGAATTTTTCCATGTATTGATCAGTTTTGCTGATTTTTTTTTTCTCATCTTTTGTGGGGTGGCTTGGCCAGGGAAGAAACACAGATTCTTGTGAAGTAAAAAGCAAAAGATATCAATAAAATTTTATATAAAAAAATTCATGTCCTCTGGTTATACTGCCAGCTCCCCAGTCTAATCATAGTACTCCATGAACCTCTTAGACATTTACTTTTTTCAGTGACTTAAGTACCTAGCAGTGTTTCTTTTTAACTTAACCCCTGCCTTTTATCTTTGGTGATGTGAGCCACCCTATATTGATAGTAATAATTCTCTGATTTTACAGGTCCTTGAACTCACTTCCTGTGATCTGATTTTCCACTCACATTAAATCCACTCACTGGTGTGAGATACCTCATAATTACTTGAAATTATTCCTATTCACTGCCCTCTGTCCAATACTTTTTTTTTAAAATTCCAAGTGAAGAACTTCATATTCATTTCTGTTAAATTTCATCGTCAGCTTTAGTCTTCCACTGTTCATCAGGATAATTTTAGAACTCAGTTTTGTCATCCAGTGTGTTAGCTTTCTTTCTGAGTGTGTCATTAACAAATTTGATAAACCTGTTACCTATGGCTTTACCTCCCAGAATTTTTCATGAGAAATGCACTGTGTAAACCTTAAAGTGCTATATAAATATGAGTTCGTGCTATTATTTCCTTATAAAACTCCTGCTCTGATCCTCTGTGTGACATGGAGGTAATCCTGGGTTCTCCAGGGGGACACACGAACTGGAAGTTGCCACAAACCAGAGAAGACTTCACAAATGGACTATATGACAAACTTTTTTGTGCCAATGGCAGGAAATTACAGTGATGCTTATCACCAGAGGGTTGACCCTCTGGTCATGAATATTTTGGGTAAGCCTCAAAGTGGACAAAAAGGCAAAATTGACATTCATTCTATCTGATCCCTTTCTCTTTCCACAGTGATGGTGGAGAGAGGCAGGTAAAAGGAGGTAGAACTACATAATTCTTGGACTATGATCATTAATTTACCTGTTAGTGTTCCTGATGTGTAGTCTTTGTCTGATGACCATTGAGTTGGTTCATTACTGGAAGAACTTAACCAGAACCCTGGAAAGGAGGGGAAAAAAAGAAGAAATTTTAGGTATATGGAAAGGCTACATAGAAGTCCTCAGAGAGTCTAGTGAAGGAATTGGACTTATTTTCATTGTGTGCCCAAAGACATCAGTGTCCTTCATTTCATAGATCCCTTGGTCATCTTGCCTCACCGTACTCAAAATAAGCATAAACAAAAAGATTATGGTAAACATACATTTGTATGTGAATTACATAGGACAAAATAATAGTTAAATTTATTGAGTTATGCAATAAACTTTTCACTTTATCTCAAAACTTCTCATATGTAATGTATCCTTTTGCTATGGTCATTTTTAAATGATTTTTCATTGGGTTCACAAGATTTTGATACATTGTTTAATTCATCTTGAAGCTACACTTAGTTAAAACTCACTTTTCAAGTTGAGTCTTGATTATAGCCCAAAGGTTTTTTTTTCCCTTAAAAAATGTTTTTTAATTTAAAAGAAATTTAAATCTGCAGACATTTCATAAAATGGGGTTAAAATTCTTAGGCCATTGTAGCATGTATTTATCTCCATCTCCTGGATATTTTTCTTGATGTAGCTTTGTGAAAGGTTATGTTATAGTATTCCACCTCCATTTCAGAATTTTTATAATTTTGGAACAATTATGTTTCTTGGTATATAGCATATTTATCAGATTTCATCATTCCCTCAATGGGGCCAAGACTTCTAGAGCCAGTGGAAGTTTAAAAAAAAAGAACTGAAATATTCTTTGGAAGGATGTTTTATAGTCTAATGACTTAACAGCTCACTTGTATTCTTCTGTTAGCAGTTTGGTATTGATAAAAAAGTGAGTTTAATCAGTACCTTGTTTCAGTCTTCAACAATCCAGTCTTTGCATAGTCTTGCCTGGTTTTTTTGCTGTTTTTTTTTTGTCTTAACTTTTTGTTTTTTTCCTAAATTAATTTGTTTTCAGTTTTCTACACTCACTCCCATACGTCTTAGATTTTCTTCCCCTCCTTTGTCCCTCCCTCCCCGAGATGGCATGAAATCTTATATGGGTTCTACACATGCATTCTTATTAAACACATTTCCACAATAGTCATGTTGCATAGAAGAATTAAAATGAATGGAAGAAACCATGAGAAAAAAACAAACCAAAAAAAACTACATAAGAGAAAATGTTCTGTTTCATTCTGCATTCCAGTTCCATAGTTCTTTCTCTGGATATGGTGACATTTTGCCTTGAGAGTCCTTTGGGAATGTTGTAGGTCCTTGCATTGCTGTGAATATTATTTTTCTTCATAGCAGGAACTAGCTACTATTTTGTTTTTTTTTTTAATTGATGGTGTTTTTATTTTCTTTGCTTGTTTTACAGTAAGCAGTTAATAGCTTGCAACAGTAGCTTGTCAGTTCTTGATAAATACTTTTGTACTTTGATACAACTGGTGCTATTTCTTTGTAGTCTTGAATGAAAAGTTCCCACCCTGTGACCCTGTGTTTGATTGGTGGATATTCACCTCATCTTGCCCAGTCTTAGGCCTGCTGTATTGCTTCCTAGCAATGTCCATGTGATAGTTCTCTCCTCGTGTGTGTGTGTATTTATCTAGCATCTTCTCTTCCTCTTAACAGCTCTTGCTCTGACAACAGTACTCAAGTCAGTACTACCAATCCTGAAAATAACATCAGTCAGTTGCCCTATTATTTTCAGTCTGTAACACTCCTCCCTGGTCAGCATTCCCTTATATGTATTCTTTTTTTCTGTTACAACATAAGCTTTTGGAGTGTATTTCCAGGGCATGACACAGTGCTAACCTATATTAAACCTTAATTAATAATATTCATTTATTTAACTGACAGAGAAGTAACTAAAGGTGGAAAAGCCATCCTGATCTAGTTTTCATCTGGTCAAAATAAGACATTGTGAGTCAACTTCATGTCAAAAGCACATGTTCATGACCATTGCTGTCATATGATATAACCATATGAAAATAATTTTTCATGTCAAGTAATTTGCTCACATTAATGCAGCTTATGCATTAATATTGAATGCAGAGAATTAAGAAGAAAAATTGAATTTGACAAGATTTTATATACTGCCAACTTACACCCTTTTTTAATATTTAGTGACTTGAATACATTTTGAAGGCAATTTGACTATCAACAGGCAGTTCTCTGAATGGATTGTCAACTTATTAGAACAAAGTTAAAAATCAATAGCAAATTAATAGAAAGGATGAATCAAGATGAAATGGTGATACTGTGATTAGAGCATCTCTAACTGGTTTTTAAAATAAGCCAGATAGGAGGTTTGTAACCATGGAGAAACAGACTATTTCAATTGTGAAATCACATGTATTAAGCAAATTCCCTCTCTTTTCTCTCTAATTTATAAGAGACAGGTGGGAGTAAAGAGGACAGGATGGAGAAAAATACATCTGGATCAACTGACCCATAAAATTGAAGTTCCAGAATTGAAAGAATTAGAAAACAGAATAGAACAGTATCTTGTTTACAAGAAATACTGTTGAAATACAATGATTCATAAAGTAGTTTAAGTGAAGTACTGGAGCAAAATCTAGGCAGTGAGGTGACCTGGTGGATAGAGTAGAGTCCAGGGTCGGGAAGACCTGAATCCCTCTGCAGACTAGCCTATAGTCTACAGCTTTAGTGGAGCTCCAAAAAGCAGCAGCAGCAATCGTTTCATACAAGATTATGCTGAAAAAAAAGTTTTAAAAAGAAGGTAAGCTGGCAAATTACATTTTACTAAAGGCACCACAGTTAATATTTTTCATGGCTGCCACATTCTTGGGTCCACAGCCTTTTTACGTGAGTATTTCTGTGAAGTTTTTCTTTTATGTCTTCTGCAGACTAGCCTATAGTCTTGCTGCTTTAAGCAGTTTGTCCAATCTGACACTTGTTAGCTTTTTGAAAGTCTGAGCCCTTTCCACCATTGTACTAGCTATGTCAGAGAAGATAGGAAGTAAAATATGTCATTGATTTCACAAGAAGTCTTGTGCAGTATTACTCCAGTATTATAAAAGCAGCATTAGATTCTTCTGTTCATTGGATTGGCCCCTATTGAGGGGATTGATAGAAACATAATGGTAAAAATAATTGCAAACAGAATGGAGTAGGGAAAATGCACATTCATGATGTCCAAATTTCACCTGTAAGTATAATTATTGAAAAAATGTTGAGTAGAACAAAAGGGGGAAAAAACTCTCTGGAAGACTCATAATACTGTTGAGACCTATCATTCAACAAATTCTTGACCTGCATAACTGAAGTATTGTCCAGTCTGCATCTCCATCTTGTCTTCAGTGGTTTTATGTGAGACTGTCAGATGTTTTGCTGAAATCAAGTAAAATAGAGTGTAAAGAGTGCTGAATGTGAAGTTCAAAAACCTGTTTTCAAATCTTGACTCTGGCATTTAATAACTTTATGACCTTGGACAAATTATTTATCTTCTCTTAAACTCATTTTATTTATGTGGAAAATAGGAATAAGAATACTTATATTATTCACCACATGTAATTTTTGAGGTAATTAAAGTAATGTGTAAAGTGTTTTGTAAACTTTAAAATGATATTAAGGCAAGCTGTTACATACTTTGTCCCTTTCAGTATCAAGTAGCAGCAGTAACTCTCAAAAAGGAAATGAAATTAGACTTCTGTAACTTGTTGAACTGCTAACCCCTTCCCCACCTTTTAGTAATACTTTCTTCACTTTCTAAATGCTCTCCAATTGTTCTTTTAATAATCTGTGCTGAATTTTACCAGGAATTTACATCAGTTTCACTGTTTTTTGAAATTCAGGTTAACATTTGCCTTTTTCTAGTTTTAAGGCACCTCTCCATTCACCATGATTTCTCAAAGTTCACTGGCATTAGTTAAGCAGTGTGTTCAAGTTCTTTTTGGATATATTTTGTTCATGTCCAGTGTCTTGAGCTAATTTATATCTAGTAGGGTTCTCGTTTCCATCTCACTTACCTTGAGTTGTTGTCCCCTCTCTCCCCCCTCCCACTTTTTTAAAAAAATCTTTTCTAGGTCATCCTTTGGGAGAGAAATCTGAGGCCAAATGGGACCTAATCTAAAGGCTCTTTCTCAGAAGCTTTTCTCTTTGACATGTAGCATTTATTATGATTGACTAGTTTCTTCTTTCTTTAAACTTTCTCTTCTTCCTTGATGATCTCCTGCTTTTCTTCAAGTTTATTTCTTTTTAGTTTTCTTCACTTTTCCCATTACCTCCCCTGGTCATTCCCTAATGTTCATTTTCTGTCTCTTTATGCTCTTCCCTTGTTAATCTTGTCTGGTTTTATGGCTTCAACTCTCCAGTCATACTGACTGACTTGATACTCCTCAAACTTGGTATTCAACCTTCTGCCACAGTTAGGTTTTCCTCAGTGGCTTGCATGCATGAGAATGCCTTTTTTCCTTACCTCCTCTTTCCCCACCCCTTATGTCTTTAAATTGATTCTACACATAGCTGCCACAGTTTTCCTGACTTCCAGATTTACAAAACTAAAATTCTCAGAAATATCTCCAATTACCCCCATTTGCCCATAAAATAAGGACTAAGCATTTAGCTGGATATTCAAGGCTTTCCACATTTTGGTTTCAGTTAATTCTTTCCATTTTACTATAGTACCTTTCATGTACTTTAGAACTGAAATCTTAAATGTTGCGGGGCATGTGTGAACCCCTCTGTGCCTTCCCTAACTTAGTTATTCAGCAAATATTTACTAAGCACTGGGAGGTAATTGTTTTGAGAGTTTAGGATATAATGGAGCTTAAATTCTAATGGGGAGATAACATGGTTATGTGTGTGATGAGATACAGAGTAGTTATAAAGTAACTTTAGGGGGGAAGGAGTGAGCTGCTGGAGAATCCTTGAAAAGACTCTTCCAGACACTGACATTTGAGCTGAATGTTTAAGGAACTCAGGTATTCTAAGCCAAGGTGAAGTGGGAGAGCATTCCAGGAATAGGAATATTAATGCAAAAGTGTACGGAGAACTGCAAGTAGACCAGTGAACTGCAAGTAGACCAGTAAGGCTACGTTGTAGAATGTGTATGAAGATTTTTATATTAAGTAGTTTGTGCCAATTTGTGAAGAGCTTTAATGCCAAACAGTTTATATTTGGTCCTATAAGTAAAAGTGAGCCACTGCAATTTATTAAGTTAGGAGAGAGAGCAGAGAGTCACATGGTCAGGCCAGCACTTTAGGAAAATCACTTTTGAAGGTTTTTGGAGTGTGGGTCTATTTCAGTAGTGTAGGGGAAAGATGAGAAACTGAACTAGAGATTGTGGCACTAGAAAAGACAATATCAGGTAACTGATTGAATGTGTTGAGTAAGTGAGATGAACAGATACAATTACACACTTGGGGTTGACTAGAATGGTGGTGGTGCCCTTGAATTGCACTAGGGAAATTCAGAAAGGGGCATGTTTCAGGGGCGTTTAGATGATGAGTTCTGTTTTGGACACACTGAGTTTCAGGTGCCTTTGGACCATTTTTTTAAAGTGTACATTAAGTAATTGGTAATGCAGGCTTGGAGCTTAGGACAGAGTCTAGAGCCAAATATAAAGATCTGGAACCATCTGCATAGGAATAATACTAGAACCCGCAGAAGGTGAAGGGATGAACAAATGAAAGAGTATGGAGGGAATATAGAAGGCCCAAGACAGTGCTTTGTTAACATTCACATAGTGAGGGTGATGTAGATGAAGATCCAGCAAAGGACTGAGAAGTGGTCAGATCAGTAAGATGTTTTTTGGGGGAAATCCCATAAAATTTCATTGAATACTGTGTGTGTGTGTGTGTGTACGTGTACACACGACATAATTGTTGAATTAGCAACAGGATCTTTGTTAAATAACTGGACATATCTGTGTTAGAAAGCTTTTGTGTAATTGATTTAATATTCTTGTCCACAAAACGGTATTAGTAGGAGTTCAGCCTTGTTATATTAAACAAAATGATATTTATGGTAGCTATTAGAGGGAGATTCCACTTATATTCTATACGTTGAGTGATGTTACTACATTTACCATCATGAAGGTGGAATCTTTTGGAACAATGATTCTTTTTTTAACTTTTGCTGAACAGCTTTATTTCAATAATTTAAATGATTCTTAAACTTTTTTGTTCCACAGTGCCAAAGACCATATCGATCATTTATCCCTAACCCACTCCCACATGCCCTTCTATTTTTAAAAAAAACAAAAATACTTCACCAGAATTAATAGAAAGAATGATGTTTCATTAAAAGCAGAACAAGTGAGCAATGTTATAAGTATTAATTTTTACCGGAAAAAGTACTAAGTTTGTAATTATGTAGGAAACACAGTATGATATATTTTAAAGTGTAGAGAATAGTGTTGTTTATTCCCTTACCCATAAATAAGTCCTGCACATAATAAAGCCTTAATAAGTATTTTTGTTGAATTAGATTTAATAGGACACTGGCCTGAGAGTTAGGAGACCCAGGTTGGAAGTTACATAATTAGGAGGTTGGGTTGAATTTTTCAGTCCCTTTTAACTCTAAAATTTTATGATTTCTTAGAGTGATGCCATATTAATGTGAAATGGAAATAAATTCATAGACTAACAGTCCAGATACTTTATTGGTTTCTTAAAGATTCTAAATGAACCAAGGGAAAACTTCTAGCACATTATGTTGGTATCTAGGAAGATTTTATAGAAGAACATGGATAAGGGACTCTAGGTGGAAATGTATAGAGAGCTACCTACACTGATAAGATCACAAACCCTTCAAGTCATGATATAGGAAATTATCTCAGAGAATCCTCAGTGAACAGTTGACAGATTTGTGTATTTATTTTACTAGTAAAAGAGGGCAATAGGAGACAAAATTCTAACTGGAAAGAGGGGACTAGATATCTGTGATATTTGATAATTGGCAGTATATAATAAAGTTCTAAACAAAATCTAACATTTTCACAACTCGATTAGTGTGCTTTATATTTTGGATTTAATGACATGTAACACAAATTTGTGCAAGGCAGCATGGCATAATGGATAGCAGACTGACATCAGAGTGAGAAAGACCTAGATTCATGTTTTACTTCTTGATACGTAATGCTTATGTGACTATAAGCAAGTCATTTAACATTTAAGAACTCCAGACAACTTTCAAAATATTTAAATTACTGAATAGTTTACCTGTCTGCATTAGTGGAGGGAATTTACTTACTGGAAATCCCCTAAACTAATAAAATCTTAGATCTAGACCAACAAAACAAAACACATATTTTTATACATTTTAAATTTTAAAGGTTTGAAAACAGATTTATATTGATTTGAATTGTGTCTCAGTCTGCTGTCCAGTTATAAAAGTTTAAGATTTGGAGACAGAGTAAAGAATAGGAATCTAGTTATGTTTAATAATCAGAAATGAAACAAAACTAATGACATGTATTTTTGTTTTAGATCTCTCTGGTAAATAACTTTTTGAAGTTTGGGTTAAATGAACTTAAACTGTGCTTCCGAGTAAGGCTCACTAAATACCTCTATGAGGAATATCTCCAGTAAGTGATAACCTCTTTTTCTTTATTTTAAGCTACTATGCAATTAAACAGTTATGTCTTTCATATCAATTGAGACTTTTTTTTTGGTTTTTGGGTTTTTTTCCCCCCAAAAATGTTCTCAGAAGCAGCATTATGTAGAATACTACATTGCATTAGTATTGCACCGAGACAAGAGACTCCAGTGCTAAATCCAACCTGCTACTATCCAGCTGTGTGATCTTGGTCAAGTTAGTTCACCTTTTGTGGCCTCAGTTTTCCTTATCTATAAAATGAATGGATTGGATGAGATAATCATCCAGAATATTGTTTTTCTTTGGTTATATTTGACTTTGGGAAAATAAAGTGTTTTTGCTTTTTCATTTTTGTTAAGTCTTTGTCTTCCTGTTGTTTTAGAGCTTTCACGTATTACAAAATGGGAAATCTGGATAACAGAATAGCTAATCCTGACCAGCTGCTAACACAGGATGTGGAAAAGTTTTGTAACAGTGTAGTTGATCTCTACTCAAACCTTAGTAAGGTAAGTTTCTGAAACAAATTTTAAACTTTGTAATTTCTGTTGTTGAGCTATGTACTACTTAGACAATTTAATGGTCTACAGCAGCAAATTTGTATTTAAATATTTTAATGTGACATTTGTAGTAAGATGAAATCACTGTATAAGGAGTTTTAAGTTAAAATTTGAACTAGTATTTAAAGCTTTTATTTTGATTTTTAAAAGCACCATTTTCAAGGAAGGTTTTTTTGGTACAAATACCTAAGGTTTTTTTTTCATCTTTACAGAGTTTTACCTTACAGTTTAATTCATAACTTAAATTTTTGGAAGCAGTTTTCAAAACTGTTAAAAGTTGAAATTTAAATTCTTGGAATTATATGCTATCTAAAAGATTATGTATTAGTTATATTCACTTCTGTTTGCCAGCTTTCTTGGTTTCATTCCTGTAGCTACAACTCAAGTTTAGGGCTTGATTGCCTCATAGTTACATTAATGCAGTAGTTTTTTTAATTGGATCCACTTTCTCATTAGTCTAATTATCTATCTTCCATTCAACGGTAAAAATTACATTTGTTAAAACATTGTTTAACTATCAGGTGATAAGTAATAACCATGCAATTCTCTTAATTATACAATAATAGCTAATTTTACATCAAATAAGATGGGCTTCAAAACCCTCCGCTACTTAATCCCATCTAAGTGACCTGTCCTCACTTATCTTCCATCAAGTCCTAGTCTGTCACCTCTCTGACTAATTTAAAAACTGGTCTGTCATTATCTATGCTCTGCTTTTCTCTCCAAATCTATCTTTAAACTATATTCTCCTTGTAAGGAATATATCTCTTTGCCAAACTCTGCTCAGGATTTATCTCCCCTAAAATCTTCTTTGACCAACTTCAAACTTTAGTATTAGAAACATTCTATTAATTCACCCTTACCTCCTCTGACCACATATATTCTGGTACAGTTCATGTATATATGTAATATGTATTATTGCCAGTTTTTACGTTCTTGCGTATTCTTTAAGTGTTTGTCACCATTTGTATTATTGCTGGTAGTAACTTTTAGCACATGTACTTTTTTGGGGGATGGTAATTAGGAAAAAACAGAATAAGTAATTTCTCTTCTGCTACCTCCCTTCAGATACTTAAAGTTGGCTAATCATGTCCATATATAATTTCTTCTCAAATTAAAAATCTACAGGTTTTTCATTGTAGTTTTCAAAGGCATATCACATGGTTTTGAGACATTTCACCATCTCAGCTGCTAATTTCTGTATACCATATAGCTTATTTACACTCCTTTCTAATTTGTCTCACCAAAGTTGAATGTAGCAGGACTCTTCCTTCTCTCTTTCTGGGCATTGTGCCTCTCTTAATGTATTTCAGATTTTCCATTAATTTTTTTGCTTGACATTTCACTTTTGACTTGTATTGAGCTTGTAGTCCAAAAAAATCCCCAAATCTTGTACTTGTGAAGTTGATTTTTTGAACCCAAGTGTAAGATTCTACATTATCCTATCATTTTAGATTCAGCCCAGTGCCCTGTTTTAAGAGTTTGAATCCCACCCAATAATATATATTTGGTATCCTTACCAATTTTTCATGAACTGCTAATTTAATAAGTATACCACCTATGCCTGTACAGCTTAGAGTCAAACATAAGTCACTGGGACACTCTATGAAAGACTGCCTTTCACGTTGACCATATGTCCATCATCTAGTCATTCAGCTGCTTCTGAATCCACCTAACTAGTCTTTTGTCTAGCTCACATCTCTTCAACTTGTCCTTACGAGAGACTTCATCAGATACTACCAGTACTGCACTAAAATGTAGGAAAACTATCTATAGTTCCTTGATCTGTCAATCTAGTAACTGTCCAAAAAAAGAGATGAATCCCTTCTGGCATAACCTGTTTTTGCTTAAGCCACACTGGCTCTTTGGTATCACTTTTATGGATACTAGCTAACTGTCATTTTAATACTAAAACCTAGACCTTAGTAATATGTCCTAGGATTTTTTCCAGTAAAATTGAGGCAAATAACTTGCTTCAAAGTGGCAAGAATCAGGCCTGGAATTCATGACTACGGATTCCTAGACTAAATCTATTTCTGTCATGCTACATTTGGGTCTTATTAAACTACCAAATTGTTGTTCCTCGCAATAAAAATATCTTAATAAATATACTTTTTCCCCTCTGTTAGTGGATGTTAACCCTTTGTTCAGTCTTTAATACAGCTTGTTTTATCTTCTCTTATTACATTGTAATTTAAGGACAAGTACTATACATTATACCACAGTAATTCCTTCTCTTATTGTAGTTTTATACATATTAGATTGTTATACATGTTTAGAGTTTCACATTGAATGCTAAATAAAGCTAAATATTTTCTTAATTATTCAGCTACCCATCCAGATAATATGGGTTCTAATGATATTTTTATTTTACAGCCATTTTTAGATATAGTTTTGTATATCTTCAAGTTAACAAGTGCAATTGGAGCTCAGGTAAGTTTGAGTTGTAACCTAATATATTACTTATTGTATTTTAGTATAGATTCTTTAGTGGTCTGAATAAATGAGTGTGCATTTCTGAGTATGTAGATTGCACTCAGGGATTTATAATGTGGTAGGGGTAAAATCCTAATAATATAACTAAGTGGCCCTGTAGTTAAAGAAATTCTCTGACTTAACTTTTAATGCCATAAAACCATGAGTCAAATACAAGGTTAAATTTTATAAGTTAGTAAGAACCAGGAACACATATGTACAACAGCAGTTGTCTTTTCAGAGTAATTTCTGAATACAGTTTTTTGGGATGATTCTATTGCTTATGAGGATTTCAAATGCTGAATTTTTAATACTACATGTTGAATATTTCTAGATGGTTTTCAGAGTCTTTCAAAACATTATAAACATTTAGCTTGCCATTTACCCAGGAGTGCAACTTACTTTGTATATCCTGGCCTCATTGTTCTTTATACTGTTTGATAGAATCAACTTTTGAACATTGAAGAATTCAGCATTAAAGCTGAGCTTTAGTTAGCTCTCTATATAGTGGTATTGGGTTACAATAGACTTTATAATGTCATGTTTGTATGCTTGTCATCCAAGGAAATACTGGGAATGAAACCTTGAATTTCATTTAGGTTTTGCTTTTATTTCTAACTCCTTACTTTCCTTAGAGATCATATTTAGTTTCTCTTCATTGTAAAAAATTTTTAGTAGCCATTTAAAATTCTTATTGATATTTAAAATTTTTACATCACCTACATTTCCCACAGTAACGAGCCCTTAGAATAAAAAATGGAAAAAGGAAGAAAAAAAGTTCAGCAAAAATAACCATTATACTCAAAAAATCTGAAATTATATGTATTCTTCCACATCTGTGATCCCCCACTGTACAAAGAAGTGAGAGGGAAATAATTTCTATGGAGTCATTGTTTATTATAATTTCACAGTTTTCTGTTTTGATTAGTTTGTTATTGTTTTCATTTACAAACATTGTTTGTTGTTGTTAGTCATTGTGTTATATGTTGTTTTTCTGGTTCTGCTTATTTCGTATCCATTTTTCTTACTTTCTATTTTCCTCATAGTCATTGTTTCTTGCAGTGCAGTAATATTTTATTATGTTCAAATAGCACAATTTGTGTAACCATTCCCTAATCAATGGGCAACTTAAAAATTGTTACTGGAAACCATGCATACATAAAAACTTAATGTTTATATGATTTTAAGGTAAAAAATATAAATTTGAAAAATACTTAATTTTTTTGTATATGGATTATATATTAAGCTTTTAGCATAAGCATGAATAACTCAGGATTTAGTTTTAAGCAAAAATTAGCCATTTTTTGTTATTATTTTTTCTGTCAATCACAATAACTAGTTTTATTTAAAGTCATTGTAGGTGGTAATTTCATATTTGAGCAGTAGTTTTCTTTTAGTGAAAATATCACGATTTCTTTTATGTTTACATTTTTCCTCGGTAACTACAGGGACCAGCTAGTATGATGGCCTATTTGGTTGTCTCAGGCTTTTTCCTGACCCGTCTCAGGAGACCCATTGGTAAGATGACAATGACTGAACAAAAATATGAAGGAGAGTATAGATATGTCAATTCTCGCCTCATCACAAACAGGTAAATAGAATTTGATTAAAGATATGCTATAAATGCGTATTTACAAATGTAGTTGGAAAAGAACAAGACCAAATATGACTGGTAAACTGCTTATTAAGAATAAAAAAAATTTATTTAGCCTGTTACTGAGATTTTAGAGAATCTTCCAAATATTCTAGTACTATTTAATGTGTAGCACCCCTGATAGTGACTTCCATAGCTTATGTACAGTTGATTTTCATTTCTTAAGTCTTATCAAATTAACAAGCATATATTAATTGCTTACTGTGTGCCAGGAACTATGCTGTAAACACTGGGGATAGAAATATAAACATAAATACAAATAGCCTTCAGTGCACTTAAATTATTGTAGAGGAAGACAGCACATAAAAGGGAGCTGAAAAGGGTCTGGAGAATGGGAAGAAGAGGTGCCCAGATGGGCGCATAGTGACAGAGTCTAGGAGAGAAATGGAGAGTGGCTGCCCTTGGACCTTCCTCAGGATGGAGCTTCAGGGAAGAACCAGCCAATGGGGTGGGAGGGATCTTCCAAGGTGAGGAGGCAGTTAAGGCATAGTGGCAAAGTCTTTTGCCAAGAAAATTGGTGAATTGTTTTCTCATATCTTTTCTTTGGAGCCAAGCTTGGTCATCGTAATTTTGAAGTGTTCAATTTCAGTTATCTTATTTTTGGTGTTCTTTATATTCTTAAAATTATATATTAAGTTTACTGATAGCATGATAGTAATACGGCGTTAAGGATATACAGATAACAAATTACAATAAAATCATAACACTTCAAGGAAAAAGTTTCATGATTTTTCTTTCGTCTGATGATTTATTTTTATTTTCAGAATAAAATATCATTTGTGAGATAAATCAAAATTTTTCATAATTTACCCTCTTCTCCCCTCCCAATTTATTTTGACTCTGAATGAGGCATGAGAAAACTACATGAGCATGTCAATCTGCTACAAGTTTTGACAAATTTTATGAATCTTAGAGATTCTAAATCTCATGACATTCTTTCCTTCTGTTCTTCATGATTTTAAAAAGCTTCTTTGGAAATGAAAGATTAATTCAATTTAGGAAATATTTATTAAAAATAATTTTTTTTGTAAAACAAAAAGAGGTTGGCCAGGTAGGTGATTTGCAAAGTGATTGGTTTTAGTTATACTAAGTTTGTCACATTTTGAAGAATAAATACTTTTTCAGCATAGGGAATGAGTATCATATAGACATGTTTACTTATCTAGGGTTGGAGCTGCATTGGGGACATAGGTTGCCTTGCATGCCAGGGGAATTAGAAAGGAGAGAAACATACTTTTTAAAGGACTACTTCTTAAAATTTGTCTTTTGTTCTGACATGGACAAAATTAATTTTGGTAAGAAAAAGCTCTCCTAATAGCAGTGATTTAACAGAACTTTTTTAATATAGAAAACAATGTATATGGGCTAAATTTGAGGGAAATATTTTTCTTGGTGTTATTTATATGGTGCCCGAACTGAATGTCCTAGTACAGAAACTAGGGATATTTCTCTTAGAAACTTAATTCAATATTTAAGTAGTACAATTTTCTAATCTTAATTAGACTTGGATATAAATTTATTGCTACTGTTATCACTCTTCTTTGAAAAGTAAAGAATCTGCTTTAATAATTCAAAGTATGTTATTATTGTCCCTGAAATAATAGAAGGGGGAAAAACAGATTGTGGTGCATTTTAGTGGTGATATTTCATTTGTGACTATTTTGAAATAAAGTTAGGCTAGCCACAATGAACAGAAACCTGCTTTCATAAACCAGGAATTAAGACTTGCCATAATGTTGTACAGATTGTGGGTAGATGGGTTATTTTTACGAACAAATAAAAAGGGCAAAGATATTTTTCTCAAAGGTTGATAATGAATTAAGCTGTCAGTAGTATGATAGTCACATACTATGTAGACTCTTTTTAGGCACAAGAGATACATTTGAACTCACCCATACTGTGCTTTGTCTCAGATTGAGAATTATTATATTATTATTATATTATATTATTATATATTGTCTCAGATTGAGAATTATGTTATTATATTACATTATTATTATTATATTAATGTTCCTTTTTTTCTTTAATAGTGAAGAAATTGCCTTTTATAATGGGAATAAAAAAGAAAAACAAACAATTCATTCAGTCTTCCGTAAACTGGTAAGAAAAAAAGAAACTATGATTGACTTATTAAAGAAGAATTTTATTACTTTGGAATTAATGTATGTTATGACATACATTGATAGTTCAGTAATCTGCAATCAATCAGTGTGACTAATCCTTTCAGCAATGTAAATTGGAGTCCATTCATACCGTCTCATCCTATAAAATTCTTGTCTATATCCTCTCAGAAATTATCCAGTGGTTAGGAATTGGAAATCCACCCGAAATGTTAGGGGTCTTCCTCTAGGTATGTTGACATTGTCTGAATACAAGTGGAGCAGACAGCCTCTTCATCAGTTATCACTTATTCTCTACACATGACTGGTGTCCCTTTTGCATGTCTACATTTTTATGATATATTTTATGCCATTTTTCTCACAGAGTCCTTCATTGATATATTTACAGCCTAGTCTAGTCCATTCTGTATTTCTCCTTCATTCTTTTGGTGACCTTCAACTTCAGTACTTAAAAGATTGTGGCATTCCTTGACTCAAAACCACACAGCATCATAGAAAGAATATTGTGAAAACTTTGGGCTTTTGTTTCAGGGAAGTAGTTTAGAATAATTGAAAGCATTGTGTTTTTAATCCCCTGGGCATTTCAGTCCACGCTTTGGTTTAATACTTGGCTTAGCTCATTTTTCCAATCACTGTATCTGTCCAAAATACAGGTACTCACACAGACACTGACATAGACATATAGTAATCAATAACTTCAGGCATTGAATTGGTGAATGGTTAAATCAATTCATAAGTTCTACCAACAGAATATTAGTATATCTTATAGACTATAGTCTTTCCTAACAACATTGATTATTCCCATCTTTTGTCATCTTTGCTAATTTCCTGAGTGTGAAGTGAGCATTCTTGTTGTTTTGATTTGCATTTCTTATTATTAGTGATTTGGAACACTCTTTCATATCCTTAATAGTTCTTCTAATTCATCTTTTGAGGATTGTTTGATTATTTTCCTTGATTAATCCTTTGGGAAATGACTTTCAGTCTTAAATATTTGTTAGTTCTTTATGTATCTTGGATATCAGATCTTTGTCAGAGATAATTGATAAAAAGTTTTTCCTCCAGTTTCCAGTTTCCTACCTTATAGTTGAATTGGTTTCATTCATCTCTTTTCATTCATGTCTTCCTTCATACCTGTTCATGGTTTTTTAATTTCATGTCATTTTTAAGACATGGGAATTATTAATAAATGTATGTTTTACTTTTATATTTGGCCAGGTGGAACACTTACATAATTTCATCTTATTTCGATTCTCCATGGGATTTGTTGATAGCATTATTGCCAAATGTAAGTATTTGTAAGTAAATTTTTTCTGATAGGATGAGATTTTAAAAAAAAGACATGAAGTATTTATTTTTGAACACTTTAAGTATAAATGTTATGTTACAGATCTTGCCACTGTGGTTGGTTACCTGGTTGTTAGTCGTCCTTTCCTGGACTTAGCACATCCTCGACATCTTAAGAGCACTCATTCAGAACTTTTGGAGGTAAACAGTTTGTGAAGTAAGCCAACATAATATCCTGTCTAATTAGACAATGAAGGTGAAAATAAACTTTTGTTTCTGCTTAAGGATTACTACCAAAGTGGAAGAATGCTTCTGAGAATGTCTCAAGCTCTGGGCAGAATAGTCTTGGCCGGTCGTGAAATGACCAGATTAGCTGGGTAAGGGCTTGGTAATGGACAACAGCAAAAGTCTTTTTTACTTATATATTGTTATTGATGATACCTAGTTAACTTATTCAGCAGATATTTGTTGATTGCTGGTACACGGGGGCTTCTAAAGCTCTTTATAAGATATCATATGTCTCTAATGGAGTGTATAACACATTTATAGAATTAACTAGATAAGAGAGAGTGTGATAAGTGCTGTACAAATCATTAGAATAAATTGACAGGGAAATTATAAGGGGAAAGAGATGACTTCTAGCTCAGGAGAATCAAGGTGTAGGCTACAAGGTGGAAATGAGGTTTGGTCTTCAGCCTGTGAGGATACTTGGGATCTCTGTAGGTGAAGAAGGGGAGGAATAGGCACTGCTTGCAGTGCCTCAAGCTTGCAGTGCAGCCTCAAGAATGGCCCAGAAGCAGAAAAAGGCAGATCTTCCATGTGCACAATGAAATACTTAAACATTCATTGTCCTGGGGCAGATTTTCCTCTACTGATTTCTCTTGCTAGGCCATTTTCTCTATTGTAACTGTTGTTTCACTATTGTAACACTATAGGTGGTGAATGTTGCTAGGTTGTAACAGTTTTTCTCTTCGATTGCAAGGAAAACAACCATAAGTCTTTCAGTCAGCAAATATTTATTAGGTACCTATTCCGTATCAGGGCCAGTGCTGAGTGCTGGGGATACAAGGAAAGTTTAAACATCTCCTGCCTTCAAGGAGCTCACAGTTTAATGAGGGAGACAAGAAAAGGCTCAACTGTGTTTTGGGGAAAGAGGGAGTGTTCTAATTTCAGCTCTGCCATTTTGTAGTCAGGTTACCTTAGCATGGTCAGTTGTCCTTTCAGCTATGAGTCCTCATAAGTAAAATACAAATGAAAATCTCTGCTCTGCCTACCTAAGAAAACTATTGTACCAAATGTGATACTATGTGAAAGAACTTTGAAAACTCGAAAGCATAAATTATGAATACAAATATACAAACTTCTTGAAAAGAGTAGGGTACATTTACTTCCCCAATCTCCTCTCATGCACTCATTTGTCAACCTCTTATGCTCTAGTTGTTACCTCTAATACTATACTAAATGTTCTCACAGAGGTCACCTAATAACCAAATCTGACTAAAACCAAATCCTACTAAATTTGTTTAACCTGCTAGTTTACTTGTGGTCTTGAAGCTTCAAATGAGATAATATGTGTGAAACACTTAACACTAACTACTTCTCTCCCACACCCACTTTTCCTCCTTTTCTCAAGGGCAGGAGTTATGTCTTGTTTAAATTTTGGGTTTCTGACAGCACCCAGCCCAGTGGTCAGGCAGCCAGCCAGCATTCATTAAGCACATACTTTCTTCAGGTACTACTGGGTAGTGGGAATACAAGTACAAGCAGAGACACAAACCCTGCCCTCTAGGCGCTTTCATTTTAAAGGAATTAAGCTGAAAGGGGCCAGGAGTTAAGGGGTCCAGTGTGATAAAGATGTCTGGAGGAGCGCAGCCAGTCAGAAGTGAAGGAATGGCCAGAATGGGCACCCTCTGTAGATGGAGGTTCTAGGGAGGCAGAGGGTGCTGAAAGAATAGGTTTCTGGGAATTCATGGAGAAGGCCAGAGAATGGCAGTGGGGTGAGAAATGAAGAGCTACTACTCTTCTATATAATCACTTAATAATTATTGTTTTATTTTGTTATGACTATATTTATAAAACTTATCTTTAGAATATTTCACTCTGTTAACCCTCCTCTCATGCACTCATTTCTCAACCTCTTGTGCTCTAGTTGTCATCTCTCATACTGTACTAAATGTTCTCTCACAGAGGTCACCAATGTCTTAATAACCAGATCTGATGTTCTACTAAATTCTGTTTAACTCAGTAGACCACAGACTGTGTAGTTCAGTGGAAAGGAGACAGAATTTAGAATCAGGAGACCTAGAGTTGAATCCTGGCCCTTTATCACTTTCTACCTCTGTGTGTCACCTTAGGCATTTCACTTCTCCCTGGGCTTCACTTTCCTCATCTTTAATATTGGATTTACAGTTGAATTAGATGGCCTTCGGGGTCCCTTTCAACTCTAAATCTGTTAGTTTGGTAACTTTTCCTTTCTTTGATACCTTCTGCTCCCTTGGATTCCTTTACAACTGTATTGCCTGATTCTCCTCCTCCCTTAGGAATAAATCTTTTTCTCTATCATTTGCTGTCTCCAAAGGCAGTACTATTTGTATTAGTCAACCATGTAGCATTGATTATGTGGCAGGACACACACATATACGAAATTGGGAGTAGTTTGACAAAGAATACACTAATGATTAACATATTAACACTAAGATTGACCTCCAAGAGGTGGAGATGAGGAAGGACTGAAGCAACCATTATTTAGGACAGTGGGGCCCCAGGCAGTAGTTCCTGGGGTAGAGAAAAGTTAAGGTCCTAGGAGCCTAATTTCTGATTCTGGTGGCAAGGCATGTGGGGAGAACATGGTGAGAGAATGAAGTGAATCATAGGATCATATAGAGCTTAAAGAAACCTCACACACCATTTTAGAGATGAGTAAATTGAGGTTCAGTTGCCAAAGGTCACGTAGGTAGCAAAACCTCAGGTACTCTGTCTCCAGAATCATGGCTTTTCATATAAGTGTACTGATTTAATACTCATTAGGGTTTTGGGGTTTTTTTGCTCCAATTCGTAAACAAATTATTTTTGTGAAATTGTACAAAGTTTTATGGAACTATACAAATCCCAAAATATGATGTTTCTTTAATTTTTAAAAAAGTTTCACAGCTCGGATTACAGAATTAATGCAAGTACTGAAGGACTTGAATAATGGCAAATATGAGCGCACAATGGTGTCTCAACAAGAGAAAGGTAAATAAAAATTAATTCATTTATATAATTTCATGGTCTCAAAGATCCATCATTAACCTTTGATACCTTCTTGTCATTTAAGGTGCTGAAGGAGCTCACCTCATTCCCTTGATTCCTGGTGGAGGAGAAATCATCAATTTAGATAATGTTATCAAGTATGTACAAAATATTAAACATTACAGAGCTTTAATCAGCACTCTTGCATCATTAACTTTATAATGGCCTCCTTTCTTATGTGCATTAATGCGTTTAATACAAAGTTTTCCTTTGTGTGTGAATTTTCTTTGTAGATTTGATCATGTTCCTTTAGCAACACCAAATGGAGACATCTTAATTCGTGATCTTAACTTTGAAGTAAGTTTTTATATTATTATATATAAAACAAAACCACTTTAAAAATATGAACTAGAAAATTAATATGAAAATTTTTTATTTGGTTCCATCTCTGATGCCTGATGAGGTCCTGGGCAAGTCTTTGAGTTTATTGAAATATCATAGTTTTAAGATACTATTTTATTAAGTTTCTATCAGGCAACTAGTTCTAAACTTTTTATTTTAAATATCTTTCTTTGTTATAACTCTAAAGCAGACCTGTACAACTTGGAAGTAGGTAGGGGCCAAAATTAAAATAGAATAAACTTCTTTGGGCCACAGATTGGTTTTTAGCAGCTCATTTTCCAAATAAAGGTTTAATGATTAAGCTATTTGGAAATAAACCATATTTTTAAAAAGGGAAATTTCAGTTAATAGCAATTCTACTCATTGTTTAAAATTCTTATCATGGAGTTGCTCCTCTCAGACTAGAGATAGACTGACAGTGGTTGGTTGCCACAGGTCACGTGACAAATGAGAGAATGCACAGTGGCAACCTACCCGCCAAGTTACATGATGGGCACAGTAGTGACTAGTGGAAGGTGGGGTTAAGTAGGGCAGGGATAAAGCACTGATTACATCTTTACTTTCTTTTATATCCTCTACATTTTTCATGGGTTGCCCAAAATTCTTTGGCCTATAGGCCAAATGTTGTGCAAGCCTACTCTAAAGATTGAGATGGTGGCACAGCTGCACTATAAATAATTTATCACAGAAGTCATGATATCCCATGCCAACTTCATTTTAATAGTGGATTTTGTTTTCTATCAGCTAAATGGGAAGAATACAAATTCTTTGTTGTTTCTAAATTTATTGTGTTTATTTGCAGGATTATAATAGGCTAGTAGGACAGGCTATTTTAAGGGTTATTTTTTGCATTATTTATGTGAGCATTTATATGTTTAGTTATGGAGACAGTCTGTATCATTATTACATAGATTTTGTAGAAACATTAAATATAGTTTGAAATCTTGTACCAAAGGTGTACATTGTTTATGTAAAAGAACGTTCTTTTTGAAGTCAGAGAACCTGGGCTCAAGTTCCAACTCTACTTCCATGTAGAGTATCTAGATGGCCTTAGATAATAAGCCACTTTCTTTCTCTGAGCTACTTTACTTTCCTAATCTCTAAAATGCAGTAGATGTCCTATAAACCCTCTTCCAGTTCTAATTTTGTTGTTTCAGTTGGGGAAATATTGAAGATTGTTATCTGACCCTGATTGTGAGTCGTATTTTTCCTCAGGAAATCCAAGGAGAAAGTAGAGTACTTTTCTTGCTTGCTAAGGGCTGCTCAAAGAGACAGCTAAAAGTTCAGGCACTTGGGAAGGGATCTAAATAGAGAAGTCTAGCCACAGGAGCATAGCTCATGGAAGCCTTCAGCATGGGACCCACAGCAAGCTAGAGAATCCTAAAGTTTGCTGAGGAGAAGGATGATGGGAGCCTGGACTAGAATCTATTATCTAGAATTGGACAGAGAAAAGAGGAGAGAAGCGATGTAGTGGAATCAGATTTCACAAGGTTGTTTTGAGGAGCGGATGAAAGAATGTATGTAAAATTCTTTGTAAACCTTAAAGTTCGTATATGGGTGGTATCTGTTGTTATTAAGGGAGATCACTAGCATTGAGCACATACTCTTCAATACCCTCTTCTTTGTAAAGAGGAGAACAGGAGGTAAAGAAAGGGAAAAGTATGTGAGGTTAAGGTGAAAGAAAATCTGTAATTAGCCATCATAATTGAATATGAGTGGGATAAACTTATCCTCTTCACTCAGTAGTTGCTTAAAATTCAACAGTAAACATTATTGAATGATGGCAATGTGGCATGTATTGACATCCCCCTAATTTGTATTTTAGGTTCGATCTGGAGCAAATGTTTTGATTTGTGGTCCAAATGGATGTGGAAAAAGTTCACTTTTTCGTGTTCTTGGTGAAGTAAGTTCAATTTAAGTTCAAAATGTATCATTTTACCTTGTATTGCCAAACTACTAAAAAAGTTTGAAATCTTTTTTCTCCTTCCTTTTTTAGCTGTGGCCTCTCTTTGGTGGACGTCTCACTAAACCTGAAAGAGGAAAGTTGTTTTATGTTCCCCAGGTAAGATCCTGTTAGAGTTATTTCGTAATCTATTGTTTGAAGATTTTTTGAAAATAACTGTCTCATTTCTGTCTCATTTTTTTTGTCATAAATCAGAGGCCTTATATGACACTTGGAACACTTCGAGACCAGGTGATTTATCCAGATGGGAAAGAGGACCAGAAAAAGAAGGGGATATCTGATCAGGTAAGAGTGTGTTTATATCCTAGTCCTACTTAAAACATTATGCTGTGGATTCTTTGTCTCATTTGGTGAAACTTGAGTATCCCTGAAGTTAGAGTACTCAGTAAGGCAAAAATTTGAGTACATGAAAGTTTCTGCTTTATTCTTTTCATTTTTGGCATCAAGTAGTTCATTCCAGTTTGTCATTTCTGTCTTTCAAAAAGCTTCTTATCTAAAAAAGTGACTATTTCATGCCTTAATATTTCCACCTTAACTCTGAAGTTGGTTATCTAAAAATGTTATTGCCCCTTGTTTTCTTATTACCTTTATTCGTCATTTAACTCTACATAGTAGTATTATATTCTTCCGTAAGCTGCTTAACATATTTTTGTTGTGATAAGTAAGTATTAGATAAATTGAAAGTACTTTAAAAAAAAAAACCCAACTTACGAATATCTTTGGCAATAGAAGAGTGCTTCTATTCTGTTCTCTAAAAGGTGAAAGATGAAGTAGGCCTTTGGATAACAAATTTAATCTATAATAATTTTATTCAAAGGTGCTGAAGGAACACTTAGATAATGTCCAATTGGGTCACATCTTGGAACGGGAAGGAGGCTGGGACAGTGTTCAGGACTGGATGGATGTACTCAGTGGTGGAGAAAAACAAAGAATGGCGGTATGTCCATCTTCTAGAAAATATTGAATGAATACTTAGCTGTTCACAGAAAGTCATTGTTGTATTGACAACTATTTTTCTGATCAAGAATGTAAGTTTTGTTTTAATAATTTTTTAGAAAATTGTTATATTAAACAAAAATTGTTCAATATATGTAAGTGTATAAGGTGTTTGATGCCTGTTGATGAATAGTGTATACTTCACATGTTTGAAATGATAATTCCAAAACATAATCAGACAAAAAGAGAAACAGTAGCCCTTGAGGCTGGCTCCTTGTAGGATCACTTTCTAAAAATGTTACCCAGAGGTGTTTGGGTATAGGCTAGGTATATACAATTATGGTGATATAACAGCCAGAATAAAAATCACCTCTTTTTTCTGATTCTGTACTCTCCTTGGATTTGATGATTTGTTTTCTGACCCTTTTCCTATTCTTTTAAACTACATTTTTTTTTCCTGAGTCCTATTTTTTCTGGATCTAATATAGTACTCTATAATGACATAAAAATTTTCAGAGCCTAGCAGTATTATGTCTTAATGGACAAAGGATGGGCTTTGCAGTAAGGAAGACTTGAGTTCAAATCCTCTCATTGACACAACTTAGCTTCTCCATGCCCCAGGGAATTCTCTAATCAAAGATAAAGGTACAGATCTTTATATTTGGAAGGAGTTTCCACACACCAATGAAATCAGAGATCTGAAACAAAGCCTAACCCTCCCCCTAGCCCAACACAGAAGTATTTGAATTTTTTATGCATATAATCAAAACTAAAAGAATCTGATACAATTGGTGCAGAATTTGTTTTTTTTTAATATATAAAGTCCCAATATATACTGATGGTAAGTCACTTAAGCTTGACTTTTACCAAATGTGACTACATTATGATTAATAGTTTGACGAATCTGTTAAGATGAAGACAGATTTCACATTAGTATCAGACTCCATTTATATACCAGAATTTGATCAACTTCAAAGCAGTTTTCATTAGAATTAACTAGTTTAGAGTAGAGAGAGCAATAGTTGGAAGGATATAGAAAGAAAACAGTAAATTACTCAGCATGCATTTCTGAAGTTACTACTCTGTGCCGAGCAAGATCAGGAAGTGCATCATGGAAGAGGCTCTAAGAGCCTGCATTGTGTGTGTTTGTGAGGAACAGAGCTGCTGGTGGATTGATAGTACCAAAAAGAGTAAGGTAGAGGCAGGTTGGGGCTCTAAATGGCAAACAGAAGGAGAAGGGAGAAGAGAATAAATATTTCTAAAACGTCTTCTGTGCTAAGCACTTTATAAATATTCTCTTTTGATCTTTATAGCAAGTCTGTAAGTTGTAGGGGCTGTTATTATACCCATTTTACAGATGAGGAAACTGAGGTAGACTGCTCAAGTGACTTGTCCAGATTCACAAAGCTATAAGTATCTGAGGGCAGATTTAAACTTAGGTGTTCCTAATTCCTGGCCCAGGTCTCTATCCACTGTGCCACCTACCTGCTTCAGAACAGTAAATGTTATTTATATTGCATTTTACAAACATCTTAGGTTACCATCTCACAGCCCTGGGAGGTAGATAAAATTGTCCCCATTTTACAGATGAAGAAACCTGACCCAGGTTCACATAGTATCTGAAGGCACATTTGAGTCCAGGTATTCCTGACTCCAAGTGCAACAACTATCCACCGTGTCAAATCCTAGAGGTGTTAAGGTCCTATTGGAGCTTATTGAGGTGAATTAAATGTTCAGCCTGTGCTTTAGGACTATGTCTTTTTCAGTTTTCTGGACTATAGATTTGAGAGGAAAGAGACTTTGAAGCAGAGGACCCAGTTAGAAAGCTATTCAATAATCCAAGCAAGACCTGATGAGGGCCTGAATGAGGGGAGTGGCTTGTGTGAGCAGAGAGAAGGGAATGGATCAGAGATAGGTTATGGAGGTAAAATTTGACAAGTGAATAGGTATATGAGATGAAGGAGAGTAGGGAGTCAAAGATAACTGAGGTTGTAAAATCTGGGTAATTGGAAAAAAGGATACTATCCTCTTTTTTATCACCATCATCCATCTATTATTTACCATGCCTACCTGCAACTCTGTTCTCCTTTTCTGTATATCCCAGTTTCCTGATCTTATGTGCTGAGTTCCTTTGCCCTTTCCCCAAAAGAAAATAATCTTTTCAAGTCATAATCTGAACCTGTGTGCCTATCTAATAAAACATGAGCAAATTGTTCTTGATTTCTGATTAACAGGATAGATCATATAGATGAGAAAACAGGCAAGTATCAGCAACTAAAAATGGTAACTTGTTTGAGGGATATCTGATATCTTTAGAATTATTAGATTTAGCAAAAAGAAGTCTGAAAATTTTGTTTTAAAGGTGACTTCATGAGGGGGGGAGGAGCCAAGATGGTGTAGTAGAAAGACACACATATGCTAGCTCCAAACCCACAGCCCATAAAATATCTGTAAAGAAGAACTCCCAACAAATTCTGGAGCAGCAGAAGCCACAGAACAATGGAGTGGAGGAGATTTCTGTTCCAGAGAGCCCTGAAAACCTGGCTCGAAAGGTCCGTCACCCACTGGACCCAGAGCAGAGCCCAGCCCTGCCTCGGCCGTGTGACACCGAGAGGAGCAGATCCCAGCAGGCTTCAGGGACAGAATCTCCAGCAGCCTCGCAGGTCCCTCCACCCACAGGTGACAAGGGTTGGTGAGGGTCTCTTTGGCTGGTCGAGAGGGTGGGTGTCCCCATAACTCATTCCCCCTCGGGAGGCAGCAGCGGGGGCAGCAATGGACAGGGGCTCCCAGAGTAGGCAGGAGCTCAGATCCATTGTTGAAGGTCTCAGCATAAACCCCCTGAGGGAACTGAGCCCTGTGTGGTGGCCCTGCCCCCACCTGAGCACCTGAACTTAATCTCACACTGAATAGCAGCCTTGCCCCTGCAGAAAGCCCTGAGGCTGGGAAGCAGCATTTGAATCTCAGACCCCAATTGCTGGCTGGGCAGATCTGGAGGCATGGTGGGTGTGGAAAGAAAACTCAGAAGTCAAGTCACTGGCTGGGAAAATGCCCAGAAAAGGGAAAAAAAATAAGACTATAGAAGGTTACTCTCTTGGTGAACAGATAATTCCTCCCTTCATTTCTGATGAGGAAGAACAATGCTTACCATCAGGGAAAGACACAGAAGTCAAGGCTTCTGTATCCCACACATCCAAAATAAATATACCATGGGCTCAGGCCATGGAAGAGCTCAAAAAGGATTTTGAAAGTCAAGCAAGAGAAGTGGAGGAAAAACTGGGAAGAGAAATGAGAGAGATGAAAGAAAAGCATGAAAAGCAGATCAACACCTTGCTAAAGGAGACCCCAAAAAAATGCTGAAGAAAATAACACCTTGAAAAATAGGCTAACTTAATTGGCAAAAGAGGTTCAAAAAGCCAATGAGGAGAAGAATGCTTTCAAAAGCAGAATTAATCAAATGGAAAAGGAGGTTCAAAAGCTCACTGAAGAAAATAGTTCTTTCAAAATTAGAATGGAACAGATGGAGGCTAATGCCTTTATGAGAAACCAAGAAATCACAAAACAAAACCAAAAGAATGAAAAAATGAAAGATAATGTGAAATATCTCATTGGAAAAACAAATGACCTGGAAAATAGATCCAGGAGAGACAATTTAAAAATTATGGGACTACCTGAAAGCCATGATCAAAAAAAGAGCCTAGACATCATCTTTCATGAAATTATCAAGGAAAACTGCCCTGAGATTCTAGAACCAGAGGGCAAAATAAGTATTCAAGGAATCCACTGATCACCTCCTGAAAGAGATCCAAAAAGAGAAACTCCTAGGAACATTGTGGCCAAATTCCAGAGTTCCCTGCTCAAGGAGAAAATATTGCAAGCAGCTAGAAAGAAACAATTCAAGTATTATGGAAATACAATCAGGATAACACAAGATCTAGCAGCTTCTACATTAAGGGATCAAAGGGCATGGAATAGGATATTCCAGAAGTCAAAGGAACTAGGACTAAAACCAAGAATCACCTACCCAGCAAAACTGAGTATAGTACTTCAGGGGAAAAAATGGTCTTTCAATGAAATAGAGGACTTTCAAGCATTCTTGATGAAAAGACCAGAGCTGAAAAGAAAATTTGACTTTCAAACACAAGAATGAAGAGAAGCATGAAAAGGTAAACAGCTAAGAGAAGTCATAAGGGACTTACTAAAGTTGAACTGTTTACATTCCTGCATGGAAAGACAATATTTGTAACTCTTGAAACTTTTCAGTATCTGGGTAGTGGATGGGATTACACACACGCACACACACACACACACACACACACAGAGCACAGAGTGAATTGAATAGGATGGGATCATATCTTAAAAAAATGAAATTAAGTGGTGAGAGAGAAATATATTGGGAGGAGAAAGGGAGAAATGGAATGGGGCAAATTATCTCTCATAAAAGAGGCAACGAAAAGACTTTAGTGGAGGGAAAAAGAGGGGAGGTGAGAGAAAAACATGAAGTTTACTCTCATCACATTCCACTAAAGGAAGGAATAAAATGCACACTCATTTTGGTATGAAAACCTATCTTACAATACAGGAAGTGGGGGAGAAAGGGATAAGTAGGGTGGGGGGGATGATGGGAGGAGGGAGCAATTTGAAGTCAACACTCTTGGGGAGGGACAGGATCAAAAGAGAGAATAGAAGCAATAGGGGACAGGATAGGATGGAGGGAAATATAGTTAGTCTTACAAAACACGACTATTATGGAAGTCATTTGCAAAACTACACAGATATGGCCTATATTGAATTGCTTGCCTTCCAAAGGGAATGGATGGGGAGGGAGGGATGAAGAGAAGTTGGAACTCAAAGTTTTAGGAACAGCTGTCGAGTTCTGTTCTTGCTCCTAGGAAATAAGAAATACAGGTAAAGGGGTATAGAAAGTTATCTGGCCTTACAGGACAGAAGAGAAGATGGGGACAAGGGAAGGGAGGGATGATAGAAGAGAGGGCATATTGGTGATAGGGGCAATTAGAATGCTTGGTGTTTTGGGGTGGGGAGAGGGGACAAATGGGGAGAAAATTTGTAACCCAAAATTTTGTGAAAATGAATGTTAAAAGTTAAATAAATTAATTTAAAAAAAATAAAGGTGACTTCATGTATATAAAAGCAAATTAAAATTGGTGTGAATGATGGTGCAAAGCTAGATGGTGCAATGGATAGAATGCCAAGCCTGGAGTTAGTTCAGACCTGGCCTCAGACACTTATTATATGTGTAACTCTGGGCAAGTCACTTAACCCTGTTTACCTCAGTTTCGTCATCTGTAAAATGGAGCTGGAGAAGAAAATGGCAAACCACCCCATTAGCTTTGCCAAGAAATCCCCAAATGGGGTTATGAAGAGTCAGACACAACTGAAAAATGACTGAATAACAACATGAATAATTGTAAAGAAAATGAAATGCAGAAAATCTAGGATGTGAAAGTTATGATTTAAATAGAAACCAAGAGCTCGTGTGGTAACATAAGGTAAATTGAGAATATATTTTATATTTGGGCGGAGGTGTATAGTATTTTTTTCCTTTAGAATCTTCTTTAGAGGTCAATTTGAGAATAGGAAGACCCAGTCTTGCAGAACAACCAATAAAAGCTGTCTCTGTGGCATCTTTTGAAATGTCTAAAATGTAGCTAGCTATGTCACATGAACAACAAGATAGAGCTAGACGTTTTCCTTCACTACCCACTAACTCTCAAAAACTTCAAAAGAAGAATTGTGTTCCAAAGTTAAAACAATTACAACTGAATCCACAAGTCAAGAAAGAAATTGGGGTATCACACAAGTAACAACCTAATCGTGTAGATCCCTAATCTCTATCATTCATTCAGCACCCTTCTTTCCTTTTCCCACTGGCCTCCTTCTCTTAGAGAGCAGAAACCAACTCATACACTTCTGTTTTGGGACCTACTCAGGTATTTTTCTCCTGCAGCAGTATCTTCTGGCCCACTACCCTCATTTCCTGCCCTTCACCTGGCGTTGTTGCAAAAAGCAACAGACCTCAACTCTGCCCAGCCAAGTTTGGAGAGAGGAAAGGACTAAGAAGGGAATACAGACCATGATTTTCTTGGAGTGGCACCTAGGTTAAGAAACCCAGTGGTGGCAGAAACACTTCCACAATACCTAGTCCACCCTCCTCCAAGCCTGAAAAAGAGTGGAATATATTCAGCTAGAAAACTAAAGAATAGAAGGAACTGGAACAGTGGCCCATTGTATGGGGTTGCAGTGACCCTGGTGGAGAGGAGACTGCCTCCCAACTAGAGCCAGGTATTTCCTCCCAGAAGTTGCTTTAGAGCAGGAACCAACGCCATTGGAAAGGGAACTCTGGACAGTAGGAAGGGGCTGAGATATCTTTAAGGTTTGTCCCCAAAGGTAAACTCACCTTCAAAGTGGAAAGAGTCAGAAAGTATTCAGCAGGGCAATATAAAGGAGGAAAACACAGTAAAAAAAAAAAAAAGTCCACCAGTGATCTTAAAAAAGTATGTGAAACTACAAAAGGAAAGCATATTCAGGTGTTCAGTAGACACATCAAAACCTTTAGAGCAGAAGTTAAGATAAAACAAATGGAAGAACTAATCGTTAGAATAGAAAACCTTGAATCCATAGTAGAGTCTCTTCAAAGAAACAAAAGACAGCAACAGATTGGAAATACAAATCCAGAAATATACCATAGTGAAGGAAATGTCCACTGGACCACTGGTAATGCCAAGTTGAAGCTTGAGGGAGATAGTAGTTTCAGTCAGTCATCAAGTTTTTATTAAGTGCATACTTTATGGCAGGTTGTGTGTTAGAAATCAGACCCTGCTCTCAAGGAGGTCACAATTCAGTGGGAGACACAGCATAGAAACAACTCTGTACAGACAGATATATCCAGGGTAAATTGGAGATACTAAAAAGAGGCGAATTATTAACATTAAGGGGAATTGAGAAAGGCTTCTTGAAAAGAATGGGATTCTAGGTAGAGCTTGAAGGAAGTCAGGATGGAGATGAAGGATGAGCATTCTAAGCATAGAGGACAGCCAGTGAAAATGCGCAGATTTAGTAAACAGTGTCTTGTGTGAAAAATGGCAAGAAGGCCAGTGTTACTGGGCATTATCTCCAGAAAGATGATAGTAAGATGCTTTGTAAACCTTAAAGCATTTTAAGGTAAAGCACATTAAGGTAAATATGGGCTGTTATAACAAAGTTTTTCTTTATATTGAGCCAACATATATCTACCTATAACTTCTACTCATTGTCCCCAGTTCTGTTTGTGCTCAGCAGCAGTGGGCATCCCTCTTCTCCATGAGAAGTGTTTAATAGAAAGCCTGCAGTTACTCTTTCCGTTTACCACCTCAGTCCTGAAACCTTCACAGATGTTATAGATAGAAGAGAACTTGGAGACTATCTAATCCAACCCATACCAGAAACAAAGTGTTGGGTCAACAAACCATGGTCAACAGTCATCAAACTTCTTTGGGAAAGCTCTGATTTTTAGCAAGTTTTTCCTTATATCAAAGCTAAAAATATCTCTTTGCAGACTTCCTTCCACACATTGAAGTAGTAGTGGCTACATAGCATTGTGAAGTTTGTAAAATGTTTTACATATATGATCTCATTTAAATTTCATAACAGAACTATGAAATATATGTACTTAAGATATTGTTATCCCCATTTTACAGATGAGGAAACTAAGGATTAAAGTCTTTAAAACATGTTCAAAGCAGATTAAACATATCCACTGTAGTAGTGTAATCATTATTCATGTATCAGACTATCTTCATGATAAATGCAAAGGTAAAAACTTTCACTGATGTCATCATAAATTTTACATCATTTAAGCCCCAATTGAGACTTTAATGTAGTTTTATAAGCACTCTGTATATAAATATTTGAAAAAAATGTGCATTTGTCCCTTTACATAGGGCTCCTCAGTTGCTCAGGGTAAGTAATAAAATGCTACTTTTTAAAAATATTCACATTTGATTCCTCAGCTTCTTGTCTTAATTCCTGGAAACAACAGTTTTTGTATAGCTTACAAGTGTGTATTACTATTGTTTCTTTTAAAGAGTAATTACATTTGAATAACTTAGACTAAGTGTACTTTGTACTGTTGTATTTTAGATGACTATTTTGACTTTATTCTTATAATATTCTTGTTTCCTTTTTCAGATGGCAAGATTATTTTACCATAAACCACAGTTTGCCATTTTAGATGAATGTACTAGCGCTGTTAGTGTTGATGTAGAAGACTACATTTACAGTCATTGCCGGAAGGTAAGGGTCAGAGTGTTTTATTTTTAATTTTGCGTCCCAAATTCTCTCCCTCCCTCTTGCCTCTCTTATCCCTTGAGAAGGCAAGAAATATATTAATTTTACACATAAAATCATGCAAAACATTTCCATATTGACCATGTTGCAAAAAAAAGAAGTAAACACAAAGAAAGTGAAAAGGTAATACATCCATGTGCATTCAGTGTTCATTCTCTGGAGGTAGATAGAATTTTTCATTATGGATCCTTTGGAAATGTCTTGGATCATTGTCTTGAACAGAGTAGCAAAGTCTTTCATAGTTGAATATTGTTATGATATTGTTATGTATACAATGTTCTGATTTGCGTCGGTTCATATAAGACATCCCAGGTTTTTCTAAAACCATCCTGCTCTTCATTCCTTACAGCACAGTAGTATTCTGTCACATTCATATACCATAACTTGTTTAACCATTCCCCAATTGATAGACATTCCTTTAGTTTCCAATTCGTTGCCACCACAAAAAGAACTTTGATATAAATACTTTTGTTCAAATACTTCCTTTTTTGTTTTCTTTGATCTCTTTGGGATACAGACCTAGTTAGTGGTGTTACTGGGTAAAAGATTATGCACAGTTTTAAAGCCCTTTGGTTATAGTTCCAAATGATTCTCCAGAACGGTTGGATAAGTTCATAGCTCTACCAATAGTGCATTAGAGTTCATATTGTTCCATATCGCATCCAGCATTTGTCGTTGTCTTTTACTATCATGTTAGCTAATCTGATAGATGTGGGGTGATATCTCAGAGTTTTAATTTGCATTTTTCTGATCAGTAGTAATTTAGAGCATTTTTTTCATGTGATAATTGAAAGCTTTGATTTCTTCTTCTGAAAACTGCCTGTTTATATCCTTTGACCATTTATCAACTGGTAAATGGCCCTTATTTTGGCTCAGTTCCCTCTATGTTTGAGAAGAGAGGACTTTATCAGAGAAATTTGCTATGAAACTTTTTCCCTCGTAGCTTGCTTTTCTTCTAATTTTGGCTTCAATAGTATGTTTGTGCAAATGCTTAATTTCATGTAATCAAAATTATCCATTTTACTTCCTGTGATCCTCTGTATCTCTTGTTTGGTCATAAACTCTTCCCTTATGCGTAGATCTGGTAGATAAAATTTTCCATGCTCCCCTAACATACTTGTGATATTACTTTTCATGTCTAAATCATTTATCCATTTTGTCCTTATCTTGGTATACATTGTGTGTTGTTGGTCTATGTCTAGTTTCTGTCAAACTGCCTTCTAATTTTCCCAGCAATTTTTGTCAAATAGTGACTTCTTGCCTGAAAAACTTGGGTTTGTCACACACTAGATTATCTATGGTCATTTACTTCTGTGTACATAATCTATTCCAGTGATCCTCCTCCCTATTTCTCAGTCAGTACAAGTTTGTTTTCATGATTACTACTTTGTAATACATTTTTTGAAATCTGGTACTGCTAGGGTCTCCTCCCATCACATTTTTTTTTATCACTTCCCTTGATATTCTTGACCTCGTGTTCTTCCAGATAAATTGTGTGATTATTTTTTCTGGCTTTATATAGCAGTAATAGTTTTCACACTCATTTGTATATTATTACACTGAACTGAGAAATCTAATCAGATATATCTTCAAACCTAATGATAAGGCTTGATCAGCAACAGAAATCTTCTTTAATGAAATAATAGCTTTCAAAATATCTAAGCAAAATAACTGTATTTGACATTTACTTTTCAGTGAAAATAATTTACTGACTCTTCTGAAATGTGATTGAAAAGACTTAGTGCACTTTAGTACGTTAAAACCTGACATTTTAGCACTTCTTATTTGACTTTAGATTTTATCTGTGCCACTTGAAGTTTTAGCAGCAGTCAGAGAAGTATAGTGGGCTGAGAAGAGCATGGGATTGTCTGTACATCTGAAGGCTTAGGTTCAAGCCCTGATTCTAGCCCTTAGTGTCTCTGTGACTTGGAATACAACACTTAATTCCCTCGTACTGTTTTCTCATTTGTTAAATGGGAGTAATAATATTGGAATCACTTAATCACAAGATTCTTCTGAGGAAAGAATTTTATAAATTATAAAGAGCTCCATCATTATGAACAGTGGTAGTTATTGCTATGGCTGTGTTGTGATTACAACCGTGGAGCTGGAAAGATCTAGAAATTGTCTAATCCAACTTCATTTTATAGGCAAAAATCTAAGGCCCAGAGAAATTATCTGACTTAATCTCCATATCGCACATCTAGTAGCAGAACTGTCATTAGAATTCAGGGCTTAACGTACAAAATTCAGACCCCTGTGCTGATGCTAGTTTATTAATGAAGTTGTATCATTTATAAATACATAAATTGTTTTTCTTGATTTTAGGTTGGTATCACCCTTTTTACTGTGTCTCATAGAAAATCCCTTTGGAAACATCATGAGGTTCGTATTTTTTTGTTTTTAGTTCACTTTGAATTTTTATTTTATTGTATTTTGAGTTACTTCACCTTTCTCATTCTTTTAAAATATTCTACAAAATTTTTAGAAAATGATCATTTTATTAATATTTATTAAAGACTGTGAATTTTATTTGTGATCTTATGCTACCCCCAAAAATATGTACAATCCCAAATTACTTTCTTGTGGGAACTTAAGAATTCATACTATGTGTAAGTCACTGTGCAAGGAGGTCAGATTGTTGGAGGCATAGAACTCCACAGTGCACAAGGGGAAAGTTCATTTTGTGGAGCTATAAGTGGATTTTAAGGCATTTCTAATTTAATAGTGGTTATAACCCCTACAGGAATGTGGCTCAATATAGCCCTTCTTATTATCTATCTTTGAGAAAAGGGATTGATGATTAAATAGGAATTTGGGAAATGTTTTGTTTTCGTATTTATGAAAAGATGTTGATTGTTGTCTCCTGCTTTTCTTCATTGTACTATAAAAAGTTCCTGAGTAGATTTATTAAAGTGTGCGCTTTACTGTATAAAGTTCTGTAGTATTATAGTGGGGTCAGCATGTCATGTTCCCTTTGTGTCTGTGCTACAATGAAGTCGTTGGTATGTTAGACTGTAGCAGCTAGAGCATCAGTGGTCCCTTGCCAGAAATGTACCTGAAACTCTACAAAGTAAATTAATTTGAATTCACTTACATTTTAAGATTAATTTATGTTACAGTTACTTTTAGCATAACAGGGAGCTATGGCAAAATGAAACAAGTCTTCAGCACCTGGTATGAGCAAGGTCTATTGCATTAACTATGAAAGACAAAAAGAACTTATTATTTACCTAGGGAGATCAGATGCATAGGTGTGAAAAGTTAATTAAAAATTACTTCAGAAATATTAGAAATCATTGCTGAATGTTCCTAGTTTAGAACCTTAAAGAGAAAAAACCGCAGAGTGTTCTTATTGAAGTTATTGGCATTGGAATGCAGGTAATTTTGCCTAATTAAACCAAAGATTAGCTTTCAAAAATAGTTTCTAATACATATATGGAATTTTGTAAAACCTATTTTTTTTGAACAGAGATACCTGTTCAAATCAAAGTTTCTGTAAAATGTATCTAAACCTTTGTGTATATCTATAGCTTATAAATATTCTGAGCAATTAAAATTTTTTTTTAAATTTTTCTTGGTTTAGTAAAAGCATAGGTAAGTCACAGATAGGACTGGCATGAGTTTCACACCCTGACCCTCAATAAATAGTGAAATAACTGAAAGGCAAGGCAGGAGAGCATCCAGTAGTCTGAAAAAAAATTCCAACCAAAACATGGGCTTGTGAAAAATAAAAAAAAAATAGATAGGACTGTTACTCTAACAAGTTCTGTTAATTACCAGTCATTTTTATTTCCACCTTGAAGAATTTCTTACATTCCTTCAAGAAACACTGTTAACCTGCCTAAGAGAAGTGCATTCCTCCAGCCCTTTTAGTTTCTCATCTAGTAATCTATCATTTTGTATTTTCATAGGTGTTGTAAAGTATTACCAGAAATAAAATCACAACAGATATCTCCTTGCCCTCCGTACTTCTTTTACTGGCTTTGTAGCCCCTCTTTTGGCCAAACATTCAAGATAGAAGTGTGCTCTCTGCCTTCTTTGTGGTACCTTTCCACTGTTGTTGAGAACCATCCCTTTGCTTTCTTGGAGGTTCATCTTATACGGTGAGGTTTTAATAAGCAGACAAAATCTTTTTTTAACTATCTTCAGGATAAAGCAGCAGTTGAGTTCACTTTAAAAAGTTTTTATGTCTTTCCAGCACATTCTGTCTTTCTCAGTGTAGACTTGACTTGCAGAATCATCTGCACTAGAAAATAGGCAAAAATTTTAATGTAATAAGTAAAAGCTTGCTGATACAAGGGAGCCTTATCCTCATTAATACATTTTCCTTCTTTCCTACAGTATTACCTGCATATGGATGGGAGAGGCAATTATGAGTTCAAGCAGATAACTGAAGACACTATTGAGTTTGGCTCTTAAAATTTGAAGAATTATAGCTGCTTCCTTGAAAGAAGTTCAGAGTACCCATGGAAATACAAAGTACAGTGTAAAATAAAGTTGTTAAGCTTGTTTAAAAACAGTTAACTATAGGTATAGAATAATCCAAAACAAGCAGTTAAAAACATTAATATTATGTAGGATATTGCTAATTGTGTATATGTTGGTTTAATTATTAATATGTACTAAGAATGTCCTTATTCTTGTGGTTAAAAACCTGCCTGAATTAAATTGGGCTTAAATCAGTGTAACCTGATTCATCCTGGGATGTAAACCATTTGAAGTCAGCTAATTTGACTTTTGTGGACCTTCTTTTTCCTTCAGTGAAGAGCCCTGTTTAAAATTGGGGTTATCACCTGTCCTGTTCTAACAAGACAGTCCTGGGTTTTCTTTGCCTATCCCAAGGTACTGGGGAACACACAAAAAAAAATCATAGTGTATTATAAAAATCTTTCACATCATCACATAATAGCAGTTAGTTGCACAGTGACAGATTTCTTTAGCTGCCACATTTACACTCATTCCTCATGTCTCAGAGTGCTTTTGACTCCATGAAAGCCTCTCTGACCTCTCCTTTTCTAAATAACAAATGTGCCCCCTCCCTTTACATGTTGGGATGGTTTGGAGTTCTTTTTGGAGTTGTAGTGACAACATCCACTTTGTTTGCTTACAAGGGTGGTTATTACCTGCCTTACCTTCTCAGTGTTTGGAAAAGTCTTTAGAAATCAAGCTCCACTGTTCAAAAGATTTTTTTTTTATTTTTTTTTTTAAAGAGTTGGACAAATTTGTGTATCCTAGTAGACCATTCCTTAGAAATGGTGGTTCTGTTAGCCTCTAAGGTACAGGAATGCCCTGGGTGAGAGTATTGCACCAATATGCAGTGTGGTCTCCTCTTACCATGATTTCATGTTTAAAAAAAGTAAAATGGTCTCTTTATCAAAATAATGTACACATGGGAGAAATTAGTTGCATCCTAGAATTCCTGTGTGAATTCTGAATTCCCTTTTTATTATATTTGGATCATTATGTTTAATTACTCTGTCCTGATGTAGAAGTTGATTGCCCCTTAGATACATTTCTGCAAACCACCCTTAAATTACATGTATTTACTTACACAATGAGAACTTCAACTAGCATAATCGGTATAATTAGTATAATCATTTTTATCCAGACTGGGCAGAAAGGCGCTTTTTGTATTCTTGTCCCTGCATAATTCTGCAGATCACTGGCTACTAAAGTGAAACTTGATGTACTCATTCCATGAGACATAACAATGTTTTTACCACTTCTCTTAGAAAAAATTATCTACTTCTCATTTACTTTCTGTTCAAATTAAAAAAAATCAGATCTTATAAGATTACTTTTGTTTGTCCTTTTCACTTTTGATTTGTAATGTGTATTAAAAACTATGTGGTTTATACAGTACCCGGAGAATAATATAAGTGATCATATGCTCCCTAAAAGGCTTATTGAAAACTGGTGGGTTTTTGTTTACTGTATTTCAAGTACTCATCCTGTATCCCTGAATCTAAAGTCATATTTCTTAAAGATACTCTTGGTATTGAGGAATTCCTACACATGAACTTTTACTTTTACATATTCATATATCCTTGAAGTGGCCTTAGGAAATCTCTCTATTGCTGCCATTGGATTCCTGTTACCAAAGAAATAGCTGATTTCTTTTTTCCTCTCCATTGGATTCTTTATTAGCTCCTCTAGGGTACACTTAACTATACTATATGCTTTGAGAAATGCTCAAAAGTGTAAGAAAAAGTTCAGGCTCCCTGGGAATTTAGTTCATTTAGTATTTAGCATTATTTACATTCAGCATGAATTTATTCCAATTCATTTCATTTATTTAGTGTTTTTCTCTACAGTAATACTGTAGTTTTTATACTGAGCTCCTGTAGTTCTATGAACTAGCAGTAGAGATGAATGACTTTATATCATAATAGAGAAATAGTGCAGCCATTTACACAGTGAAGGTTTGTAGATTTATATACAGTAATTCTGTGACAATTGATTTTCAAAAACTTGACTTCAGGAATAAAACATGTTCATGTGTATTTCAGGGTCCTGATATAACAACATTCCAATTGTGTACTTTGTTCCTGGGGAAGATGCTGAGTTGGCCAAGCATAGAATAGGGTGTTTTGGAGGAATGACCTTTGGGACCTCTCTTCTTTCACTGATAGAGACTGTGACTTTCAGGCCCTCTTGTCCCAGTATAATAAAGTAGCTTCAGAAGGTCCTTGTGCATCTCTAAACGTTAAACTTTCCAAAATTTAACAGCAAGTTGTAAGTATAATGGAAACATTCTATAAATGCAAAGAGAAATTGGATTGCATTCTCTTCTCACAGTTGATATAACTTCTCTGGCTCATCACACAACGTTTACCTTCACACTATTATTTTTCCTTTGGCACACAGTCTGTGTACAGGAATCATGTACAATTGCATGATTTTTCTGTTCACAGCTTTAGTGAATTTGTTTTTAAATGCTACTTTCAGATGTTTCTGTCATGCCAACTGCTGATTAAAATTCTAAAGTATACAAGGACTTTTTAAAATAATGCCTTTTCCACGAAAGGTGGTTCAGTTTTAACTCAATAGAATAGCTACTCTGAGAGGAAACAGGCTATAGAAGAAATAGGCTTGGATTTAAAGTCAAAAGTACCAGGGCTCACATAATCAGCTCTGTCACTACCTGTGAGTCCTTGGGTAAACAAACCACTTAACTTTGGCCTAAATTCTCTCATCTATAAAATGAGGAATTATACATGATGTCCTCTAAGGTCTGTCATCTCTGTATCCCAGAGGAAAGTGGGCCTAGTATAAAGGCAGTTGAGATGGGGAAGTACGGGGCATGGGGAAAGTCTGATGTACTTTAGAGTCTCCTTATGGTGTGGCGAACATGGAAAGTAGATATCTATGTCGTTTTCCTTAAATTACCAGCTGGATCATGGAAAACTCTTGGACCACTAATGTTTAATGTGCTGTCAGTAAAAGGGGTTAAGCTTGTGTTTTTTGGTCCCAGAGAGTAGAGCAAGAAGCCTTCAGTGGAAATCTCAGAGAGGCAGATTTAGGCTTAAATCAATAAAACAACTCTGACGTAGGTGCTGCAGTTACTCCTAGCCCAATACTGTACTCAGTAGGTACTTCAGTGTTTGCTGGTACAAATTCATTTTAAAAGCATTTAAGTACTTAGCATGTGCCAAGCACTGTGGATACAAAAGTAGCCCAATCCTTGCCTTCAGGAAGCTTAGGGCCTAGCTTTCCCACACACCAGCAGATCTGTCAGAAAAGGGCCTTTCAAGCAGTGATAGAACGTATTGAAACAGGTTCCTCCATCTGTTCCAGAGGTGCACTGAAAGGAGGCTAAAGGCTGGTAGAGGCTGAGAGGAGGAGCCTCAGGTAAGCCAGAGTGAATGCAGGTAAATAGACTTGAAGGAGGATGCTCCAGCAGCATCTCAAGCCAGTGCAAGCTGATCAGTGGAGCCAGAAGCCGGATCTCAGCCCTGATCGGTCAGGACAGAAGGGACCAGAGCCAGTAACTGTAGTTTGCAGAGCATTAGACAAGGACCTTGATGTGTACCCAGAGCACTGGGAGCCATGGCAAGAGATAGGGAAAACTCTTCCTGGGTCCCCTAGGGGGCCTCGCAGGAGGCCTCAAGCCAATACAATCTCCCACATCCAAAGGGCCTTTAAGAGATATAACCAACTCCCAATTGGAGATTGTCTAAGGAGACAGAACTTGACCAAGCTCAACACCTGCAGATTGTTCCACCAGGATACTGAGACAGAGGCCAAGAGTTAATGAGGGAGTTGAGGTCTAGTTACAAGCCATCTGGAATGGCAGGGATAGTGGCACAGAGATGAAGGAAGATACTGGATCCAATAGAGCCTACCTACTTACCCAACCTAGAAGTGCCAGCAGATGAAGTCTGATATTGGCACCAAGTTCCAGTCTAAGAATTTGATGCTGGAAGTGAGAAACAAAAATCCCATAGGTTAAGAAATCCTAGAAATAAAGCCAGAAGAATTATTCCATCATAAGGACAGAACCTTAGTGGAAAACAAAATGACCACAAGGACCTTAAGAATAGCTAGAAGAAATGAAGCAAGACTATTTCCCTCAAGGCAGCCTTTTGTTATTGTAGTCACCTCTACCCATGCACAGCCTTTCATTCACAGGTTCTGCTTGCCACAGGAGTCTGTCTGGTTTGTAGCCCAAAAGAAAAAATGACAAAGTGGTATTGCGTTCAATGTCGTTATTTGGGGAAATCAATAACAAATGGCAGAACTGTTGCCAGTCTGCATTGGTGAGGAAGACCCTTATCTGAAGTTTTCTGTACTGATGAAAGCAGAGGGTACTTAATCAATAATCAATCAATAACCAATTATTAAGTCAGTGGCATCAGAGAGCTTATATAATCTCCCTTCATGATCACCAGCTCTTCATTGTACGGTGACTGGGGACAATCCCAGCCCAAAATGTATACCTAACACATGAAGATTGAAACCTGGACCTTTCACTCACCCCCTGCCTGGGACTTGGCAGTAAAATGGCACATGAATGCATCCTCTGGGCTGTATCAGAAACAAACCATGTACATCAATTTAGAGAATTCCATAAGAATTGTGAGGATGAAAAGCTATCTGTTCAAAGACTTTGCAAACCTTAAGGTGCTGTATAAATGTGAGCTGTTATTTTTCCAGCCTCATTTATAGAGGAGGCCCAGGGGCAGACTAGGAATTCAATCTCATTTGTGACTTCTTTTCACTATAACAGAATGAACATCACAGCCCAGAGAGAATACGGATTGCTCATTTTTCTTACCCGTTCTTACTTATCACAACCTTTTATACCTATCTGGAGGTTGGTCCTAAAATAGTTTCTGTATTCTAGGTTCTCCTTTTGAACTCAGTTGCACATCCCTCACACTTCCAAACTGAAGGTGGCGCCACATCCTTAATTATAATTTGGGATTTTTTTTTTTTTGTAAGAAGGGAGCAGGTTGGTTTTGTTTTACGTTTTGTTTTTCCAAAAAACTTGCTTGGCAAGACCTCACTTCTCCAACTGAAAAATAAAAAAAGCTTTTCTTTTTTGAAGACAAGATCACAAAAATAAAACTTAAAATTAAACCTATTTCCTAAGATTCACCAAGGTCAATACTTAGCACTTTAATCTGGAACATACCAAACAATGTAATGATAGGTGGTACAGTGGATCAATAGATTGAAGTCAAAGGGATTTAAATCCCACCTCTGACCCTTACTATGTGACATTAGGCAAGTCACTTAACCTCCTAAGACCTTGTAAAACAGATTAGAACAAATTAATTCTAAGATCCCTTAAAGTTCTAAATCTATAATCCTAGATTATAGGAAAGTTGGTTTTATCTTGTCTGATATTGCTAAAGGGGCATTTTCCTCTTATTTTTGGTGAAAATTATCTTAAAAGAGTTGAGAAGGAGCCCATAGTGGAGTGACAGAGGACTTAGGTGAGGGGATTTATAGAGGTTTCCTGGGTTCATATTTGTAGCAATTAATCCTTCAGATATAATTTTCTATTTTTAAAATATATTAACTATTGAATTATTTCAGGGAAGCAGCATTTCAGAGTCAGAGGGGATCTCAGAGATCAGTCACCCCATCCAACTTTTATTGGAATAAGAATCCCCTGTATAATATCCCAGAACTGATGTCTCTGACCTGAAAAGAATAATTTACTTTTAAATTGAATTCATTCCATAAGAATTTCATTACTAATAAATATTTTTGTACATTTGTCTTTATTTTAAACATAAATACAAAATGAGAAAAGAAAAAAACATTGCCATTGTACACAGCGACCATAAGAGAGGACTCAATGTAAAACAATAAATTTCTATTTCAAGAAAACCTATATGATAAATACTATCCATTGTTTTCAAAGCTACCCAGCTTTTCTTTGCTTCCTTGTTGATTTTCTTTTGTTCTCTGCTGTTCACTTTTTTTTTCTCTCAATGCCCTCCCAACCCTAAAGAAGGCTACAGTTAAGCATACACATATATCCACATACACATAAGGCCTTAGTATGTTCATTTCCTCCTGTCATCTGTTACTCTGAGTCCTAAGTCCAAGTCTTTCAGTGTTTCTCTAGATCAACCAGCTCATCATTTCCTAAAGCACAACAACATTCCAAGCCAATCACATCCTGTCTGAGAGACTGTCTATGAAGGTCTTTTCCCCAATTTTCTGCGTTCCTTCTATTCTTAGCTACGTAAATTTTATTTATATAAGAAAACTTTAACTTAAAACAATTGAAATTATTCTTTTTATACTTCAACAGTGCTCTTACCTTATAATATAGTTTAAGGTCTGATACTGCTGAATCTACTAACTTTACATCTTTTTCTCTTGGTTTCTTTGAAGTTCTTGACCTTGTATTCTTACAAATGGACTTTATTATTATTTTTTCTAACTTAGTAAAATAATTTTAGTAATTTAATTGGGAAGACACCGAATAAATAGATTAGTTAGGTAAAACTGTCATTTAGAAATTATATTGGTTTTACTTAGCCATAAAAAATAAATATTCAGTTATTTAGATCTGAGTTTATTTGTATAAAAAGTGTTTTATATTTATGTTCATATAGTTCCTGTGTCTGTTTTGACAGGTATACACTTAGGGGTTGTATACTGTCTAGGTGTTTTAAATGTCCTAAAAATGACACTTAGTGTAGTTTCTCTATTTTTCACTTTTGACTAAATCTGTTTTAAGTTCAACTTTGAGATCATGATTATATTCCCTGCTTTTTTTACATACTAAATTCCATTCATGCCCTTTATTTTATTTTTGTGTGTATGTCTCATTTCTATAATGTTTCCTGAAAGCAACATATTGTTAAATTCAAATTTTTAATCTGCTATCCATTGCTGTTTTATGGGCAAATACATCCTATTCACATTCTAAGCTACAATTACTTGTTTTGTATTTTTCACTGTTGCCAATTCCAAGGCTTTTTACTCATGCCTGCCAATGTGAAACTTGAGACTTGATTGATCATGCCCTGCCTGTGCTTTGATACCTCACCTCTTTCTGTATTAGGAGCAGTAGCTGTGAATTCTATATATTTCCTAAACAAACACTGGACTCCTAATGTGATCTGACCAGGGGAATATTTAGCAGAACTAACCCCACTCCCCCACACAGAGACACACTTGCTCCGATCATTACATCTTTTACTGCAACCTAAGCTTGCAATGGTGAGAGTCAGTGGTGATAGACATTGAGGCATATTACCATTCATGGTCACCTTGTGAACAAACCCATTTCTTTCTTCTCTGAAGTGGGTGCCACTTTGTGAGCAATGATATAGGGCCAGGTCTAGCTAGCTAAACCCATTATCTGCTCCTGGAGATTGGAAGGTGGTTTGGTTTGGGAAGTAAGTTGAGAGCATTTACTATTTTAATGTATTTTCCTTATATCTATCCTGTGTTTTGCTTTTAAATAAAAATTTTTTTGTTCTTACAATGTATATAACTTAGAATGTGATTATTAAGAGAAAGGAGACCCATATCCCATGAGCATGTGTGAGGATGGGCTTGTGGACTGACCCATTCCATTGGGATGCACATGTTACAGTCTTGTGTTTAAGGGTATGTGCAACCAGAGGCTCCCAGTTGGTCCCATGGTTGCCAGGGTGGCAGGATGTTTATGTCAGAGAGAATGGCCTTTTGAGCCAAGAAGAGTCTCCCACTCAGGCTTTAATAGGAGGATACAGAGTCTCTGCCTTCTGCTTACCTCTTCTTTTCTGAGTGCATAAACTGGGACTCTACTCACCTTGCCCTTGGACCTCCAGCAAGGAGAGGGGAGGTTATTTCTGTCCTCTTTCCCTCTTCCTCGTGCTCCAACCCCACCTAGCAGCAACAGAGGCCATAAACACAAGACAATAACAATATGTGCTTGCCTAGGTGATCCTGAAATTGGATTTGAAGTCTTACTGTCTATTCTGCTTTCTGTTTCTTTCCCTGACTGTAATATCAAAGAGAGATCTTGAGAGATGACTATTTCTAGCCTTGGTGATTACTTTGTGAGCTCAAGAATTCAGGATGTTTAGGGCCATTAACTCAGATGCTGTTGGTCCAGAGGGAGAAGCTCTCTACAAGCAGAGCCTTCTTGGAACTCTGTGATCACAACCAGGAACATTAATTATTCATACCTGGCTGACCAGAAATTAGAGAACTTGGGTTTCTGATCAGTGAAGACAGGTAAAAATGCAATCTCTATCTGTTCAAAAGTCCCACAAGTTTCTCCATCTTTATCTCCTGGGAGAATATAATCAAAGTGATAGGCTTTGCGTTTTGTTTTAAATATGTGTTTATAGTCCTTGTAGACTCTGGGGATCAGTATCCCACTTCCATTTACACTAGCAGGTTGGGTCTCCAGAGTGCAGCTGGTTATATCCCCCTTGGGTATTAAATGTAACGTAAAAATATTAGAGGGTTTCCATTAATGCTGTTGTCTCAAACCCCAATTCCAATCACCCAGTGCCAGTTAATATAGCTTCATTATCATCAAGCCCGTTGATTACTGCCCTACTATCACTATCACCTCAATAAGTAATTAACACCAATTAACTTTTATAAAGGGATATTAACTGAGAAAATATAGCAAAAACAGAAATATAAATATATCTTCCCAAATTAGGGGTGCTACTGCCTTGGTCCCTGGGTTGGCATTAGCCAGAACTAATCAGGCATTAGGTACATGCTCCCAGGATTGAGTCATTACTGGCCAGTCTCCTACTACATGTTGATGTGCTTATGAGTCTTTTGTATTTTAAACGTTTCTTAAATGTTAGAGGAAATAAATAGCTGTCCTCTCTCTAGGATTTTACTACTTTGTATATACTAAACCATTTTTCTAAAGGGGATTTTGTTAATCCTTTTTGGGGAGAGAAAGACATGAATCAAAGCTAAACTTTTAAGTGATTTTCCCAGAGTTCTACTGGGGTAGAGGCACAATGTACTCAAGAGAATGAGAAGAAATTGATGCTGTCTTGTAGGGATCAATCTTCCTCAGGCCTAAACTTAAGAAGAAAGAAAGGGAAGGGAAGGCAAGTAATGGAGTTGCTATATAGAAAGAGACACTGAGATCTAATTGGATGATAAAGAATTCTGGTGAGTGAAGAGCTAACTGAGATTACTTGCCCTGCCCAGAGATGGCCAGAGCCTGAGGGGGAAAACCAGGTTTAAATTTCAGAAAATGGAAGGAGCATAAAAGGAAAGGATCGATCCTATTAATAATGGAGCAGAGATCTCAGAGGGCAGAGTGAAGGAGAAAGGCAGAGAACAGCAGGGATTTGGGAGAGGTAGAGCTGAGGTGGAAAGGGATGGGGTTATGAAAGGAGGTAGCAGGAGAAAGGGATTTCCACTTAGGTAGGAGGCAATTCCAAATGATGAGAATCAGAGAAGCAAGAGGCTGAGATTCAGTCAAAACAGTCAGAATAAGAACAAAGTTGGCAAAGGCTCACAGAATAAATCTGCCCCAAGGTACTAATTAGATTGTTAGTATGACGTTGATTTAGTCATCCCACTTCACAAATACTTTTCACTTGATTTAGCAGTGTTATGTGGGGATGGGGAAGAAGACCAAGGGTTGTGACCCTCAGGAGGTTCTGGAGGTGATAGGAGGCACTCCTTGAATCCCCCTTCTCAAAGGGTTCCTACTCACTCAGAGAGATGAAGGAGGAGAAACCAAAGATTAGGCAGCTAAGGAAGATTCTAGAAATGGGAAGAAGGCTTTGTAGGGCTTCCTCTTCTACATGATTTATAGGGTCTACAAATATGCTTTGTATTTCCATATCTAGCATGGACCTCAGTGTACAACAGGTTCTTAATGAGTATTTGTTGAACTAAACAACTTTTGATATGAGTTTCTGATAGGAAACTACTTCTCTGCTTACATTTCTCTAGTTAAATTTCTTAGTTCCAATGTTCCTACGTAGCTTATGGTGGTCATAGAATCTAGTAGTTGGAGCAAGAGTCAGACTGTCAACGGGCAAACTTCATTTCTTTAATATTTCAACCTGAGCTGCTGCTACGTTTGTTCCTGAGTCATCCATTGCTGTGATGCGTATGTAGGGGGAGCTGTTAACTGTTTAGATCTCTTTTTTTGGTAGAAGACAGAAGGTAACCTGCTCAAAGAAAGATTCATTTGGTTGCCATTTGAGGGGATACACATTCAAAATACTCCATCTGCCTCTGGACATCATGTTGCTATGACAGAGAACAAAAAGATCCTTTGCGTAGTCCTTGGGAAGAGGAGAAGGAGCCAATAGGCACTGTAGTTCTGATATGACTAATTCAGATATTTTCTTGCTTATGCCTTTTCCTTTTACCATGTACTCACCTCTTTTACAGACTGTTCTAAAGACTTGGAAATTACTTTGTGATAAATCACAGGTGGTGTAGTACTGGGTTGTCAGGGTTCAGAATTAAACATGGGAAAAATGAGTGCTATTCATTAACTCCCTATATGATCTAATAGAGTTGCTGCCCCTGTAATCCTCTAACTTTTGTAGCTGGAGTCACTTAACCCCATTTTAGAGGTTTAGCCCTGCTCCAGACTCTGAGAACAGATCTGATCCTAGTCATAGGGGATTTAAAGAGACTTAGAACAGTGGCTTGGGGGATCAATACTAAAACAGCCTTTTCATTGCTTCTGCCATGACCTATTACCCTGTTTCTAGTGATGGAACATTTACTTCAATCAGTCATTCAATCAATAAACATTGTTAACTGTTCTTTACATCCTTGGTGCCCAGCACAGTGCCTGACTACAATTGCTTAAGAAGTGTACTATCTTTTCATCTGTCCTTCCATCCATCCATCCATCCATCCATCTATTCATCTATCCATCCATCCACCCATCTATCTGTCTATCTCTACCAATCTGTTGATCTATTAATCTATCTATCTCTTATAACAACAAGCATTTATCAAGTGACTACTATGTAGCAGGCACTATACTGGGCACTGAAGATACAAAGTAAAAAAATAAAAGCATCTCTACTCTCAAGGATCTTATATTGTAGCAGAGGGAGACAATAGGGCATAGAAAACATGTATAGACAGAATAAAAGCCAGGCAATAAGGGAAGGAAGGCACTAGCCGTTGACAGGAAGACAGGAAAATGGTGTTTGAGTCTTGAAGAAAGAGTGGGATTCTGTGAGGTGGAGGTGATGAGGGAGTACCTTACAGAAATGGGGTGGGGGTAGACAAATAGGAAATGAAATGATGTGTGTGGAACAGAAAGAAGGCTGGTTTTGCTATATCATAGTGAATGGAAAGGGGTGCAATGAATAATGAGTCTGGAAAGATAGGTTGGGGGGGAATGATCACAATGTAAATGGCCTTAGAAATCAAGCAGAGTAGTTTACAATTTGACCTAGAGGCAATAGAGAGTTACTGGAGTTCACTGACATTGTCAGATCTATCTTTTAGGAAAATCACTTTGGCTTGAATGAGAGAATGGATTAAAATGGGGAGAAATTTGAGAAAGAGACCAATGGGAAAGCAACTACAGTAATCTATGTGAAAGATGATAAGGACCTGATTTAAAGTGGTGGTGATGTGAGTAGAGAGAAGAAATATGTTGCAAAAATAGAAAACTACAAGATTTGGTAACTGATTGGACTTGTAGAGTGAGGGAATTTGGAGTCAAGGATGACATTAAGGTGGAAGAATAGTTGACAAAAATGAGAAAGTTTGGGAGAAGAGTTGGTTTAGGGGAGTTTATGTCAAGTTTGAGATTTCTCTGGGACATCCAGATTGAGATGTCCAGGAGCTCAGGTAAGAGACTGAGGCTGGATATATAGATTTGTAAATCCATGGGAACTGATGAGATCTATGGTCTTGTGCCCCACCCTTTGTCTTAAATCCCAGTTCTAGTAGCTAGGTCTCTTGTAAGTGCTAGAAGGAATGTTGAAAACTGTCTGAAGTTAGGTCACACAGCTGTTGTGTTGTTGTGTCAGAGCCCATTCTGACTCACAGGGTGGCATTCTTTCTACTATACCATGTTTCCCTTTTTATGTTGCCTTGGTTCTCTTTACTGTCCTGTACAGGGAATAGAATTCTGCCCTGAATCACAGTCCCTGCTACCTGCTACCGAGTAGCTAAATGCATGAAGCTAATTGCAACCCACTTAGGTCCTCTAACTCCATAGGTCTGTATGATTTACAGGTCTCAGATTCCACCACTCACCCATGCATTCCCCTACCACCTTCTTTGTTCTGTCATCTAAAGCTGGCTTATAATATTAACTGTGGCAAGAAGCAATAATTTTAAGGAAAAAAAAATATTTGCTAGCGGTGGTACTTTCAGGGCTCTTTTGGTTTCCTTGTTGTGGCAACTAATTTACATTGGGTTAAGCTTCTGCATAAAATTATTATTGTTGGATCAACATAATTTTTATTATTCAATTCCCTTTTAGAAAATTTAAATTTTTAGTTTAAATAGATCAGGATTAAGTTGTTTCAATTGTACACCATTTCCTATTCTCATTATTAGCTTTTCTTGTTTTGTTTTTTTAAAACTAATTTTGAACTTAGCTCTGACAAATCTGTGGTCTGACTGTTCACAGACAACCGACTCAGGCATAATAACTTCTACATCAATAACAAGTTTTTTCTTGTTCATTAAAACAGAATCTTGTTCATCTTTCAAATCATCATTTGATTCAAGATGTACTGAGACTTCTGAGGAATCAAGTTTTTGCCCTCTCTTATTCATTCTTCCCAAAACATGCATCCTATGTAGTTCTTCCATCTGTACCTTTTCCTATCTTTGCATTAAAGTCATCAAGTATCAGAGTGTATGTTAATTTAATTTGGAGGGTCTTATAAATTCCTCTATCACTTCAATTTTCAGAAACTGATGTTGGTGTATAAGGTACAATTATTTTCACGTTAGATTTTTTCCAATACTTATCATTAGTACTGCAAAGTATGATGATTCACAAAATGTGTTTTTTGGTTGCCTTTTGGTGTATAAAATCCACTCCACCAATTTTTTTTCTTTGCCTTTCCCAGGAGCACTTGTGAACCATCTTTCCCTCTAATTACAACTTCCTTCCTTCTTTGGTTTTGCTTTTAGCAAGGATATCAAAACTGATGTGGTTCAGCTCCTTTAGAAATATGGTCACTTAGCTGTTGGACAAGAAACTCACATGCAAAGTACCAATTGTCAAATAAAAGTTATTGATAGCCTTAAAACTCTATGATTCTTGACATCCCATTGCCCCCTTTCAAACTACTCTACCACCATGACCGCAGAAGGCAAAGGGGACTATATGGACCCTGAAAGTCATTTTTTCCCTTTGTTTTATGAATTGCGATGACAAAAAACATTTATTGCCAGCCAGCCAACCTACAGGTAATGTGTTTCTGCGTAACTAGTTAAATTGGTTCTCATAAAACATTCTCCTTTCTCTTATAATTAATAATGATGAGAAACATCATGGAATGTGGATAGAGAATTGTCTTCAGAGTTAGGAAGACCTGGGGTCAAGTTTCAACTTTAATATATAAGGGACATGTGCCCTGAGCAAGTTACTGTACCCTGGAGTGCCACTAGGCAATATTCTAAGTTATAGACCAGATGCTACTAGTAGAGGAAATTGCTTCACTGAGAATTCTCTATAACAATAACCTCACAGATTTAGTTTAAAAAAAAAACCCCAACAATAGCACAATGACAACAAACACACTCTTGGAAGAATACAAAGAGTAATGAGACAAATGGTGGGCCTCAACCAATCATAACATATTACCAATGATAAGAAGTGGCATGGAGATTTATTGGGATGAGAAGTGAGCTGGTCCCCTTGTCTGCTAAGGTGCCCCCAGAATTCTATACATATATACACATACATATGCATATATATGTATACATACACTTTTTTCTATATATAATATATATGTACATGTATATACATACATATATACTATATACATATATATATCAAAGCATGAAATAAAATCATTCCTACCCACAAGGAACTTACATTTTATCAGAGGAAACAACATATACACATATTTACATGATAAATAGAAAGTAAGTGGAAAAACTAAACAAGTCGAAAAGGAACTGGATTTGGAGTCAGAAGATGTGGCCTTGAAACCTGGTTCTGCTGCTTCCACTGGCTGACCTTGAGCAAGTCCCAGAACTAGGCTTCAGCTTCCTTATCTATAATAGGAGAATTAGACTATATAATCTGGACTTAATTCTGAGTCCTATGCACTTACTTTGTGCCAACCACTGTGCTGTGTGCAAAAAGTACAAGTAGGAAAAACCAAATAGTCAGTCCCTGCTTAAGGAGCTCTCATCCTCATTGGAGAAGACAAGTTATAAGAAGAACCAGTTTAGCTGCAGGGTGGATGGGGAAACCTGGAAGTCTTAAGGGTGCCATAGTGGGGCAAGGCCCAAGGGTTATTAGGGATTAGCTGACAATATCAAGGGTCTGTATGGCATTGAAGCTGGGTGGATGATAAAACCTAGAGGACCTTAGGACACAGGGACCACCTGATGGTGGTCCTCATCAGAAGGAATAGAGGTGATAATTCCTATCTCATCTAAGTCATGTGTAAAGTCAAGAAGGAACTGAGTAAAGGAACTGGGCTTGTCTAGCCCAGAGAAGAAAAGGTTCAGGGGGCACATGATGGCTGTGTTAAAAGTTTCTGAAGATTGATTCTGTGGAAAAGGAAGCTGACTGGTTCTGTATAGAAGGTTACTGAGCTTTGAGGGAAACTAGGGAGCTGGAGAGGAGAAGAGAAGGGAGTATATTCCAATCATTAGGGACAGTCTATATTCCAAGGCACTAGAGACAGGAAGTTGAAACTTTGCTTTCTTTACCTCTAACATGTCTTAATTTAGCTAGGGTTCAGTTCACAAGGCTCTTCAGTCCATAAATTCATCTACTTCTAATGCTCTGATTAAACTGCTTGTCTTTGCTGGTATCAAACCCGGGGATATTTCCTATCAAATTCTTCCTGAAGAATTCCTGCGGGTCTTAGCCCTGGCCCAGTGGAAATACTGTGAACATGGACATCTTCAGGATCTGTTGCATTTCTCTCATGCTGTGGTTCAATTGCTGCCTCTATCTCCTCCCTTTTATCTTGAGTACATATCCTTAGAATCCTATGTCACAGTTTTACCAGATTCCACTAAATTATACAAGGTTTAATAACATAGTTTCCACCCTATTGTATTGGTGGTCAAAGGGTCCTAGAGAACCTTGAGAATCTATAACTAGAAGAAGGAAGAGGAGGAGGAGAGCAGAGGGATCCGAAATAGTGACAGAACATTGAGGAAGGGGTTGGTGGTGGGGAAGTGTGGTGTTTTTTTCCTGTTGGTCATTGTAAGGGACCCAGGTCTGGGACAGCCTGCACCAGTGACTGCATTATAGAAATACCACAACCAGATAATCTCTTAAGAAAACTTTTTATACTCCCTTATGTAATTCAATAAGCTCTTTGTCTCAAGTAGCCTCATCTCATGTGAGCAGTGATCCCAGATAAGCGCATAATTACATTCCTCTCAGGACATGCCTGTGGGCACCAAGCTCCATTGTCAAAAAGGGAGTCTGCCAGACTGGAAATATAATCCTCTCCTCCTTCACTGCATTAGAAAGGGTCCTGAGTTTGGAGCCACAGAGCCTGTGTTCCCCGTGTAACCTTGGGCAAGTCACTTAACCTCTAGGGGGCTTCAGTTACCTTACCTCTAAAAAACAGGGTTGGACAAGATCTTGTTCAGTTCTAGATCCATGATCCTAAGAATTAGATCAGACCCACGTACAAGACTTTGCCCTGACCAGAAGTACTTGTAATATCCCCATGACAAAAGATTGGAAGGGTAGGAAGTCATCAAATGGCTGTCAGGGAGATTATAAATGAGTGGGCCAGGTGCGTGCAGATTCTAGGATCATATATTTGGAACTAGAGGAACGCTTCTATAGTATCTAGCATAAATCCTACTTTTTATATGTAAAGACCTACAAGCCCAGGGGTAAGGGGTCCCCTCTCTCATGAAAGGGTCCCAGATTAGTACTTAGGCTATCCAGGCTCAGTGCAGAAAGGATCTAACCGCATAGAGGTGTTGATTGGCCCTTTGTGCACTCTGGTTCATTTATACCCTATCTGAAATATATTCAGAAGACTCAGAGAGAATTTCTTATTTTTTAATTTGGGAATTATTTTTGTATAGGGTCTCTGAAAAATGGATTAATAGAGTCCCCTCTAGAAAGGTACTCAAGGTACACAGTAGATTGGGAAAAGGACAGCTATTTATTTCTTCCATTACAAAAGAAGAGCTTAAGAAACTGAAGACTTAGAAGCATTCACTGATAAATACTTTTAAAAAACATGATATGGTAACTTATAACTCTTCTTACACTCACCTGGCAGGTTGATACTTAAAACATTCAACAAGAAATGCTTTTGTGGGACTGCTTAACAGTTTATAGTTTCATCTCAGCTCTGCACTGCCTGAGAAATACACTTAAGCCTCATGTTTTCTAGGGCATGGCTCATCTTCCTGCTGAGAAACATTATGATAGTTTCAGGAAGCTAGGTGGTGCCATGTATAGAGTCACAAGGACCTGAGTTCAAATGTGGCCTCAGACCCTTATTAAGTGTGACCTTGGGCAAGTCACTTAATCTCTATTTGCCTCAGTTCCTCATATGTAAAATGGGGACACACTAGAGAAGGAAATGACAGTATCTTTGGTAAAAAAAACCCATGGACAAATCCATGGAGTCAAGAAGAGTCAGACACAAAGGGAAGTAATATGCCTAAATTCATGTAGTTAATGAGGATCAGAGTTAAAAGTTGTATCCATCTCCTAACTTTAAATTCAACTTTCTTTCCACCATACCAACAATTATATTTGGTCCTGCAAATAGACATCCATTTCAATGCATTGGACAGGACAGAAAAAATTACTTTCTGTATCTTCTTCCAAGGCTGTCACTCACAGGTTCAATTACTCCTTTGTTGGGGGCAGCTAGATGGTACAGTGGATAGAGTCCTGGACCTGGAGTCAAGAGGACCTGAATTCAATTCTGACCTCAAAGCCTTATTAACTGTGTGACCCTGGGCAAGTCACTTAAACTTCTTTGCCTCAGTCTTCTCATCTGTAAGATGAGCTGGAGGAGAAAATGGCAAACTGCTGGGGATGGAAGCTCAATTCCAGGTGGACAGTCTCGGGCGGGTAAAGGTGGGAACTTCTAAATCTTAGAGTTCTCACGAGACCCCCCAGGAAACGACTGGGAATCGAGGTGAACCGAGCTATCTCATGTATTTCCGCCTCTTCCCGTGAGAAACGTGATGGGAGAGATGCAAACTATGCTGCTGGAGAGTTTAAGTAGGATCAGGAAAGCCTGAAAGCTCTCTTGGGCGGAGGGGCGCGGAGCGGACAGGACAACAAGGCTCCACTTTTCCTCTCTCCTCTCTCCCCTCCCCCTCTCCCCTCTCTCCCCTCCCCCTCTCTCCCCGCTTATACTTCTACTTCCAATCTCTTATTGTAAGATCTTGCCTCCTTGGGAGATTCTTCGCTCCCTCCTAAGGAAGAATTCCCCTGCACTTGTAACTAGACCCTGAAATAAAGCTCAACCCTTGTTCGACTCTGGAACGTCCTTTCTCTCATACGAGCATCTGGTTTGGCCAACCGAAGACCTCCGATAGAGGTAAGGGAAGACTCAGGTAGCCCTCAGGCCTCTAGGCCTGGCAGCAAACCACTCTATCATCTTTGCCAAGAAAACCCTAAATGGAATCATAATGACTCAACAACAAGAAAACCTCCTTTGTTCCTGTTGACTGACTGAATGCTAACACATCCTACTGAAGGGCTCTGTCCCATTTTTATCTCTACCAAGGCTTTGTTACCCTTTCTTCATCTCTGAGGTCTAGGGTTCTCTAGCACTAGATCAAAATAGTCTTTATCAACTTCTCACAAATGCAATTGTCTACACCTGTCACATTTTAAGATTGGTTTTATTGCATTAATAAAGTTATATGACAAAAAATAAAGAATGATTTGATTAGACAGGCTTTTACATGGACAGAGAATATGCCCATAATAGCATCTGTTGTGCCAGATGTTTTATTTAATAGGATTTACTGTAACTTGACTAATCAAAATGCTGTTCCCTGTTCCAGGGATGTGGAAATACATTTGTCACATAAAAAAGCATTGTAATAGTTGTTTTATTTTTTTAAAGATTCTACCTAAAGATATAAAATAAAATTAATTCCATTATACATATTTGAGTCAATAGGGACAGATTGGACCTGTGATTTCATTGGTATGAGGAACTCTGGTGAGGAAATTCCTTCTGCCAGAGCAACTTAGTGAGTGCCTTCTCTGCACCTTAAAGTCTTAGAGAGAGTTGTCTAGAGATCTGAGGTTAAAATTACTCTCCCAAGGCCAGCATATATCAGGGGAAGAACTTGAACCCAGATCTTCTCGGCTTCAAGTTCCAGGATATCATCAGGCTGCTTCTATTTGAGTCAAACAGCTTGAGAAAATTTTGTAATACAACTCTAAAATCCTACAGAAGATTCTTAAAAGTGTAAATTGAAAGGACAATGGAAAAGACAGAAGGTGAATAAAGAGCAGTCTGTGGTCCATGATAACAGGAGGGGGATTGAAGGACATCATTGAGGCTTGTAGGACCAGAAAGGGGGGGAGGACTGATCACAGAAAGGATGAAGGGCAACAGATGGGCAACCAGAATGATGTCATGATACCCCAAGATACAGAAAGTATAGGGACCTTAATGTATTATGGGGACATGCTTCATGCAAGATTTAGGGAAAAACTATGAATGGACAAGAGTCCCGTGAAGGAGTGAAAACCTAGGGTTCATGATCTGTGCTGGTGGAAGAAACATTCTGATGAAATCATAGGTCACTCAGAAAATTAAAATATCTATAGCGATGATGGGGCCCAATCTGATTTTAATTCAAAAAGGGCTAATCTGCCATCATCAATTCAGCACAGCATAGGCAAGTAATCTAAAGGCTTTAAAGAGGGAATGGAGTAAAAGGCAAACTCTGGCTCCAGACTCAGAGGACCTGGGGTCAGGTCTTACCTCTGATACCTACTACCTGGGTGACCTTGGATAAATCAGTATATTTTCTTGGGCCTTAGTTTCCCCATCTGTAAAATGAGAAGGTTGGACTAGATGGCCTTTGGGGGAGGGGAGGATATCAATCTAGTTCTTGGTCTGTGATCTTAGAAATGAGCATCAAGAGAATTTGATCCAATTGCTAACATGGCCCTTGGCTCACTGGATACCTTAAATATACTGTTTCTCAGTTTCTCCCACTTTGGGGAAAAAATGTGTATCAGATTTATATTTTATGGAATGGGTAAAGTAAGAATATGTGTAGTGTATCAGAATATCTTAGTCTTTCTTTGTTGTTGTTCAGTTGTGCCCAACTCTTCATGACTCCATTTGGGGTTTGTTTGTTTTTTGGCAAAGATACTGGAGTCGTTTGCCATTTCCTTCTCCAGTTCATTTTACAGAAATTGAGGCAAACAGGGTTAAGTGACTTCCCCAGAGTCACACATCTAGGAAGTGTCTGAAGCTAGATTTGAAGCCAGGTCTTCCTGACTCCAGGCCAGGCACTCTATCCACTGTACCACCTAGCTGCCCATCTTAGAGGTACCATGTTGCTCTAGTATCTTATGTGACTTTTTCCACCCTACTTTCCTTTAATGCCAAAGTGAGTTCATTGAGGACAGGTTCTAAGGCTCTAAATCTATGATCCTGTAGAGGGACAGGAGTGTGCCACAGAGGTGTCAAATGCTGGACATAGGAACCAGATTTAAATGGAATTGGGAAATATTTAATAAAATATCAAAATACAAGTAAACATGGATAATTAGTTAAACAAGTAAACCCATTCCAAGTCAATATGTGACATCCTCTTCCCCCCTAAAGGGATCCTTATATACAGTTTAGTGACCCCCATTTCTATCTGAGTTTGAAACCACCAGTGTAATGGACACATGACCAAACTTGGAATGAGCTAAAGCTAGGTTCAAGCCCTACCACCAATAAATGTTGGTTGTGTGGCACTGACAATGCCTTGGAACTTTTCAGTACCCCCAAACAATTCTCTAAGGTCTAGAACTGTTGCCAATCTGCATTGGTAAGAGAAGATCCCTTACCTGGAGTTCTCTGTACTGATGAAATCAGAGGGTACTTAATCAATAATCATTTATTAAATGTCTACTAGCCCCATGCTAGACGCTAATGTTTGTCAGATGGCATTGAATAAATGAGGGCAGGGCCTAGGATAGATTTAGTGCTAAAAGATGGTAAAAGCAATCTGGTACAACCCTCACTTTACAAATGAGGAAACTGAGGTCCAAAGTGAGGTGGGAAAGGGAATAAGTATTTATATAACACTTACTATATGCCAGCTGTTTTATAAATATCTGATTTTTATCCTTGTAACCACCCAGGGAGACAGGTGCTGTGAAAGTGCTCATTTTATAACTGAGGAAAGGATGCAAACAGAGACTGAGTGATTTGCCCAGGATTACACAACTAATAAATGTCTGAGACCGGTTTTGAGCTCTGGTCTTCCTGACTGCAGGCCCTGTGCCAAGGAGCCACCAGCTGCCTCTGGTGACCTCTGTCTTTAAGCATCCTCTTTTTCAAGATTGATCATAAATAATTGAAAAGCAAAATAATTTTTTACTTTCTTCCCATTCACCTTTATTTATATAAAAGCATATTAAATAAATAACTGCAATATATACACACATATATATATATATATATATATAATAGACATAAATAGAAAATCCCCAAACATAAAACCTTTCCGTAAACACAGACAACACATATAACAGACACTGACCCCGAGGGCCTAAAGTACCTCATATCACAACTGAGACAGTTCATTTATATAGTAGTCTTATTACAAAAATAGAATATCTATCAAGTGTTTAAACAACATTACTTAGGTCTGTTAAAGTGCTAAACTTTATGGTATATTAGAATGGTGCCCAACACTCAGGCTACTGGTTTTAAAGTGTCTGTAACAAACATATTCATGTCAGTCTGGTCCATGTGCAGCATTTGTAGTAGTCAACAGTGGTGCTGATACTTCCCTTAGGCAAGTGGAGACTTCTCCTTTCCTGTACTTAGAGTGACAGAGACAGGAAAAGGAAGAACGTGACCAGCACAGACACCACCAAGTCTTATTGTAAAAATGCAGCTCTGAAAAGCTCTGCCTTTCCAAATTTTCAGGATGCAGAAATCAAGATTGACATGTGGTAGAAACAATTCTGCCCATGACACAGGCTGCCTTCTTGCATGGTTTCGAGTGAGCCTCTCACTGACTCTTCCAAATTCCACCCAAGGCTTCAAAAGGCCTGGCCACCAGATTTCAACTTGCAAGAAGATTAGCAAGTCGAAAAATTTGACAAGTTCAGGAGTGATAATGTTAAAAAAAAAAAATAAAGTAAAATTTGAGACGCTGACTATACCATTCATTGATTTCCAAAGAGAGTTAGGGAGATACCTAAACAGGAATGATGAGTGCAGTAAGAAACAGAGAAACAGGATCACTTTCCCCCTTTGAACTCAAAGGCTCCCTTCCCAAGCTCTACCATAGCAATTCTCAGCGCTGTGTTGTCTTCTGAGTACTATCAGCTTTCCTATCACAGTAAGATGCAGCTTCTGCAGTAGTCAGTGGTAGTAATGGTGCCTCCTGTTCACGCAGTGTTAAGTGGTGAGTTTTCCTTGTTGTCCCGTTTAGCTCTTGCTTTTGAACATTTGTATAATGTCACCGAGAGGACAATGATAAGGATGATGACAAAAACTACAGCTCCAACTATGAAAAGCAATTCTGAAAGGAAAAGAATATTATTACTTGCTCAGTATCACAGTCAGCTTAAAGAAGACCTTAAAAAAAAATCTGAATTTAAACACCAAATAAAATAGAAAAAAATTTCCGTATTTTATATATACATACATACATATATAAAAATGCATATATATACACACATACATATATAGTGTATATATACATTGTTGTTGTGTTCATCTTTCTTTTTCAAAGAAGACCATGCCATCAGAGAAATAATGACATGACTTGCACTTGACTTTGTTTTGAGTAAGGGAGGACTGTGCAGGTCACCAGCCTCACTTCTCCTCCAGAGCCATCTGAATCCAGTGACTAGATATTCATCAGGATGACTGGAGTCGGTCCAGGATGCAATGGGAGACCTTGGCCTTTTAGGCTATGGCCTTTTTAGGTACTCACTTAAAGTGAAGTAATGCCTATTCAGTGAATGTGTGTATGTATACATACATATTCAGAACAAAAAAAGATTATATATAAAACCATGGATCTCTACTATGTATAGCTTACTTAAAAATACATACACACATGTATGTATATATACCATATGTATATGTTATATGTGTATACACACATATAATAAATTCAAATTATAACTTTCAAGTCTTGCTTGCCTGATTCCTTCTAGCCTGCCTTATGTTCTCTTCTGTATGTTAAAAAAAAGATACTTTAAATTCTTTCTTTCCTTTTTTCTTCCCTATTTCCATCTCCCCTTCCTCCCACCTACCAGCCTTTTTTCCCCAAATTGGAAAAAAAAAAGATACAAAATGAAAGTTAGAATAGGCTTTCCCTGACACTCTCCACTCATGGCTGCAGCTGAGGACAGAGTTCAAAATTACTCCATTTTCCACATGCCCAACTCAAACTTTACCCCTCTCATTTCAAAATACTTGATTTATGATGAGGTCTGACCTCATTGGAAAAAGACTAGGATAAATTGCAGTGCGTACAGTGACAAAAAGTCTTGAATGGGCCCTTGTGATTCATTGTAAAGCATTTTGTATCTAGAATAATAATACTGCAGGGAGGAAGAGGAACAACGTTACTCAGTGCAAACAAGGTCCAGTGCTACAAGAGACCTTAGAGAGTCCAACCCCCTCATTTTACAAATGAGGACTGAAGCCAAGTGACTATCCCAAGGTCACAAAGTTAGTGAGCGGCTGAGTCAGGATATAAATCCAGGTCCTTGGACTCCACATTTCAGCACAATACACCCTAAGTCTTTGGACTTCATCCCTCTGTCATAAGCAGCTAGTAACTGTGGAAAGGGTGGTCTAAGAATCCCTTGTAAAGGTTTGCTGAAATTGAAAAGGGAAATAAATCACTGGATCCCTTTGTTTCCCTTATAGTTCTTAAAGTGGGCCTATCCAAGTCTCATCTCTGCCATGAAACCTTCCCTCCTGGTTCTCCTCTTCTGAACCCTCCCCCTCCAAGTTTCCTGAATATGTTGAATTTACTCTCTCCTTTATTCTGCATTTTGCAAACATTTGCCTTATGTCTCATTTCCTCAGCTAAGCTACAAACCTTCCACTGCAGGGGCAGGACCTGCCATATACATCTTCACCTTCTTCTGGTGCTAATTAGTTTTTAAGCAAGGCTGTAGCTGTAGAGGGTTGCAGTTTCTTATGCCTAGTTCTAAATTTAACTGGAGATAATACTCAGAGAATGCTCTGGTACCACTCCAAATATATGCAAAGAAACCTAGCCTAATGTTAATTCATCAATCAACAAGCATGTATTAAGTGACTGCTATGTGTCAGATGCTGGGGATACAGATACAATAACGTGGGGGTCTTAAACTGGGGTCTATGTATAAAATAAAATTAAATTAAAATGAATTAAAATATTATGAATTTAATAAATTTTTATAACCTTATTCAATAAATTTATTAACTTTGTAATCCTACAGATTTTATTTTATTCAAAGTCAGCTAGGTAGCTCAATGGATAGAGGGTTAGGCCTGAAGCCAGGAAGACCCGAGTACAAGTTCAGCCCCAGACACTTACTAGCTGTGTGACCCTGGACAAGTAATTTAACCTGTCTGCTTCGGTTTCCTCATCTGTAAAGTGGGGGATCAGAATAGCACCTAATTCACAGAGCTGTTGTGAAGATCAAATAAGATAATATATTGTAAAGTGCTTAGCACTGAGAGTGGCACATAGTCAGTGTTTAATATAGAATTGTTCCCTTCCCCTGCTTCAGCAGACTGCTTGGATGGGTACTTGACATAATAAAAGGTTGAGGACACCAGCAGTAAAAATCTCATAAGGAGTTTCACTGGGGCCACAGAGGTAAAACTGACCTACAGAAATCATCCCTCTCTAAGTAGCTAAACAAAGGCTCCTCCTACACCAGACCTGGCTCCAATCTTAGAGTATACTCACCTTTAAACACAACTCTGTCTTGGCTGGTACAATGGATTGCACTTTCTGGACTCTTCTGTTTTGCTCTCCGAGATGGAATGACTGCCTGAACATTGAAGCAATAACTTTCTCCTTTGTCCACTTCAACCGAAAATTCATTTGTATCTGTATTTGCTGATTTCTGTTAAAAGAGATAGATCCTATCAATTTAGGGCCAAAAAATCATGCAGTCTAACTGCCTTCATCTTACAGAGTAGGAAACAGAGGTTCAGAGATAGTCTTTAGCTCAAGGTCACACAAGGAGAAAGTAGATGAGCCAAATTTCTTAGTTAATTTAATGGAATTTTTTATTGCAGACAGACTAGCATAAAATGATGATTAGAATTTGATCTTTTGTTCCAGATCTTAATTTTCTTCCTTTACCAAGGCTAGCGTGGGATGAACACCTATATTTTATTTGATACACCTGGTTCAGGTGTGTGCCAGGCAGGAGAGACTGACTCATCTCTAGGCATTCCTGGACTTTCATGGTTAACAAAAGATTAAAGTACTAAAGGGTGGAGATTACCCATTCCAGGCAAAGGTAGGTACCAAAGGGATTCTATTCCACTGAGGTACTTGAAACTCCATTCTGAACCCCAAAAGGCTTTTCCAATAGAAAAACTTATTCTGGGATTTTTAATATGAACAAGAATATTTCAGAGGTTGAATAAAATGGAAAGGATCAATCCATCAATCCTTAGCGTGGGCAGGCAGGGAATTCAGATTTTAGACCTTTGGACAAAGGAACTTTTTGACATGATCTAGTTCTAGTCTAATCCTGTAATTTTACAGATGGAGAAACCAAAGCTGAGAGAGTTTAAAGTATCTTGCTCATGGTAATATAGCTAACAAGGGGTAGAACTGGTAATAGAACTCAGTTCTCCCAACTTTATCCATTACTACATACCATGGTGTTTCTGAGCCAATTCCCATTTTTCCCCCCTCAAAGGAAATAAGTGGAAAATCTAGGCAGCTAGATGGCATGGTGGTTAGAGTGCCGGACCTAGGGTTGGGAAGACAAGTTTAAATCCTGTCTGAAAAGTCTAACTAACCTATGTTTCCTCATCTGTAAAATACAGAAAATAATAGCACCCACCTCCTATGTTTGTGAAGTTAAAATGATATAATGCTTGTAAAGCATTTGCAAGCCTTAAAATACTAATATTTATTATTAATCTGCAATTTAGAAAGTCATAAAGGGCTCCAAAGTGAAGGCGGGAAGGGGAAGAAACTCACCTTTCCAGTACTTGAAGCTCTCCAGTAATAGAGTGTATAAGTTAGATCCTGGTGAAAAATCTGACGGAGGGTTTGGAAGGTCCCGTTATGTCTAAATGATGTAATAGAATCTTGAACTTTCACTTTCAGCTTTGTATCATTTTGTTCAAAACTTTGAACTCTTGGCTGCCCAAGGTTTGCTGAGATAAAGAAGACAAGGATGATGGGAACCAGGGAATAGCAGTCAAAGTAAAAACCTGATCAGCTATCGTTTGACTTTTAATTGTCCCTCCTCCCTGCAAAATACAACCCTGGTGGTAAGGTAGGCAGGTCATTGGGGTAGGTACATCACCAAAACCCTACCTTATTCCACAGTATTAAGGTCTTTAGTGAGGGCAGATCAGGAACAATAGGAAAGGGAATCCACAGGGAATGGATTTGACATGGCTAAATCCTACACATGCTTTATGTTTTTATGCCAGCAGAGCCAATAGGCACTTATGGGACCAATTTTCACTATTGTACCTCTGGAGACAATTCTATTCAGTTTTGGACAATTGTTAACTCTGTTCATACACAGCACTGTATTCTGATCCAGAAAACTATGGTAGGCACAAGATTTGAGTATGAACATATAATAATTCATTTCCTAAAATTCCCATAAATCCTTTTATTTATCTCTTCCTATCTTGGCCATTTCTTTTTACTCTCTTTGGTTCTGTACCACACTTTATCATGATCTAGATGGTTCTCATCTATACCATACAAAACAATCACAGAATTTGGGAGTCAAGGGATTTCAGTGACCACCTAGTCCAACCCACACTTGAAAAGAATCTCCATTATAATAACATTCCCAACTAGTGTTTTACTTCAATCTGTAGCCTTCCCTTGAAGTGTTCTAGGAAGAGGAATCCATGAAGCGCACTCCACTTTGGGATAGACTGGAAAGTTAGCAAATATTTCCTGACATTAAATCTAAATTTGCTAAGCATCCATCTCTTATTACACTTGTTATTCTTGTTCCTGCCACTTGGGGTCCTATCTTTCTTCCATGTCCCTACTTTGTGTAGGTCACAACTGACTGAAGGAGAGCAGGGTGGGCCACAGGAGGACTGGTGCAAGGAATTGAGGATGCCAAGTCTATGGATCAGAAGGCTCAGTGGGGATAGGAGAGCTGTCTTTAAGGATTCCAGGCTCTGTCATGGGGAAGAGGGCCAAGTCTTGTTCTGCTTGGTTCCAAGGGTCAAGAGGGAAAACAAAGAACAATGAGTGGGAGTTGCAAATTTGGACTTGACCAAAGAAGGAAAAAAAGTCCTTAAAATCAGACCTATCCACTACCTTTGGGAGATAGTGGGCTCCACCATCCCATCACAGGAAATCTTTGAGCAAAGGCTAAGTGAGCTCACAAACTTGTGAGGTACAGTGAATTCTTTTTCAGATGTGATTTGGACTACACAGTTTCTAAGATCCCTTCCAAATCTAAGATTCTGTGACTCTGTCTTAATCTTTATAATTCCTTTTACTGAATAAATGTTTGTTCAGGATGAAAAAGCTAAGGCTGTGCTTTTTTATTTTAATATCACACTTCCAATTGAGTAGATAGATAGTTAACACAATAGATAGATACTTAACATAATAAGTAATAGATAGATACTTAACACAATAAGTAATAGGTAAGTTAAAAAAAACTAGAGGGAAGTTGCATATAATAGATCTAGTTTCATTTTTCCTTTAAATATTTCATTATTCTTTTTTAAAATTCAATTTTATTTTTCCAAGTTTTTTTTAAATTCCTCAACTAAAACCTCTTATAACTCTTCATCATGGTATAGAAGTGGCCCTGTACTTTGAAGGCAGTCATGCCAGTGGAGCCCTGGCAAACCACATCAAGCTGGAAATCCCCTGAGAGCAATCCACTGGATAAACTGTTTACGCCTGTTGTTCAAAGACTTAATGGGACAGTGGGGGTGCTGACGGTAGGAGGGAGATAGTACCTATGACTTTACAAGGGAACTTTCCCTCCACCAATGCAGATCAGTGACCTGTTGATAATTTACAGACTTAGAGAATTGTCTGGGGATAGGGTAGGGAAGGCACTGAGAGGTTAAGCTACTTGCCCAGGGTCCCAGACTTAGTATAGGACTATACTTAGAAGGTCCTCCTGATTCCAAAGGTAACCTTGTATCTGCTAGACCATGCTGCCTCTTCCAAGGACCAGCCAAGCTAAATTTGGAAAGGCTGATCATCAGAGGGCTGGAAAGAGCATGAATTTTTTCTGTCACAGTAACTCATGACAGGTGCATCCAGAGTCATTGAAGGGTCAAAATTTCCACTAGGAGTACAAGTTTCTAGCAATACTAACCCAAGAGAAACCTTATTTATGGTGGTGTGCATTGGAGCACCAAAATCTTTAACTAACAGATGTAAAAACAAATTTCAGCCCCACTTTCCCTTACTTACTGTCTAAGTAAGGTGTGAAGGAAGGTGTGTTAGCATGCAGAGATTCTTCTGGATCCCCATCTGACTTGTCTGGTTTTTCAGAAAGGATTCGAGCAATATACATTTCCTTTAAATTTTTCATCTCATCTGTGAGATCGCATTCTGTTTTTTTTATTTGAAAACATTTCTTTTTCCAGTCTCCCCATCTGGTACTAAAAGAAGAAAGAAAAAAGGAAAAAAAAATGGTGATAAGAGGGTGAACATTGCTTCCAAAAGGATATATATGTGTGAGCTGCTGTGTTGTGAAATTGGGCTGCTAACAGCTACACAGGAAAAACCACAATTTTCTACAATAATTATCCAATTGTATTACCTCTACAATCCCATCTATTTCAGTCAAAATTGGGACTAGGGGCAGACTATCTATGGCACAACAAAGAAAACTTTAAATATTCCATTTTACAAATGCGCATACTATAGTTTTAATTACACGACATTCCGCTCGCTATGCCCTCTTATAGGTCTAGATCTTTGCTAATTTGAGCTACATGTGATAACACAGAGCATAAAACCAATTCTGAACCCATGAAGGGGAGGTGGCACTGGGGCATATAATCAATAAATGCAGAATGTTTAGGGGAATGGGAGAGATCCTAGAAATTTTCTATGGCTGTCCTAATTTTATAGAAGTGGAAACTTCTGAGAAGAGAGGTAAGCGATAAGCAGAGGTCATCTAGTCCACCCTGCTAATAAATAGTAAGGGCAGAATTTGAATCCAGATATTTTGACTCAGGTGAAATGCCTTCTCTTGGCTCTGTTGACAATCAAGGCTTCTTAGGCATTCATTCATGACCCTCAAGCTCCCAAACTAGTTGGCATTGTTATTAGTTTATTTAATTCTATTCTTCAGAAATGGGATAGTCTCATCTAACATTACAACTCATTAGAAAAAATACAGCCCATGTCTCATTCTTTCCTTTACGTATACTGGGTGAGGGTGTTCTCCTGTTGAAAAATGTTTACCAATAAGAATATAAATGATATATTACTAACAAAGCCTAAGATCCTAAAAGGCTACTAGACAATTTATTAATTTTAAGTTGCATGAATGGTGAGGTGAGATAGGTAGTTCCTATCAAAATAGAAAATCTTACAGTCTTTATATGTGGTCAGTAACAATTTGGATGTTCACAGCTGTGAACTTGAAGGGGGTTTTTTGTTTTGTTTTTTATTCAGAGGTCCAATCACATGCTGAATAACTATTAAAATGCTAGTGTGTTTTCAGAAAACAACAACATCACCAGCCAGCTAGTTTTAGTTTCTTAAATCTAGGTATGAAGACAATAGATAACACATTGTCTGAGAGCTGAGTCAAACAGGATGGGGAGCTAATTTAGTCAGTTTCATTTTCAACTTTCCCAAAATACTCAGATTGGTTTAGAAATATCTCTCTATTCCTTACATCTTTTTTTTATGGGAACATAGATTTAGAGATAAAGGAGACATCAGAGATCATTGAGTAAAACTCTCATTTTAAAAAGGAGAAAACTGAGGTAGAAAAAGTAAATGACATACCCAAGGTCACAAAGCTAATAAGTTCCAAGTCAGAATTCAAACCTGGATCCTCAGACTCCAAATTTGCCATTCTTTTTACTGCAGGACATGCCCTCCCCTTAACTGCTTATGTTGAAATTCACTGGGACTTTTTCAACCAAACCAGAATGGGAAAAATGTACTAAATGCATTTGGAAAATAATTTGCTATCTCATATGAAAGCTGTGATGATAGATAATTCCTTTTTACAGTACTCTGGCTATAACTAAAATATGGATGAGACAAAGGGGATTCAAAATGTCCATAGAGTGAACATCTAATATTCCAAGATAACTTGTATTAAAATTAATTAACAGAACCCACAAATGCCAGTTTAGAGAAGGGAATATATGGAATCCTTTCAGGATAAAGGGGCAAGAACAGGGGTATTTTATTTTATTTTAATTTTTTTAATGTTTATTTATTTTTAGTTTTCAACATTTATTTCCACAGAATTTTGAGTTCCAAATTTTCTCCCCATTTCTCCCCTCCACCACCCCAAAACGCTGAGGATTCTGATTACCCCTTCCCCCAATCTACCCTCCCTTCTAACATCACTCCCTTCCCTTATCTCCATCTTCTCTCTTGTCTTGTAGGGCAAGATAAATTTCTATACCCCATTACCTGTATTTCTTACTTCCCAGTTGTACACAAAAACAATTCTCAATATTTGTTCCTAAAGCTTTGAGTTCCAACTTCTCTTCCTTCCTCCCTCCCCACCCATCCCCACTGAGAAGGGCAGCAATTCAACATAGGCTATATATGTGTAGTTTTGCAAATGACTTCCATAATAGTCATGTTGTGTAAGACTAAACTATATTTTCCTCCATCCTATCTGAGCAGGGATATTTTAGAATGAGAGAAGAGACTGAGTGTATTTTCATATTGAGAAATTATTGCTCATAGCAAGTATATCTGATAAAAACACAATTCCACATTTGATGTCTTAGAGTGAAAACTATCACCAGCATCATTTTTTTTTTCCTCTTGGAATCCTCACTGAGATCAGAGGGAAGACAGATGAGAAATGCAGAGAAAAGTAACCTGGCTCCACCACTTCTGCCCACCCTGAACATAGGAGCTGGGAATTCTCATCTAAAAGAGGGCTAAGCCAGCAGTGAAACCAAGGCACAGCCTGAACACAGTCATTTAGCACATTTGGAGATGGACAGCTATCCCAAGCTCCTTCCAACTCTATAATTAGCCACATTATTTTCAAGAGTCTCTAGGTTTCAATTAGGAGAAAGACATTTGAATGAGTGGAAATTCCGAACAGGATACTAATTTACAACCAACTTTTCATTTGCAAATCATGTGGAACTCAGAATGCCTTTCCCCTTAGAAACAATGCTCTAGTTTGCTAGGCTAGCTCATTAAAGTCCATTCAACTCATAAGGAACCTGAAGAAGAGGCTTAATACCTTTCTGGAAACTACCACATTTGATAGTGTTTCTGTGGGGAAAAAAATCTGTCCTTAATTGTTATTTGGACACAAAACCACAGAATCTGAAGATTGGGAGGGACTTCAGTGGTCATCTAATTCAATCCGTACACTAAAGGAATCCTTTAACATACTGAATAAATAGTCCGATTGCAATAAGAACGGGGCAGTGAGGTACAGTGGGAGGACTACCAATTCTGGAGTCAAAGGATTTGGGTTCATTTAAATTCCCCCTTTGACACTAGTTATGTAACCCTGGGTAACTATTTAATCCTTCTGGGCATCTAAAAAATGAGGGGGTCAGACTAGTTGACTTCTGAGACCTCTTCTAGCTTTCGAGTTACAATTCTACAATTCCTGTCTTCTGCTTAAAGGTAAACAAATGTGCTCCTGTAACTCTAAGCTGCTGGCAGGGCTTTCAATGGTCTCAGGAACAGGGATGGAGATTAGGAATCTAGGGGTTTAGAAAGGCAGGAGAAAACTAGGCACAGGGATGGAGATTAGGAATCTGGGAGCTAAGGTTTCTATTAGAAAGTCCAGAGAAATTACGGCAGGCTGGCAACTTAGAAAGGAAGAGGAAGGTACTGTAGCAGTAGTAAGACCTCCCTCCTCCCTTTCCCCACCCAATTCTCTATCCCACCACAGTAGACCCTGGCACAAAAACCAGGTGCAAAGCAGGGGAGAGTCAGGGTCCCAGAGAAGAAGAATGGGGTTTTCTATGGGAACTGGGGATGAGGGAGGAGTTTGAAACATAGAAGAGAAATCTGTAGAAGCAACATATAAGGAAGATAGGAAAAAGTAAGGCATTTATAAACTTAAGTCTATCTACATTTTTAAAGGTATTTTTATTATTTTAGTTATATACCATAGTAGCAGGCAAAGGTTTGATTTTTATAAGTTAAAAATTCACCTTTGTATTTCTCTCTGCAAATGAATTCTGCTAAGGAACTTTTAAAGTATATTTTTGAAGGAGATAAATGACCCCTTCTTCCATCATAGTGTTTATGCCATTAATTTTTATAGTAAAGCATTTCCTTATGAAGAGTTAGCACAAAGGCAGATTTCAGCTCAGGGTTAGTGAGATTTTCACAGATTGTGAATTACTGAAAGCCAGTCCAGTGGATTTCCTCTCAGCTGGCATTGTTTTGAATAACAAAATTGATTGCTGTCCCAAACACAGACTCCATCCTGGCAAGTTTTAGGCTCTTTTTCCTATGTCCCTCTTTTTAAAGAATATAGAAGATGACATGAAAACATTTAAAACTCTACCTTTCCCCCTACCATTCCCCTTGTGAAACATTGGTGAACAAAAAAAAATATGTTGCCACTATTCTGACATTGGTGTGGTCAAGGAGAACTGTGTCTCTATTGCTTTCAAAAGTCTTAGCATAAACTAAAAATGGCACCTTTAATTTTAACTGGTGACACTTTTCTGCCTTTGTAAAATTACTGGAAAGAAAGTATCATTCTTCCCATAATTCCTTTGGAACATTTTAGAAGGAAAGTGAGGGGGAAAAACAAAGAAAAGAAAATACTAGTCATATTGCTAGCAGTATGGCTGAGCTTATTTTAAATGGAGTAGAGAGGAATGTCTCTGAACACTCTAGATTTCCATATACAAAGTTTCGTGACTGCTTGGGCAAGCTATCAATCACAATCATAGCCCTGCACTAGCCTCTCCAATTCTACTAGTCTGTTTCTGCCGGGCATATTTAGTCATTTAGCTGGCACATTCAAAAGACATGCCCCACAATACATGTTCTGGATTTGCAGAGTATAAACACTTATGAATCAAACACTGCCCCAGGTGATTTAAACATTCTAAATACTGACCCCCTCCCTTCCTTATGGCTTATAACTTGCCCCAAAGTCTAGACTATTATCCAAAGATGGGAAATTCATGCATATCAGGTAGACTAGTTGTCATTGCTCTCGTAAGACGAATACTGAATCAGTGCCCCCATCACCTACTGGCAAAGATTTTCCTTTACACAACTCTCCATCTAATCTATGAAATTGGTGATCATCCCCAAAACAAGAATTATTCAATTACTATTAAAATCAACTGCCAGCTTCAGAAAACCCCCTTCTCCTTGTCTATTGCATTGTCTATTCTCACAGTAGTTTCACATTTTTGATAAAGCTTCACAGCAAATGTTCTTTTCTTTGTCATGTACTTCACTGTCCTCAGAGAGCAGTCATCTTTAGCTACCCCCATACTGAATACAGAGAAATGGCACCTAGGTGGGTCAGTGGCTAGAGTGTTAATTCTGGAATCAGAAAGATCAGAGTCCAAATCTTTCCTCAGATACTTATTATTGTATGACCCTGGGCAAGTCACGTAGTACATCTAGCCCTCTGTTTCTTCATCTGCAAAACAGGGATTATAATAGCAGCACCTACCTCATGGAGTGGTGAGGATCAGATGAATCAACATGTGTAACTGCTTTGTAAACCTTAAAGAGCTATATAAATGCTAGCTATTATTAAACGGTGACATCCCAGAAATATTGTTTTTATTAAGATATCTACTTACCTTATCTCAACTGAGTAGACATAATTGACTGGTTTGGGCTCCCACTCTAATATGGTCTTGAAGTCAATGGATTTCCAGGTTATGTTACGTGCTAACACAATATCTGAAGTACCTATGCACACACAAGAAAGAATGGCCATGATTTTAGTGATTCTAATGATTAGCACAGTTTCACTAACTGAATATAGACTTAAATACTTTTTGTTTGATAAGCACAAAATGCCCTTAAGATTTTCTCCTTTAAATCTTACAGAATCAGAGTTTTGAAAAAATTGATAACATATTTTTTCCTTATTGACTAATGCAGAATATCTCTTGTCCTAATCCCATGTTTGGCTCAAGCTAAGTTATCTAATAATTGATTTATGCCATAATTCATAAAAAAAATACAAGGAATTTATCTGTAAGGGAAAAAAAGTGCTGCAGGAAAAGTCCCTATCGACACTTGGGAAAGAGAAAATGGTGCTTAAAAATTCAAAATAATAATAATAACAAAACAAGAAACAAAACCAAGATCTTGCTTCTGCAATTCAGTTTGTAACCAAAGTAGAAATTCTGTCCTGGCTGGAACTCACAATTTCATATGTTCACTGATTTTGAGTTGGAAGAGACAAAAGAGGTTCTCCTTCAACTTCCTCATTTTATAGATGAGCAAAGTGAGTCCCTAATCTTTGGGGTAACTTGTTCTAAGTCACACAGGTGGTAAGGGGCAGAGCTGGAATCCAAGCTGCCCTGTCCCACCTTTTCTCTGCTGGAGCTGTTATCAGAGCTGAAGAAAGAAAAAAGAAAAAGAAATGAAAGAGATGGTAAAAGATAATGTCAGTAAAGAGTTAGAATTGCAAAGAAAATCCTCAATTCTTATCTCAATTAGGTAAACAAGGCAGTGAGATATCCAGAGCATTGATAGGGATGCTAGCATGAGCAGGCTTGACATAGACATTCACAACTTAACATAAACATATAAGATACACTTTTATCTTCTACCGCAGAAATTAGCTATGTCATTACTTAACTCCAGTAAAAACCAGTGTGGATATGTGGTATGCACAATACCTCTCTCTATTCTAAGATTTTGCAATTCGATTCCTCTCTGTTCTCACACTGGAAATAATGGAGCAAATTACTCAATCTTCATCACTCAAGGTACTCTCTAAGATTTAGTTTGAGAGGGAAGTGGTTCCCATGATGTTCTTGAAAGGTAACAGGCACCCCCCCCCCCACACACACACACTCTCTATGGGAAAAAACAGACAGTGCTGTAGACCCCCAGACTTAGTCGACTTCTGAGAACCTTTAAAGGAAAAGTTGGTAAAGCTTGGGAGTGGGTATGAGAAGGTCCGGCTCTCGAGGAAAACCCTGTATCAAAGAATTAACAGGATTCGAATCGGACCCCAAGTCATAAGAAGAGAGTTACTCCAGGCTTGGCACCCTACCTGCCCGCCTCTCCACCGCAACAACGGCATCGGAAATGAGCAGAAACACAAAATTAGGAAACTAGCAAGCTTCCACTTTCAAATCTCATTTACCGGAGCGGAGCCAGGCCACGGGCTACAGAGTCGGAGGCGCGGCTGCTCCAACCCAGCCCCTTCAGCCGCCCAGGTAAAGGTCCTGAGGGTGCCTCCAACAGCCAGAGACTATTCCCGGGGCTGGCCCGTGTCGAAGTCTGCGTCCCCTCGCCGGGAGGATCAGAGCGCGTCGAGTCCCGGGTCCTCCGTGCGCTCTCCACGCGCTGCTGCGGAGCGATGAGCCCGGGCTCTAAAAGGCACCAGTAGCCACTCACCTGAAGCCAAGGACACCTGGACGAGGAGGAGGAGGAAGACGAGCAGGACGGTCGGGACAGAAGCCCTGGCGGCCACCGGGACGCAAGGGTTGGGGGGCGCCATTGTCGTGAGTCTGTGCTGCGGGGTAGCCCTTGGAGTGTTCGGGGAGGCCAAAGTGAAGGACGAGAACTCTACAAGATGTGCGCTTGTCTGGGTTGGGGGCCCCGCCGCTCTTGGCCTCCAGGGAGCCTTGTGCATAGGGGTCGCATGTTGGCTTCTCAATATAAAGGCTGGGCCGGGAGCACTCCCTCTCCCGCTCCCTCTCCCGCCTCTTAGGAAGTTGTCCGGCCCCCTTTCTGGGTTTGCCCAGAGAAGTGTTCAGGCCGCTTCCACACCCCTCAAATAGGCCCCCACATTGCTTAGGTGGGCGGCCTCTCCTCCTCTCCCACACCCCTGCCCCGCCTCCTACGCCTGGGGCCCCAGTGGACAAAGGATCGGTGACTCACCAGCCGTGATTCAATAACCGTGGAGAGTTAGCCTGAACGAGAGGCAGCCTCAGCTACTACTCCGGGACGTCTAGGAGAAGGTTCTGCTCGCTCCACGATCTGTGGAGACATTGTCGGTGCCCCGATGCTTAGTCGCTAAACCCGGGGTGGGCCTCAGGGGCCATCCTTCCAGGCCCGGAGAAAAGATTAGGGGAATTCCGCATGTTGGAGGAAGTTCATTTGTTGCACATCAGTCATGACCCCGTGGACCATAGAACGCTAGTGCCGTCCATAGGGTTTTTTTGGCAAAAATACTGGAGTGGTTTACCATTTCCTTCTCCTAAGTATTTGGAGGCTAATTTCTGACCAGTTAGAAGGAACCAGTTCCGCAGAGAGACAGGATTATTAACTGCTTAATAAAAAGAGCCTGATCTCTGCAGCATTAGTTAGGGCAGGGATTTCCCAGGCTCATTAAATCCTCTGACCACCAAAGTACTATAGTATTACAATAATATGGACAGTGAACAAGAAAGAAATTAGAAGCCAGTAGCATCTGTTCACAATCATGAATCAGTAGCAAACATGTGCTTTACTCAAACGCTAAAACGGGCCAGCTGTTTGAAGGATGTTTAATGAGAATAGTGACCAGGAGACAACCACGAGTGATTGGCTTATTCTCACGTTGAAAGAGGCATCTGTGAGATCCAGGGTCAGTGAGCTATCCAGAGCTCAGCAGGACTATTCAGGCTTTGGAGTTCCTTCCAACTCTTCAGACATATAATTCTGCGAGTCATATGTGTCCCGAAACGAAACTTGAATTGAAAAATTATCAGAACTGGATTTAAGCCACTGGATTTAAGCTCTGGTTTCCACCTATTGCGTTCTAAAAGTCCCTGGGCTCTTCAAGAAAATTCCGCCAAAAAGATGCAGTGGAAAGAGTTTAGGAGTCTGTAGGCTGTGTGTCCTTAGACAATTCACTTTACCCCTGTGGATTCCAGATTTCGCCGCTAGGTGGTGCAATGGTTAGGATGTTGGATTTGCAGTGACAAATCCAATCCAATCCTGTCTCAGAATTTACTAGGGATGTGCCCTCCCCACCCCCAGTTTCCTCCTCTGTAAAATAAGGATAATAATAGCTTCTGCCATACAACGTTGTTGTGAGGAGCAAATGAAATAACATGTAAAACACTTTGCAAAGAGCTATGCATTTATATAAACTAGCAAAGTACTTTACATATATTGTCATTTAATCCTCACAGCAACCCTGCGTGATAGGTGCTATTATCCCCATTTTACAGACGAGAAAACAGGCAGTGGTCAAGTGACTCTCCCAGGGTCAAACAGCTACTATGTGAGGAGTGGATATTTCTCAGTACTGGAGGCTGGATTCTCACTGTTCAGGAATGTTAATAGAAGAGCTTCCTTCCTGATCAGGTCAAGTTGAAGTAGATACTCTCTGAGGTTCCTTCCATTGCTCAGGTTCTGGGATTCTGTGCCTACACAATCTCTAATATTCTCCAAATTCTTCCTTCCCGCCGATTTTTGGAGAGCTTACACCCACGTTTCGCTATGTGACATATACATATTCTGTACTGTTTTACAATGCTAAACCTATCTTGAAAGCAACAATACAAAAAAAAAAAATCCATCCATTAAACACATGCTACATGTGTGGTGTCCTTGCTCTGGATCAGTTGAAATATCCTGTGATTATTTCTTTGGCTTCTGCCTGCTGTTCGTAAATTGGACCAGTTTCATAGAATTATAGAAAATTTGAGTTGGAAGGGATCTTTCAGTATGGGGAAACTTTTGACAGCTTACCTGCTGTGTGCCTTTTCCACTTGAATACTTTTAGTGATAATTAACTGCTTCTCAAGATTCCCTTTCGGATCTCTCTAACTGACAAAAAAGCAAGCCTCATATTGAGTCAAAATGTGCTTTTCTGTGATTCTTCCTCTAGTTCTGCCCTTCTGGAACTCCCCAAGAAAAAGTCTGCTTTCTCTTCCGCATGGCAGCCCTTTAAATATTACTTCTTGAAGGCACTTTCAGTTTCCCAAACAGTGGAATTCATGAAGTCAAGTTATGTTTTACTCCCCTCTTTGTCCTTTTGCTAGACTCTGGGAGTCTTCCCTCTATCCCCCATTCTGACCTTCTGGTATCTCTGCTATGCCCTCTGATTAGCATTCTAAGAGGAGGGGATGAGGTACACTTGGCCCTTGAACACCTAAGTGGATTAAAAGATCGCACAGCCAATACAACTCCATAGCCTGAATTCCATTTGGATCGGTGGAACCCTGCTGAAATCATGCGGTCATTCAGCAATCATCAGGCTCAGCTAGTTGATGAGAAAAATGAATGTAACACAAGAACCTGAAAGAGTGGGACAAATTCATAAGTAAAGACCTATAAATATATGAAAACACTGTGTGCCTGCTGAGAATTGTGCTCTTCTCGTTGTCTAGGGCCTAGGTCAACCACTGGATTCCTTTTTAAAAATTAATTTAATTTTTACTATGATTTTAACAAATACCAAATGAAAATGAGCATTTCTGTGTATTTTATAGAACAGGGGCATTGTGCACAAAACTGTAAATCTCTATTATGTAGAGCCTGCTACTTAAAAGTATTTAATAATTTAACATGTCACTTTCAAACTGGCCTGCCTGTCTGTGATTCCTTCTGCTCTCTATTTTTCAAGGGGTGGGATAGGAAAGAGCCCTATCCTTATCCCTTTTCTCCCTCTCACCTCCAAATTGAAGAAAAAGACAAAACCCTTGTAACCAAGAGTGATGCTCAAGCAAACAAATGACCACATCCGAAAATAAAGGCCTCACTCTGCATCTTGTGAATTTTTTCCCCAAACACAAGCTATCAAATCTCAGTTCTGATGCTTATTACAAATGCCCTAGACAGCCCCTTTCATTTCTAAATCTATGATTCTATAAACTAGACTAAAATCTGTATATCACTAGGTGGTACAATGGATACGGTGCCAGGCCTAGAGCCAGAAAGACTCATTTTGAGTTCAAATCTAGCCTCAGATACTTGCTAGCTGTGTTACCCTGGGAAAGTCACTTACCTGTTTGTCTCGGTTCCTCATGTGTAAAATGAGCTGGAGAAGGACATGGCAAACCCCTCCGCTATCTTTGCCAAAAAAACTCCTAAATCCAAAGTGGTTATGAAGAGTTGGATGGGACTGAATAGCAAATACCTAACACAGGTACAAAGTAGGCTGTTAATAAATGTTTGTTGTATTGGAAGGAGGAGAGGATTTTGTAAATATGTTGTTGTTGTGTTCATCCTTCATTGCTGAAGAAGACCGTGCCATCAGAGACACGATGACGTGACTTGCACTTGACTTTGTTTTGAGTAAGGGAGGGCTGTACAGGTCACCAGCCTCACTTCTCCTCCAGAGTCATCTGAATCCAGTGACCAGATATTCATCAGGATGACTGGAGATGACCCAGGATGCACTGGGAGACCTTGGGCCCTTTAGGCCAAGGTCTTTGCAGGAACTCACTTAGGGTGAGGCAATGCCCATTCGTTGAATAGGCCTGTTTAAGAAATAGCCAGGGCATGGCCCCTTTAATGAGGCGAAGCAAAAGAAAGACATCAGGCTGGGAGGGAGACAGCAACAGTTGCTATTGGCCTCCCAGGTTCAGAGGGCAGTAGGTTTAAGGTTTTGGAGAAAGACAAGCCAGAGGGAGGGGAGGGGAGGGGAGGGGAGGGGAGGGGAGGGGAGGGGAGGGGAGGGGAGGGAACCAGTAAAACCCAAGTTAACTGGGCATCTTTTCATCTTTTGGCCATCCAAATTTACTTTCCTCTGCGGAGGAGAAGGAAGGGGAGGGGGAAGCAGACAGGAGAGGAGGAGTTGAGTTACCCAGCTAGCTGGGTCCCCATTCGGCCAGCTGCATCTACTCACAGGGTTGTGTTCATCCTTTGTTGCCGAAGAAGACCATGCCATCGGAGAAATGATGACATGACTTGCACTTGACTTTGCTTTGAGTGAGGGAGGCCTGTGCAGGTCACCAGACTCACTTCTCCTCCAGAGCCATCTGTAAATATGTTCAAAAAGGATGAATGAAAACTCATTCATTAAACCCTTATTATATGCCAAGGATCCCCCAAAGAGTTAGGAATACCATTATAAAAACAAAAAGAGTCCCCAACCTCAAGGAGTTTACATTTTAACAGGAGGAGACACACAAAGGGGAGTGTTGGCCAAGGAGGACCCCTCCCCCTCCTGCCTCTTCTAGGATAGAGGCAGAGTTGGTTTGATAGGGGTTCCTACACTAGAGAGCTGTATTGGGGAGGAGTTGCTTTTTGGGATAAAGATATTAGTGAGCCTATCTAGAAGATGGCTGGGGAGTAGGGAATAAATAAGTATGAAGCAATAGAAGGTAAGTTCTGGGAATATTCTAAGCAAATTGCTATCAACATTATAAGAAACCACTTCCATCTGGGATGACCATAGAAGGCTCAGTGGAGAAAAGCAATAATAGCTAAGATTTATAAGTACCACATTGTGTTAAGCACTTTACAAATACTATCTCATTTGATCTTCATCACAACCCTGGAAAGCAGGTGCTATTATTATCCCCATTTTACAAATGTAGAAACTGAGGCAGATAGCTATTAAGTGACTTGGCTAGGGTTACATAGCTAGTGAGTGTCTGAGACTGGATTTGAGTTCAAGTCCTCCTGATTCCAGGACTAATTCTTTTTCTACTGTCCCACTGAGCTGGTCCAGAGATAACACTGGACTTCAGCTTTAAGTATTGAGTAAGGCAGAATAGTTAGTTGGTTACCGAGTGTATCTGAAATGTTGGAGACATCCTTGTTGGATTTCCTGGGTTTGTTCAATAGCAGAGATTCTGAAGAATGCATCTAATCAAGGAGAACTATTTGAGGAAATGTGAGTAGCTCGACACAACCCTTTTGCTAGTTATTATCTGTGTGACTTTGGGGGAGTCATCCCCCTGTGCCTCAGTTTCCCATCTGTAAAATGAAGTGTGTGGGAGACTAGATTTCCTTAAATGTTCCTTCCAGCTCTAAATTTATGAGCCTAGGAACCACCATTTAAAAAAAAAACCCAGCCCTCCCACTCATAGTAGTGGGATCCTTGACTGTCCCCTGCAAAAAGATCACCCCAGGACATCGAGTTGCTTGAATAGGTCAGGGGCAGGGGGATGCTTCCATTGTTTTTGGAGGAGCCCTACTTACAACCTGTCTCATTCAAGTCCTGGAGACTAGGTGAGTCTCTTTGAACTTGCCCAAACTTTCAGGCCTAATTAGGAAGGAGAAAAATTCCTTTGTATCAGCTTTTTGGACTGGCAAAGAACAGGTAAGAAAGTAGGTGCCAATTGTTTGGGAGATGACTAATCAACTTGGTATATGAATGCAATAGAATGTTACTGTACCATAAGGAATGTTGAGTATACAGATTATAGAAAAGCGTGGAAAGACATATAAACTGATTCAAAGTAAAGGAAGCAAAACCAAGAAAATAACATCAACAACAACTTCCATGTAAATGGGAAGAACCACACAAAAAATGAAGAGGAATGCTGGGTATTTATTTTCTTCCTCATCTACTGTCTCATCGTCATGGAAAATCCTTTGCCCTGAGGCCCTACTCACCTGGTTGGCACCTCTTTCTCCTGAAATACCACTTTGGGAAGGATTCCAGCTGGTATTCAGCTCCCTCATACCTCCCTCTCCTCATTTCTCTCATCTGTTATCTTGTCCCCTTCTCTAGGATTCTACAGCTACCTTACATATGTCATCTCCCTGTATTAGAATATAAGTTCTTTGAGGGTATAGACTGTGTTGTTTGCTTGCATTTGTTTCTCTAACATTTAGCCACAAAAAATATTTTATAACTGTGGGCTTTCTTTCTTTCTCTTTTATGTCAAACTTTTATTTCTACTATTGTTTTTATCTTTTTAACAAGGAATGATTTTCTGGGAAGCATATATTTGTAAATAAAGGTGATGTAAAAAGAAAAGATGACCAAAAATTAATCTGATTAATTTAAAAATTGTGGCATTCCACTGTTCTATCCATCTGGTAAGATTCTAACCAGACTCCTAGACCAATTATGGCATTATGCTGTCAAATGTGCAGGCATATAATTGCAAAATGATACAGGAGACATAGCATTCATCACTCTGGAACAATATTCACTATGCTAGTTATTCATTAGCCTTACTAAAATGTCCCAATCAGGAAAATTAGACTGATAGTTGACTATTTACTGTGCTGTTATAAAGTTACCAACACAACGTATTAGATGGTTTTGTGAAACTTTTTATTTTTTTACCTTTGTTACCAGGGATGACCCAATGGGTAGGAGAAGAGGGAGGAATATATTAAAAAATGGTTCTCATGTGAAAAACAATGCTTCTGTAAAATGAAAAAAGAAGCTTGCAGAGTGCTTTATTTTTTATTTTTATTTTTTTGGAGGGGGAAAGACAAGGCAATTAGGGTTAAGTGACTTGCCCAAAGTCACACAACTAGTAAGTGCAAAGTTTATAAACAAAATTTTTCTTAAACCTCATAACAATCCTGCGTGATTACTACTACTATTCCCAGTTCACAGATGAGAAAACTGAGAATCAGAGATGCTAAGGCTTATCCATGTTCTTTGATCTGAACATAGGTATTCTTATGTTACATGATTCCAACTACACCTTCTACTTTCTACTATATATATATATATAGTCATATATGCGTATATATACTATTATAATACTCTAAACTATACTACTATTTCACACTTTCTACTATACCTCTCCAATCACCAGAGGAGCTTTGGGTTCAAAGTCAAAGAACCCAGTTCAAAATTTAGCTTTGTACCATATTCCTTAAGTGACCTTGGACAACCCACTTAACTGCCCTAGACTTCAATTTCCTCACTCTGCAAAACAAGAAGTTGACCACCAAGGTCTCTTCCAGCTTTAATTTATTTTGTTTTTGGTTTTTTTTAGGTTGTACATGCGTAATCATGCAAAACATATTTCCATATTAGTCATGTTGTAAAAGAAAACATACACAAAAATTTAAAAAAGCAAGAAAAATAAAGAAAGTAAAAAAGTATCCTTCAATCTGTATTCAAATTCCATCAGTTCTTTGCTCTGGGGTTGGATAGTATTTTTCATGATAAGTTCTTCCGAGCTGTCTTGGAATATTGTATTACTTAGAATAACTAAGTCATTCACAGTTGATCACATATTGCTGTTACTGTGTGCAGTATTCTCCTAGTTCTACTCATTTCACTTTACATCAGTTCATGTAGGTCTCTCCAAGTTTTTCTGAGAGCATTTAGCTCATTGTTTCTTATATCACAATAGTATTCCATTATAATCATATACCACGAATTGTTCAATCGTTCCTCAATGGATGGGTATCCCCTCAATTTCCAATTCTTTGCCACCAGAAAAGATTTCTAGCTTTAATTTAATTTGATACTTAGTCTATGGTAAGTAAAATTATAAGTTGGGTCAGGTCTCATTGAATACCTTCTATATAGCCTCACATTTTCCACCACACTCACAAATTGCCACTAGATATTTTCCATCTCCTAAGATATTCTTCCAACTTATACTTTGAAAATTGCTCAAAGAGTCTGAGATGATCAACTAAAGCCTGCTAGACACAGGTGACTGAGCCCTGAAGGCATACCCGCAAGAAGGCAACAGGAAAGCTTAGGGTCCCAGTCATTAGTCAATAATGAAATACATTCTGATGAAAAGTTTGAAGATGATTAAGGCAGTGTACCAGGAACTTGACAAGAGCCCTACCCATGACAAAGATTTCCAGTGGTTTTGCTAAATTTGCCACTATTGCCTGAAGAGTGTCTAGTGATTCATACATTCATGCTTGGGGAGGTGGGAGAGGTTGGATTCTCTAACCTGACTTAGGACCATGGTTCATAGACCATGGGATCACAAGTTCATAGATGGGGCCTCAGAGCCCACCTAGTTTAACTCCCTCATTTTACAAATGAGGAAACCGAAGCCTCAAGAAGTTAAGTGATTTACCCACGATGACAAAAGTAGTAAATGGTAGTGTTAGAACTAAAGCTAGAGCCTTTCGTTCCAAATTCAACATTCTTTCCACTAGAGCACAGAACTTTCTACCTTCCATGCTCCCTTCTAATTTTGAGATTCTGTGATGGATAAGAAACTAGAAAAATCTAGAAGATCACATGAAAAGGTATCACATAGAGTCAATTTGGTAGCAAGTTCCAGACCAATCTGAAATCACATGGGATACAAGCACTTCCTCTATTCTCTAAAGGTGAGCCTTAGTTTACCTCTGTATAACAGATTTTTGAACTTCAGTTCAGTTCAATTCAATAAGCATTCATTAAGAGCTACTGTATGCCATACACTCTGCTAGGTGCTGTGGGTACAAAGACAAAAACAAGCGTCCTTATCCTCAGGGTGTACAGAATCCACTAAATGATGTTTATGAAGGGCATGTGCATATAGACTAGGCACAAGGATGGGACTTTGACATGAAAGATCTGAGGTCGAGTTCTAGTTTGTTATTTATTAGCTTGGTTTTTGATGTTCAGTCACTTTTCAGTCATGGCTGACTCTTCGAGACCCCATTTGGAGTTTTCTTGGTAAAGACACTAGAGTGATTTGCCATTTTCTTCTCTGGTTCATTTTGCAGATGAGGAAACTGAGGCAAACAGAGTTAAGGGACTTGCCCAGGGTCACACAGCTAGCAAGTATTTGAGGTTACATTTATATTCAGGCCCAGCACTCTATCATCTCTGCCACCTAGCTGCCCATATTAACTCAGCGACCTTGGGCAAATCACAACCTGAGTCTCAGTTTCCTCATCTGTAAAATAGGGAAAAACAACACTTGTGCTGCCTACCTTGGAATAACAGTGCTTGTTGTAGGCAGAGAACTTTGAAAAACCAAAGTGCTCTATAAATGTGAACTATAACTCTGTTCTGCCTGACATGAAATGGTAAGGGAATTGGATTGCCTAAGGAAGCTGGATTGCCTAATAGCACTGATGTAGTACTTGGTATACCAGGCCTTTCCTAGCACCAGCATACATTTAGAGGCAGTTCAGTATAATAGAGAGAGTTGAACTTGGGAGCAAGAAGACCTGGGTACAAATCCTGACTCAGATGCTGACTACTCTGTGACCATGCACTAGAGATGATTGCTGAGATGATTTTTGAAATCTGTAATGCAAATGGGTATAGAAACACCAACCTCACAGGATTTCTGTGAGGATTAAATCAGATAATGAAGTTACACGCTTTGTAAGCTTTAAGAAACTACCTAAAATGAACTTCAACTTTCAGCCTCCCCTTCCTCAATACCCCAGTTACCTTGGATCTGTGGCATCGAGGATCCCCCCAGCTCTAAGGGTATTTGGAATGTGTTTTTCATACACCTTTACATGTACATGTTGTCTCCGCTGTAGAATATAAGCTTCTTTACTCCAAGGAGTGTTTCATTTTTCGTTTTCTCTCACAGTGCCTGGCACAGAGATGTTAGGTGATTATGTATTTTGAAGGAAAATCAGCCAAAAATCAAAAAATAAGTATATAATCTCTTTTAAAGATCTCTGATCTCTAGGATAAAGCCAGTCATTCACAGTGATCAGATAAAGGTCTTGATTTTTTCAGTCAAGGAGGAAGACCCTTGCTTCTGCAGCTTTCAGGATAATGAATTATCCAGCCCTTGTATCTCCCAGGAGAGAAAGATTAATCATCATAGTAGGATGTTAGTGGAGATTCAGGCTTGGAAAATCTTGAAGGTGAATGAACTGCATAGGAAGGAAGGAAGAAAAAGAGAAGAAAGAAAAGAGAAGAAGGGAGGAGAAAGAAGAAAATAGTGGAAAGAAAGAAGAGAAATCAAAGGAAGGAAGAGGCACAAAGAAATCATTTTACCTAAATTTCTGCTAATTAGAAAAATATGGGAAATGTTGAGGGCTGTGAAAGGGATGAAATGGGAACAGAGAGTCGTGAGAAAAAAGTGACTCAGCAGAACACATCTGTCAGGCTTGGTTATGGAAACACTGGCAATCATGACTGTGTGTTTTGTGACCAGAATTACATATCCGTTGGATAGTTTATGTTGAGATGAGATGAAATAGCTGTAAACCTTCTAATTATTAATAAAATTCTAGCACCCTTCCACTATTCTGTCCATTGCTAGTCAGGATGATGACTTAGTGGCTGGGCAATTGTGGTCATGTTAGAGAAACTTCCCACAGCTGAGGCCAATCTTTCAGGCATTTATTTGGCAAAATGAATATAAAAGCCTATAGTCATAGGCTGATCAGAACAGATACTCATTTCTAGTTTTTTTGAATAGTAAATATAATACTCTTTATAAAATATATAGAGGAAAATATAAATTAAAGAGTTAATAAGGAAGTCATTTAAAACTAAGAGCTTGGGAGTGGTGGTTTCATTGGCTACAAATCAATTTGTAATATAAAAATGGTTTTAAAGCAACTCTAAGTTAAGCTCAATTCAACAAGCATTTATTAAGCACCTACAACGTGCCAAGCATTGTGCAAGGTATTGGAGACACAAAGATTAAACACAAGACAGCCCCTGACCTCAAGAAATTTATTTTCTCTTTAGGGGCTATAAGAGATATATACAAAATAAATGAGAGGTAATTTAGAGGGGGGTATGGGTCTTGGGTATGGGCCACTAGGTCACTTTTTCATGTCACAGACTCCCATGACATTCTGGTGGACCCCTTCACAGAATAATGTCTTGAAATGC